>NC_137261.1:50201766-50835707 GCF_053477335.1 Acartia tonsa
AAATTATCTTGTGAATATCTACCCCTGGTAGGTACCCCTACGTACATATATTTATTATATGTCTACGCAGACTAATTCAAAATTATCTTGTGAATATCTACCCCTGGTAGGTACCCCTACGTACATATATTTATTATATGTCTATGCAGACTAATTCAAAATTATCTTGTGAATATCTACCCCTGGTAGGTACCCCTATGTACATATATTTATTATATGTCTACGCAGACTAATTCAAAATTATCTTGTAAATATCTATCCCTGGTAGGTACCCCTATGTACATATATTTATTATATGTCTATGCAGACTAATTCAAAATTATCTTGTGAATATTTATCCCTAGTAGGTACCCCTATGTACATATATTTATTATATGTCTATGCAGACTAATTCAAAATTATCTTGTGAATATCTATCCCTGGTAGGTACCCCTACGTACATATATTTATTATATGTCTACGCAGACTAATTCAAAATTATCTTGTGAATATCTACCCCTGGTAGGTACCCCTATGTACATATATTTATTATATGTCTATGCATACTAATTCAAAATTATCTTGTGAATATCTATCCCTGGTAGGTACCCCTATGTACATATATTTATTATATGTCTATGCAGACTAATTCAAAATTATCTTGTGAATATCTATCCCTGGTAGGTACCCCTATGTACATATATTTATTATATGTCTACGCAGACTAATTCAAAATTATCTTGTGAATATCTACCCCTGGTAGGTACCCCTACGTACATATATTTATTATATGTCTATGCATACTAATTCAAAATTATCTTCTGGCCAAAAAAACTTTTTATCATGTTGATGGAAATTGAAAAATATATTTGCAAAGTCTAGGAGATGGCATCTGAAATAAATGCTTTTCCTGCAAGTTTTCCACCATGAAAAACAATAGCGTGTACAGGGTTCTACAAGAGGATGCAAAACATTTTGGAGAGGACAGTTCTTCCTGATATAGTATTTTAGTCGGGTATAGAAGCCCCTCTATATTACACTTCTTCAAGCCTATAAATAAAAATAAGTGCAATATTTCCCTATGGAAGGAAATTTCAACATTGTTATTTAAAACGAAAACATGTATGGACTTTATTTTAACTATGATAACTTTTGAAAATTGTTTTACTTTAAGTGCATATCCTATTATATAAAGTATAAGATGATTTTGTTTCCTAAGATTTCGATAACTACTAAACTGATTGAAT
Organism: Acartia tonsa; assembly: GCF_053477335.1. Lineage (NCBI taxonomy): Eukaryota > Metazoa > Arthropoda > Copepoda > Calanoida > Acartiidae > Acartia > Acartia tonsa. The sequence goes on from NC_137261.1 coordinate 50,202,993, forward strand.
TCTCCATTTAAGAAAAGCTTAACATATGTCCCGAAATGGTTTTAGGCTACTTTTTGCCCTTTCCTAGCCTTTCGAATGCTAGATGCTAGGGGCGCATCCGCTCTTATCTAATTATTTTGTAAGACAGACAGTTACAGGAATTTATATTAAAAGTGTTGTTTGGGTAATTGAAAGGTAATATATTTAGAAGTAAGGCTACTCTAAAATTCTTGTAATAGTGTGTTGATGTCACTTATGTCACTTTCCATTACGTTTCAAATATAATTTATTGTAAGGAAAGGTGAACTTGAACATTTAAATTAATGGAAGCAAGTAAAGAACTTTAGGGATAGAAGTTTAATTTGTGAAGATTCTCTTGAATTTACTTTTGCTGCTGTATTAGATAGATGGTCTAATCTTTTTGTGATATTTCTGCACCAATGGTCATCTTCTCTATTACTTATTTGAAAAAGCTTTTTTTAAATGGTTTCAATTTACTTACAGGTTAGAATTAGATTATATTTATTTTAAAAAAAGTTCCTTATTTCCAACTAAATAAGTTATTATGTAATGTTATATAATTATTATGAAAAAAACTAGTTGCTTAATTTATATTTTGAACAAACAATGACTAGCAGTTTTAGTTACTGCAATAATTTAGCTAAACCTCCCAATGGAGTAACGAGAATAAACGGGTATTACAATCAGTAAAAGAAAAAAATATTGTCCTATAAGAAATACAAGTTTGCCTAACGAACTTTTTTGGTTTGATAGAGGGGGGGGGGGGGTAAATATTACTATTACATATTTTGATTTTCACCCTCCCGCCTTAAAAAGGACAGAGAAAAATAAACACTACACATATGTACAAGATTACATTTAATCAAAATACATAGATTTATAGCCTTGTTCTATGTATGTAAAGCTGCAAAATTGATGGCAATATCCACATATATTCTACATCCATTATAATATCGAGGCCTAGGGCAAACGTTGTAGCTTTGATCAGAGGCCTCAAATTTGATATTACTTTACATACTCTCTATCATCATATGCATCACCGTTTGTATTTTACTTTTCATATAAAGTTTACAAAAGTTTTTTAAAAAAGATACGTAAGTTTAAAATATAAAAAGAGAAAAAGTTATAAACAAAGAAATAAATAAAGAAAAAGAGAAAAAATGCGAGATTAGTATAGATAAAGAAAAAGATAGATATATAGAGAGAGAATGAGTGAGAGAGAGAAGGAGAGAGAGAGAGAGAGAGAGAGAGAGAGAGAGAGAGAGAGAGAGAGAGAGAGAGAGAGAGAGAGAGAGAGAGAGAGAGAGAGAGAGAGAGAAAGATAGATATAGAGAAAGATAGAAAGAGAGAAAGAGAGAGAAAGATAGATATAGAGAAAGATAGAAAGAGAGGGTATCGATACAAAGTCTTTCTTCATAAATTCGAATACATTGCATATAATTAGCTATACAGAAATAAAACTTTAAAAATACTTACTCTTGTTGATGTAACTGTATGGATGGGTCTACAAGTTCAAGTCCTAGTCTCTTGTCTATTCTGATACCCCCAGGCAGACAACAGGCATCTTAATATTAACCATAATTAGACAGTAATTTAGGTTCTGCAATTACTACCACAAATATATCACATTATAAAATCACCAAAATTGAAAATTTACGACCACACAAACTTCCATGGGAGGGAGGGGACATTTTTGACTGTCAACTATAACAATATCCAAAGTTTAATACATACGTTATCTAATTTTTATCCCTAAAAAATTTGGTTACTTTCATTAAACTTTATTGGGTTGGTAAAAAACTAGAAGTGTCCAAACTTTTCCTCACATAATTTTGATCTACAAAAGGGGTAAATTTGTTGTTTAACGTGCTATATGTCCATAAGATTCTTAAAAACTTCCCCTCTTTTATGATTTCATTTATATACTTGCAATTTTATCGTTTTATGATACATTTTCTTACGGTAGTGAATAGACAACTTAAGCATCGTAAAATTTATGAATATTAATTAAGCATTTTATAATAATCCGTAAGTTCAAGTTCAATCAAGTACAAATTTGTCTGTAAAAAGCGCAGCTGTAAAAGGGTTAAAAATCATTAGATTACAAAAGCAAGCCTTTTCAGTATGCCTTCGAAACCAATTGATATTCGCTGGATTAGAGCCTGCTCTCAGACAAACTGAAAATCATGTATATCATTGTATTAGAGACAATTTTTCATGAATATTAAAATAAAAAATAATACCAGTTGTGTTAGTTTAATCTTATAATTTTTCATTTTAATATCCGCGGAAAGCTGTCTATAATACTATGCGATAAATAACTATGCACCATAACAACAATTGTACGGGATTAAGACAAATAGAAAAGCAAATCACAGTAGCAATGCTACAAAAGAAATCTAATTTGATAAGAAAGTTTTTAAAAAATATTAAAGAACTATACCTTCTAAATTGACTTCAAGCGTTTGATAAGGTTTAGTATTGAAAGGGAGTCCACCGCCGCACGCCGTAGAACCCGCCGACCCCGGCACTGGCTTTACAACCGACGCATAGGCCGGAAACTTTGACATCCGTGACACACGTCCGCCGGCGGTCATCTTCAGATAATGCTGACTGCTGCCACTAGAATTATGACTGTTGCCCGGGCCGCTGGACGGATGACCGGAATCCGAATCGTGTGTCATGTCGGCCCCTGAAGACGAATCGGTTGTTTCGCGGCTCAGGCCGGAGCCGGATGTGTCGCGGCTGGTGCCGGTTTCTCGGCTTCCTCCAGATTCAAGGGAGGATAGTGCTGAACTGCAGGAGCTGACTCCACTCTTCAGACAGGAAATACACGTTTGGCGGGACCTAAAATTATAAAATGAAAATAAATTTGATAATATAAAGGTAGTTAAAGAAAAAAAATATATAAAGGGCTGAAAATGAAATTCTGTTTTCCAGAGATGTCTTTAAACTTAAATTTTAATGTTTATTATACATTAATATCTTCAATTTAAAAAAAAGTCTCTACTTTAAAACACAAACATTTTATTTCTAGGTATTCTAATTTTGCACTGCTTTGGTTGTATCGTTAAAGTCACCAAAGCAAAAAAAGTAACAAAATCAACGAAGTTTGATTTTTTTGAGTACTGACATGATGATTTAGTTGTTTTACATTGATATATTAAATAAATGTTTAAAATATGCTTAAATTTAACAAAAAATCAAGGGTTTCTCTACGTATGATACTTAGTTTATTGCATATATTGAATCTTAAATATGCAAAACCAAATATGTTTATAAAATATTATGCCTATACCTAATTAATATTAAAATTTATGTATAGTATAGCTCTAAACTGACTGGTAAATGCTCATAACTTAGTAAACCATATCATTAAGCTAAATTGAAAATGTTCAAGTTCAAAATGTTGATAATAGTTATTATTGGGAGCGTAGTAACTCTAGTAGGTATGGTCTGTTTGTTCGTCTCTTCATATTATTGACTACTTCTAATTCTTTCACTCAATCCTTCTTGTTGACCTCAAAAAAACCCAACTTCTCTTATCTTTAAAACTCCTACATGACCCTGTTATTGCAGGGCTCTTTTAACCTTTATTTAACCAAACATAACCTAAACTAACCATTAAAAACACGTTTTTTCTTTAAAAATTGGTTTGTCTTGAATTTGCAATATGTACAAACTTAAAAATCTAAAAGCTAACGTTGAATGATATCTTGTTTTTGCTGCGCTATTTATAAGCATAATTATCCTTGTTAATATCCATGAAAACATAAATTTTATATTCATGAATATAAAATTACTAATTTATATGCTATTCAACACAAAAATTGACTTCTTTCAAGAAAATGATAATTTTTGCATCAAAAAGAGTATTAAAACTTTCCAGTTTAGCCATTTTAAGTTTTAAAATGAAATTTCCTGTTTTTAAAGAAAATTTTATTTATACCAAAATAGGTAGTAATCCTATGTTCTTATCTTCTTTTTCTTGGAAAATTATTTAAAATTAAAAAAATATTTATTTTCAGTAAGGCGGTTTTGAATCGGATTTGAATGAACTGGAAAATAACGTAAATTTGAAAATGAAACTAGCAATAAAGACTAAAAATGACTTATAATGAACCATTTTCAGATTCTTATCCTAAAGAAGAAGGAAGTCTATCAGACATAAAACTGAAGGTTAACATGGTTACACGGATATGTCTATGGATGATAAATTAAGCTCTAAATTTTTGTTCTTTGACACTATAAAATTATTAAAATGTAATAGTTTTCGTAATAGTTATTTATCGCATCGTATTACAGACAGCGTTCCGCGGATGTTATAATTAAAAATGATATTAATTTTATAATTTTTATGGTAATATTCGTGAAAAATTGGTTGTAACAAGCTGCTATACATGATTTTTTTGTATGGTTGTGAACCGGTTGTAATCCAGCGGATATGAATCGGTTTCAAAAAATGTTTCAAAATGCTTATTCTTCAGTTGGAAAATTTTCTCTAGGGTTAAGTTTGAGAAAACTGTATGTTTCAATACAAACTACCAACACACACAAAGGGACCAATACAAACGCGCGCACACACAAAGAGACCAATACAAACGCACGCGCACACACAGAGGTTATACAATAGTATTGGATATTGTTGTGGGTTAAAATTAGAAAATTTAAAAATGAAATAATACTTTCGTTTTTCAGTCAATTCTACGTTAATACATTATATGCGATTATAATGTGATTTGTCATACTTTCCAAAAGAATATGTATTAATTTAAATTAGTGTCACAAATTTTTATTACCTAATGTTTTTTCCATTTTCAACTTAGCAATGCTTATTTATATTTTGAAAATAAATTACTTGTGAGACACCCTTAAATACACAGTACCTTTAAGTCTAAGACAAAGTATAAGTATAGCATAAATTAGCATAAGATATACTAAATATATTATTACTCGCATTCTCTGCTGCTAAATGCTTATGCAAATTTTGTTGAATTACGAGATGTATTTATAATTTAACCCTCCAGGGTCTAGATACACTAAACCTTTGATGTCTTCCATGCTAGCATAGACAGGGTAAAATATTCATAACTTACTCATGTGGAAGGGGGTGTAGAGGCAGGGATCTAAAGGGATACGACAATGGCTGATAAATTGATTTACATTTCCAATAATGATACACAAAATTTCCCCTTATGTAGATTAAAAGTTGTAACATTTAGACACTAAACTTAATGAACCAACCAAGAAAAATTCACTAAAGATCCCAAAAGTTGTTGAGTCAACGAATAAGAAAACGTTGTCATAAAACTTTGGGGACTCGTGTAATAAACAGCCCATTGTTCACTCTCTCTGGTGTATATGGATGTTAGCATTCCCAACACATTATCGTTATAATTTAGAAAGCATACCTTCCCCCTTTTTCAACCCAAAAAGGTTTCATGCACCACTGGCAAACCCTGTGTATGCCACTACTTAAGAGATTTTCATTGATTGCAATACTGTAATATTTGTATTATACCCACTTTTTAATGCAAAAAATATTGGTTTACTTTCATCCCAAAAATAATAAACAAAATTACCCTTTCTGTGTGTTAGAATCATCGATTGTAAAGTTTTTGACCAAACGAATGAAAGAGAATGTTTTTAAAACTTTGGGTACCAGTTTAATGTCTAAGTCTAATGTTTTATTCCTCCCAGCGTTTTCCCATTTTCCCCAGTCCTCAACTTTTCTTCTTCTGTTCTTAATGATTTGGATAACAAAGACAAATTAACAAAATATATTTTCAGTATGGCTTCTAAACCAACCGATATCCGCTGGATTATAACCGGTTCTCATGCATACTGAAAAATCATGTATAGCATTGAAAAATGGACAATTTTTAACAAATATTAAAATAAAATCATAAAATTAAAACCAGTTTTGTTACTTCAAGACTTTGACCCCTAGGGGCCAACAAAACTATTTAAAATCTTATAATTTTTATTCTAATATCCGCGGAAAGCTTTCTAAAAAACGAAGTTCTAAGTAACAAAATTAAAATTGCAGGATACCTATTCCTAATCCTAGAAATACGTGTGTATGTGTTTAATGTTGCATATTTATTAAATGCCTGCCTGATCTGTATGAGAAAATGTCAGATTTTCAACTTATCTATCAAGTTTATAACAAGATACAATTACTTGATGAGTACATGCAAATATAAATATTTATCCTTACATAAAAGCAGACATAAAAGTTATAGGATGTTTGTCTGTCGACCTTTCATATTAATAATCATAAAAATTTACATATCGTGTTCTAAAATCAAAGATGTAAAGTAAGTTTATACCTGATAAACTTATATGCTTTATTTTATAGACATACTACTACACCTATACTTTCATCATCAGCAAGCAGGGGGGAGGGAGTAATGGGATATAAAATAAGACGATTCCCAAATCAGCATATTCTTTCAATCGTATATAGTTAGCAGGAAAAAAAAGATTTAAAAACATCAAAAAGCCATTGATGCTCAAATTATTTACCATTTAGTCGATATTAATCAATAACATTGCAGGTCAACGTAAAATCACCGGGCTCAACAGGGTTTATAACAAAAGAATTGTATGATTTCATAGATTTACATATTTAATACATCAATTATCCTACAGAATATGATACCATTTTATAAATTATGTTTTAATCAAAACAGTTAAAATATTTAATCCAAAAAAGCAGCTATACCAAAATTTTTTGTCAATATAAAAATGATAGTTTCTTTTAAAAATTCCACTAAATATCTATAAAAGCAAAATTGTATCTCCTTTAGATTGCTAGGAAACTTGACAAGTTGTTGTTTGAAATTTGTTCTGTTTAGTATGAACGTAATTTCAAGATTCGATGTCTTTGGTGTCTGTGCCTCGCCTTTTCACGAAATTTTGATTTTCAAATAAATATGGATATATATATATAACAAGGATGATATATTTCATTGGAATTGAGGTGTCGGGGATACTAATATACATAAAGATAAAATACTTCAGTATTTTTTCTACTTATAATATAAAGCAGTAAGGTTTTTTGGCTGAAGCTTCAGATCTTAGAAAATACTGAACCAAATTAGTTATACTTTTCAGAGAAGTTTTACAAATATCATTAATAGGCTTTAGGCTATTTCATACTCCTCTGCTTTCTCATAGAGGCTAAGGGGGATAAACAAGTTATGCTTATATAATTATTGGTAAAAGGAAATTAACTTTAAAATTTGCATTAATTTATACTTTTCTCAAAAAAGGTCATAGGCAAATTTCCAAAGCACAGTTAAATAAAACAGAATATGTATAATTCAAAATTCAAATGTCTTTCTAATTCACAAGACTTTGAAATTATTCAATGTACATTAAATCATGGATAAATAATAGGTAATTTAGTGCCTCACAGATAACTTAACCACAATCTTGTATTGACTCAAGGTTCGTTCAGTGAGTAAATAACTTATGACTAATGTCGCTGTTAAAACGAGGCTACTATATTATATACTATTTTTTTATGGAACTAACTTTTTATAGTTATTTATCGCATCGTATCGTAGACAGCTTTCAGCGAATATTAAAATGAGAAATTTTAAGACAGGTATTGATTTTATGATTTTTATTTTAATATTTGTGGAATACAATGCTATACATAATTTTTCAGAATGACCGAGAATTGGTTCTGATCCAGCGAAAATAATCGGTTTTAAAGCCATACTGGAAAGTACTTTAATATACCCTGTACTTGTTAGTGTGTCTGTCTGTATAAATGTATTTACATATACTTATGTTAAGTACAGTTGTGTGATTTTATCATGTCATATATGGGCATATCAGTTCTGGGCTAAGGGATATGGTAACTGAAAAAAAAAACTTTCCTGCAGGGATCTAAAGTCCCAGGATAAGACAATGGCCGATAAAATTTAACTCTAAAAATCGTAATCCTAGTATTAAGTGTATAAAGTCGTAGGTTTATTTATCTAAATCTTAGGATTTCAATAACTGGAGAACCAATTGAGTTTTCCGTTTAAAGGATGCTTCTAAAAGGTCCTCGGATTAGCTTTAGATCTAAGTCTTGCGATTGTTTTAGGCTACATTTCTGCCTTTATACTTGACCACTTCGAATACAGATCCCCTATATGCTAGGGACGTAGCCGCTAGATGCATAAAAAATACTAAGGCATATTTCATTTCTTTTTATGATATTTATCTTTTTAATATGATAAATTTAACTCTAAAACTAAAGATTTTAAAAAGTTTGATATTTTACGAATTAAAATGATATGATTTGAATTGTTCGTGAATAATATAATTTTTTTCATCGTTTTCAAATACCAAAACAGATCTTTTGTTGTACGTGTTGGTAGGGGCGTCCAAGCTTTTTTATTGGGGGGGGGGGGGTAATCACCCCTTTACCCCACCCCTTGGACGTCTATGTGCGTAGGGTAATGTATTATCAGGGAGGGAGAAGACATTGCACTAAAAATTGTACACAGAGTCTTATAGAAACCTTCCCTCGAATTCGTTGGTTCAAAACTTTGGGAACTTAATCTTAATTAGTTTTCTCAAACTAACAAGCTTAGAACTAATAATTTAAACTAATGATGAGGTAATTTTGTTTATCATTATTAGGGATGTACAAAAATTTATCATCTATTGTCTTATCACTGCAATCCAAGTTCTTCAGAAAGTGGTATTAGTGCAGTGTAATTATTATGATATATGTGCCGCTTACTTAACCCAACCTAACATATAACACTAACAAACCTATTTCTAAAAGAAGATTAAATTAGTACTGTAATTATATAAAAAAGCTAAATAATATTGCTAATAGCTTTTTAAGTCCTTTAAGTGTTTGGACATTATCTGATTTGTAGCTGTCTATTCATACAATTATTGCCCGCCTTTTCATTAGACCTGTCCATTTTTAAAACATTTCTATCTAGCCGTTAATAAATTAAATTTAAACGTTAAAACCAAGAAATCGGCAGCCACGCAAAACCCGGACTAAGCCTAAAATTAAAACCCGTTTGGAAGCTTTGGAAATGTTTTTGAAAAGAGGGACTGCAATATTTAGGTCAGATCTAGATTTCCAGCTGAGTTTTTAAAAAGGTTAATTTTCAAAAGCAATAACCCTTCGAGAACTATCCCAGCAGGGCTGTCCTAACCCTTATTAACCCGAATTAAAATCAGTTTCTTTTTAAATTGACACATACAGTCAAAATTTGTCAAAATAAAATATGTGTATCATTATATTTTATTTAAAAAAGAAGGGTCTTAATTTTTCATAATAAAATTGAAAAAATGAACAGGCCCACTGTCGATAAAAATAACGCAGACAAAAAACTTGTTCAAAAATGCAGTTGATATTTGCAATATTTTTATTGATACAAAGCATTTTGTAATAAAAATATAATTGTAAAAGTCATAGTCCAATTGTTATTGATAATATTTTCAATAAAAAGATACTTCATTCCAGGGACATGCAAAAGCCGGGGATAATAAAAACAGGATACAGTAAAAGGACATACTTTCATTCTTAGGATTTGATTAAAGAGATGCCTCGCGTATAATATTGTAAATTGTTATGCTAGTAATAATTTTCCAAAAAATCAGATGAATAGGATAATTATATCATACAAAAAGGTTGTTGTCAAAAAAGTTAAAAATTAGCATGTTTTAAATGTACGTACATTCTTTCTGGTAACGATCAGAGAGTTACTACGCTTTCTAAATCGTACCTAACGATTAAAGTAATCGCCATGCAAAGTTTGAAATATGGAATAAGTATGACAATTCTAACATATCTTAATTAACGCAAAAAAGCTAATCTTTCACGGACAGACGTACGAACGAACAAACAGACCGACTCTAATTATAGGAAAGCTTCGTATTTAAAATAAAGATAATAAGTTGCTAATTTAAGGGCCAAAAAGACAAAGTCATTTGTGCATTAAAGCTCAAATATATTAAATTGATAATATGTAGCTATTTCGTTTTTTGTACTCAGGCATTAATTCTTGCAGAGTTTATTAGACTAGTAAATTCACTCACATCTAACTTTATTTGAAAGGAAAGGAGGATGGGGGAGGGGGAAGTGATAGAAAATATTAATAAGGGGGTTGATTTCTACTTCCAAAGCTTCCATAGGTAAAAAAACACCCATAGAAACATAGACTAAAGATTTTTGACTTATGGCGATAAAGTTATAAAATTGTGAATAATGTATCTATTGAACTCAGAAATTTTTTTTAATGCGCTCACAGTAAATATGCACATAAGTATATTTACTTAGTAAGACATATATTCAGTTAATCAATTCAAATTATTTTATATTTATGTAAAATTAACTCTGTAGGCTATTTGTGTTTTTTGCAAGTTTAAAAGAACAATTTTTTTGCCAATTATAATGTTTAATATCAAGACAAAATATTAGATTTTTCAAACATCTTATTATGCTTATTATACTGTTATTGCTATCAAAAAATAATTGAAAGAAACTTTCTTTCTGTTCATAAAAATTAGAAGAAAAATATTTAAGATTTGAAATCTTTAGGTGTAAAATACAAAGCATTCAAATTGGTAATTTTTTATAGTCTAGTCTTATCTATGTACATATATAGTAGACATAAATTACTTCCCTATGGATTGGTACCTACATGGATTTTTTAAAAATTGCGCCATACAATGATTTTTTAATACATTTTTTTAAACGCGTCATTCCCTAAGAGGTTAAAAGTTGTAACTACTGCTGCTATATCAGATGTGCGACATTAACAGAAAGTGTAGTGGTGAATGCTTTGGCCAAAACCGACGCATCTCATTACAATGCAGTTAGGACAAATATTAGGCAATCAAAGGGTTGGTTATCTGCCATAGTTGGATGTCAGTGCCTTAGAACCTAACGTTGTTATCAACTGTTAATATTTCATGTAAAGTAAGATTGAATCTAAAATAAAGCTTTACAAAATACAAACAAATAGTTTGAGAGAGGCAAAGCTTTATAGAACAACTTGTTAAAAAAATATTACGTTAATACGAACCTGCAAGTATCCTTCCACACATAAGTATCAGTATCAACACATTCATCAAGTATATCATTCTCATCAACTTCATTACCCTTCACTGCATCATTATCAAGTAACAAATCAGATGACTTAGTCCGACCGGCCTTTGCGCCGGCTATAGCACGATCAAAAGTGTTACCGACAAACCGTTCAAATCCTTCAAGATCCAAGTGTGCCAGGCGCGTAGTGGCAGACAAAAATTCTGCCGGGGAAAATTGTACCGACACGCCGGCCCGCCCCTCTTCACCGGCATCCTCGTTATCACAGCACAAATCACCGTCATAATCAGCTGATTCAAAATGGCGGACACCGCCCTCACCCCTGACACTACATGTGGTTGAATGGTTGGCAACGCTCATCACTCTGTTGTCCTCGTCCAGATGAAGCCAATTCCAGACCTCTTTCTGGGAGTAGCCGTTCTTTGCGTCGTGCAACTGCTGTTGCTGTTGCAGCGTTTTGGAGCTGGCGACATCCTCCAACTTGGCTTTAGACTTTATTCTTTTAATACCTGAAAAATATAAAATGTTTAAAAGAACACAGCAACAGAAACTGACAATATTTCTTGTAATAAAACGACAGTAAGACATTTTGGGAATTTTAATTTTTAAATCGCCAATATTATAAAATTTTTTTATAATATTTATCCCCGTAAATCAGGGACACTTTATGTCCAAATTAATGTACAACAATAGAGGAGGCAGGGCTTAAATAACTGTATGTTCACGAGGTAAAAACCCTGTAGCGACTTTCAATTGTGTCTTTGAATATCAACTAACAGCGTCAGAAATATTAACACAGCCAAGTCGCTTCAAAAGAGCAGAAATCAAATTTGCTAGCAGACGAAAAGGGTTCCCAATAGACATCTATTCTTATACATTTATTGTCCGATAAAGCGTTGCAATCAAAGGCTTTAAAAAGTATGCGATCAAGATATGAAAAATATATGCACCAAAAAATATAAACTTACCTTGATATTTCAATGGGACCTTGCTCTTTCTGACAGGTAGGTTTCTGTGGACATTGCGTCTATCCTGGTCATGATGGGCGTGCTGCAGGTGGTCAGGCACATTAATAGTCACCTTGTGGAAGGATAGGTTCTCGTACGTTGGATTGTAGTCAGACTAATATTGCAATAAAATATTAATTCTAACGAAATTGATTTAAAAAAAGATATTTTCAAAAGTCTAAAGAAGTCCAATATATTACATTCATATGTAGAAGATATCTTAACTAAAATTAACTGCTTAAAGGCTTGAAATATGTAAAGAGGTGTGAAGCAAAATATATAAGCATGAGCTGGATGTGGCTTCAAATAAGGAAAACCCTAAATTTAAAATTGTCTTATATTTGACTATTGGGAATGATATTGGTCTCCAAAGTGTCATAGTTTTAATAAGAGTTCTTCTATTAAATCTTGTAAAAACAAGCAATATACAAACTTTTCTGCCAATTATCTTAATTAATAGAAGGGGTAATTTTGTTTTAAATAATGAGGGTGTACAATATTGAACGTCCATTGTATGATCGGGTAAAAAGAAAAAAACATGTTAATGGGGCTTTGTGGGGCTAGGCTAGGTTATAATTTGCACTATGATTGAATATTTAGCTACCTACAAGCCATACTTTCTTCGGGTACCCCTTTCTTCTTATCTAAATATGTAGAAGCTAAATATTTAGTAGAATACCTTTAAGGTCAGTAGACTATCCTAAACCTCCACCCTCCCTCAAGCTTTATAAGCTAGCACTAAACCATATGAAAATTAACCCATTTTTTAAAAAGGTTTTAGTTCTATAATAAGGAATTGCATCTGTTCTTCTGTCTGGAAATTTAGTGAGAGGAGGGGGGGGGGGAGCGTTTAATTATCAGTGGTCCACTCGCCAAATGTAGGATTGTACCGAATATTTACTTATGAGTAATGGCCCCTCATAATTCATTATTATACACATTCAATTTGTTTTCGGAAGTTTACTCAATTTTACCAGGGAGATAAAGGAATAAGAATTGTTATTTTTGGGAACATTCATAAAAATTTTTGTGTAGATTTATAATGTAGTGATAATTATCGTTCAATATAATATACTAGCGGCTAGGCCCCCTAGAGGCCTCTAGGGGCACTTGAGGAGGGAGGAGTTGAATCCCAAAACCCCTTTCTTGTATTTAGATTTTTTAAAGTGAAAAAAAGAATTCGGGGTGTAGCTTGGTGGCGGTACCCTCCCCCAAAATATCTAAAAACCTTCCTGGAACCCATGAGAAGCTACCCTGTTAAGGAGAAACCGATCGGTTCAGCGGATAGCGAGATCCTTCGTTACAAACAGACAAACAAACAAACATCCTTTTGCTTTATTATAAGGATATGTATAAGAATGCATTATCCAATATTAAGCAAAATACCAATAAAAGAAACTAAATTTTGTCCATTGAAACATAAATTATTTTTTCTTTGGATAATATATCCAGTAAATCCCATGTAATTTAACATGAAGGATACTTATAGCTTTTCGTTACCCCTTATTAACATCAAGGTTTTTACCAAAAAAAATTGTAGTGAAATTTTTTCCTACTGAACAAAAATGAATGAAAAGTTATTTACTGCTTCGTATTATAAACATATTTCCGCTGATATAAAAAATTGTACAATTATAAGATTAAAAGCAGTTTTGTTAGCCACCTAACAAAACTGTTTTTTTTTATATTATGATTGTACATTTTTATATTCGCAAAAAACTGGACAAAATACAATACGATACATGATTTTTAAGTGTAGTCGAAAACTGGTTCTTATCCACAGGATAATTATCGGGTTCGAAGCCATACTGGGAAAAACTTTATTCGGCTTATAAAATTTAAAGATATTATACTAGTATTCAAAATTATGCTGATATTGTTAACAACAAAGAAATTTATGTATCTAAAGAATCAGGGATCTAAAGGGATAAGACACTGCTGATAAAATGGTGTACATTCCCAATGATGATACACACAATTATGTATATTACAATTAGTGGTCGAAACATTTAGACACTAATCTTAATAAATCAACCAAACAAAATTTTAAAAGTCCCCAAAGTTGTAAAGCGAATGATAAAACGTTATTGTAAAACTTTGGGGACTAGTGTAATAAACAGCCTAATGTTCTTCCCTGTCTGCTTTCAATAATTATTTTGATATGTTAATGTTCAAATTGTATTTTATTTTTTTCCTGAATATTTTCGTGGCTCTGATGAATTCTCTTTTGTATCAGGTTAGGCTTGGATCCCCTTCGGATGCCAAACTGGTTCTGCTTAGGCTGTACCTTCGAGTACATTGGGGTATCTGGGGTCGTCATTCTGTTAAACCCTCCATTTTGTACATCCTACAAAATTAAATAAATTATTCATTCATCTTCATCTTTGATATCTCACTATTCAAAAGTTAGGCTATATCTTCCTATTTAAATAACTCGCATACAACTGGATAAATTTAAGTCTAGGTAAGGTTTTTCTAAGTTTCCGTGGATGAAAAGTTGGAAGAAACTCTTTACCACCCCAAAAAACTGTCATATTAGCGACTGGATTTTCATAGTTGCAGTGTACTTGCGGATGCACCCCTAGTATCTGCATTGAAAAGGGCAAGAAGTTGGCTTAAAAATTCAAATTTAACAATTAAATAGCCTAAAACCAACCCGTGACATATGTGAATTTTAAACTAAAAAGTAGAATTCGATGAGTCCAGTAGTTATAAAAATAGCTAAAGAACAGAAATTCCTACTTCTTTATATAATAGGATTATACATTGCTGATTTAATATAGTACTGTAGTAATTTAATGACATTACGACGACAATCTTCTGTTGATAAAACAACAATAAAATTAATTTGACAGTGTTATAGTTTGGAAACGAGATTTAATTATCTTATAGTGTCCTATCCAGACCCCATAAGGAACACAACCTTTATGCTATATCATGAAACTAAAACAGCATTTAATTAAATCGTATGTATAAACTCTAAATTTACTATCAATCCTTAAAAGTTTGCATCAAATAACCTTAATATTTAAAAGGTTAATATTTCTAGCTTGATCTAAAAATGGTTTAATTTTAAAATTGCATGATTTAAATAGTGATAAAAGGTTTTGGAGGCGTCGATATATTTCCGCCATACAGTAAGAGTAAAATACGGTCTACAAAATTTTAAATTTCATCAAAATGTCTATATTAAGATCTAGCCTCAGCTTATCAAAATGAAAAGCTACATATTGCTTCTAGGCAAGTTTTAGGCTATTTTTTGAAAAGTATAAATTTTTGTATGTTTATAACTGTAAGTTTGCATTTTTTTTGTAGGACTTCCCCCAATCAGTGATACCCTTGATATCATTTGATGTTAAACTCTTATGTTGTTGGGTAACCAGAAAGTGAGATAGGAAACCTTGGATCTTTTTATCCTTGGCCGACTAGATTTGTTTGCAAAAAGTAAACAGCATTTGTACTTTAATTATATCAAGAATTAGCTGCTTAGTCTAGCGGTTGATGTTAGAAAAATAGGCCAAATCCACCCTAGGACAATTATATATCTTCCCCAAAAAGTACTGACAATTTATCGAGACATTTAGATTCAGACCAAAAAAATCTAGTTTAGATGACAGTATAAAGTTAAATTATCAACTTTGCGTTACATGGTATTACAAAAGGTTTCTAGTAGCATTAAATTTAAAATACACTCGAATGAAGAATTTAACTTGACGTTTAGCAGTTTGTACTTTATTGAGTACAAGAATTACAAATCTATGAAATAACTCTTGCTGATTGATGTTTTGATAATGTGTATTATAAATGGTTGGCTATTGATCACGGATAAACGGAATGGTAGTTTTCGAAGAAATTGATAATATTTAATTAGTAAGCATTCTTGTAACAATAAATAATGTACCTAAGTTCGAACATCCCAAAAGGCTTTATACATTAGCCCAATGTTAGTAGTAACCTTGCGGGCAAACCATAGACCAATTTTAACCTAACCCTAGCTATTAGATAATCATTATTATATCATATTATATTATCTATATATCCTTGGCTATGATTTGATAGCTTGGTAGTAGTGGGTTTCATAGCTATGAAATAATCATTATTATTTCTGATTATATTATCTATATATCTCTGTACCCCTGGCTATGATAGCATGGTAGTAGTGGGTACATAGCTATGAAATAATAATTATTATTTCTGATTATATTATCTATATATGCCTGTATCCCTGGCTATGATATCATGGTAGTAGTGGGTACATAGCTATGAAATAATAATTATTATTTCTGATTATATTATCTATATATCCCTGTATCCCTGGCTATGATAGCATGGTAGTAGTGGGTACATAGCTATGAAATAATCATTATTATTTCTGATAATATTATCTATATATCCCTGTATCCCTGGCTATGATATCATTGTAGTAGTGGGTACATAGCTATGAAATAATCATTATTATTTTTGATTATATTACCTATATATCCCTGTATCCCTGGCTATGATATTATTGTAGTAGTGGGTACATAGCTATGAAATAATCATTATTATTTCTGATTATATTACCTATATATCCCTGTATCCCTGGCTATGATATCATGGTAGTAGTGGGTACATAGCTATGAAATAATCATTATTATTTCTGATTATATTATCTATATATCCCTGTATCCCTGGCTATGATATCATGGTAGTAGTGGGTACATAGCTATGAAATAATCATTATTATTTCTGATTATATTATCTATATATCCTTGTATCCCTAGCTATGATAGCATGGTAGTAGTGGGTACATAGCTATGAAATAATCATTATTATTTCTGATTATATTATCTATATATCCTTGTATCCCTGGCTATGATAGCATGGTAGTAGTGGGTACATAGCTATGAAATAATCATTATTATTTCTGATTATATTATCTATATATCCCTGTATCCCTGGCTATGATATCATTGTATTAGTGGGTACATAGCTATGAAATAATCATTATTATTTCTGATTATATTATCTATATATCCCTGTATCCCTGGCTATGATATCATGGTAGTAGTGGGTACATAGCTATGAAATAATCATTATTCTTTCTGATTATATTATCTATATATCCCTGTATCCCTGGCTATGATATCATGGTAGTAGTGGGTACATAGCTATGAAATAATCATTACCATTTCTCATCTACTAAAATTGGTGTAATCATATAGACAGACGAACAGACAAACAGACAGGCGTGCCAATAAAAACTAAATGCATTTTTAGTAGACGGTTTTTTGGTTCTAAATGACCTGTATCTATAGAATTTAAATTACGACTGAATAATATATCCTTTTAACAAAAAAAAACTGTATATAAAATACAGTGTGTTTTTTAGTAGCTAGCTGCATTTAAAGTTATTTAGCCAAAACATTAACCTTTAAATTTAGTGTTGGTCCAATAATATGTATTTCCAAAATCTTATGCTATTTGAAAACAGGTTTTGAGGTATAATTTTTTGAAATCTGGTGAATTTGTTTTTATGATACAATACTACCAAAGCCAATAAAGAAAATAAGATATAGATGACTAATTTATGTAAGGGGCAAGAAGGTCTTATAAACATTTACTTTTCCCCAATGAAAAAAAAACACTTTGTAATAATATCGCAACTATTTTTATTTGGAGCAGGAAGTTAACCTACAATCAAAAAAATATCTCAACGACAAAAAACAATATATAATATCCATGTAAAAATATCTGAATATTTTTAGCCGTTTCAAAGATCTTAATAGGCAAATGCCTGGGCTTTTTTAGTTTTTAAAACATATTGGTTTGTTTCTTTTCTCAAGCTATGATAAATATTACCTTCTTGCCATTAGCTGAAATAAAATGCGACTTGAGATGATGACTGCCAAGTTTTGAATGTAGCATGTCCTTGTTGGATCCAGCCGACACAACCTGATTAAACTCCTGGATCGTGGATACCTTGCTCACAGCTCCCCGTTTGGGACCACCTTTTTTGTAAATATGTGTTATTTATATCCTTATAGAGTTTGAATCTAAACTAATATACAATCAAGATCTTTTTTTTGAGCTTCAAAAGTTAGTACGCGATGTTAGTTTAAAACCTATTGGATACGCCTCTAGAGGCCCACACGAAACCGGAAAATATAAAATAAAAATATATACACTATAAAGGCATATGTATAATAATCTTTATATGATGAGATTTAAACTTTAATTAAACTAAACCTGAGCTTTATAAAACATTTTATCTCATTAAATTGTAAAGAATATTTTAATTCGGTCTTTTGCACATTTTTAAGTGTCACTTTAGGGCAAAAAAATAATGGCATCAAAAGCTAAAATGCATGTATGGGGGCAGGGATTTTTCATCTCAAGAAAAAGTAAGTTGTTTCCAGCATTTCCACCTTCAACTTTCTATAAGTATATTCAAATACAATACTAATAGTAAAACTTAAGGCAGACTTTAAATCTTGAAAACTTCTGGGCAAAATATTTTTACTTGAGATAACATATCCCTATCTAGCATACATCTGACTCTGGATGAAAGACTAATTAAATTCATTGAAAGCACTTAATGTTTAACATGACTCCACAGAACTAAACTATTGCATAAAGTATGAACGCGTCCGCTAGAGTTGTCTTTGGGGTGATGGGTTCGAATCTCAGCTGAAATATTATCATAAAGAGATATGTTAAAAATCACCACAGTAGCAATTACATGAAACAAAATCAATGGGTTGTTCTAGTTGTCTCTAGTAGTCTCTAAAAAAATGATTCAAACCATTTCCGAGATATTAATCAACACATAATTTTCCTGGATTACAAGATGCAGCTAGGCGGGCGCACTGAGGTCCACACGGGGCTCCTCCTCCGCCCCCTGAACAAGCTCCCCCACAATGAGATGTCCCCCTGTGGTGGATAAAATAAGCAAAATAATCGGAGCAGTTCTTCGGTTAAATTGATAATTCAGTGGCGAATTTACGTACTGATTAGTAAAGCGATTGATCTTCCAATTTAACTTGCATAACATGGTTATGTATACATAAGGTTCAAATCAAATCAAAACTACAATTAGTTTATAAAACCCTTTAAACTCTTTAAAAGGGACTTTATTTCTTTTTAAAGTAATAGATTAGTATGTTATACTCTCGAGTATAAGAACCAACATTGTTCTGTTTAAAATTATAATAAGGCAGAAATAAACTCTTTTTTTTTTCTTTTCTTTTTGCTATTTGTACTTTAATGGTATTGGAGGGTTAAAAAATATTTGGTATAGTCCCTTTCGTAACATCGCACCTTATGGGGCGAATCTTCGTATTTTTCACAGTAGCTTTTCTCCTATTTTAAGCCCCTGCGAGGGGCTCTAACCCTGTGAGGCAATCACCTAACCTAACCTAAAATAACTTATATAAAGCCATTTTAAAAATACGACTAATCGCCCCTTATGGTGCGATGTTACGTAAGGGACTATTCCCAAAATATTTTATGTCTTTTTTAATTATGATCTAAAATTTTCTCTCCACAAAAAATCTATGAGTTCAAGACTTTTAATATTTTCATTCTTAGAATAAATTTAAAGACACTGGCATTGGTTATCTGGATGTTATCTATGAATGCATTTGAGGATGTAGTGAATATAAATCCCTTTAGATCTTGTTTTTTGTCAGGGTGTTTTCATCAAACAAGGGAAATTAATCAAATAACAAACAATATTTACAGTATGCCATTGTAAATTAAGATATTTCCAAGTTAAATTGTTTTTCAACCTATTTTTCTTAAAAAGACTTGAAGATTTGTTTCAATTTTAGCAATTATTATTACTTATTTTGTATCTTGCAAAAGTGAATCAAGCAATATTAGCTTCGTTTTAGATACCAAAATATTTGATGATTTGCTGAAAATTATGCAGGTAAAATAGATTTCTAAAGTGCTATATCTATAACTAAGTTTAGTTTGAAAATTAAAACGAAACCGATCAAAACAAGTTTTAGTTCTAAAGATCATATTACGTTTTAAAGACTTTTTTGCTTGAGCACTTTTTTTTGAAGTCTGGTATGCATGAAGTTTACTTTCTATGTTGGTTGTTGAGACTCGGTGGGCGTGAAAAATGTCTTGTACCTATGTCGCGCAAAAATAGGCATGCTACACATATTGGAAAGACTGGAGAAAAAATTAGGAGTGTTTATTAGATTCTCATTACAAAATTATTAACAATTATTTCCTAAAAATTTTAAAGTCTTGTTTTTTGATAATTTTTTTAACGTGGGTTAAAAAAATTGCCTACGTAAATGTACATAAAAATACGTGATTTTAATCTTACATAAAGGCAGACGTAAATGGTAATTCCTGCTAAAATTTTCTTTTTACTATCTACGGAAAAATGTTTATAACAACATACGATAAACATATATTTCATACTCTTAAAGATTAATTTATGTAATTATGAAAAGCTACCACTGTGAATTTATTTAAAACAATTTGAATCTCAAAAAAATAATATATAAATAAATATCGAATTTTCGTCACTACTCTATAATTGGCAACATATAAAAAAAACCTTGTCTAGATCCATCTATTCAAATGTTTAGTTCCCACACAAAAGTGTTCCAATAAATACAACACAAAAAGTAACATGTCTTAGTGCATATATGAAAAATGTCTTTTAGGAAACCAAAAGAGACTAAGAAACTATGGGGAAAGAGACATTAGACTGTTTAATGCACTAGCCCCCAAAGTCTTATGATATCGTTTTCTTATTAATTGGTTTAACAACCTTGGAAATTTTAATGAATTTTGATAGGTTGGTTTATTTAATTGAGTGTCCAACCACTAATTGTAATCTACAGAGGTGTAATTTTGTGTATTATAATTGTGGATGTACATAAATTTAAAGGTCATCGTCTTATCCCTGTAGATCCCTGCTAAGAAACAGGTAATGGGTAGAAAAATTCATCAAGTTAGAATGTACATAGGTATACCTACTACATAGATTCAAATAATCTAGCAGATATAGATATTCTAATTTAGCTATTCAATATTATAGGAAGAATGTACGAATACTTTCATATAGCTATACAAATTCTATACAAAGATTGAATTTGCTTACAAACCAAGGAGACAGGGAGAGATTAACGGAGTGTAAATCAATCTTCCCCAAAATCTTTCCCTGCATAAGGGATAAAGTCATAAAAACATTTTACCACAAATTTTTCCCATACCAAAAACAACTGGTTTTAATATGAATGACAACAATTCTAATTTTTAATTTTAATTTTAATTTTTCAGTAAAATCAAAATGGCAACATATCTTGTCTCTATAAAGATTTCTTAGATTTTAATTTTGGGGTTGTTCTTTAATGTCCTGATGAGGAAGAGACAAAAATAATTCTTTTGATTTAATAAAATTCTCGTCTATTGACTTTTCCCTGTATTCTGTGTAAAAAGAAACAGATTTTTGGCAGTTTTGAATTTGGAGGATAAGGAAATAAAATAAAAATTCAAAAATTCATTGTATTCAACATTATTTAAAAAGAAATAAATAAATTCAGTATAAAAAAAGCAAAAAATGTAAATTAAAATATTAGAATAGGTTTTTTAAAGACTGAAATAGATATCAATATTGTTTTTTTTTCTGTCTGTAAGATTCCTATTATATAAAGTAGAAGGCTTTTTTGTCTGAATCTTAAGATCCCAATAACTACTGGTTCTGTAATGGTATCCGGCTATTCTATTGTTATATTTAATTCTTGAATGGTTTTGTGCTATTTTTCTGCTCTTCGCTACCCTTCACTATCAAATACACAGCACCTACATAGAAGTGTGCAGCCGCTGGTATTTATAAAGAAAATAAATCTTAATTTTAAAATGTTAGAACTACTCCGATAAAATTTAGTTAATGGTTATTGCCAATAAGCTTCCAGAAATATTTAGTTCTGTGCAAATATCTTGTACAGAATATGAAAGTTTTTAAAAGGTTTTTTTTTAAATATATTAATTTTGACTGCTCCGGTTAAATTTTAGTTATTTCCTTGCAGGTGATGGACACACGGATATCACTGTTACACAAGCGTTGCAATCATGGTTACCTCCACTGGAAAAAAAAAATAAATCAGGTTAGTATGAAAGGGGGGAGGCGGATGTGCCACTTTTTGAAACCAAAAATAAAAGTCAAAGGAACTCAACTAAAAAAAGAGTTACAGGTCTGAGATTTTGCATGGCAGTTGCTTTATAGGGTTACAATATGGAACAGTGAAGAAACGGCGGCGCATCCGCCGAAAACCGCCGAGAAATTGCCAAAAAAAATTCGGCGGGAAACGGCGGTTTTCGGCGGTTGCGCCGCCGTTTCTTCACAGTTCCATATTGTACCTCTATAAAGCAACTGCCATGCAATATCTCAGACCTGTAATTCTTTTTTTAGTTGAGTTCCTTTGTTGACTTTTAGTTTTGGTTTCAAAAAGTGGCACATCCGCCTCCCCCCTTTGTAAAAATGAGTAGCGAAGAAAAAATATTTTGAAAGGCGAAGCTCTCTATAATTAGGGTGCGTCAGGGTGTCCGTAACGGTTAAATCTTTTAGTTTATTGAGATATGTTAGAATTATCCTATTGATTCAAACTTTGCATTATGGTTCCTTTCACAGTAAGTTATTATTTAGGAAGCTTAAAAACTCTATGATCGTTAATCCATTTAAAACAAGCTGATTTTAAACTTTTTGACAAAATTTTGTATGATAAAGTTATAGTATTTACGCAATTTTGCAACAAAACTATGTACAATTTTGTTTAGACTTACCTATTAATTTATTAAGTTCTGACATTCTACAAAAGTTATTGTTCGTTTGTCTTTCCTTCTGATTTTAGAGCTCCGTTTTTATGAATGTGTTTTTTAATAAAAGTAAAGCAAAAAACTTTGATAAATAAATGGGTAGTTTCACGAAATGCATTTGAACTTAATTTAGTGAACCGCATATTTTATCCTGGTTAAATATTTAAACTACATTTATATGGCATATATTTGAAAGAATTTCAATTTTCTACCAATTTCAGAATTTAAAAACTTTTCTTTTTAAATTGCATATATCACAAAAAGAAAATTTTCAAGTCTTGATATTTTAAAAACTACGTGGTAGAAAATTGAAATTAATTTCAAATGCATTTCGTGAAACTACCCCTTTACTATTCAACAACAATTCTAAAAGTTTTTCTTTATAATGTTAATTTAGCAAATAAAGATTAAAATAAAAAAAAGGTTTATAACATTTTCTTTCTTCCTTTATGCAAAGATTCTTTTTGACCAAAAAAACAATGCCGTAGAGTAAAATTTAAAAGAAAAGGCTTTAGTTGGTTAGCAAATAAGCTTAAAAAGTTTATTTTCTTATTCAAATTTTAATAACTATAGTTAAAATTCAATATTTAATACCTTTTCAAGATTACCTTAGATTTGAAATAACTTATAAGGATTTTTTTCAAAGGGATAGTTGCACGAAGTCTTGATATTTCTAAAACTACAAGGTAAAAATTAAAAAAAAAATCAAATATAGTCCCTATAAATGTAGTTTTAACTATTGAAAGGGAAAAATATGTGGTTTACTAATTTCCAATTTAAACGCATTTCGTACAACTACCCCTCTCTTTTTATGTTACTCTTTGAGATGCATTTTCCCTCCTGACATCCAAATTATGCCTCGTCCAAGAGAAAATAGACACAAGAGCATCCACCCAACATTTTTAAATGTGAAACTTTTGTATAATTAGAGTGCGTCCGTCCGTCCGTACTTCCGTAAAGGTTAGCTTTTTTCGTTAATTGTCCTTTCGATTTCAAACTTTGTAAACTATACCAGTTTTGTAAGATTTAGAAAGCGTACCAACGTTTTAATCGTTACCAGAAAGTCCTTACGTCCATTTTTTAAAGCTCTTCTAGATTTACCCCAGTGCACCCTTTTTTATATAAAAAGCTATTCTTTTCAATTATCCGCCAGTCCATGGTTGATTCAGTCGCTTTTTTACAACATTGTTATTAATATTTTTAATTCATATTTTTTTAATGAAAAAAGACAAATTTGCATTGAGAAAGGCATTCCTTTATTTTAAAATCAGTTATGTAAATGGAATACTTTAGTGAATCTTATTTAAATACTATTATCCTTGTTTATTTTGACCAAGAAGAAACCATACTACAGTATATACTTTGCATATCAACATCCTTGATTTTTTGACCAAGAAGAAAACATACTACATAGAGTGTATACTTTGCATATCAACATCCTTGTTTATTTGACCAAGAAGAAAACATACTATAGTATATACTGTGTCTGTTTAACCAAAAATTATCTGCTAACACAAAATAGGCATTTTAAGCCTAACTTAGAATATACGTTTAAAAAATAACCTAACAGTAAAAAAGATGTTTTGGTGGATTTTTTATAACTGGCAAAAATATCAAATAGCCATAGAAAATGCACACAAAAAAACTTATTATCTGAGCAGTTAGAGTAAATGATTAAACAATATATTGTATTTATAAGTCTTATTCCAGTTTTAAAGATATTCTAACCCAGGCTATAAGTTCAACCGTTTTGAATCAAGCAGCATACTTAAGTTATTGGAACAAAACCTTTACTCCAAACCTCCATAATCTAAAATTGTGACATGAGCTATAGTTGGGTATATAGTGTTTATGTAAATGCATAAAATTTCTCTGCTTGGCTTATTTCTATATTAACAGGGATAAAGTAGTAAACATAAATGTAAAAGAAATTACAAATCAAAATTTTAGGACTTTAATAAAGTTTATTTTGTTGTACAAATCTTTTGTGGTAAAACTTTTCCATGAATAATTAAATCTTCAGAAAGGGTATTTTTGTTTATTGCAATTAAAGGCGTGTATCAATTTATCGTACATTGTATCATCCTATGGCTTATGATAATAATTTTATTTTCTACTCTATTTACCTATCAGTTTGTACCTGTATCGCCCAAGTCCCCATAATATGGATAATAGCCCTTGCTTTGTAATTTATGTATAATGTTTATCATAACACAGATGTGAAAATTAAATTGCATGTGTTTATGGCCGGACGGACGGACGGACAAACAGACCAATTTTACCCAGTGTTCTGATTTTTTTTTAATGGCAGTTAAAAGTATGTGTATACAATTTTAAATAGGCCATTTTTAAGTCAAGGAAAAAATAAAGTTTTGGGGTAAAAAGTGAAAATTATTTTGGGGTTGTTTTACGTAATGTTTGGTAAAGTTTTTGTCCACTTAAATCTTAAAATCGGCTAAACTTTAGATTGAGCCTGTAAGGAAAGTTTTACAGTAGAATAGGGCAAGTTTTGGGCTATTTTAGGAAAAGAGAGGGAGGTTAAGAGGTCAAATTTATTTAACATTTTAATTTCTTTTAATTAGTATTAGACCAAGTGACAAACTAAAAAACAAACAATTGTCGAGTAGCTTCGCTACTAGAAAAAAACGAACTTACCCATTATTATTCCTATGACTAGAAGGCATGAGCTCATATTCACTTTCATTGTCCACTCCACTCTCTTGCAGATCTAAATTAAAATATAAATTAATAAATTAATGGCTGGTGAGGAATAATTATTTATCGCATCGTATTATAGACAGCTTTCCGAGGATATTGAAATGAAAAATTAAAAGATTAAAAACAGTGTTGTTAGTCCCTATATTTTTTTATTTTAATATTCATGGAAAATTGTTCGTAATACGATGCTATACATACTTTTTCAGTATGGATGAGAACCGGTTCTAATCCAGCGGATATTAATTAATATTATTTTATCATGATAGCTAATTTGTCATAAATGTATTTCCATGGGCCGTTTTGGCATTGCAGTTTTCTCAATTTTTTAAATCTTTCTTGTTTATTAAAGGATTTAAAAGTGTGATTTATTGATAATACTTGCCATAACCTTTTTGACATTATTGTTCTTTTTTTTTTAAATGTGTGTACGTATACATTTTAATTTAACAATTAAAAGAAAAAAATACAAATATATTTATCTTTAACTTGTTGAAAACGCCTTTTTTTCAGATGGATATCTTTCAAGAAAATCAAGCAAATAGGTGTTTAAAAAGTCAGTTTACAAGGATAGGACAATTGGAATATAAAATTATTATACCCAAGAGACTTTGGCATGATGATTAATTTAGTTGATATTGTCCTATTCCTTAGGGATCTGAAGGGATTAGACAATGGCCGATAAATTGAAGTCCATCCCCAATGATGATACACAAAATTACCCCTTCAAGTCCATTAGGTTGTTAGGCTAACAAATCAGAAAAACTTTGGGAACTAGTATCATAAACAGCTCTATGTCCTCTTCCTCCTAAAGCCTCTTGAATGATGATTAATTTGGGTGCCATTGTCCTATTGCTGCTATTAGTAACAAGGTGATCCTGTTTTAATTAAGCTGTAAATTGTATCTAACTGATTTTTACGAGGCAATTACATGATTTCCCCTTCCCTTCCCTCCCACTTCCATAATAATAGTATGGATTGCAATGTACTAATGTTTACTTAAGCAGTTTATTCTATTACTAGCGGCTAGGCCCCTAATGGCCTATTGTAGCACGTATAATGTTTCTTTTTAATCTATGTTAAGATAAGCTGCTTACAAAAAAGTATCTACAAGGCCGCTAGGCGGTGCTATTTTAGTTGATTTTTTGCAATTTTTCTTGGGAGGACAATGTTACCCTCCCCCAAAATAATTATAAACCTGCCCAGAACCTATGAGAAGCTACCATGTACATGGCAATCTTAGTTTTTTTATTGTAAAATTTGAAAAAATACTCTGGAATTATATGATTGCTATTTCAAAATAAAGTAGGAACAGAAAAGACGCGAAACTGAAATATGTACTCCAACTATTAGCCGCATGATTATACCGTAGTAATTTCAAACTCCACACTGAATAGGCGGCAACATTGAGTGTTGTCTTGTCTGAATAGGCAGGATCATTATTTGTCCAAGAATAGAAACATATATTCGCCAATTAGTAACGATTATAATCGTGTTGCGTAATTGTCAAATTTTGTTTATTATGCTATCTACATTTTAGTGTTTTAACTTCTACCTCATATTAACTAGTTTGTCTCTAAAAATTTCAACAGTAAAAATTCATCCAAACTTTGCATCATTTGCTTTTTTGGTAATAATTACAACATAAAAAAAACAAAAGTTTCTTCATATCTTTTAAATAAGGATATAATGTTTAGTAAATTTTTATTCTCAATAAAATATCTCAACTACTAATTTTACACAAATAATTAAAATCGCCAAATATGTGTCTCTGTCTTTACTTTAAAGTATTTAATGCCAATTATTTTATTTAGCCAATTTTGGATATACTAAACAATAAATTATAACAAATTTCTTGTTTAAAAATTGTTATAATTGGTCTTTATATTCAAAGCCTTCATGATTATTTGAAACTTTAGATTTGAAACAATGGATATAAATTACGTGGATATTTTTCGTCAATTTAGGTTGGACCTCATTTATTTGTGAGTTCATTCATTTAGTAGGAGGGAAGGGGATGCGGTAAAGAAGGTGGAAAGGGGATATCATTATTTTAGCCAGCTGCGAGTGGCACTTTATTAGTTATTTCTTTGGCTCAACAACTTTGGGGACTTTTATCAAATTTTGCTTAGTTGTTCAGTTGAGTATTTAAACGTAAAAAAAGGTATTTAAAAGTATTTAAACTAATTGTAATCTACAGAAGGGGTAATTTTGTGTATCATCATTAGGGATGTACATCAATTTATCTGCCATTGTCTTATCCTTTTAAATCCTTACCATTTTTATAGCTGAACTACTCTAAAACAGCAATTACCCTTACAAGTTTTACAACTGGTATTTATCTTCACCTCATATTTATAATTCTTAATGACATAATACTATATGTTTACATTTTGGAAGTGAAAATATTCTTGTTCTCTTAAAATCTGCTTTAATATTTTAAAATAAAATACATTAAGTCAAATTAGTCTTTAAATACATTGTGCTGTTTATTACACTAGTCCCCAAAGCTTTATGAAAACTTATTCCTATTCGTTGCTTTACAACTTTGGAGACTTTTATTGAACTTTGATTGGTTGTTTCAGTAAGTTGAGTGTCCAAACGTTTCAACCATTATTTGTAATCTACAGAAGGGGTAATTTTATGTATCGGGGATGTACATCGATTTATCTTATTTTCTAATTTGTCTTATCCTATTAAATCCCTGGCCAATACCCTATATTGCGCCATAAGATAAAATTAAAGTGAGTAAAACTTTTACTTACTTTGATTTTATGTAAAACCAGTTTAACTGTCCCGACTGTAATACTTAATTTTCATAACATAATATACTATACTATAGTCTAGCTAAAAATATAATATGTTGCTAACATTATATAGATATGTAAAATTATAAATATGTTAATATTTCCAGTTGAACTGACTAGCATTTTTAGAAAGTTGTAATTACTGACATACAATAAGCATACTATTGAAAGAAGTTAAGTCGTTGTTAATATA
Organism: Acartia tonsa; assembly: GCF_053477335.1. Classification (NCBI taxonomy): domain Eukaryota; kingdom Metazoa; phylum Arthropoda; class Copepoda; order Calanoida; family Acartiidae; genus Acartia; species Acartia tonsa. The sequence continues at coordinate 50,231,619 of NC_137261.1, forward strand.
ATTGCCAGGATCGAAAATCAAAGATTTTCATTAATTCATCAACCACTAAAATACTTGAAACGATATTGCAAAAAATGGCAACATGACAAATTTTGTTGAAGGGCCAAAAATTTGATGGAAAATGAAATATTTCAGGCATTTTCAATATAACTGACAAAACAAAAATATGACTTTGGCTCAGAATATAAAACTGGACAGTTAGGAAAATAGACGCATTATTTCTAGAGTTAAAATTACGCGAACAATATATAAATTAATCCGAATGATATTTTGTAAAAGAATGTAATAGTTATTTCTCGTATCGTATTATAAACGGCTTTCCGCGGATATAGAATGTACAATTATAAGATTAAAACTAGTTTTTTTAGCCCCGAGGTGCCGGAGGCACCGGCTAAAAAAACTGGTTTTAATCTTATGATTGTACATTTCTATATTCGTAGAAAACTGGATATAATACGATGCTAGACATAGTTTTTTCGTATGGATGAAAACCGGTTCCTATCCACCGGATTCGAATGAATACGAGAAAACGTTTTACAGTATGGCTTCGAAACCGATATCCGCTATATTTAGAACCTGTTCTCAGCTATAATAGAATATAATGTATAGCATCGTATTACAGGCAGTTTTCTATGAATATCAAAATAAAATCTTAATCTTATAATTTTTTTTCAATATCAGCGTAAGCTGTCTGTAATACGATAACTATTCTATGTAGCAACAATCACCTCATTGATTGTATCACCTTTGTACAGGACTCCTTAATTTTATATATACAGATTTTAATATCATTAGTATAAAACGAAATGGCAAACTTAAGAAAACCTATTAAAAAGTAGGTTTATTTCAACAATACGGCATTAAAATCATCGCTAACACATTGTCGACATAAAGATTGTACGTTACACATAGCGCTGATATCTTAATCAAGGTGTATAATTCTATAATTTTACATTACTAATTCCTTTGTTCAGATACAACATTTAAATAGTTTGGCGATGGAAAACATTAATGGGGTATAGTCCTTTCCATGACATCGCTCCATATGGGGCGATGATTTTCTATAGCTCCTTCAAGGAGCTATAGCATAGCCTCTTATCATATGGAGCGATGTGATAGCCCCTTTTAAGGAGCGTTCATATCGCCTCTTATGATAAGAGGCTATGCTATAGCTCCTTCATGGCCTCTTAATAGCTCCTTTGAAGGGGCGTTAATATCGCCTCTTATGATAAGAGGCTATGCTATAGCCCCATGATGGCTCCTTCATAGCCTCTCCATCGCCCCTCCGTAGTCCCTTACCTTAATTTATATAACAACCCACTTGATGGCCCCTACATCGCTCCTCCATCGCCCCTTCTCCAAATTTATATTACATTGTACTTTGATGGCCCCTACATCGCTCCTACATCGCCCCTTCATCGCTCCTTCTCCAAATTTATATTACATTGTACTTTGATGGCCCCTACATCGCCCCTCCATTGCCCCTCCATCGCTCCTACATCGCCCCTCCATTGCTCCTTCATCGCTCCTTCTCCAAATTTATATTATATTGTACTTTGATGGCTCCTACATCGCCCCTCCATCGCTCCTACATCGCCCCTCCATCGCTCCTACATCGCTCCTTCTCCAAATTTATATTAAATTGTACTGTGATGGCCCCTACATCGCTCCTACATCGCTCCTTCATTGCTCCTACATCGCCCCTTCATCGCTCCTTCTCCAAATTTATATTACATTGCAACTTGATGGCCCCTACATCGCTCCTACATAGCTCCTCCATCGCTCCTCCATCGCTCCTTCATCGCTCCTACATCGCCCCTTCATCGCTCCTTCTCCAAATTTATATTACATTGCAACTTGATGGCCCCTACATCGCTCCTCCATCGCCCCTTAATAGCCCCTTACCTTAATTTATATAACAAAGCTCCTATATGGCCTCTCTATCGCCCCTTAATAGCCACTTAATTTAATTATATAACATTGCCCCTACATAGCCTCTCCATCGCCCCTTAATAGCCCCTTACCTAAATTTATATAACAAAGCTCCTATATAGCCTCTCCATCGCCCCTTAATAGCCCCTTACCTTAATTATGTAACATAGCCCCTACATAGCCTCTCAATCGCCCCTTAATAGCCTCTTACCTTAATTTATATAACATAGCCCCTATATAGCCTCTCCATCGCCCCTTAATAGCCCCTTACCCTAATCTATATAACATAGCCCCTACAAAGCCTCTCCATCGCCCCTTAATAGCCCCTTACCTTAATCTATATAACAAAGCTCCTACATAGCCTCTCCATCGCCCCATAATAGCCTCTTACCTTAATTATGTAACATAGCCCCTACATAGCCTCTCCATCGCCCCTAAATAGCCCCTTACCCTAATTTATATAACATAGCCCCTACATAGCCTCTCCATCGCCCCTTAATAGCTCCTTACCTTAATTTATATAACATAGCCCCTACATAGCCTCTCCATCGCCCCTTAATAGCCCCTTACCTTAATTTATATAACATAGCCCTACATAGCCTCTCCATCGCCCCTTAATAGCCCCTTACCTTAATTTATATAGCATAGCCCCTACATAGCCTCTCCATCGCCCCTTAATAGCCTCTTACCTTAATTTATATAATCCTTACCTTAATATATATAACATAGCCCCTACATAGCCTCTCCATCGCCCCTGAATAGCCCCTTACCCTAATTTATATAACATAGCCCCTACATAGCCTCTCCATCGCCCCTTACCTTAATTTATATAACATAGCCCCTACATCGCCCCTCCATCGCTCCTACATCGCCCCTTCATCGCTCCTTCTTCAAATTTATATTAAATTGTACTGTGATGGCCCCTACATCGCTCCTACATCGCTCCTTCATTGCTCCTACATCGCCCCTTCATCGCTCCTTCTCCAAATTTATATTACATTGCAACTTGATGGCCCCTACATCGCTCCTACATAGCTCCTCCATCGCTCCTCCATCGCTCCTTCATCGCTCCTACATCGCCCCTTCATCGCTCCTTCTCCAAATTTATATTACATTGCAACTTGATGGCCCCTACATCGCTCCTCCATCGCCCCTTAATAGCCCCTTACCTTAATTTATATAACAAAGCTCCTATATGGCCTCTCTATCGCCCCTTAATAGCCACTTAATTTAATTATATAACATTGCCCCTACATAGCCTCTCCATCGCCCCTTAATAGCCCCTTACCTAAATTTATATAACAAAGCTCCTATATAGCCTCTCCATCGCCCCTTAATAGCCCCTTACCTTAATTATGTAACATAGCCCCTACATAGCCTCTCAATCGCCCCTTAATAGCCTCTTACCTTAATTTATATAACATAGCCCCTACATAGCCTCTCCATCGCCCCTTAATAGCTCCTTACCTTAATTTATATAACATAGCCCCTACATAGCCTCTCCATCGCCCCTTAATAGCCCCTTACCTTAATCTATATAACAAAGCTCCTACATAGCCTCTCCATCGCCCCATAATAGCCTCTTACCTTAATTATGTAACATAGCCCCTACATAGCCTCTCCATCGCCCCTAAATAGCCCCTTACCCTAATTTATATAACATAGCCCCTACATAGCCTCTCCATCGCCCCTTAATAGCTCCTTACCTTAATTTATATAACATAGCCCCTACATAGCCTCTCCATCGCCCCTTAATAGCCCCTTACCTTAATTTATATAACATAGCCCTACATAGCCTCTCCATCGCCCCTTAATAGCCCCTTACCTTAATTTATATAGCATAGCCCCTACATAGCCTCTCCATCGCCCCTTAATAGCCTCTTACCTTAATTTATATAATCCTTACCTTAATATATATAACATAGCCCCTACATAGCCTCTCCATCGCCCCTGAATAGCCCCTTACCCTAATTTATATAACATAGCCCCTACATAGCCTCTCCATCGCCCCTTACCTTAATTTATATAACATAGCCCCTACATCGCCCCTCCATCGCTCCTACATCGCCCCTTCATCGCTCCTTCTTCAAATTTATATTAAATTGTACTGTGATGGCCCCTACATCGCTCCTACATCGCTCCTTCATTGCTCCTACATCGCCCCTTCATCGCTCCTTCTCCAAATTTATATTACATTGCAACTTGATGGCCCCTACATCGCTCCTACATAGCTCCTCCATCGCTCCTCCATCGCTCCTTCATCGCTCCTACATCGCCCCTTCATCGCTCCTTCTCCAAATTTATATTACATTGCAACTTGATGGCCCCTACATCGCTCCTCCATCGCCCCTTAATAGCCCCTTACCTTAATTTATATAACAAAGCTCCTATATGGCCTCTCTATCGCCCCTTAATAGCCACTTAATTTAATTATATAACATTGCCCCTACATAGCCTCTCCATCGCCCCTTAATAGCCCCTTACCTAAATTTATATAACAAAGCTCCTATATAGCCTCTCCATCGCCCCTTAATAGCCCCTTACCTTAATTATGTAACATAGCCCCTACATAGCCTCTCAATCGCCCCTTAATAGCCTCTTACCTTAATTTATATAACATAGCCCCTACATAGCCTCTCCATCGCCCCTTAATAGCTCCTTACCTTAATTTATATAACATAGCCCCTACATAGCCTCTCCATCGCCCCTTAATAGCCCCTTACCTTAATCTATATAACAAAGCTCCTACATAGCCTCTCCATCGCCCCATAATAGCCTCTTACCTTAATTATGTAACATAGCCCCTACATAGCCTCTCCATCGCCCCTAAATAGCCCCTTACCCTAATTTATATAACATAGCCCCTACATAGCCTCTCCATCGCCCCTTAATAGCTCCTTACCTTAATTTATATAACATAGCCCCTACATAGCCTCTCCATCGCCCCTTAATAGCCCCTTACCTTAATTTATATAACATAGCCCTACATAGCCTCTCCATCGCCCCTTAATAGCCCCTTACCTTAATTTATATAGCATAGCCCCTACATAGCCTCTCCATCGCCCCTTAATAGCCTCTTACCTTAATTTATATAATCCTTACCTTAATATATATAACATAGCCCCTACATAGCCTCTCCATCGCCCCTAAATAGCCCCTTACCCTAATTTATATAACATAGCCCCTACATAGCCTCTCCATCGCCCCTTAATAGCCCCTTACCTTAATTTATATAACATAGCCTCTACATAGCCTCTCCATCGCCCCTTAATAGCCCCTTACCTTAATTTATATAACATAGCCCTACATAGCCTCTCCATCGCCCCTTAATAGCCCCTTACCTTAATTTATATAGCATAGCCCCTACATAGCCTCTCCATCGCCCCTTAATAGCCTCTTACCTTAATTTATATAATCCTTACCTTAATATATATAACATAGCCCCTACATAGCCTCTCCATCGCCCCTGAATAGCCCCTTACCCTAATTTATATAACATAGCCCCTACATAGCCTCTCCATCGCCCCTTAATAGCTCCTTACCTTAATTTATATAACATAGCCCCTACATAGCCTCTCCATCGCCCCTTAATAGCCCCTTACCTTAATTTATATAACATAGCCTCTACATAGCCTCTCCATCGCCCCTTAATAGCCCCTTACCTTAATTATGTAACATAGCCCCTACATAGCCTCTCCATCGCCCCTTAATATCCCCTTACCTTAATTTATATAACATAGCTCCTACATAGCCTCCCCATCGCCCCTTAATAGCCCCTTACCCGATTTTATATAACATAGCCCCTAAATAGCCTCTTCATCGCCCCTTAATAGCCCCTTACCTTAATTTATATAACATAGCCCCTACATAGCCTCTCCATCGCCCCTTTATAGTCCTTTACCTTAATTTATATAAAATAGCCCCTATATAGCCTCTCTATCGCCCCTTAATAGCCAATTTATATAACATAGCCGCTACATAGCCTCTCCATCGCCCCTTAATAGCTCCTTACCTTAATTTATATAACATAGCCTCTCCATCGCCCCTTAATAGCCCTCCATCGCCACTTAAAAGCCCCTTACCTTAATTTATATAACATAGCCTCTACATAGCCTCTCCATCGCCCCTTAATAGCCCCTTATATCCTCCTTCAAAACAGTTATACACCTTCCCAGGATCTATTGGAAGCTACCCTATAAAGGAGAACCATATTGGTTCTGCAGTTAGCGATCTTCTTTGATACATACAGACAATGATCCTGTTACTTTTTATAAGGATTAAAAATAAAATGGCCTAAAGCCATCTCATTACCCATAGGAAGCTTCACTGTAAAGGAGAACCATGTCGGTTTAGTGGTTAGCAAGGTACAGACAGACATACATACAGACAAAGATCCTGTTACTTTATTATAAGGATTAAAATAAAATAGTTATTAACCTCCCCAGGACCTATGAGAAGCTACCCTATTAAGGAGAACGATCTCAGGACCTATAGGAATCTTCACTGTAAAGGAGAACCATATTGGTTCATCGGTTAGCAAGATCCTTCGGTACAGACAGACATTCATACATACAGACAAAGATTCTGTTAATTTATTTTAAGAAATACAGATAAAATTGTTATAAACCTTTCCAGGCCTAAAACCATCTCAGGACCTAATTTCTGCCGTTGACAACTCGAGTTAAGTTACTATATTATTTTTACAATGTTTAACTTATCTGTTATTATTGGCTGACGAAAAGTTTGGGCAAAAAAAAAATTTATTCTTCAATGAAATATCTCTCCAGTATAATTTTGCCAAGTGCTAATTTATTAAGAATAAAGTTTGCCACAAATTTACCAAAAAATCTCATTGTCATTTCGCCAGGGAGGATTAGGATAGTTCCCAAAGTGTTATAAGTTGGCTTATCCAAGAGTGCTGTCTAGTCTCCAAAGTTTTATAATACCGTTTTCTTATTCGTTAGATTAACAACCTTGGGGACTTTTTATTGTTTTGTGATTGTTTAGTTCATTAAGTTGAGTGTCTAAATGTTTCAACCACTAATTCTAAACTAAAGAAGGGGTAATTTTGTGAATCATCAATGGGAATAATTAATATATAAACATACATATATATACAGTGTTTTTTTTTATGAGAGCATTTTTGAAAGCAATTTTACCCTACTTATAGTTATCAGAATTTAATGATTAATGGCTTATTCTCTTCGTTTTTTATAACCATTAACAGAAAAGCAAAAAAATATTTCAGTTTTTATTTAAAAAGTACAGTAAATTCAAAATTTCAAAACATGGGTGTCAACATCTAAAATAGTTATTTCTCGCATCGTATTATAAACGGCTTTCCGCGGATATAGAAAGTACAATTATGAGATTAAAACTAGTTTTTTTAGCCCCGAGGTGCAGAAGGCACCGGCTAAAAAAACTGGGTTTAATCTTATGATTGTACATATCTATATTCGTAGAAAGCTGGATATAATACGATGCTAGACATAGTTTTTTCGTATGGATGAGAACCGGTTCCTATCCACCGGATTCAAATGAATACGAGAAATGGTTTTAGCGCATTTTTCTTATGCTCAAATCTTCTACCCTTTCCAAGAATGGAGGGAGTACATTGGGGGGCCAGTATTCCCTCCCTGGTTGAGATATGGCCTTCAAATTTCAAAATGTTCTAGTACATGTCACAAGTAGTATCTATATAAATTTTTAGCTCAATATCTCAACTTTGAAGCGTTTTGCAGCCATTCTTGCAAAGGTAGATTATAAGAAAAATGCACTAAAACCATTTTTAGATGTTGACACCTAAGTTTTAAATTTTTTAATTTACTGTACTTTTTGAATAAAAACTGAAATATTTTTTGCTTTTCTATTAAAGGTTATAAAAAAGAAGAGAATAAGCCATTAATCATTAAATTCTAATAACTATAAGTAAGGTAAAATTGCTTTCAAAAAAGTTCTCATAAAAAAACACACTGTATATATGTATATATATCATTTTATCGACAATCGTCTTATCCCTGTAGATCTCTGATTATCAGAGCATTTTTGAAATATTTGCTGCTTATTTTTTGGCTGCCTTTGGCAAAATAATTTTTTTTCATAAAAAATGTATACAAAATTATCGTATTAATTTGGTAAATATATCATTGCACTTGAATTATTTTTAAGTCACTAACGGCTAATCCCATAGATGACCCTAGGAGTACTTTAATGAATAGATGTGGTGGAGAGGGGGGGGAGGGGGAAGGTTAAGAATTTAAGGGAAGTGATACCTTCCGGGGGCTGAAAGTGTTAGTCCCCTCCCCAAAATGAAAACTTTTCCTGCGAGTAAAATAAGCTTCAATGTAAAGGAGAAGCATATCGGTTCAGTTGATACTGATAAACATCCTGTTACTTTAATGTAAATATTAGTTTAAGGATAGTCTGTATAATCTCAGGGATAAAGGAAACATTAGGCAATTTTTACAATAGTCTCCAAAGTTTTATAATGAAGTTTTCTTATTCGTTGGCTCAAAACTTTGGGGACTTTTGTCATATTTTGGTTGTAGTGTTGCAATTTTGTGTATCGTTATTAGGGATGGATAAAAATTTATCGGCCATTGTCTTATTCCTTTAGATCCTTGGTATAATCAACTGAATAACAGTTCCAACAACAAAAATTAAGATATTGCTTCGCTTTTTATGGACAAATATCCTGTTATTTTATTATAAGGAAAAAAAATAAACTATCTTAAAATCATCTCAGTACTCAGCGGTTAGCAAGATCCTACGGTATAGACAGACAGACATACATCATATCGGTTTAGCAGCAAACGAGATCCTTTGCTACAGACAAAAAAAAACTTTGTATATCGACTAGCGGCTACGCCCCCAGCATCTATTGGCTCTGTATTCAAAGGGGAATGAATAAAAGCCTAAAGCCTTCCCAGGACTTAAAATAGAATAGCCTAAAACCATCCCTCGACTTAAAATAAAATAGCCTAAAGCCATTACAAGACAAATATTAAGCTTACCTGAAATAGAAAGCCCAATCTGTTTAGTAGTTATTGAGATCTTAAGTTTCAGAACAGAAAGCCTTACTAACGTGGACAAACACAGGATATTTCGGACAAATGTCGGAGTGGACATTATATAAGTAAAACGCAGAAGTGTCTATAATATCTTAAAAATTAGGTTTCAACAACATTTGTTTAGTTATTTCTACACAGGTTAGGTTAGGTTAAGATATAAATATACAAATAAGCCCCCTGCAGGGGTTAGGCATATAAAAAAACCTATTTGACAGTTGTAAACAATGTGAGAAAAAAATATGTTTTAGTTTAATGAAATGTTCTATCTGTTTCAAACCTTTGCCTTTCGATAGAACTTACCTACTTTGGAAAACTGTTAGACTGATTTTAAAATTTCAGTCTGTGAGAAAAGATATTCAAGATTTTTTTTTGTTTTGAAAGATTTTTATCTTATAAATAAAATAAAAGACACTCCTGCGTTTTACATAAGCAATGTCCACTCCGACGATTGTCCCATTCCTAGGTTTGTCCACTCCAACGTTTGTTTATGTTTTACTACTTTATATAATAGGATAATATGTATTCTTCTTTTATATTTCTCTTTTCTTATTCACTTGCAGCTGCGCTCTTTTTAATGTAAGGAGGCAGAAAAATAGCCTAAACCAATTAGGGGCTTAAATCTGAAAATGAAAAAGCAAAAAACCATCCCATGACCTATGTGAAGCTTCCCTTAAATGGAGAATTTAGTCAGTTTATGAAATTTTTAAGCTTCAGACCAAAAAAAATACTTTTTTTGTTAAAAGAGAGACTTTTCTACAATTAGGGCTAGTCCTTTCGTCATTGCTCTTCTCATTAAGTTAAGCATGTGGTTTTCTCTGCTATTGTTAAAGATAGACTGTTGAGATTTTTAGTGAATATTCCCATGACATATGTATATCCAGTCTATAAATTATTTTGTCTGTCTCTCAATTATGCTTCAAAAGACTTAGGTTTCGTGATAATCTTTGAGTAATAGCATATTCTCTTAAAGTCTGCTCTATAACTTACTTTGTCTGTTTGTCCATTATATGATCCTTATTCAATATTCTATTTAACTAAAAAATTTCATTCTCTTAGTTTATTTTTTTTCTTTATTTCATTATGTTATTATATTATTTATATTTATTTTATTAATTCATTATATTTTCATTATAATTTTCCTTTTTAAATGCGAAACTTTTCTATAGTAAGGATTGGTTTGTCCGTACGTCCAAACGGTTAGACGACATTTTCTTTAATTTAGACATGTTATAAATATCCTATCGATTTCAAACTTTGCAGAATGATTTCTATAACAGTTGGGTACAATACTATATTCATTACTAGAAAGTATGTACGTCCATTTTTTTGTATAATATCATTGTCCCATTCATCTGGGTTTTGGAGTAATGTTTCTTAGGACAACAAGGTTTAGTATTATAATCAAATACTAAAAATAAAATTATGCCCTTTTACTATATTCTATACTAGCAGATTCGCCCCTAGCCTCAGGGGCTTTGCCCCAAGAGGTGATAAAATTTTTTTTTGGCGAAATTCGTAATAGGACCAAGAAAATCTTCAGCAAAAAAAAAAATGGGGGGGGATTTTTTTGTTTTTGGGGGGGTTGGGGGTATCCCACCCCCCAAGAAAATAGCCTAAAACCACCACAGGACCAGTAGGTATATTCCCTGAATAGTAGAATATAATCGGTCCAGTGGTTACCGAGATCTTAAGGGACTGACAGACGGACAGACAGACGGACAGACAGACGGACAGACAGACAGACGGATGGACAGACATCATTCTACTTTGTATTATAGATTTACGCTAATTTTAACAAAATTTATGTTTGACCTCCTGATTTTAGAGCTTTGCTTTTGTGAATGTTGTTATCCTTGTTATCTTGCTTTTTTTTCCTTTTTCATAACCTATTATATAAAGTAGTAATCTTTTTTTTGTCTGTAGAAAAGCTAACCGCTGAACCTATATGGTTCTCCTTTACAGTGAAGCTTCTTTTAAGTTCATAGAGGGTTTATAATTATTTCGAGGGAGGGTATCTCCACCCTCCCAGAAAATTCACCCCAAGAAAAATATTACCCCATCCCCTCAAAAAATCTTTTTAACTTTTTAAAAGCAAAGCTTTTCTATATTAAGGATCAGTCCGTACGTCCGTAACGGTTAGCTATTTTCGTTAATTTAGGCATGTGATTCCTGTAAAGGTACGATTTAGAAAGTCTATAATCATTATCAGAATATCCATACGTCCATTTTAAGCATACTAATTATTAACTTACAACAAATTTTTATGTATCAAAATTATCCGATTAATCTGATTTCTGGGATACTGATTCCTAGGACAACAAAATAGAATGTTATAAGCGAATCATATCTATAATCAAGTCCAAAAAATGTGAGTACGTCCTTAAGCATTTTCCTGCATGTTAGCAATTTCTCAATAAATTTACTTACAATTTTGTTTCGAATTTTAAATTTATGTTCTGACTATTCAGTTCTGACACTCTACATTATTAATGTTCATTAAAGGACGCCTGCAAGAAATAACACGCTTTAACTGCTAAAAGACTGCCACAAGAAGACCCAATACCCCAAATTATAAGCCTTCAGCTTCAACAAAAAAGTTCTAGGCATTTCAAAATAGCATTTTATGTACAATGGAATTTTTGAAAGATTTCCAATGCTCATAAAAGAAAAAACAATATTAAATTACGTTGCCTAGACATAAAATTATAACCTTATCTTTGTCAGAAACTTAGATTGCCTGTAACTGATTACATTTTTACAATAAAAACACCTCATTTCATAGTCAAAATCTATGAAAAAAAATCGATTTAAATTGCATTTTTAAACGAAAATCATAGCGGAAACAAAGGGGTAAACTAATACAAGCTTAGCTGTGATTGGTTGTTAAGCTGATTCAGCCTTCTGATTGGCTACAGTACATTCGGTACAACGCAAGTAAAACTTATTTTTTTTTAATGATTTTGACTATAAAAATGGGTATTTTTATTGTAAAAATATAATTAGTTACTGGAAACCTAAATTTATGACAAAAATAAGCTTATAATTTTGTTTCTAGGCCACGTAGTTTAATTTTAAAGTTTTCAACATGAGCATTGCAATTCTTTCAAAATTTCCATTGTACATAAAATGTCATTTTAAAATGCCTAGAACTTTTTTGTTATAGAAGCTGAAGGCTTCAAATTTGGGGTATTTGGTCTACTTGTGGCAGTCTTTCAGCAGTTAAAGCGTGGTATTTCTTGCAGGCTTCCTTTAAACTTTTTTCTACCGTTTCAGAGCTTTGCTTTTATAAATGTTGTCATCCTTGTCATCCTTTTAAAACTTAAATTTAAAACTGTAGAGGGTCACATTCCTTCCTTACCTTAATGCCCTACCTTCTATAATGAAGGGGCAATACAATTACAGAGGCTGTACAGGAGCCATAAAGGGCCTATGTTATATAAATTAAGGTAAGGGGCGATGAAGAGGCTATGAAGGGGCTATGTTATATAAATTAAGGTAAGAGGCTATTAAGGGGCGATGGAGAGGCTATGTAGGGGCTATGTTATATAATTAAGGTAAGGGGCTATTAAGGGGCGATAGAGATGCTTTGTAGGGCCTATGTTATATAAATTAAGGTAAGAGGCTATTAAGGGGCGATGGAGAGGCTATGTAGGGGCTATGTTATATAAATTAGGGTAAGGGGCTATTTAGGGGCGATGGAGAGGCTATGTAGGGGCTATGTTATATAAAATCGGGTAAGGGGCTATTAAGGGGCGATGGAGAGGCTATGTAGGGGCTATGCTATATAAATTAAGGTAAGGGGCTATTAAGGGGCGATGGAGAGGCTATGTAGGGGCTATGTTACATAATTAAGGTAAGGGGCTATTAAGGGGCGATGGAGAGGCTATGTAGAGGCTATGTTATATAAATTAAGGTAAGGGGCTATTAAGGGGCGATGGAGAGGCTATGTAGGGGCTATGTTATATAAATTAAGGTAAGGAGCTATTAAGGGGCGATGGAGAGGCTATGTAGGGGCTATGTTATATAAATTAGGGTAAGGGGCTATTCAGGGGCGATGGAGAGGCTATGTAGGGGCTATGTTATATATATCAAGGTAAGGATTATATAAATTAAGGTAAGAGGCTATTAAGGGGCGATGGAGAGGCTATGTAGGGGCTATGCTATATAAATTAAGGTAAGGGGCTATTAAGGGGCGATGGAGAGGCTATGTAGGGGCTATGTTATATATATTAAGGTAAGGATTATATAAATTAAGGTAAGAGGCTATTAAGGGGCGATGGAGAGGCTATGTAGGGGCTATGCTATATAAATTAAGGTAAGGGGCTATTAAGGGGCGATGGAGAGGCTATGTAGAGGCTATGTTATATAAATTAAGGTAAGGGGCTATTAAGGGGCGATGGAGAGGCTATGTAGAGGCTATGTTATATAAATTAAGGTAAGGGGCTATTAAGGGGCGATGGAGAGGCTATGTAGGGGCTATGTTATATAAATTAGGGTAAGGGGCTATTTAGGGGCGATGGAGAGGCTATGTAGGGGCTATGTTATATATATTAAGGTAAGGATTATATAAATTAAGGTAAGAGGCTATTAAGGGGCGATGGAGAGGCTATGTAGGGGCTATGCTATATAAATTAAGGTAAGGGGCTATTAAGGGGCGATGGAGAGGCTATGTAGGGCTATGTTATATAAATTAAGGTAAGGGGCTATTAAGGGGCGATGGAGAGGCTATGTAGAGGCTATGTTATATAAATTAAGGTAAGGGGCTATTAAGGGGCGATGGAGAGGCTATGTAGGGGCTATGTTATATAAATTAGGGTAAGGGGCTATTTAGGGGCGATGGAGAGGCTATGTAGGGGCTATGTTATATATATTAAGGTAAGGATTATATAAATTAAGGTAAGAGGCTATTAAGGGGCGATGGAGAGGCTATGTAGGGGCTATGCTATATAAATTAAGGTAAGGGGCTATTAAGGGGCGATGGAGAGGCTATGTAGGGCTATGTTATATAAATTAAGGTAAGGGGCTATTAAGGGGCGATGGAGAGGCTATGTAGGGGCTATGTTATATAAATTAAGGTAAGGAGCTATTAAGGGGCGATGGAGAGGCTATGTAGGGGCTATGTTATATAAATTAGGGTAAGGGGCTATTTAGGGGCGATGGAGAGGCTATGTAGGGGCTATGTTACATAATTAAGGTAAGAGGCTATTATGGGGCGATGGAGAGGCTATGTAGGAGCTTTGTTATATAGATTAAGGTAAGGGGCTATTAAGGGGCGATGGAGAGGCTTTGTAGGGGCTATGTTATATAGATTAGGGTAAGGGGCTATTAAGGGGCGATGGAGAGGCTATATAGGGGCTATGTTATATAAATTAAGGTAAGAGGCTATTAAGGGGCGATTGAGAGGCTATGTAGGGGCTATGTTACATAATTAAGGTAAGGGGCTATTAAGGGGCGATGGAGAGGCTATATAGGAGCTTTGTTATATAAATTTAGGTAAGGGGCTATTAAGGGGCGATGGAGAGGCTATGTAGGGGCAATGTTATATAATTAAATTAAGTGGCTATTAAGGGGCGATAGAGAGGCCATATAGGAGCTTTGTTATATAAATTAAGGTAAGGGGCTATTAAGGGGCGATGGAGAGGCTATGTAGAGGCTATGTTATATAAATTAAGGTAAGGGGCTATTAAGGGGCGATGGAGAGGCTATGTAGGGGCTATGTTATATAAATTAGGGTAAGGGGCTATTTAGGGGCGATGGAGAGGCTATGTAGGGGCTATGTTATATATATTAAGGTAAGGATTATATAAATTAAGGTAAGAGGCTATTAAGGGGCGATGGAGAGGCTATGTAGGGGCTATGCTATATAAATTAAGGTAAGGGGCTATTAAGGGGCGATGGAGAGGCTATGTAGGGCTATGTTATATAAATTAAGGTAAGGGGCTATTAAGGGGCGATGGAGAGGCTATGTAGAGGCTATGTTATATAAATTAAGGTAAGGGGCTATTAAGGGGCGATGGAGAGGCTATGTAGGGGCTATGTTATATAAATTAGGGTAAGGGGCTATTTAGGGGCGATGGAGAGGCTATGTAGGGGCTATGTTATATATATTAAGGTAAGGATTATATAAATTAAGGTAAGAGGCTATTAAGGGGCGATGGAGAGGCTATGTAGGGGCTATGCTATATAAATTAAGGTAAGGGGCTATTAAGGGGCGATGGAGAGGCTATGTAGGGCTATGTTATATAAATTAAGGTAAGGGGCTATTAAGGGGCGATGGAGAGGCTATGTAGAGGCTATGTTATATAAATTAAGGTAAGGGGCTATTAAGGGGCGATGGAGAGGCTATGTAGGGGCTATGTTATATAAATTAGGGTAAGGGGCTATTTAGGGGCGATGGAGAGGCTATGTAGGGGCTATGTTATATATATTAAGGTAAGGATTATATAAATTAAGGTAAGAGGCTATTAAGGGGCGATGGAGAGGCTATGTAGGGGCTATGCTATATAAATTAAGGTAAGGGGCTATTAAGGGGCGATGGAGAGGCTATGTAGGGCTATGTTAAATAAATTAAGGTAAGGGGCTATTAAGGGGCGATGGAGAGGCTATGTAGGGGCTATGTTATATAAATTAAGGTAAGGAGCTATTAAGGGGCGATGGAGAGGCTATGTAGGGGCTATGTTATATAAATTAGGGTAAGGGGCTATTTAGGGGCGATGGAGAGGCTATGTAGGGGCTATGTTACATAATTAAGGTAAGAGGCTATTATGGGGCGATGGAGAGGCTATGTAGGAGCTTTGTTATATAGATTAAGGTAAGGGGCTATTAAGGGGCGATGGAGAGGCTTTGTAGGGGCTATGTTATATAGATTAGGGTAAGGGGCTATTAAGGGGCGATGGAGAGGCTATATAGGGGCTATGTTATATAAATTAAGGTAAGAGGCTATTAAGGGGCGATTGAGAGGCTATGTAGGGGCTATGTTACATAATTAAGGTAAGGGGCTATTAAGGGGCGATGGAGAGGCTATATAGGAGCTTTGTTATATAAATTTAGGTAAGGGGCTATTAAGGGGCGATGGAGAGGCTATGTAGGGGCAATGTTATATAATTAAATTAAGTGGCTATTAAGGGGCGATAGAGAGGCCATATAGGAGCTTTGTTATATAAATTAAGGTAAGGGGCTATTAAGGGGCGATGGAGGAGCGATGTAGGGGCCATCAAGTTGCAATGTAATATAAATTTGGAGAAGGAGCGATGAAGGGGCGATGTAGGAGCGATGAAGGAGCGATGGAGGAGCGATGGAGGAGCGATGGAGGAGCTATGTAGGAGCGATGTAGGGGCCATCAAGTTGCAATGTAATATAAATTTGGAGAAGGAGCGATGAAGGGGCGATGAAGGGGTGATGTAGGAGCAATGAAGGAGCGATGTAGGAGCGATGTAGGGGCCATCACAGTACAATTTAATATAAATTTGAAGAAGGAGCGATGAAGGGGCGATGTAGGAGCGATGGAGGGGCGATGTAGGGGCTATGTTATATAAATTAAGGTAAGGGGCGATGGAGAGGCTATGTAGGGGCTATGTTATATAAATTAAGGTAAGGGGCGATGGAGAGGCTATGTAGGGGCTTTGTTATATAAATTAAGATAAGGGGCTATTAAGGGGCGATGGAGAGGCTATGTAGGGGCTATGTTATAAAAATTAAGGTAAGGAGCTATTAAGGGGCGATGGAGAGGCTATGTAGGGGCTTTTTTATATAAATTAAGGTAAGGGGCTATTAAGGGGCGATGGGGCGATGGAGGAGCGATGGAGGAGAGATGTAGGGGCCATCAAAGTACAATGTAATATAAATTTGTGGAAGGAGCGATGAAGGGGCGATGTAGGAGCGATGGAGGAGCGATGGAGGAGCGATGTAGCAGCGATGTAGGGGCCATCAAGTTGCAATGTTATATAAATTTGGAGAAGGAGCGATGAAGGGGCGATGGAGGAGCGATGTAGGAGCGATGTAGGGGCCATCAAGTTGCAATGTAATATAAATTTGGAGAAGGGGCGATGTAGGAGCGATGAAGGAGCGATGTAGGAGCGATGTAGGGGCCATCACAGTACAATGTAATATAAATTTGAAGAAGGAGCGATGAAGGGGCGATGTAGGAGCGATGGAGGGGCGATGTAGGGGCCATCAAAGTACAATGTAATATAAATTTGAAGAAGGAGCGATGAAGGGGTGATGTAGGAGCGATGTAGGAGCGATGTAGGGGCCATCAAAGTACAATGTAATATAAATTTGGAGAAGGAGCGATGGAGGAGCGATGAAGGGGCGATGTAGGAGCGATGTAGGGGCCATCAAGGGACTAAGATATATATAATAGTGAAGGGGCCATGAAGAGGCGATATTTAATTAAATAGCCCCTTGGGATAAGAGGACATATCATCTCCTCTTTAGAAGGGGCGATAAAGGAGCGATAAAGGATCATTTAATCGCCTCTTAGGGCAAGGGGCTATTAAATCGCTCCTTTCAAGGAGTCATAACATCGCCTCTTGTTATAAGGGGCTATTAAATCGCTCCTTTCAAGGAGCCATTACATCGCCCCATGTCATAAGAGGCGATCAATTAAAATCATCGCCCCATATGGAGCGATGTCATGGAAAGGACTATACCCCATTAATGTTCTCCTAAAATTGTTTTCTTTCTATGTTTACTATTTAAACTATTTACTGCCTGTACGCTCTGTAAATGATTTGAAACATGATTCCAAGACAGTTACTGCTAAAACGTTACAGGATAGGACAATAGAAGACATTAACATGTTCTTTTAATCTTATATTGCTGCAATTGTGAGAAGATCAATTAATGAACCAACGTGAGTTTCTTTTCTATGGGAGATTTTCTTTGGCGGAGGTACCCTCTGCCAAAATTGTCACAAACCTTCCCAGGACCTACAAGAAGTTAAATTGTAAAGCAGAACCATATCGGTTCAGCGGTTTGCGAGATCCTTTGTAAGAGACAGATGGACACACACACACATAGAGCTAGATTTGTTTTACTTTTATACAAGGTTTTTTTTACGTGAAGATAAATTTTGCATCCTTCCACCCGTTGCTAATTATCCCGAAACTGGTTGTGAATTACCATTTTTTAAAACAACGTTGTCTTCAATTTATAAAATAGTTTTCAAATTGGTTCCACCCAAAGGCAAATAAATACCAAGAATATGGGCATACAGCATTTGGCATTTTATCCCAGTTAAGCGTGACGTGTGATGCGCCTGATAGATAGTTATGAATGTTTGAGCCACTCAAAAAGCAGTTATAATATATATTCTCATTATGATGATTTCAAGTGTAGGATATACGCCAACAATGCAATAATTTGTACAGTTAGGACTTAAAAACAAAAGTTTATTCAATCAAAGTGAATTTATCTCAATTCCTAATCATAAAAGCCATATGATTTTTATTTTGAATACCTTTATCTTTGAGCAAATGTATACACACATTTTGCATATATATGTACATATGCGTGCAGATTGGGGGTATCAACACCCCTCATAAAAGTAAATTTGAAAAGTCAGCCTTCCCTTTTTTTATCTCCTCAACCTGTACAGCCCTTCAGCAAAACCCTGTGCACACCACTGAAAACATACATTGATTTTACAATAGATATTAAATAACTTTTTAAAAAATTATAATTTCTTTTAGTTAAACATGGGTTTTACATTATTTAGATCTTTAATTTCCCTCTTTGCATTATAGATACTTAAATACTTTATTTTTTATGCAATATTCAGTTACTTAAAATAATAAAAACATGAGTTTATATTATGTAAAATTCATTTTAGAAGTTTGGTATACAAATTAAAAAGAATAAAAATTTAAATTAATTAAAATTAATAAAATTAAAAACATTACAGGCTGTACAAACATCCAATTCGATAATTGATCACCTAGTAATAAGATTCATTCAGCATATTTTTTTACTGGTTTAGGCATCAAAATATCACTCAAAAATAATCTAGAAAAAATATGTAATTTATGAAAAAAATAATTATTAAAAACATGTTTGGGTAAAAATACTCTTAATATAAATTTGTTATTGATCATAAGTAATGCAATGTCTTATTAAAATATTTAAATTTAAAATATCATGTTTTTTTCTTCACACTTTTTACAGTGTCTCTTTTACTGGACAAGCCTGAACCACATTCTTGTTCATTGAAGTGTTTAAAACTGCCAAAAACAGTTTGGTTCACCCATCTATCATATATATTTGCTCCTCATCCTTTTTTTTCGTAGCATAGCTACACTATGATTTAAGCATGTCTGTACTATCTTATTCTTCAGGGATCTAACAATGCACGATAATTAATTGATTATGAACAAAATTACCCCTTCTGTAGATTATAATCAATTACTGGTGAAAAAATGTAACAATGCTAATTTGATCCAACAAATATACCGAAAGTACAGAAAAATATAAACATGGAACTCACTCATTGGTCAATTCGTTCATCTAGTAGGAGGGAAGGGGATAGACGTATCGTTTTTTTAGCCCGCTGCAAGTTTCACTTTATGACAAAAAACATGAAATCTTGTGTAAGATCCAAGAAATAATTTATCCATTATTGCTCCAATATCTTTTATACGCCAATATATATAAATATTAGTTTGCATGTATGTATGTTTGTGTATTTGCATGTAAGTGCATGTAACTTCGTGTGTCGAGAACATGCAACAATCTGCATTTATCTAACAATTAAATCTGAATATGAGTCTCAACAAAAAATGCAGAATCTCAGTTTTGATCAGTTGCAGTCATAACCCCTCTTCCTTCCTTTTTTTTCTTTATGTTTGGATATTCAGATCTAAAAGTGCCCTCCATTGTAAGAGCTTTCTGTAAACAATTAAAAAAGGCATTAAGGTTTTTGTATAACCGTTAAATTTCTTACTAGTCACCAAACTGATTTAGTACTCTATTCAGTTGTATGGTTTTAGGCTTTTTTACTTTCAAATAAAATTATTTGGATGATTTTATGCTATTTTTTTCCTTCCTTCAGCATAGACATAGCATATTAGATGGTATATAAGAGCGAAGCCACTAGATACTTCAAAACGTTTCTGAATATATGCTTGAAATATGAGGTGTTCTTTTGGTGAAATAAACGATTTGGAACACAAAAAAAAAACTATTTTGTGCGCATAGTCATTTTCCAAGGAGTGGGATTCCGTTTTTGCCACGTGCCAGAGCCCATCCCAGGAAACTGGACATTTAATCAACAATTATTTTTTAATTTAAACTTTGTTTTATGTATTCTTGTTAGGGATTTTAAGGTATAAGAAAATGGACAAAATGGTAAAAATTATTAGATAAAAGTTAGGACATTCGAAGTTTTAACCAACAAATAGAATTTTAAGTTTTTAGCCAACAAATGAGGGAGCCTGTTTTAAGTAATGGTATCAATGTAAAATACAGTTTAATGTCCAATCCCTACCTGGATCTTGTCCTTAAACTATAATAGTAATTTTATCATTACAAGACGCTTTTTCAACCATTAAATGTAATTTAAATTACGTAATGTCGGCAATAAGTCAGCAAAGAACACTTTTTTAGTTCAATATACTTGATATTAATAACTATTGTAGACACAAAGTTTGATAATACAATTTATTTTGAACATATGTCTGTGTCTGTGGACAACACAAGCTGATGGATCTGATGAACAAAGATTTCTTGCAAACATTTAATCCCATAAGTTTTGGGGCTAGGTTTTAGGCTGTTTATTTGTTGAAGTAAATTATTGATCTGTGTTTTGGGAGAAAAAAGTTTCTTTGTTTTGTTTGTGTGGTTTTTGAACACCCCATGATTAAAATTCAAACAGGTAGGGTGGGGTGTAACCCATCAATATTTCATTTGAATAAATATGTTAAAATGGATATATTATTTCTTGAATCTTGCTCCAATTTTGCATGTTCTCTAATAAAGTGAAATTGTAGCAGATTAAATTAATGATACCTCCCATCCACCTCCTTTACCCAATCCCTTCCCCTCCTACTGGAATGGCAAGCTGACCAAAAAGCGAATTTCTAAATTGTCGACAATTTTTCCCCCTGTCATAATATCCATATATATCTATTTATGCTAGCATCCCATTCCCAATCATTATAGGATAAAATAAATTTTTACCTAAGCATCTTTAATAATATATTAATAGTGAGGAAAAATAAAAAGCTGTTGCTTTATCGCCATTGTCCCATCCCTCGCTCCCCGAGGTCAAAGTGTTACAACAGAATGCATAATCGCTAAAACCTGATTATTTTTTGTATTTTTTCTAATTTCTTTTAAAAAATCAATATAATTATTCCATAGAGGGATTAGTATGTAATTTGCAAAACAACAGTAAATATTTAAATTTGCCCAACACATATATCAGTGTAAAATATAGTTATTAAAAATTTTTAATGATTAATATTTAGAATTTTTCCAGTATGGCTTAGAATCCGATTGATATCCGCTATTTTAAAACCGGTTCACAGCCATACTAAAAAATCAAGTAGAGCGTTTAAATCTTTGTATATACACAATATTAACCTTCTACGTCATTTCTGACTTTTGCTAATGAGTTTAATATGCAAAAAAAATGTTAAAAATACCATGAACAATGGATATGACAACCAAAGAAAAACTAAATTATGAATTTTTTGCTGTGAATAGCTGCCAGAAAGTTTATACGTAATTTAAAATAATAATTTTTTCAAATTGTTGAAAAGATTTTTCTTTAGATTGCAAACCCCTTGTCACTGAAAAAAATATTAAAGCAATGGATATAGGATATACGTGGACACATAATGACAGTGGAAAATTTGTCGTAATTTTTTTTTGCTATTATGTTCCTCATTTATTGGTCAGTTCGTTCATTTAGTAAGAGAAAAGGGGATCGAAAAAAGGAATGGGATGAAAATTTTCGGTTTTTTAGCCAGCGACTTCTACTTTATCAGAGTACATGAAAATCTGGTGCAACATCCAAGTATTAACATATCAATTGTTGAAACTACACATGTATGTCAGAGTGACTGACCAGGTGTGGAAATTGCATTTCTCGCCAGTTTCCCTTGATCTGAATGAGGAACACATAATTTAATTTTATTTTATATATAATAATACAAAGTAGCTTGATGTCTGTCTGACCGTCCGTCCGTCCGTCCGTCTGTCTGTCTATCCGTCCGTCCGTCCCTTAAGATCTCGGTAACCACTGAGGCGATCGGATACCTTTTTCAGGGTATATACCTATTGGTCCTGTGGTGGTTTTAAGCAATTTTCTTGAGGGTGGGACACCCCCAACTCCCCCCAAAAAAAAAATTCTGGTGCTGCACATAAATTGTGGGACCACAAAAACTTTTTTTTTTTTTTTTTTTTTTAATTATCTCTTGGGGCAAAGCCCAAGAAGCTAGGGTCGAAGCCGCTAGCTTAAGTAACAGGTACTACAAACATAAACGTCAAAATGGGGGGGGGGGAGGTGAGGATAAAAGGGTGTTTACCTCCCGAAAATTTTTAAAATACATTTTTAAATTTTAATGTACTAAAACCTTTGAAAACCCCTCATTTTACCCCACTGAAAAAAGCTTGGACGTCCTTGACTACAAGAAACCTTTATCTACCATTTAAAATCCCAATCTAAACTAGCAATATGGAGGGGGGATAGGAGTGGTCCGTTTTCCAAAAACAAGGTTGATACCAATTTCAGAATGCATTATTCCATTCAAATTAAAGCAGAAACTTTTTATTTTTTTTTCAATTATTACTTTATACACAAAAATTTGAAATGAATTTCAATAACATGCAAAGAAAACAATAATTGGATGAATGTTTTGAGACTACTAGTTTAAATCAACCAATAAAGTACAAAAAGAGCCTAAAATTTATTTAAGCAAACGAATGAATTATGACCATGTTATCTTATTAGTAGGTTTAAAAACTTTGGGTATTTTTATTAGACTTTAATTGGTTGTTTCCTAACTAGTAGTGTTCTTTCTTTTCAACCAATAATGTTTAATTACAAAAGTGGGATTTTTTATAATCATTTTATTTTAAAAATTAGGCTTAATGTAGCTAGAATTTCCGGATAAATTTATTGTAATAACAACAAGCCCTATGTATAGTATAGTAAGCCTATATGGACAAATAACTCTGCCTAATTATTTTAACCACAATTAAAATTAACTTCAAGACAAAGGGAAAAGTTTTTGCTGTTTGTCCCCCCTGGAATATTTGTCCCAGGGCAATTCAAAGACAAATTGTATGTTTTGTGGAGGGACAAAAAGATGTATTCAGCCGACAATTGTTTGTGGCTACAGAGTCTCATACATGTTAAACTTTTTGGCTGTTATAATATAGTGTTAATATTAATATCAGAATATCGATAAACTGTATCCTACAATATAAAGCAGTACGAAAGTAGTATGAAGTTAAAGATTGATTGTAATTCTTAGGGAAGCTCTTAGTGTGAATTTAAGTAAGTTGTTATGTTGATAAGGGACTTGGGATGATTTAATGCCTCATTTTAACTTCCAATACAGAACCCTTATACGCAGAATGGCGCAGCCACTAGTATGTCAAAATATCAACAATGACCACTAATTGAAAAAAATTAGTAGCAACAGAATAATGAAAATGGAATGCCGTAAATATGTCAGCCATTTAAAGTCAGATGCTACCAGTTTCGACAGTATACGTTGTCGACAAAACAATCATTTTGGGTTTAACATGGATACAAATAAACTCGTGGACATATATGTACTTCAATGTATTAATAAACAATTCCTTAAAGCAGTTTTTGTACCACCCCTTTGAAGCAAGCTAACTGTGTAAATTTTTATAATTGTAGGGTCCTTTAAACAGTTAGGGGTGTGTAAAAAGTCCTCTTGTAATGTAAGATTACAGTTGAGTTCCCCATCTTTACATAGAGATTTTTAGTTAAATAACCTGATTTCACGTTAAAAACTGAGTTTTCCACCATCCAAATTAGTTTATAACTTCCCAAAAAGAATTCATCATGATTTTAATTTTTAAATCACATTTATATCTGATCATTAAAGGTAAATATGATTTTAATTCAAGAAAACCAATAAAACTCCATTGTTGGCTTGTAAATAATGACCATTATTACTATTTTTCTAAAGATGTTATATCCCTTCTTCACATTGTTCATATTGTTCCAATCCATAATTAAAAATATACAGATAAACGGTATTTAAGACAAATTGACTTTTTCACAGGTCCTGGGCTGGGTACACCAGTGGCTAGAGGAAGGGATACAGGGATGGACAATGTAAGATAAATTTTTCACACACCCAATCATCAAAATGCAATGAACTACATCTGTTATGTGAAAAATTGAATTGTCCTATCAATTAATATATTATTAATTGAATGTTGCACCAGGTTTGCATGTACTCTGATAAAGTAAAACTCACAGCTGGCTACAATAATGATACCTCTTATCCACCCCTTTACAACATCACCTCTCCTTAAACTGGACAAACAAACTGACCAATAAAAAGGTCCATATTAGTAAGATAAATTAATAACAAATTTTCAATGTATCCATGTAATTTATGCATCCATTGCCCTATCCCTACATCCATGAGTATTAGTAGCTGCTGTTTTGTCTTTAAAGTGACGTTCCCACATAAATGCCCAGTTTACTATATATTAGTTGGTGTTGGGACCCACCCTTTTCTACATAATGCTATATACTAGGGAATAGTACCTACTGCTACTCTGTCAGTCGCTTGTATAAGTTGATATCTATTGCGTTTCCCAAAAAAACAGGCCATAAACATTTGAATTCGGTAGCTATAACAAATATTAGTTATTTATCATCGCATAGTAAGCTAGACAGTATTCCGCGGATATTAAAATTAAAAAAATAAACCAGTTTTGTAAACCTAAAAGGGCGGAAGGTCCAGGCTAACAAAACTGGTTTTAATTTTATGATCTTTATTTTAATATTTATGGAAAATTGTTTGTAATACAATGCTATAGATGATATTTCAGTATGGGTGAGAATCAGTTCTAATCCAGTGTAGTGGATATTAAATGGCTTGGAAGACATTCTGGAAAAAAATACTGAATTAAAAGAATCTTATTTTTTTGCCCAAATGTAAAAACTCTAGTTTGGTTTAGTATTGGGTGTATGTATTTTTATTAGTGATGGGGAATGTTTAAAGTTTAAAACACAAAAAAGCAAATCTATTTTACAAAGTAGAACGATATCGTTCTGTACGTCCGTCTGTCTGAAGCTTAAGATCTCAGTAAGCACTGAATTGATTGGGCTATACTCCTCAGAGAATATAGATATTGGTCCGTTGGTGGTTTTAAGCTATTTTGTTGGAGGGTGGGACACAGAAATACTATTATATATTAATTCATTTGGCCGATGGAAAAGTTAGTATTACATTTGAAAAATGTTTAGGAGCTTCTTGTTGATATACTTATTATTCAAATGTGGATATAAAAGTCGGTCGTTAATCTGTTTTTATGTCGGCATAATAGCTAACATTAAATTTCACTAATAGAATCCTATATCTACAAAGTAAGACTTTATTAATACCTTCTCTGTTGTAAATAGAACAACAGCTCAGTGTAAAGGATGTTTTTGCTAATTTATAAATTAACTTTAATACGAGAACACCCCAAGAATTGGTATGGGCTGATAAAATACACTTCCTACTGTATCAAAACTACCAATGGATTTAATATTACTTGGATCTTACACCAGATTAACATGTACTCTAATAAAGATATACTTGTAGCTGGCTAAAATAACGATCCCCCAACAAATTTCTTTTCCACATCCCCTCCCCTCCTACTGGATGAACGAACTGACCAATAAATGATGTCCATCTAAATTGTCGAAAAGTTTTCTCCTGTCATAATGTCCACGTATATTCTATATCCATTAAACTACCATAGGTAGAGAATGTTTTTTGTTAAAGCCAATTTTTAAATTCTTTTTATAGAATATAATTAAACTTTATCAAACTTTATAAAGTTGATAGAATGCTTATTTTGTATTTTATAAGACTACTTTGTAGACTTAAAAAAATCAGTAAAAAGAGTATGAAAAAGAAAAAAAAGTAGCTAATATGCATATAACAGTGTCAGTCTGTTGTATGTACATACAAGTTCAAATGAGAGGCTCGCCCGGGGTTAGGGCGGGTCAGCCCTAAACACAGGTGTAAATTCAATTCCTCATAGCAATCACATTTTATAATCGCATATTTTTACAACAGAACAAATGTTTATCCTTGCCGTTTGTTTTATATTGTATCTTTTTCATACAAATTATGGCTTTGATCCTAGAAATAGGAATGGATATAGTATACGAGGATATATTGGCAGGGGAAAATTTGTCGTTAATTTAGGTTGCTCAAATGATCCATTTTCATTGTTTAGTTCGTACATCCAGTAGGAGGGGAAGGGATGGGGTAAAGGATGTGGATGGAAAGTATCGTTATTTTAGCCAGCTGCAAGCATCACTTTATTACAGTACATAAAAATCTGGTGCATCATCCAAGTAATAATAAATCGATTCTGTATTCGAAGAGGGAGCGGGGAAGTAGAAAATAGACTAAAACCTATCTACTTTGTATATTAGGATGTGATTATATGCAGGGGAAATGACTGCACACTCTAAATATTACATGAGAAACAGCTAGTAAAAACCCATAACCAACTTGCCCAAAATCAGGCACATAGACTTGTATTAGCCAATTCAAATCATGACAAATTTGTGTAAAATTAGCCAATCAGTAACACAAAGGGGGAGTGGAGATTTACTCAGATGCTATTAAAGTTAGAAATATGATTCTTCTTGTCAACATTTCAATCATAGAGAGTATATTTAGGTATATTACATCCCTGTCAGTACGCCTCCTTTAAAGCCGATTTTTCTCTTTATTTCTCTTTCTTTTTTAAGTCCACAGAACGTTTGCTTAGTGGTTTATTTTGTCCTTTTGTGCATCCAAGATTCTTGTGCTTCGCTAGTTATGGATGTTGGCATCCATTTAAAAAAAATGTTTATACTGACAAAAAAGTAAAAGAGTAACTTTTAAAATGAATTTCAGAAATTGTCAAAAAAAATAATATGGTAAATGAAAACAAACATGATTTGTAAAGAAAATAATTGTTCCTGTCCTGTAAGAAGACGAGACATGTGTGTGTACCCTAAATAGATCTTTTGATCGCCTAGCCTTTATATACATATTTGATTAACAAGTACTATAAAAAGAAACTTTGATAAATATAGCAATATAGAAAAAAAACCTTTTTGTGATTAAATAGTTTTTTCAATTCAAAACTTGACTGAACATTGTGAAGACCTTAATTCCTTAATTTTTTAATGTGTAGCAACTGTACAAATCGTACAAAAAAATCTTTGCAACCGTTTGATTTTTATCTTTATGGTTATAAATATTTGTTAACCAGACCTATTTTTTAAAAAAAGAGAAGCTGTTTATGGTACCTATAAAAAATGACGTCATACAATACAAATGACCAATAATAGGCCAATACACAGACTACATTGCCAATAAGAGGCAAGTATACATTTTAATTGACCAATGGGAGGGCAGTATACATTATAATTGACCAATGATAAGCCAGTATGACATATTTTTTATAGGCACTATAAAATGCTTCTTAATTCTAATTTTGTGTGTGTTGCATTTGAGTCACACATACACATACATACAACGAATGCGGAAAACTATTGAAAATAGCTGTAATCTATTCCTAAATGTTATAAATGGAAGAAAAATGAATGCGATAATCCTATTTCACCCTTATCAACCAAATGTGTCTATATTTATGTGTGCGTGTTTGACTGCCACCAGGGATCTAAAGAGATATGACAATGACCGATAAATGAATGTACATCCCTAATGATGATACACAAAATTAACCCTTCTGTAAGTGTATACAAAAATTAGTGGTAGAAACGAATGGACAATCAACATAATGAACCAACCAATAAAAGTCAATAAAAGTCCTCAAAGGTATTGAGCCTACTAATAAGAAAACTTTGAGAACTAGAATAAACACCCTAATGTCTCCTCCCTCCTTGGACTGTCTGTGTGTGTGTGTGTGCGCTTGTATATTAATAATGTTCAAAATTTAGACATCCAGCGATTTCATGGTTACCATAAATGGAAATTAATCAGACGCTGAGTTACCCTCAGTAGGGAGCATGGAACCAAGTCATACTAACTGAGTTACTCCTAGTTGAGGGCATGAAACCAAGTCATACAGGATGAGTTACCCTCAGTTTTGGGCATGAAACCAAGTCATTCTAGCTGAGTTACCCTCAGGGAAATCAACTTTTACCATTTTAAAATCAGCTGGAAGTCTAAATCTGACTCAAAAATGGGAATCACTCTTTTTAAAAAAAGCTAAATTCATCATAACGGGTTTTAATTTAATGCTTAGTTGCAACTGACGCGCCGTTGAAGAGCTTTAGTTAAATTACTTTAGCAATAATTTCCAAGCCACCAACTAGAACCTTTTAAGTGCAGTAAAGAAATAGGGATAACCAATCCTATGATTGTCTGTCCTTTTTTTGAAGTCCATATAGCCCATATGACACAAAAGGTGTCAAGGTTCATATTTTCAAACAGCTATCTTGAATATATTAATCAACTTTGCCGTAGCTTTTAATAGTATTTCTCTACATTAAAACTTGGGTTAGTACTCCCAACTCTCATAATAAGGCTTGGCCCATAATTGGATATTCTAAATATACTGGGCCAGTAATAAGGAGATCAATTTACTTCATTACCTTTTTCATTAACCTTTCTGCATTATAACTATGTAAACAAAATAGATATAAAAATACTTGGATGTTGCACCATATTTTTATGTACTCTGGTAAAGTGTTGCCTGCAGCTGGCTAAAATAATAATACACTCAATTCATCTACCCTCTTTACTTCAACATCTCCCCTCTCACTAGATTATGAACTGACCAATAAATAAGGTCAATATTAGCAAGATAATTGACGACAAATTTAACTATGTCATAATATGCACGTATATCTTAAATCCATTGCAAACAATAATTATTGGCTAAAATAACGACCCCACTTTCAATCCATATTTTCGACATTTTCAATTCCATAAGAATTGCTTCAAGTCGATGATAAGTCAGATCAGGCCACTGACATAAACCAATGAAAGGACATATCAGTCAGCTACCACATGTGACTGATGATTTTAGATTCTCTTTGGAGGTAAAGCAAACCATAATTACCTGAAAAAATATAAGAAGGTTAATAATAATGTCATTATAGCAAGGCAATATATTTTTTTATTAAAGCTTTGTACTCTATAAATTTATATTATTACAGGCAAACGTACAGACGGGCCCAGTTGTAAGAAAGCTTTGCTACTAATTAAAACAAAATGCTAAAATGTATTATTCAATTATATTCATGAAATGACCAACATATGTACGTTAAAAACACAGGATAAAAACATCAACAAACGCGAAGCGAAGACGTAATCTATGCACTAAATAAGTGTGTCTAATCGTGCTTGAAATCATCATTCCAACAACAAGTTTTATAAATTTGGTAAAAATCAAAACATACAATGTGAACGTTGGTGGTCTTTTATAATGATTATTAAGTTGCTATTCTTACAAAAAGTTTACATTTTTGTAGGAAATTTACCGATAAAAGTTATCTGTAAAAAATGTATAGAACAAGCCATAATGTAGAAAACTTTTGCTTTAAAAACCTGCCCGCCCTAGCTGCATTTACTAACAGCATCTATAAAAATGGATGTAGAATATATTTGGATAAATTGTCATCAATTTAGGTTGCTATTTCGAGTGTCTTTTATTGGTCAATTCGTTCATCCAGTAGAAGGATAGGAGATGGGGTAAAGGTAGTAGATCGTTATTTTAACCTCTACAAGTTTCACTTTATTAGAGTACATGATAATCTGGTGTAATATTCAATGATAATAAATCCATTTGTATAAAATTGTAAATATAATAAAACTATTAAGCAACCAAATTGCAAGCATATGTACACATACAATGGGACTGATCTACATAAATGCAGGCCAACAAAAACAGGTAATTTCCCCATTAGTTCATAGTGAACTTTATAAACCCCCCCTAAAAAGGCATTTATAAACATTAATCGTTTGATAAAATTATTGTTTTGCTGTCTCCATGTAGATGTCATTTTGAAGAGAGGGTAAACACTAATTTTAGTTAATCTTTTCCAGTATGGCTTCGAAACGGATCAATATCCGCTGGATTAAAACCGGTTTAAGTATAGCAATTTATTACAAAAAAAATTTTCCACGAATATTGAATTAAAAATAATAAGATTAATACCTTTTTGTTAGCCCGTGCCTTTAGCCCCTTGGAGCTATTGAAACTGGTTTCAATTTCATAATTTTTCATTTTAATATCTTTGGAAAGCTGTCTATAATAATATGCGATAATTAACTATAAAAATAAACCATTTCTTAAGAAACATAATCTTTTCAAATTACTCTATTAAAACGGAATTTTAAAAAGTGGTCTATTTTTACTTTTTAAGCTTTAAATGGCAGAGCTAAAAAAAGACTTGCATCCGTTTTTGAAGACCTCCTACGAATAAGAAAAGCCTTTGGAAAGAAATTGGATTTGCTTGACACCACAATGCAAATATTTTAATTGAAAAAAATGTATAATTGCATTTGCATTTGAAGAAAGCTGTGAAAGAGGTGGGTTTTGGGGTCCGTAGCATTTCTATAAATTTTCGTCTGATTCACTGAAAAAATTAGTATATTTCTCTATAAAAGAAAGTGTGTTCAAATTTGAAACCATTATGTCGATTTAGGTTGCTTTTTCCCATGTCATATATTGGCCATTTCGTTCATCCAGTAGTAGGAGAGGATATGGAGTAAAGGAAAGGAAAGGGATGAGTAATTAGTTTAGCCCGCTGCGTGCTTCACGTTACTAGAGAATATGAAAATCTGGTTTAAGCACCAAATAATAGTAAATCAATTTCTGTACATCCCAAGATAATATCTAATTTTAAAGAGCAAGTAATTATACAATTCTTTATCAAAATAGCAAAAAAGCTGTGTTTTGATTGGATATTATCATTCTTGTTTCACGTAAAAATATATAAGCTATGTTGCATAAAGATAGATGGATAGAAATGTTCAAAGGTGGTAGGTATGCAGTAATTTCAATTTTTTATTTGATATACATACACACACATTTCAAGATTAAAATATAAATGCTTTTTAGGATCAGTTTATATACTAACATCTAAAGGTTTTCAGCTATGTGATTTTTTTTATAAAATTATTTTATAAATTAGATGTTAAAAGAAATGATTGATTTTAAAATGTTTAGTTTTTGAATAAGGTCTTTAACATTTAATTCAAAAGTACAAAAACCTCAGAACTAAAATAAGATATTAAATCTTGATATTTGAGTTAAAATTTCCCTCAAACTACATGATGAATGCCATTTTTTAAATGGTTGGATTTGGGTTTTTTAAATGCTTGACTGGTCTATGATCAAAATCATCGCTCTTTCCTTCTTCATACAGTAGCGGAGCTTCTATATAATTTTAAATGTAAGTCCTAATCGCTAAAATCTTAAAATCTAAAAAATTTTTGTGAAGATTTTCATGACCAATGGGCATATATTCCTACACTATTTTTGTCCAACCTTCTTTTCATTATGCTTGAAATTCTTTTTTTTAGAAATGTGATTTTATTAGCTGTTCAATGATGATGTTTCTCGTGACAAAAAAAGTTTTATACAGAAAGCCTCTTTCCTTCTGTTTATATTTATTTGTGCGCTTCGATTGCAATGGATGTTGATATCCTACATTTTTCTTCCTTATACTCTATTTTTGGAGATTCTACAAATCTCTCTCACTCTCTCTCTCATGTCGCTCTCTCTCTCTTGAACATCTCTTTCTCTCTCTCCTTAATTCTTAAGGATTAAGATTGAAAGATGATATGTTTGAAAGTTAAAGGATTGGACCCCCCTGAAAACCAAGGCTTTTCATTTTACTCAACAAACATTTATTAAACCCGTAACTTCAAAAAGCGATAGAAAAAATACATCAAATAAAGTTAGTGGCTCAGATTAAGTTACTTACACTTTTTTTGTGCTAACATTCCCATAAATTCCAAGTAGTTACTTTTTGGTAAAGCATAGATTTTACGTTTAAGCCTTAAGAGATCTAAATATGCAAACTAACAAACAGACTTGCTTGTCTCTATGTTCCTATTTTTGAAGAAATAAAAGTAAGAAACCCAAAAAGGGTTTAATATACAGGTCAAAATATCAGATTTTCTGGTATTCTTGATTCTAAATCTAAATTGCACATACACACACTCACACACACACACATTTGCAAAAAAATGGAAACTGCAATGCAATGGCTGCTAAGGGAATAACAACATTTTGCAAGTAAACCAGAGAAATGGGTTCATTTCAAAATATTTTCTAGAATATAGGGAAGGTGAATGAAACTAAATTTATTTTCCTCAATCATTTCAAATTAACCAAGAAATTGTTGTAAAGACTAAACTATTTCTCATGGTTTATCATTTAATTCCTATAGGTCCTGTTCTTTTTTAAGTATTTCAGGGGAGGATGAGACAATCGACCTTTTATTACTATAATCTTTCCTTATACCTACAGTTTTCCAGCTACCAAAGGCTGTAAGCACACTTAAGACTTTTGGGTTATTTATCGTCTATTGTTATTTCCATGACTCCATGATACTCTGGTAAGAATCCTAATTTTCACATATGACGATTAAGGATACGAATTTGAACTTAATATTCAATAATGTAAAGAATTAAATTAAGGAAATATTTGGATAGAAATTTGGCTGGCTAGAATATTAAAGTGTGATACAGGGACTTGTCAGGGGAAGATAAAATTTTCTCAATAATTTCACTCCATGCAAAAATTAAAAAAAAACACTTAAAGTATCTTTCGTGGCTATTTTAGGTTAGGTTAGGCTAATCATCTTTTTATTGAAGGGTATGATAAATTAATTGTACATTTATATATATCATAATTGATAAAAAATGGAAAAAGGATCTGCAAATACAAATATTTTCACTTTTATCAAGGTAAAGAAAAATAAATACTAAATGGTCTAAAAAATAGGATAAAACTAAAATGAGGGAAGGTAAAAAAAGTTTATAAGAGTAGAAAACATCATGAACAACTCATAGAGAAGCTAATCTATTAAAATGAGATAGCAGAGCCAATCCTATTTAATTATTTCTTTTATCCGCCACATCCACTTGATGTCATCTGCTTCAATACAATATTACAATATCAATGCAAAATTATTGCATAAAGTAAACAAAAAAGTGTGCAAAAAAATATTCATAAAACACTCCTTTTAGGGGTTTCTGAGCGTGTGTGTGTTCTTCTTCATAAGTGTCCAGACATTTAGCAAAAAAGTGATTAGTAACTGTAATAACATTAAATCTAAACTTAGGCATCAATAGGAACATTAAAACATTTGTGAAGAGTCTTACTGTTCTACGATTATCAATATTTATTACCTCTATATAACAAGGGATCCAAAGGGATAGGACAATAGCCGATGAATTGATATATATCCCTAAATATGATAAAAAATTTATCTACAATTGTCTAAATTGTATAAATTGCGATTAGTGGTTGAATCGTTTGTAAATCCAACTTAATAAACTAAACAATTTAAATCCAATTTAAGTCCCCAATGTTGTTAAGCCAACATAAGTTCTATGATTATCAATATTTGTTAGCTCTATATAACCTAAGGGATCTAAAAACAAAAGTTAATAAATCCCCAATTATGAGTTTTGAAACTCAACTAATAGACCAACCAATTAAAATTAAATTAATTGAAGTCCCTAAAGTTGGCCAACGAATAAGAAAATATTATAAAACTTTGGGGACTAATGTAATAAACAGCCCATTGTCCTCTTTTTTTCCCTGTAAATAACCACATTTAAAGTTTACTTAAATAATCAAAATATAATTTGTTGTTTTGTGTGGCCACCCAATGAAGGGAGGTTATTTATATGCTCATCATATTTTGATGGAATGAGCAAATATACTCAGGGAGGGGACATTGTACTGTTTATTAAACTAGTCCCCAAAGTTTTGAAATAACATTTTCTTATTAGTTTGATTAACAACTTTGGAGACTTAGGTGTGTTTTGATTGGTATGTTCAATAAGTTGACTATTCAAACGTTTCAACCACTAATTTGTTATATAGAAGAAGTAATTTCGTGTATCATAATTGGGGATGTGCATCAATTTATCGGCCATTGTCTTATCTCTTTAGATCTCTGTCAAATATATCCAAGAGTACCAAGGATATGTGGATAGTTCAATACTAGATAAATATCAACAGATTACAAGGATTTGGCAATGCAATACAAATCGAAGTCTCAAAATTTGTGAATAAAATTGTAGGTTTATAGAGAAAGGCCTGAATTAAAGAAAAACATGTATCTTCAGAATTTAAAGTATCAAATAGCCAATAGGGTATTTGTTTCGTACTATTCAATTTTGATTTATACAGATAAAAGTTCATATAAAAAAGAAGAGGTTAGGTCAAAATCTAAAATTTAAAACAAATCTAAAAACAGAATAAATTATTACAAAAAGTTTTATGTGTAAAACTTAAACATATTGAGTTTGTCCTTATTTGAACTTATACATATATATAATTCAAGGATCTCAGGGGACTAGGCAATGGCCAATAAATTGATGTCCATCTCAAATGATGATAAACAAAAATTCTATAAATTACAATAAAGGGTTAAAACGTTTGGACACTCATCTAATGAACCAAACAATCAAAATCAAATAAAAGACCCCAAAGTTGTCGAGCCAATAAATAAGAAAACGCTATTAAAACTTTGAGGACTACTTTGATAAATAGCCAAATGACATTTTTAGAAAAAGGAAAACGAGTCACTGTTTTAATAAACATGCGGTTTTGAGTGTTTTTGCTTTTGAGGACGTGATGACACACCACACACAAACACACACACATAAGCTCACAAAATATATAAATTAAACATCTTCAACTTTTTATTCAAGACATTAAGTACCACAGTTGAGATGTTAAAATAATTGTAAGATCTTAAAATTATAATCTAATATTATTAAATTTGATAAGATATATGTTTTTAAAAATGTTTATCATGTAAAAAGAGAGTAGAATAAATAACAAAAAAAATTGTCTCAAACCAACCAAACGAATCAAGCATTTTTTTTAAAATTCTAAGTATATAAATTCACAAACTAACTTAGTAATTTTAGTTCCAATATGGCTTTGAAACCCATTAATATCCGCTGAATTAGATCCGGTTCTCAAACATACTGAAATATCATGTATAGCACCGTGTTACAGACAATTTTCCACAAATATGAAAATAAGAATTATAAAATTAATTTTAAGAACCGCGGATAGCTGTCAGATGCGATAAATAAATATTCTTGTCTTAAGAATTGAGAAAATCTTTGTTTAAGACAAGAGAAATATTTTCCACATCCCAACTACATTAAGTACCAAGTCTTAAAAGGGAGCTAGCTATCATTTTTACAAATAGGTATCCTCTCCTTAAGTAAAATTATCTTCCTTAGTCAACATTACCATTTCAACATGTAATGGTGCTAGTTCTTTTAATATCCTCCTTTTTTATGAAGCTACTCCATAACTATCACAATGTTTTAAAGACTCATAATATGAGATAGGTACACAAAAACGAAGACATATACAAGGGCCCTATAAATTAATGTACAACCCCAATAATAATACACAAAATTACCCCTTCTATAGATTACAATTAATGGTTAAAACATTGGACACAAAATTTAATGAACTAACTAATCAAAATAAGTAATATATGGGGTCTAGTGTAATAAACAGCTTTACCTTGTTTATTTACATTGATATATACTAATGTTTTACAATATATAAAAAGATAAAGCTACATTTAAATCCTTCAAATAAGGACATAGTGAGGCATTACATTAAGAACCATCTAAAAAGCTTTTTAATTTGAAAAAAAGATACTTTTTTTTGAATAGCTAACTCGTCTTTATTAGCAAAGCTACCATACAAGTATTACAAATTAATTTATTGGTATGTTAATCAGTTCAGTTTTTGTGCTTTAAACTAATAATATCAAACGGTTAAATCTAATCTGCTATTGGACACAGGGATCTTAAGGGATAAGACAGTGGTCGATAAATGTATATACAGACACAAAATTATCCATTCTGTAGATTAAATTTATTGGCTCAAAAGTTTGGACTCTACCATGTTTGAACCAACCAGTAATAAAACTTTTAATAAAACTTCGGGTACCAGAATTTACAGCCCAATGTCGACTCCCTCTCTGTAATGGCCTTATTATTCCTAATTCATTATTGATAACAAATAACATATTATTTGAGAGAAACGCTAACTCATCTAATAATGATGATATTTTGATGATCTAGCGCGCCTAACATCAAAATAAATAATTATGTCTTAATTATGATGAGTATTTTTTAATTGCCTACATGGTAGACGAAGGCACCGTTTTTATAGTTTGTCATTAGACAGAATTACCGTTTACAAAAAAAAATAATAGGTCGTACCCATAGATATGGCAGCATTTAAAACTGTTTTGCCTCCCAAAATTAAATTAGTTTTATTTCCTTTATCCTATTATATAAAATAGTATTTACTTTTTTGTCTGTAGCGGAGGATCTCGCTAACCGCTAAAGCGATATGGTTCTCCTTTTCAGTGAAGTTTCTTATAGGTCCTGATATGATTCTAGGCAATTTTCAATAAATAAGGTTGGGTATGGTTTTAAGCAATTTTTCTGCCCTTCCATATCCCTTCAAATATAGAGCAACTAGATGCTAGGTGCACAGCTGCTAGTTATAAAATATAACATTAAACAATAATTGAAATTCCCTTAAAACGTCCTCAAATTGTAATTTTGCCCTTGCTAGCTTAAAATACTTTGCTTTAAAAGAACATAAACAATTTGCTAACAATCGAAAAAGGTCTCCAACATTGGATCCAAGTAGTTTTCTGGACTATATATCTATACTTATACATTTATTGTAAATCTATACCAGAACACTAAAAATCAATTCACAAAATATAGAGTAGCATCGCCACCAATAATAGAATTATCAATATTTAATTCTGAGTTACGTGTGCATAGAAAATGAAGATTGTCAGATTGGCGTCGTTTTGGATGTGAATTTATTTCAGCAAAAACACCTCTTTTTATGGTAGAAATAAATGTAATGACAAAAAGTTAAAAATATACTTAAATATTTTTTTTAGGATGATGTATATAATTCATCTAAGAAATATATTTTGCCAATAATTTTTCAATTAGTGTTAAGTTGTAGTTGTTATTGATTGATTGATTAACAATAGTTTCTTAGAGTTTGGACCTAGTTATGGAGTAGGCTAAGACACTTTTGTATAGCCACTAGGGCTATCAAGTTCCACGTTCAAACACATTAGGGCTTGATTGCTACCTCATGAGTGCTACTATCAACAAAGAAATAATTGAATAAGTATGAGGCTGACATATTTGTATAAATATTTTTTAAAGAAAAATCTTTTTCCTTTAATGCAAGTTTTACTATTTTTGCTTGGCGCATTTGCAGAAATGGCCGGACACCCGATTTTTCCTATTAGCCAAGTTTTTAGAAAATTTATTCTTCTCCGAATCAAGATCGAGTTCTGAATATTCAAATAACCAGCCAATTTACATGGTAGGTGCTACAAAATACAAAACATTTGCAGGAGTGGTGCTAAAAAAACAAGAAAACTAGATAATTGACACGTATGATTATACAAAATACATAAATGAAACGCAAATTTAAAAGTGGGATGATACAAATACAAAAGGAACTTGAAGACACAAAAGGGTAGTGCCACAATATACATAAATAACCAGCCAATTTAAAATGTTAGTGTTACAAAATACACAAATAACCTGTCAATTTACAATAACATTGCGACAAGATATCCCAACAGCCCTTTAAAGAAATACCATATTATGTGAAGAAAGGCCTTAAAATTGGAGAATTTTCGCCTTTAATTAACATTTCCATGTAGATATAAGTGGGAGAGAGGAAACCATTCTTGAAAAAAAAAGACGAATAATGAAATTTAAAAATATAATAATTATAATCAAATAATTAAGGAAAATTTAGGACTTTAAGCTTCTTCATGTGTACCTTGTTTATTGTATTTTAGAAAAAAATTATTATACATTATTTTTTATAAACATTTTGGACATTTTAGCAACCTTTATGAAAACACAACACTTTTAACACTAAACTTATGATTTCAAATTGAAGAGGGGATCCTGAGTAGGATTTTGTCAACACACTCGTGATAGTTTCAGAACATTTATCCCCATCCGTGTTAGACTGCGAAGTAGAGAGGTTGAAATTCGTGAATCCCAAGTTTGATTGAGAATACATTTAGATAATCTCACGACTTTAATATCTGTGCATGCCAGTCGGCAAGGAAAAGGTAAACGCAGTTAAATTAGTACGATGAAAATGAAACGTTAAAATTATTTATATTATTAACACCAATAAACATAAAAAAACGTTCAACAAAATTATAATCCTAATTAGAAATTTATCTGTTATTTGCTATATGTTTTTTTCTTCTATAATATATATTTCAGTTTTGTGTTTCCTGCAGATACAAAAAAAAAGGCATAATTCTAAAGGGAATTCTTTTAATATATTATTTACGTTTCCATGAATGATTTCTACAAAACTAAATAAGTGATTTTATATCCATTGGGGATTAATATGAAAATAAAATCTAATATAAATCATATTTAGGTATTCCTTTATCCCTGGTGGTAGAGTAATATCTGGCGGAACATCTTTTATCACATTTAATGTGAGAATGTTGCAATTATCATATTCAAAATAAATGCTGTAATAAGCTTTAAAATATTTAAACACTAGTCTCTCATTGGACACAAAATGACGTCCAATAAGAAAAAGGAATAAAAATATTGGAAAGAAAATTATTTTATTTCAAAATTAATTCTTGGCATTTTGGAATAAAAAATATAGGGGAAAGAAAATTATTTATTTCAAATTTATTTCTGGTCTTGAAATAATATTCATTATTTTATTTTAATTCGAGTGTCAACCAATAAGATATAGGCATGCTGTTTTAAAAGTTTGGAATAAAAATTATTATTTTTTGTCAATTCCTTTTTTCAGAGTATAAAATGAGAATAAATTTTCCAACATCATTATTGATTTCTAATTTAACATTTCATACAGTGGGTAATATTTATTTCAACCATTTTTGTCATTCAAAATCAAGTGTCACAAAAATAATAATATTTAACATAAAAAAGAAATTTTTAAAATAATTTTGTTTTCTTTATTTGTTGAAGATTTAAGCCCAAGCTTTTTCTGAGGGGGGAGACCCCCCTCAACCCCCCCTCTCCTGAGGGGGGAAACCCCCCTAGACCCCCCCCCTGACGCTCTCTTCTTTAAATTTTTCATTATTTCTGTAATTTATTCTAACTATCTTATAAATTTCAAAACATGAGATAAAAAGGAAATAATTTGCTGTACATTATTAAAAAATTATAAAACAAATTCCAACATGATTTTTAATTTTAAATACAAGAATATTTTTTCCTATATGATATGTTAAATTTAAATACAGGAATAATTTTGTACTGTGGAATTGAAGAAATAAATGCTGTACATTAGAGTGGCTTGATTTTCAATGATTTTCTAATTTTAAATGTGCTACATACACTTTCTGTCTGAACATCATATAAGAGACCAAAAAATGAAAAGAAAATATTTTGAATAATGGGGAGGCTCGCTGATGCATGTAAACTTTTAGAAAGACACTTGTGGGGAGAATTTTTTTTTTTTTTTTGGGGGGGGGGCAATTATTTTTCTTTCAAAGTATAGCTTTATGCACCTTCCCAATTTTGTCTTGAAGAGTAGAATAAGAATAAAAAATGTGTTTTTAAAACTATTGATCCTAGCAAGAATAATCCATAAATAAATTTAAAAACCAAGAGATTTTACATTTAATTTAAGATTTTTCATGCTTGGATGAATATTTTTTAAAACCAATTTGATATTCTTATATTAATCAACAAGACAAATTCAAAAAGATGCATAAAGCAATACTTTGAAAGAAAAAAAGTTGCACCTCCAGAATAAATTTTTAATGCATGGAAACACCTTCCCCCCATTTCCCCTCAAGGACAAAATCAATTTTTTATATTTAGGTTTCTTATATGACGTTTAAACTGTAGATGTTGATTACAAATTCAATGTCCAAAATTGATCCACTCTACTGTACATTGTTATAATTTAATATTTGATGTGGGTATAAACATTAGACATAGATGGTCAATCTGACCCCATTTTTTTTTTAAAAAGAAACCTTTGTTCACTTTTTGTTGTATATGAAATACAGCCCTATAGGCAACATTATTTGCAACTAAATTTTGCAATGATATAATTTTTAGAAAGATAACTTTATTATAAGAAATTAAATTATTTATAACTAACTTATTATATGTTGTGTCATACGCTTCACATTATATGATGGAAGAAATATTTTCTTCAAATATTTCACACAAGGAAAGCTTTAACCTAAGATATTCAACAATTTATAGCTGATACATAATGTAAACAAAATTCCCTTGTGCTGTCTCTAGGTTATCTCTATTGTATAAATGAACGTACAAAAGAGGAGGAGAGAGAGAGAA
Organism: Acartia tonsa; assembly: GCF_053477335.1. Classification (NCBI taxonomy): domain Eukaryota; kingdom Metazoa; phylum Arthropoda; class Copepoda; order Calanoida; family Acartiidae; genus Acartia; species Acartia tonsa. The sequence goes on from NC_137261.1 coordinate 50,272,459, forward strand.
GGAAATAGACAGAAAAGTGAGGGAGGGGGGAGGGGGAAGAAATATAGAGAAAAATAGACAGAGATATTTATTGTTCACCCTTAGATGATGTAAATTTTTTGATAGACTTTTTTGAATTTAAGAAAAAGATAGAGAATGAGACAAAACCAAGTATCATATTTTATTAATATTGCTTATACAAGAAAGGTCATTCAAAATTATTTCACCAATATTAAGGTCAAGTGACAAAAATTTAAATTTCCACCTACTTCGCCCCCAGAGGGGGCAATAGTAGAAGGAAAATTCAAATTTTGATCACATGACCAAAATTGTTGAAATAATTTTAATATCCTTTCTAGCATTCACAATATTACGAAAATATGATAAATAACTATTCAATCATATTCAAAATTACCAGGGATAGAGATAGGTCAATAAAACAATTCTGCCCTAGTTTTTATTAAAAAAAAAACAAATTATACTTTTAGGCTACTTGATTACACATCTCTTTAAAATTATATTAAAACTATTTTACCTATAATAAAAGTTTCCATTTTCTGAAATTCATGAAGTTTATTTTTCATAGTTTTATATTTTAAAAAGAAATATTTTAAAATCATCCTCGATTTCTTGCTGACATGAAGACGTTAACTGACAAAGCCCAAATTGTGTTAAAATTGTGTCAAAAATGATCCATGTGACGTAATAAAAATGAGGGATTATCCATCTCGTTTTCAGGGGTTTTCTTTCCCACTCCTCCTCTCAACTCCCTCATTTTATTACGTCACATGGATCATTTTTGACACAATTTTAACACAATTGGGCTTTTTCCGTAGACATCCCAAGCTCAAAGGTCTACAGAAATAGCAAAGTATAAGAAATTTCAAAGACAATCATTATAAAGTATAGTTCTAAATCATAATTTAGTTGTATAATTTTTCTACCAATGATTGTTCAACAGAACAGTATGTTCACCTGTAAGGTCGCCTTTTCCCCCTCCCCATAATCCATGAATCCATGACCCTAGAGGCCTTCATGTTCATAGCCGCTAGAAACATTTGCAGCAATTTATTATGCTGCGCTTTATATCGTCAGAACTGCGTTTGTTAGATTTGCTACAAGAACGATTACGCCTAAAGTTGAGAGTCAAAGGTCTAAATAAATAATAAAAGTAATTATATAAAATTAAAGAACATATATATGTGTAACACGAATAAAGAAAGTTCACATAAATTACGAATAAACGGATAAGTTAAATGGCAATTTTACAGATTTTAAACTAAAATATATTTTGTCGATAAATTGATATAAATGGTAAACAAAATGATCCCTTCTGTATTTTAAATTTATTGATTAATAAGTTTGGGCACTCAAGTGTGTGCTACCTAATCAAAATCTAATGAAAGTCCTGATAGTTTATGAGCAAACAAATGAGAATATGTTGTTTAAATAGTTGTAAATAATCAATGATTTATATATTTTTCCGAAATAATCCGTCAAAAGTAAAATCTAAAGGAAACTTATTTATCATTTGATCTCGTTACACAGACAAATATTAATATTGACCTCTTTTTTGTATGACTTTTAGGTGTTCCATAATTACCACTTGCTAAAATAAAAAAAAGTACAATACTCGCCGAAGAGTCAAAAATATTCAAATCAAATATTAACCCACCAATAAATCTTAATTATGAATCTACAACTTTATCTTTTCCCCATTAGTTACCAGCTACCAAAGGAAGACCTTCGACTAAATGACATATATAGGACAATACGGAAATTATTGGACACCTTGTCCTGACTTTTGGCCTTTCCCTCTGATAGATCTAGATGTGCTAAAATGAAATTACTTTTTATGCAGAGAGAGATATTTCACCAGAAGAAAAACTATGTTGGTACCAATATTTACCTAAATTGCACAAGACGAGACGCTTATTTGTTTCATAATTTGGCTCAACTCGAACCCTATCCCCTCAGATAAAAAGCATATGCGTTTAACCATGTCAAAAACATAATCAATTCGTAAACAGTGGTATTTACAAATATTTAAAATTAGGGCTCGTCAGCCGCACCGAAGCCTCAAATTTAAACAAGTTTGGATCATCTAAAAATGTTTTTTTGAAAAAAGGATTGCCATATTTGGGCCAGGTTTAGAATTCCAGCTGAAATTGTAAAAGGTTGTTTTTTCTGAGGCTTACCGGCGGCAGGCGCGACTGTCGGACAATGCTTAAAATGCACGGATTTCCTGTAAGAAAGTTTTAACTAACATGTTATTGTTCAGAGATACTGGGAAATTACTATCAATCTTCCTAAGGTTAAAGGTTCTAAAATAATTCAATTCAGCAACAAAATCCCAAAGCTTTTTTACATGAAACAAAAATATCTTTCATTTTCTTTTCTCTGAATCCTAGTTGTTTAAATTTAGCCATGCATTTCAATCATTTCAGCGCATTTATAATGAAGTTATAAAAACGGATACATGAACATATTGCAAATAAAAAACTTAAAAGAAAAATGTTAAAGGATCTCTATATCATACTAGTACCCTAAGTTTTATAAACACGTTCTCTTATTCGTTGGCTTAAAACGTTGGGTACCTATTTAAATCTTGATTAATTGGTTCAAACTAGCAGTGTTGAAACTTTTTAACCAATATTTCTAAGATATGAAGTTTACTTTATAACCAATAAAACAAGCTATCTCATCATTATCATGATCTAACTTATTATCCTTTATTTATAAAGTTTATAGATCCAATATGCATATAAAAGGCATGCATTTAAAGATCCGATTCAACTTTATCATATTTTTATTTATGTTTATTAAAGTTTAGTTCTTGAAAGGGATGTGTCTTCATTAAAAAGTAGTATGAGGTGAGGATTGTTTGTATATTCTACAGATTTAAATTGATTAAACGGTGGCTTCCCTAAAAGTGTTTTTTTTAAAAAATTGAATATTAACTGGGTGTGTGTGTGTGTGTTTTTATTACTTTAGGACTGGTTAGGTTAGGTAATATTGAGTCTGAGAGGACTTGCAGGGTCGGGCACAAAAATTAAAGGCCCCTAAAGGGATTAGGCAGGGGAAAAAACTATCGCCCTGCCCCACTTTAAAGTTTTTATTTATTTCAAGAAATGATCGGGTGGAAGGTTTCAGTGCTCAACAGTCACTTTGGGGGTAAGCACCGAATTATGTAACGATTTCAGGAAATTTGAAAAAAAAAGTGAAAAGACTAATAATACCACAAACATTATGATTATTATTCAATTAAAATAGCCTAATGCATGTCCGTATGAATGGTGATAATTATTTGTGCATCTAAATGATAATGTAACTCTTATTAAACCTAGTAGGACTTAATGGAACATAAAAGTACTACGGCTCTAAATCATCTGAATAAAAGAGCCTAAATATACATTAGAGGGATGCCAAAGAACAATTTTTTTTTCTTAAACGCAGAAATATGCGAAATACAATTTTTAACATAAAAATATCGAGCCTAATACATTAAATTACATGAAACGGATTTAAAAGTGAACTGTACATAGAGAGATATCGTTTTTTTTATAATTATTATACCTATTATCAAGCATTCTATATTATACCAGCGGCTACGCCCCTAGAGTTGATATATCATACCCAATATATTTTTTTTAAAAAACCTATTAGAAGCTTCACTGTAAATGAGAACTATATCGACTCAGCGGTTAGCAAGACCCTACGATACATACAAAAAAAAGCTTACTACTATATATAATAGGATAGAGATAATTTTCAGCCTTGAGGATTAAGGCAAACCCCCTAATACTCTTACCACAAAAAGTTGTACCTATGAGGGGAGGGGACACATGAATAGAATAGTAAATCATAATCTCATTATGCACACATGTATAAATCTTTATACGTGAATTAAGCTAGAAAGAAAAATCCCCCATAGCCCAGAGATTTTCAGAGAAAAGATAATGAACGATGTACACCTCTAAATTACATTACATTTTCTGTAAAATTACTTTTTGTACCAGAATTATAGTTTGTACCAACCAATCAAGAGATAATACTTGTGGGTATCAGTATAATTTATAGTCCAATGTCCCCACCATCCCTGGCATAGCCCCTTTTATGATAATTATACATGAAACTACTCATAGTTAAAATAACATGAATTGTTAAACTTGCTAAATGCAATAATTACCCAAAAATTAAAACAATTAAGATTTCTTTCTCCAAGAAATAAGTTGTAAATCATGAAAAGACAATTCATTTTTTTAAATCTTTGTAAGGAAATACTCATAAATGTTTCTTCAATGAATTAAAAGTTACAAGGGAAGTATGAATTATAAATATTCTTCTATTAAATTTACTAAGTAAACAATTAATACCAATATTTGGCCAAAAATATGAATTACAATTGATTTTAACTACTAAAAGAACAATAATTGATATAATTTGCTTTTAAGGAAGCCTCTTACTAATTGTGAGAGTTATATAACACGAACACTATGTGTTTGCTTTACTATAATGAATAAATAAATGGGAAGAAGGTATTATTTAAAGAGAATTGAACTGGTCGCCTAGATTAATCTCTTCGATATGTACTGCTTTATAAGTGTACTTTAAAGTAGGGGAAAATTTAGTTAACTTGAATCATAAAATGTTTGTGATATTTTAACAACATTTCTCTAATGAACCTAAAAATGTTCTTTATGAAAAATTCAAAGTACAATATTCTACACTTTGATTTTTAAAAATTGAAATTAATGCAATTATTTCCCCCATTTTCTCTAAACTTATAATATACAATATACATGCTGTACAACTATAAAAAGTAAATCCCCCCCAAAAAAAACAAGGAATTATATCCTGGTTTAAGTCACAGGAAACATAAATAATATTTTACTCAATTCAAATTGTGTGTAAAAATAAACACAATATTCTTTCAGTTCGATAGTGGATTATTCTACTCCCCCTCCCACCCTCTATTTGAAACTTGTTTTAGCCCCTACAGGAAACTTTAACCCTTAAGCATGCAAGTTCATTCAAGGCTCTCTTAAACAAACCTAACCTAACCTAGTCTAAAATAAGCATTATAAATTCGTTTCTATCATCTATTGAAATATGTTTAAAAGGGGGTGTGTTGTGAACTTATTGTAATAAAAAGGATTTTGATTTTAATACATGTTTATTGTTTAAGCAATGAAAAACGTAAGTAATTTATTTTTTGTGGCAATGAATAGCGACAAAAAAGTATCATATAATTAAACTGTTATCCTATTAACAATATTTTTATACATAAGTAAATGTAATTGTATTCAACTAAAATATTAAGAGTAACAAGGATAACAACATATTCTAGTAGCGTCGCGAAAATATAAAACAAACAGCCGAACAGAGAAATTGTGAGAAAAAATTGCATTACTGAAGTAAAATACGGAAAATATAATTTATGGGCTGAATATAAAGACTGGATGCTTAAAGAGGAATATTCACACACAAATCAGTTTTCAATATCAAATATCAGTCAAATAATATTTCTTTAGCTAAATTTTTAACCACATAAATTAAACTAAATAAAAAACAGGAAGGGGGGGGGGGACTTTAGACTATCAATTATTCTGATTGGTTGGTTCAAACTAAAGCATAATTCAAGATTACTATCAAAACGTGAATTAAAAATGGATATAGAATATACGTGGACATTATGACATGGAAAAAATTAGCGTAAATTTAGGTTGCTAAGATGGAGCTTATTATTGGTCTGTTATTTCATCCACTAGGAAAGCAGGGGATAGTATAACGGGGGTTGATGAGGGGTATCGTTAATTATCCAGCTGCGAGTTTCACTTTATTAGAGAACATGAAAAGCTGATGTAACATCCAAGCAATAATATAAACATTGTTATAATAGAAAACTAAGCTTACCTGAAAAGTTGTATCTAAGCTGTGTATGGAAGGGTTGGTAGGGTTTACAATAATAAATATCACCGCCAAGACAAACTTTTGTCAGGGGCACCCTGTCCTCAACCTCAGTGTCCTGAAAAATGAATAGTTTCATCAGGGGGGAGATTAATTTACATAGTATCGGGGGTATTTTTGTTTTTTCAACAAAATTGCTCCTATTTCCAGACCAAGGCATTCCCCCTAATATTTAAGTGGCGCAACTGGTATAGTAGCAGTAGAAACCATTTTAACGTCTTTAGTGTCGGGCCGAGATTCGAACCTATCACTCCCGGACGACCAACGAATGCGCTACGTGTTGAGGTATGGTCTTTAGGCATGTAGTATTCGTACCAGCAACACTCAGCCGAGGCGCTTTTTAGCGTCTGACCTCTTTTTTTATACATTTCTAAACTAATGCTGGTAAAAGTGCAAAACGGTAAAAAATATATAATAAATAATCTTTTAAAAATGGAAGTAAAGTTTTATCTTTTACAGCCAACAGGCAATCTTCACCTGCAATTATGTAAAATAATTGTCCTTGTTAAGGTTTAAAAATGCACTTGCAATTTTCTGTCCTTTTGAGTTAAAATTTGCTGTATGTGAATACATAAATGGAATGAAGAAATATATAGTTGATCAAAAAAGTTTTATAAAATAAAGGGTGGGATGTTTGTCTGTCTATTTAACTGCGTGTCTGAATCGCTCTATAAAATGAATAGTTTCTTTACCCCAAAACCCTACGGGACAAGGAGGAAGGGAAGTTTCAAAAAAATATTATAAAACCACCCTTTGGTTTTTGTAAAGGTTCCCAGAAAAGCACAACCTCATCAGACCTGCCATTTCCATAATAAATCACTCCTTCCTATATTATTCGAAAAGCCAAAATTCTAAAATGTGGTTATGATAGTCCTCTTACCTAAGAGTCTATATCAAATAAACTGGCTTTCTGTCCAATCGATGTGGTTTTAATTTACAAGAAAGCTTTTTTAGTCCCTGGGAATGTTTTATATATTTGCCTATCTCTGTATCCTACGCCATGCGAACATGCATGAAAGAAAAGGATATTTAAAACCGATGAATTGACCAAAATTTTACGGCAACAGTTACGCATTATCGGGGAAAGATATATGCATTCAAGCATTTTAATCGCGCTATGTTTTTTTTACAACTAATATAAAACATTAGAAAAACCGCCTAACAACAAAACCAAAAAATGTGATGTACATTAATAAATGCCTTAAACAGGCACAACTCATTGTCTTTCACAGTTAAGACTTTCAGACAAGAGGCTAGGAATCAAGAGATTGGTTGTCTAAAATATACACACAAAACTTTCAAGATTCGATAAGATTAAAATTGCTGATTTACATTCCCCCCATAGCTGCTTTTGGTTTGGTTATACATAATTCACAAACAAAATTTGTTGTCTCATAATTCGTGGAAAAATTCAAGCGTCATTTGCCGTTGACAATTTTTTTTGATCAACAAGTAAAATTTAAATATATGTACAGCTGATTGTACACTTATTGGTCAAAGCTAATCAAATACCTTAATTTTTTCTACCAATTTAATTATATATATTCAATATTATCCATGTAAAACATTATTATAAATCACTTTTCATAAAAGATAACTTTTGGCTACAATTATCGGTCTTTTTACAGGATTCTTTAAATGACTTTTAAACAATCTTTTTTTCTTTAAAAATACGCTGACAGTTTTATTAGTCTTAATCCTTTTCTCATGAACCCATACTTAGTCTTAATTTAAAGTGTTGAAAAATCCTATTATACAAAGTAGTAAGGGTTTTAAGTCTGAAAGCTTAAGATCGCAATAACTATTGAACCAATTTTTTTTGTAAGGCTTACATAGGTTCTGTGAGCTATTTTTAGAGCTTCAACCCCTCTCTGTCCCTTTGAACACAGAGCGGGTTAACTTATGAAAGATTACATACCTTTTGAGAAAAGGTGCAACTAAATTAAATTAGGCATACATAAAGTGTGTTACTTTTTTATATGTTTCATCAATATTTGGCCACAACTCAGTCAAAAATGCTTACAAAATAGACCCTTTTCGACCTAAGATGCTCAAATACTTCCTTTACAAGCCCCATCAATCAGTTTTGAGATATCTCCATATTTCAAGGAAAATTGACAAAAAAGGCAAATTTTGATGTTACCTTTTTATATGCTCAGATACCATAAAATCAATAAAAAAATACTTATTTTTACTTTTCTCTCATTTTTAAAGTTTGATTCTGTTAAAGTAAATATTCTTGAAGGGATTTATGCATTGATTTTACAGAAACATAATATTTGGTGGAAATAAATGATCTTCAAAAGAATTTTTTTTTGGAAAATAAGAAATTCAACCCCCATTGCCCTAGAGGACAGCTGTTGACCTCTAGTGTTCATGGTTTTGTCAAGTACATGTTAAAGAAAAAAAATAGCCAAAAAAGTACATAAAAAAGTATCTTAATGTGTTAGAAAATTAAATTGTTTAACTTCAAATTTCGGGATGCTGACCTTAAAGTTGCTCTTACTGGTGGTGATGGTGACCCGGAAGGCATTGAAGTACATGAGCATTATGGCAACACAACTATTGATCTATATTCTGATTTTTAAATTCCTAGCAGCCTCAAATGAAAAAATATAACAAGAACTTTTGAAAATCACAATATTTACCTTATGAATTTGAGAATTAAAAAATCATTTAGGGATTTCTCTTGATTGGAGGCTGCTAGGAATATAAAAATCAAAACATAGATCAATAGTTGTGTTGCCTTAATGCTCATGTACTTCAATACCTTCCGGGTCACCATCACCACCAATAGGAACATCTTTAAGGTCAGCATCCCCAAATTTGAAGTTAAACAATTTAATTTTCTAACACATTAAAAGGATCATATGAAGGAAATGAAGTCATTCCTAAAAAGGACAGAAATTCCCTTCCAAAAAGGACAGAAATCATCTTCCTTTTTCTCAGATATCTCAAATATGGACAAAAATCACTCTCCTTTTTCTTACATATCTGAAAAAGAAGATAAAAATCACCTTCCTAAATCTCTCTTATTTTTCCTAATTCTAAGAAAATTAACCCAATACCTCCATGTTCTTCCTTATTCTCAGATAATCTACCTTATTCTAAGAAATTCTTCCTTGTCCTTACAAATTCTCCCTTATTCTCAGATAACCTACCTTATTCTAAGAAATTCTTCCTTATTCTAAGAAAATCTACCTTATTCTAAGACATTCTTCCTTATTCTAAGAAAATCTACCTTATTCTAAGACATTCTTCCTTATTCTAAGAAATTCTTCCTAATTCTATGAAAATCTACCTAATTATAAGACATTCTTCCTTATTCTAAGAAAATCTACCTTATTCTAAGATATTCTTCCTTATTCTAAGAAATTCTTAGTTATTCTAATAAGATCTACCTTATTCTAAGAAATACTTCCTAATTCTATAAAAATCTACCATATTATAAGACATTCTTCCTTATTCTAAGAAAATCTACCTTATTCTAAGACATTCTTCCTTATTCTAAGAAATTCTTAGTTATTCTAATAAGATCTACCTTATTCTAAGAAATACTTCCTAATTCTATGAAAATCTACCTTATTATAAGACATTCTTCCTTATTCTAAGAAAATCTACCTTATTCCAAAAAATTCTTCCTTATTCTAAGAAATACTTCCCTATTTCTAAGAAAATCTACCTTATTCTAAGACATTCTTCCTTATTCTAAGAAAATCTACCTTATTCTAAGACATTCTTCCTTATTCTAAGAAAATCTACCTTATTATAAGTAATTCTTCCTTTTCCTTACTAATTCTCTCTTATTTTCAGATAACCTAGCTTATTCTATGAAGTTCTTCCTTAATCCCCCTAATTCTTCCTTTTTCTCAGATAATTTTCCTAATTTATATTGGGATATCATAACTGAAATAGAGGTATAGAGAATATATAAATTCTGCCTTTTCACCTTCCTTATTCTCTCAAAATCTTGGTTTTTCTCACATATATTTCCCTATGTTTATTGGGATATCAGAACAAGATGTGTAGGATAAGTTTGGGTTGTATCTTTTGACCTGAAATATTTGTTTGTACTTTAGAGGAGGAACCCCAGTCTGTAAAACACACTAGCTGTATCAATAATCTGTTCTACTTGCCAACTGATACAAATATTAGACCAAAATGGAAAATCATCCCCCCCCCAAAAAAAAAAAAATTTTTCTTTACAATAATAAAATAAAAACCCAGGCAGAGAGTCAGATATTTGTATATAATGAAAAGTACACCCCCCCCCCCCTCAAATGGTTGGCAACTTAATTTTCAGTCTGTCTATAAATCAGCTGATAATTATGTAATGGATGCAAGGGCGTACTATGAATTTGTACTATTTGGGGTATAAAGAAAGTTTTTGTGTTCTCTCCAGAAATATTTAAATTAAACTTTTTGAACAGTGATCATCATTTATCTTTATATAACACGATAGCAATGTGTAAAATTATGCAGAATAGCAATTATTTATCGATAACGAACTAAGATTGCACATAAAAACATTAAAATATACAAGACTGGAGTTACGTAAGATTAGAATTATGTAAATTACATATCATGTAAACTGTACAAAAATTAGCATAGTATTTATCTATATATCTACCCTCCCCCACCCCACCCAATCGCTAATGTTAAATTGTATATTTTCTTTTAAAAATGTGAATGTTTTCTTTAACCTTAAAGTCTGTACGATACATAATTTAAATACTGACTTAACTTATAGTTGAAAAATTGAACACATAATCTTATCCCTTTAGATCCCTGAGACTTCAAAGTGGTAGAAGCAAAGGTTTTCTATAATTAGGGTTGGTCCGTCTGTATGTAACAGTTAGCTTTTTTCGTTAATTTAAACAGTTACAATTGTTTTATCAATTTAAAACTTGGCATGATGATTCCTATAACAATGAGGTCCTTCTGATTTCAGAGCTTCATTTTTATAGATATTGTCATTCTTTTTAAAAAGCGAAGCTTTTCTATAATTAGAGTTGGTCCGTCCGTCCGTCAGTCCGTACGTCTGAGAGAGATAGCTTTTTTCATTAATTTAGGCATGTTAGAATTATCCTGTCGATTTCATGGTGATTATTCCTTTAGTATTTAGGTATGATTAAGAAAGCGTAGCAACTCTATAATCATTACCAGAATGTCCGTACGTCCATTTTAAACATGTTGGTTCTTTACTTTTTTAACAACAAATTTTTATGTGATCTAATAATCCGATTGTTATAATTTGTTGGTATAGTGATTCCTGGGACAACAAAGTACAATATTATAAGCAAAGCTACTCTATAATCAAGTCCAAAAAAATTAAATATGTCCATAAACATTATCCTCTATCAAGAAGTTTTTCCAACAAATTTACTCACAATTTTGCTTTGACTCCTTTTTTTAAATTCTGATTATTCAGTTCTGACACTATACATGTGTTAGTGTCCGTAAGTCCTACCGTTTTAGAGCTTCGCTTTTATGGATGCTGTCATCCATGTTTAATTTTGTTTATACTTTTATTATTTCAGGGAGAGAGGGGACAATGGTCTGTTTATTACACTAGTCTCCAAAGTTTTATTATAATGTTTTATTATTTGTAAGTTTATACAACTTTACGCACTTGAGTGAATTTTCATTGGTTGGTTAATTAAGTGTTCAGACGTTTCAACCACTAATTTTAATCTATAGAAGGGATAATTTTGTGCATCATCATTGGGGATGTACGCGCTACCATGGTTTAAAAAGTATTACATAAACAGAGAATATTGGTGTTTGCAGAGAGAAAGAGAGAAAGGGGACATTGGGCTGTTAATTACACAAGTCCAAAAATATTTACAATAACATTTTCTTATTAGTTGGCTTAACAACTGTGAGGACTTTTAATAAATTTTAATTGGTTGGTGTATTAAGTTTAGTGTCCAAATGTTTGTAATTGTAATCTACAGAAGGGGTAATTTTGTGTTTTAACATTGAGATTTACATAATTTTATTAGCCATTATCTTATCCCATTAGATCCCTGGGTATTATCAATTAACTCAAACGCCAGGTCCAACAAACCAAAATAACTGCCCAAACACCCGAGGTATTAGGTTAAGTAACACTAACACCCATCACACAACCACCATTTTGATTGCAAAACCTTTGTCGGAGAAGTCCTAAATGGGATTGGTAATGAGTTGTGACTGTTTGGGGCCAGGGCATTCTACATACTTTAACTATTAATGCCTTTAGTTTTTATGCTGGTTAATTTGATTTTAAATTTGTTTCTTCTCAGATTTTTCCAGTGATGTAAAGGGATAATACAATGGCCGTTAAATTGATGTACAACCCAATGATGATACACAAAATTACTCCTTAAAAATTTGTGGTTGAAACGTTTGAACACAAAAAATCAAAGAATCAAAATTCACTATATTCCACAAGGTAATAAGCCAACGAATAAGAATCATTATAATAAAACTTTGGGGACTATTATTAAACAGCCCATTGTACCCTCTTTATCTAAGTAATTTCTCTTGGGAGAGTGGGGGTACCTTCCCCAATTTATGCAAAGGAGAACCAGAAATTGGTCTAGCAGTTAGCGAGATCTTTCGATATACATATATAATCACAGGTATTGACAGATATACACAAACACACAATGTTAATTTTGAATATTGACTAGTAGTTGCGCTCCTCAAGGCCTTTAAGGGCACCTAAGGTGAGGGGAGGTCAACCCACAACCCTTATTTTAGTTTTAAAAAGGATGACAACATCCATAAAACTGAAGCTCTAAAACGGCGGGAAAGAAGAACATTAAAACTTTAGAGTGTCAGAACTAAATAATCCGACTATAAATGTGTTACTGTAAAAATGTTTAAACTGTTAAATACAGGATACTGTTTATATATATATGTACTTTTTTATTAGGATTTGATTAGAGAGATGCCTTGCATATGATATTGTACCTTGTCGTCCTAGGAATCATTATTCCCAAAGTATGATGAATAGGATAATTATCCTATTATATAAAGATGTAACTCTTTTTATACATTTTAATTGGAACCGATGATCTGTTTAATAGTGAAACAATTGTCTTCCATTAATAAAATGTTAAAAAATAACCCTTGTTACATATATAAATAAATCCTTATAATAAAGTAACAGGATGTCTCTGTGTTTGTAAGTTTGTACCGAAGGATCTTGTTAACCGCTGAACCGATCGGGTTCTCCTTAACAGGGTAGCTTCTCATATGTCCCGGGAAAAAAACATAACTAACACAATCTATCAGCGAAAAAATATTTTTGGTAAATAGCTGATTTTAAAATAGATTGATAAGAGAAAAAAAATTACGTGTCCCTAGAGGCCTCTAGGGGCGTAGCCGCTAGTCCTATTATATAAAGTAGTAAGTGTTTGTTGTCTGTCCCAAAGGATCTCGCTAACCGCTGAACCGATATTGTTCTCCTTTACAGTGAAGCTTCTTATAGGTCCTGGGAAGGTTTTAAACTATTTTTCGAGAGGGTGTCCTAACCTCCCTCTCCCCCAAAAAAATTATTTTTATAACTCTTTGGAAACTCAAATTTAAAATAGGATGAGGTCGACTTTTCCTTCTCCTACCAGTGCAGTGCCCCTAGAGGCTTCTAGGGGCGTAGCCGCTAGTATTATATAAAGTAGTAAGCCTTTTTTGGTCTGTAACAAAGGATCTTGCTAACCGCTGAACCGATTAGGTTCTCCATTGTAGAGAACCTTCCCATAGGTCCCGGGATGGTTTTAGGCTATTTTATATTTAAGCCTTGGGATGGTTTTAGGCTATTTTTCTTCCACCTCCTTACCCCTCAACAGAAAGAGTCTACTAGATGCCAGGGGCGCAGCCGCTATTCCAATTATAAAAAGTAAAGAAGGATATCGCTAACCGCTGAACCGATTAGGTTCTCCATTGTAGAGAACCTTTACATAGGTACAGGATGGTTTTAGGCAACTTTTTTATCTTAATTTAAGTCTAGGGATGGTTTTAGTCTATTCTGCTCATTTCTACCCATTGAAATACAAAGCCACCAAAGGCTAGGGACGCAGCCGCTAGTTTCATACAAAAAGTTGTAAAAAATCCGCATGTTTTGAATGTCTAAATAAACGAAAAAAGCTAACACATGGACGGAACGACCCTAATTATAGAAAACCTTTGCTTCCGTATGCAGTTTATGGGGTGGATAATGTGTGAAAACCAGTCTTCAAGATCTAAGGGATAAGATAATGGCCGGTAAAATGATTTTAATTTCCAAGTTTAATTAATCAATTACAACTTTCTATTTATTTTTTTTCTATTGTCTATTTATTAAACTTTTCCCCCCCTTTTGGTTAAATAGTAAAACTTCAATGTACGCCCTTGAATTGATTTCATAATTATCAGCTGTTTTGAGTTCAATCACTTCCGGCGAAAAAAATAAGTTGCCAACCTTCTATAGAGTTTGTACCACATAAATAGGAATGTGAAAAAAAACATTACATTGGTTGAGACTAGCAGCTACGCCACTAGAGGCTTCCATGGACATTTAGGGTAATTAATCAAATAAAAATGTCTGACTCTAAGCCTGGTATTTTATTTTTGACCAGGAAATTAATTTTTTTTCTGATGGGTAGGGTAGGAACTTTTTCTTTAAGCAATTTCTCTTGGGAGCCCAGACAAACATCCTGTTACTTTTATAAAAGGATTGATAATTACATATAGTTATTGAAGAAAATATCAGTAAAAAAAACAATATATTTAAATTTGTTTTGAAATTATTACTTTTTTGGTCTTGGTCTAATATTTGTATGTGTTGGCTAGTGAAGGATTATAAAGACTCCTGTTCTTATTTTCTGCTATCCTGTTATTATAAGGTTTATTTCTCAGTAAAATTATGTTAATATTATCAATAATTTTATGAATTAAAACATAAACACTAAATGTCAAAAGATACAACCAAAAAAATACTGAATGTACTATTATTTCTTAAGATAATTTCATATTTGTTTTCCAGACTGGGGTTCCTCCTCTAAAGTACAAACAAATATTTCAGGTCAAAAGATACAACCCAAACTTATCCTACACATCTTGTTCTGATATCCCAATAAACATAGGGAAATATATGTGAGAAAAACCAAGATTTTGAGAGAATAAGGAAGGTGAAAAGGCAGAATTTATATATTCTCTATACCTCTATTTCAGTTATGATATCCCAATATAAATTAGGAAAATTATCTGAGAAAAAGGAAGAATTAGGGGAATTAAGGAAGAACTTCATAGAATAAGCTAGGTTATCTGAAAATAAGAGAGAATTAGTAAGGAAAAGGAAGAATTACTTAGAATAAGGTAGATTTTCTTAGAATAAGGAAGAATGTCTTAGAATAAGGTAGATTTTCTTAGAATAAGGAAGAATGTCTTAGAATAAGGTAGATTTTCATAGAATTAGGAAGTATTTCTTAGAATAAGGTAGATCTTATTAGAATAAGGAAGAATTTCTTAGAATAAGGAAGAATGTCTTAGAATAAGGTAGATTTTCTTAGAATAAGGAAGAATGTCTTAGAATAAGGTAGATTTTCTTAGAATAAGGAAGAATGTCTTATAATAAGGTAGATCTTATTAGAATAAGGTAGATTTTCTCAGAATAAGGAAGAATGTCTTATAATAAGGTAGATTTTCATAGAATTAGGAAGTATTTCTTAGAATGAGGTAGATCTTATTAGAATAAGGAAGAATTTCTTAGAATAAGGAAGAATGTCTTAGAATAAGGTAGATTTTCTTAGAATTAGGAAGAATGTCTTAGAATAAGGTAGATTTTCTTAGAATAAGGAAGAATGTCTTATAATAAGGTAGATCTTATTAGAATAAGGTAGATTTTTTCAGAATAAGGAAGAATGTCTTATAATAAGGTAGATTTTCATAGAATTAGGAAGTATTTCTTAGAATAAGGTAGATCTTATTAGAATAAGGAAGAATTTCTTAGAATAAGGAAGAATGTCTTAGAATAAGGTAGATTTTCTTAGAATAAGGAAGAATGTCTTAGAATAAGGAAGAATGTCTTATAATAAGGTAGATTTTCATAGAATTAGGAAGTATTTCTTAGAATAAGGAAGAATTTGCTAGAATAAGGTAGGTCTTCTTAGAATAAGGGAGAATTTGTGTAATTAAGGTAGAATTTCTGAGAATAAGTGAGAATTTGGGTAAATAAGGTAGATTTATTAAGCATAGTTGTAATAGTAAGGAAAAGGAAGAATTTCTAAGAATTAGGAAGAATTTGTAAGATGGTGGACAGAGGTCACCTTCCTTTAGTGAGAATTTGTAAGATAGTGGACAGAAATCACCTTCCTTACTGAGAATTTGTAAGAAAAAGGAAAGTAAATAGCCTTCCTATACCCAAGGAAGGGAATTTCTGTCCTTTTTAGGAATGACTTCATTTTCTTCATATGATCCCATTAAAATACTTTTTTATGTACTTTTTTGGCTAAATTTTTTCTTTAACATGTATTTGACAAAACCATGAACACTAGAGGTCAGCAGCTGTCCTCTAGGGCGATGGAGGATAAATTTCTTATTTTCCAAAAAGAATACTTTTGGATACAATTTATTTCCACCCAATAGTATGTTTCTGTATAAATCAATGCATAAATCCCTTCAAGAATATTTACTTTAACAGAAGCAAACTTTAAAAACGAGAGAAAAGTATAAATAAGTATTTTTTTATTGATTTTATGGTATCTGAGCATATAAAAAGGTAACACCCAAATTTGCCTTTTTTGTCAATTTTCCTTGAAATATGGAGATATCTCAAAACTGATTGATAAGGCTTGTAAAGGAACTATTTGAGTACTTTAGGTTGAAAAAGGTATGTTTTGTAAGCATTTTTGACTGAGTTGTGGCAAAATAATGATAAAACATTTAAAAAAGTAACACACTTTATATAATTTGAGGTTATTCTAGCTAACATTGGTTTTATACCGAATACTTTTAATGTCATGAGTCTAACATGGCAAACTTGTAATAATGTGTTAACTGTAAAATGCACAAATAATTGATTGTTTGAAAAGCAAAAAAAGTGAGTAAAAGAAGTTTTTTATCAAATAAATCAACAGTTAAACATGTCAATCCATTGAAACAAATTCTCTTTAGGTTAAAGTCCAATTCTCAAAAAAAATTTCCGCGTCTTAGATTTCTTAAAGGTAGATTGTTTGCCTTGTTTGCTTCATGTAGATTATTAAAAAGTAAAGCTTGATACTATTACTGATAATTTTAAAAAAACATCTAAACTTATTACAGAAAATCTATAGGTGATAAAATTTGCTTGAAAAATGCAATGAAATAACCATTTTTAAGAATCGGACCCGTGAGTGCATTGATTGATTTGACAAAGATCTGTTTGAATTGGACAAGATTTTTGTGTGTGTATGTTTAACTATAAGGAATCCCATTGTATTATCACAAACAATTGCTAGGAAGCTTGTACCATATATATATTCGGTGTCTCAAAACAAGAACGTTCAAATCCATGACACAACAAGGTCGAAATAAATGTAATTATTGAAAACAAAGAAGCTTAATATAAATTTTTGTCGCAAAATAATGATGCTTATGGCCTTAACAATGAAAAAATGTATCTTTTTAGAAAAAAAAACAATGCAACACTTGTAAAAAAAAGGTAACAAACGGTTTCAACTCGAAATTGTGATTTTAAAATACAAAACATATTTTTGCCAAAGATTTAAATAAACAAAAGCCCCTTCAAATGCTAAAGTTCAAACTTTTATGGGTAATGTAAATAAAAAACTTGTATTAAACTAGAAAAAACTTTATAATCATACTTAAGGGGGAAGCTAAGCTTTAAAGAAAACATATTGCGTAAAGAAGAAAAAAAACTAACAAGACATGTACAAAGCTTGTAAGGCTGTTGGAAATAAATGGAAACTGATTTGTTGTGCACAATAGATAGATATTTGTTGTACACAATAGATAGATATTTGTTGTACACAATAGATAGATATTTGTTGTACACAATAGATAGATATTTGTTGTACACAATAGATAGATACTTGTTGTACACAATAGATAGATATTTGTTGTACACAATAGATAGATATTTGTTGTACACAATAGATAGATATTTGTTGTACACAATAGATAGATACTTGTTGTACACAATAGATAGATATTTGTTGTACACAATAGATAGATATTTGTTGTACACAATAGATAGATACTTGTTGTACACAATAGATAGATATTTGTTGTACACAATAGATAGATATTTGTTGTACACAATAGATAGATATTTGTTGTACACAATAGATAGATATTTGTTGTACACAATAGATAGATATTTGTTGTACACAATAGATAGATATTTGTTGTACACAATAGATAGATATTTGTTGTACACAATAGATAGATATTTGTTGTACACAATAGATAGATATTTGTTGTACACAATAGATAGATATTTGTTGTACACAATAGATAGATATTTGTTGTACACAATAGATAGATATTTGTTGTACACAATAGATAGATATTTGTTGTACACAATAGATAGATATTTGTTGTGCACAATAGATAGATATTTGTTGTACACAATAGATAGATATTTGTTGTACACAATAGATAGATATTTGTTGTACACAATAGATAGATATTTGTTGTACATAATAGATAGATATTTGTTGTACACAATAGATAGATATTTGTTGTACACAATAGATAGATATTTGTTGTACACAATAGATAGATACTTCGTGCCAAATCATTTACGGATAGATAAGTCTTTTTAATATAAATTTACATGGCGAGACATGGTTAACTGTTTAAAGATAGAAAGAAAAAGGCGACAGACTGACAAGCCTTTTTATTAACATAAAATTTTTAAAAAATGTCATTTATTCAAAAGCAATCAAGTATCTCTTTAGGTTTTTAAATTTAAGTAATCTCGTTCTTAGTGTTTGGACCTAAGTAGTCATGGAGAAGGACGAGACACTTTTGTATAGCCACTCGGGCCAGTTCAAGCTCCATGCTCAAGTACATTATGACTTGACCCGCTGTCTCAAGGGAGCTACTTGTTATTACCTCACCCTCGCCGAGTATGGATTACCGAACATATATATATTAAAGAAACATATCATTACACTGTTAATAAAAAATCTACTCTATAGATAAAAATAAAATATCTTACCCCTTGAAATGCCTGGTTGAAGGCCCCCTGTAAAAGCTCGGCATCCTGTGGATCACTGTAGTTCAAGTTTATTCGCAAATCCTAAAATAAAAAAAAAGTTATTAAGATATATTCAAGAGAACTTACATAAAGCAAATCAAAACAGTTATTCTCAAAATAGAATGCCTCTTAGTTGCCAACTACCCTATTTAATATTTCCATTATTAATTTTGCAAATTAATATTTTTATAAAACAAACTGACCACCATAACTTAATATTTGTAGAGTAGCTTTACTCATTTGTTAAATTATTGACAAAAAAAATCAGGATAAAGGTTAGGTAGTAATAAATCTAATTTATAATCGTTTAAAAATCATCAACTTAATAGGTACGTACTGTATGTAAGGGAATCGATATATTAATACTTTGATGTTGCACCAGATTTTCATGTACTCTAATTAAAGTGAAATTCACTACAGACTAAAATAATAAATTCTCCCAATCAAACCTCTTTACACCATCCCCTCCTTTCCTACTAAATGAACAAACTGACCATCTAATGAAGTCCATCTTAGCAACCTAAATTGACGACAACTTTTCCCCTGTCAATATATCCACGCATATTCCATATCCATGTGTAAGAGTACATCAACTATATGGACAGATATTCAAACATTTTAATTATGTAATTTGTGAAATAAGACCATAAAATGTATGTTTTGGTAATGGATACAGTATATTTAGATTTATTTACAGGGTAATATTTGTTGACAATTTAGGTTGCTAATATAAACCTCATTTATTGCTCAGTATTTATTTTAGACAGCTGTGAGAATCACTTTATTTGAGCACATGAAAATCTAGTATAACATCCAAGTAATACTATATCCTTTGGTAGTCTGCAATCAGGAAAAATTATCAAGAATTTTTTTTAAACGTAATTCTTTAATAAATTTTTCTGTATAATGACCATATCTTTGGTAAACACTCATTGTTATACATATTAAAGGCATTTTACTAAGTGAAGCATTTAAAATAACATTAAATCTTATGACTCGTTAAATCTTCTGACTCTCTTCGAAAATTTACGTTAATTTAAGATTCTCATTTCAAATGAATGTAAGAATTTTCAAAAAAAAAATTTATATAATAAAATTATCATAGATTAATCGCTCTAGTATTTATCGTAATTATTTCAACTTCCTCACTGGTATAGGCATTATATTGAATGATTCTCCTTCTGTAAACTTGCAGGATGCAGGAGGAGGACAATTGACGCTAAATTAATTTTTATGTTATAAGATATATTTTATCTTTATTGGCCAAAATTTATTAGAGGTTAGCAAGAAGTGAAGTATAATTTTACCACTAGTATCCTCTCAATCCCTGGTACACTAGCCATCAGATTTAGATTAGGCAATTTTATCAGATTGGAATTTACGACCAGGGTGGAGAGGAAGGCAGTTACCCACACCCGTTTTGAAGTTAGAATAGAGTATTATTTGAACTGGCTAGCTAGTACAAGATTTTACATCTTGAGAGAGAAAGAAAGCAGTTACCCATACTCTACACCAAATAATGATAGGTTCTTATTTGAACTAGCTTGCTAGAGCAAAAATCTGTGTCAAGTCAGGAAAGGAAGGCATTAACCACTAATTCAAACACAATTTAAAATAGTTTTTTTTTCAAAAGATTCTACAGCTAAAGAGAGGATGAAAGGAAGTTAGGAACTAAATTATTGAAAAATCTGAAGAAAACAAATATTTTAATCTTTCTTTTAATAACCTTAATTGTCGGATTTTAATTTAGGATCATTCTTGGATTCAAAACATCACAAGCTAATTTATAGTTCAATTTTTAACCCCCATATAACTGAATAATCAGAAATACATATAAAATTCTGCTATTTATATCTAAACTGAATTAGGTCTAGGTGTGAGGTGACAGCTATAAATAGAAGATAAGGCAAATACTTTTCCAATTCCAAACCTAGTTTTGGAACACATATATCTTTTCATAGATTTAAATTGATTTAAATATTAAAATATTAATTTCTAGTCTCTAAACAACTTGCTTTTACCCTTTTTATTATTTTCATAGCAGATATGATTTTGTTCGTTTGTTTGTTATTTTGGTTGCTATAGAATAAAATCTTTTAAAATTGCTAAAGAAAAAATGCCTCCAAAAAACATTTTGCCTTTCTGAAATTTAGGTATTTTAGACGATTTTTTTAGTGCATTGTTAGATGTTGTCATTCTTGAGCAATTTGGTATTATAAAGAAGAATTATAAAGATTAATGATTAAAATCTCTGATGAACAAATATCCCTTTCCTTGGTTTTAAACCAATTTTAGTCATTGACATCTAGCCAAAGACTTTTAATTAATATTCTATAAATTTTAAGTTATGTCACTATTAATTATAACAGTAAAGGACATATGAACATTTAAATGTAGAATTTTCTTTCAGTTTTTCATAAAATTCAATATTTGTTTGAAACTTTTTTAATCTACCATTAAAAAAGCTAAAAAAAACATAAATTTTCAGAAAATTGAGAAATATTTATAATTTATATTATTTTAATTGTATCATTGAACAAATGGGGATTTCAATAGATATGCCTAAAATTCACAATTAAAGATTCAAATAAAATGCAATCGCTGAAAATGGATCTTTGATATTTTATTCTCGATTGTTGAAAAAGTAAAAGTACAAAAGTTATCAAAATCAGGACTTTTCCTTTGTGGTGTGTCAAAGAAGTGTTTTAACAAAATTTAAAATTCAATAAAATTAATGTTTCCAACAATTTTATATTGGTAATGTTCTATTTAGGCGAAGCTTTTCTATAATCATGGTCTGTCCATCCATACGTCTATATTGGATAGCTTTGTTTATTAATTCAGGCATGTTAGAATTGTCCTATCAGTTTTAGCTTTGCATGGGAATCATGTAGTAGTAAGGTATGATTTAGAAAGCGTTGACCAGAATGCACATACGTCCAATCTTAAAGCTTAAACATGTGTTTAACGACAAATTTTTATGTGATATATTAATCAGATTGATCTGATCTTTGGAATATGATTCCTAGGACAACAAAGTACAATTTGCATTTATATAACCAAGTCCTAATAGTGTAAGTATGTTCTTAAACATTATCCTGTATTTGAGCAGTTTTTTTAACAAATTTACTTTCTTAAAATTGGTTGTATTCTGAGTTTACCGACATCGAATCTCACCTTTTAGTTCTCTTTGAGGGTTTTTCAACCGTTTTTAATATCTACTTTGAAAATGTAAAAATATGCTTTTTTGCTAAATTGAATGAAAGCTTTGAAAGAAAGATAGAAGAATGGTATTTGGTTGTCAGCATTGAGAAAAGAGAAAATAGAAAAATAGATTTGAATTTTATTGTTCATTTCAACACAAATAGAACCAGGGATTAAAATTCAGAGATTTTAATGGATTTTTAAATATTATGGCATTTGTTGACTTTTATACAATAAAATAATGTGAAAATATAAATTACCCATTCCAATATAAACAACCCCTTAAATAGTGGATGTAAATATTCATTTATTTCCCGGAGGTAGTCATTTTTAAAAAGATTTTTAATTTTTTTTTGGAAGATTTTAGAATTTTTATTAATTATTAAAAGAAACTTGATATCAGGGATATATATGATCATAGCCGGGAAATAAATGAAAATCAAAAACCAAAATCAAACCACATTTTAGCATAAAAAAATGAGTTTTTTTTAAATGAGAATGATATTCCTGTCCAGTTTTTTGTTTAGGAATGAATATTTCTTACCCGAGGGAATAAATGATGGACCGATAGGTCATCATTTATTCACGAGGAATACCCCATTCTGTAGATTTAAAATTATTGGAGGAAAAGTTTAGACACTTTCAGTTTGAACAAACCATTTATGATTTAATAAAAGTATTTAGATTTTTTAATCCAACGCATGCATGAACGTTTTTTTGGGTACCAGTTTAATTTACGGTCTAATGTCCCATCCCTTCCTGTATAAAACAGAAAAATTAGGAATACATTTTTAAAGAATTTATCTCTACATATTGCCTTAAAAACAATACTAAGAAAATAAGTATTTTTGTTGATTTAAACATAAAAAAAAACTTTTTATTACTTGAAAACTAAAAACAAACATTCTATATTGAGGTTATTTTTAATAGCGAAGGCGCTATATACCTTAAGTATTTCGTCTTAATTTGATGTGATTAAAAATTTCTCTTCTTGTAGTATAAATGACTTAATATCAGAGCTCGGCAGCCGACTGTAAGCCACTGAGAAATCTACCTTTTACAATTTCAAAATTCAGCTGGAAGTCTAGACCTGACCTAAATGTGGCAATCCTCTTTTCAAAACATTTTCAAAGCATCCGAAGGGGTTTAAATTTAAGGCTTAGTCGCTGCCGAGTCCTTCTTAAAATTCAAGCTTTTTCTCATTTAGTGATTTATTGGCTTTACCCGCTGAAAAAAAGTCAGAATATTATTGCTGTGTTACTTATGAAAACAAATTACCTTGTTGCACAAACAAAAGGGTAAAATGTCCTGTGTGTATTCAACTATTTGTTTATTTTCTACCATTAATTAAATATTTAGTCAAATATGTAAGTGGTAAAGTAGTCAAAAGTCAACAATGTGTTTTCTTCACGAATTGGAACAAATATTCTGGGTTTAATTCATTTTAATCATTTTTAATTTGATTCTAGAGTTATGTATCACTTTATTGTATTGCTCTGGGTTGAAGAGGATTTAGGTAAGCTTTGCCATATCTTTCAGCGCATATCTGCCAAAGGAGTAGTGGGAAATATCTTTAAAATATTTAGTTATGACGTGGTCTTGGACTGAAATTCAAACATATCACCTCCCCGACGAATAGCGGATGTCTTAGCTTAGAGTCGCAGGTTAAAATATATCCCTGTCCTTCAAGGTTGCATGTATATAAAACAAATACATGGTTTAAAGGCTTGGCTTTAGGTAGTGCTTTTTGTCAATTAATTAACACTTATTTTATTAGCTTAACAGTTTCATTAATTAATTTATTGCATTTAACTAGGATTTAGGTAGAATTTTAAAAAAAGACAAACTATAAAACAAAACAGGGAACATTAGGTTTAGATTAACGAATCATTTATTATTTGAATGGATATGATAACTAAGGCATTAACGACCGATTGTCCGGCCATCTGACATAATAATAAATACAAAAATGTAAGCACAGTAAAAATAAACGCAATGTCTTTGCAATTGCTTTAGTTAATGTTAAAAAAAACTATATAGTTTACTTTTCTGATATTTGTTGTTACTCTACTTTTGGATATAGTTATCCTCGTTTTATTTACAATTATAATAAAAGGTGGGCTCTTGAAATGGAGAGAGAGATTTCATCTTTATTTTTTGCTGCAAATGATTCAGCTAAATGTCAAGATTTATATTAATCAAGGCATAGAGCTCAGTGTAAAAAGTAGGCGGCGCGTAATGTCACCATGCTAAGCTTTTGACCAGGGATCGCCAGTCGCATTAAAGCCGCTAACAAATTCACCGATCTTATAAAAGTTATTTCAAAGTTTTATTTTGGTACATATGTACATCTGCAAAAGGGTTAAGATATCCAATTTTTGCAAATATTTTTGCGCAATTTTAATGCTGCCAAATGGCAGCTCCTGTGCTGAAGCAAACCGGTTAGTTTGCAGCTGGCGAACCCTGTTCATATAAATATTTGATTTAATCAGTATTGTGGGGGCACTTGAATAAAATGTTTAATGTATTTAACTTTGTAATGCTTTATAATTAAATAATTCATCTGGCCTTCAATGACAAAATTTTACTAATTCAAAAGAAAATATGAATTTAATTGGACAATTCATGAGAAAAAAGAACGATAGGGACTAATCTTTTAATAGTTATTTAACACATTGTAATATAGAAAGCTTTCCACGGATATTAAAATAAAAACTTTATGATTAAAATCAGCTTTAGTGCCTCGAGGGTCTTTTCAATATGGTTGATCTGTCATAGAATTCTATCAAAGTTATGGAGTGGGTACTTACACTTCTATAAATAAATCTTAAAAAAATTATCTATGAAATCAGCATAAAGTACGTTTTCTTAAATTAATTTTGACATATGCTTTGTACTATAACTGCATTTTTATATTTTTATATGCATATAATGTTTGATAATTATCTTATATCATATGACAGCTTTATGGCTAGGTTTTTTTTGAGGACAGAAATGATAGTTAAAAAGGCTATTAAATTGTATTAAGCTTTACCCAGTTTATATTTTACTTTTTTTGTAGCAAAGCTACCTTTTAACCCGAATTTAAATTGTGCTTTGGATCGGAACCGGTTCTTAGCATCGTATTACAGACAATAAAAATACAAATCCTAAAATTAAAACCAGTTTTGTTAGCATAGATTTAATTTTTCATTTCAATATCTGCAGAAAGCGATGCGATATGATGCGATGTATAACTTTTATCTCTTGATAAAATAATATTTTTTGGTGCTTGAAAATACAAATAGAAAAGATTGTTCGTAATAACAATTAAACCCTTTGTCCTTTACCTGTATCCCTTTGCTAACCAGAGAGAGAGAGGGGACAATGGAAAGTTTATCACATCCCCAAAGTTTTTAAATAACGCTTTTTTATACGTTAGCTTTAAATACACCAATTTATTGGCAATTATCCTATCCCTTTACCCCTTGCTAACACACTCGCATATATTTTATCTGATATTTATAATTACAACTCTGCCAGTGCATAATCTAGGAATCTAAAATGACCATTGGAATTACGTGCTAAGAGTTAAAATGGTTTAATTGAAATAATTGTCTAGGTAACTGCGCCCTGCATATTAAAATTATTATCAGCATAAAAAGCATTTAATCTGTTCTCACTTCCTGCTTCTATTAATTTGATTTAACAATGCATTTTAGAAATAATAAACATGAGAGGGATAGAGAGAGGGATAGAGAGAGAGAAAGAGAAGGAGAGAGAGAGAGAGAGAGAGAGAGAGAGAGAGAGAGAGAGAGAGAGAGAGAGAAAGAGAGATAGAGGGAAAGACAGAGAGAGGAGAAAAAGAGAGAAAGAAAGAGAGAGAGAGAGAGAGAGAGAGAGAGAGAGAGAGAGAGAGAGATATTAAAGAGAATTCAATGATAATTTTATAAGGAAACTACATATAAGATTAATTACTTAATTAGGAACTAAATACACCTCTATAAATCTTTAAAATATACTGCAATTTTAACAAATTATCATATTTTTCTTTCCTTCTTCCTTTAAAATTTTTTTTTCTTTTAAGACTTCTCTAGTCTTTTTCCCCTTCTTTAGATTTCAATTAGTGGTTGTAACGACCCTAAACTGAATCAACCAACCAATCAAAATACAATAAAAGTCCCCAAAGTTGTTAAGCTAACGAATAAGAAAACGTATTAGAAAACTTTAGGGACTAGTGTAATAAACAGACCAATGTCCCCTTCCCCCCTGTTATTCCTTTCCTTCTTTTCTCTACTTTTTTTCTCTCTCTTTCAGGCTTTTTCTCCTTTTTCAATCTGATTTCAATTAATCCCACAAGGAAATAGATATAAATTCATGAGGGAGGAAATATAAATCTTATCGCAATAAATTATGAGAAACACAGTATTAAGATTAAAACAAGGAAAAATATATTCATAGGTTTTGTAGAAGAAATCTAAAGCTAACAACATTTCGAGGTTAATCAACAGTAAACTGTAAGAGAAGAGTAGTAATCATTATATAAAAGTATAAGGTTGTCTGTCTGTTTGTTAGTAATAAGACGAGAAAAACTGCGTGGATACGGTGACAGTCAGATCTCCGGAAAGTGACAGACAAACCATAAACCTTTAAAAGCTTTGATACTTTTGTATATTACTTGGAATTGTGCGATATAGACAACGATAAAGCTTAGTTTAGACTCAAGTTTTTAACAAAATAAAAGTTACAATGAATAGAAACTTCAACCGTTTTATATGAAAACAAGAAGGCCAGCATAATAAGTAGTCAATAATCATCAATTTTAATACATTTTCCATTATAGCTTCGAAACCGATTAATATCCGCCAGATTAGAACCGGTTTTCAGCCAGGCTGAAAAATAATGTGTAACATCGTAATTTTCTACAAACATTAAAATAAAAGTTATAAAATTAATACCAGTTTTGTAAGCCCGGGCCTTCGGTCCCTAAAGGGCTTACAAAACTTCTTTTAATCTTTTAATTTTTCATTTTAATATCCGCAGAAACTTTCTATAATAAGATGCCATAAATAACTATTATGTAATTATTGACAGTGTTTAAAGATTTCCTTTTAGAAAGCTATAAGGTGTGAAAACATAAAGAAAAGCTTTTAGTTTTAATGCTTAACAATTTTCAAGAAAAATCTAGAATTGTCTTAAATGGTATTAATGGGCTTGAATGAAAACAATGAAAAATGCAAAAAAATACAAGGACGATTTTAATCCATAAGTTAGGCAGCTACAATGAGCTGACAAATGAACACTAACTGTTATATACTAAGATGGCTTGTTAGTCAAGCTACAAAGTAAAATTAAGAGGTTGATTGAGGAGAATTGCCGCGACATTAGAAGGAAAGAAGTTGTGATTAATTCTGGTCATAAAAGTGTATTTGGGACTAGAGAGGGTGGAGAGGATGTAGTAAAATAGAAAGAAAACGCTTTAGTGACGCACATACTGACATAGCCTAATATAAGAACAGCTGCGCTGCGTAAAAAATGATTTAGAAATACTATTAAACTGCACAAAAGGCGACAACTTGCCAACAATTTTAGGATATTTGCAAACTTTTTTTTAGTAGCAAAGTTACTCTACAAGTAACTCCTGTATATATGTCAGTCCACTACCAAGTTGCTTTGTAGTGCAGAATATTGACGTATTTTTAAAAAGAAAGGCTATAGAAGTAAACAGAAAATAAACAAACAAAGCTTATTAACTTGTGTTGTTAAAATAAAAGACCAGAGGTGGATTCTTGTGTTCTAGTTGAAACGTTGCTTTATAGTTTTTACGCTAGCATTGAATATTGAACATTAATCATCCTTGTTTTAATCCTTTTATATAAATTTCAGGGAAGAAAAGGATACTGGCAAAAAATACATCTTTATTTACTTCTACCACCCCTCCCCCACAAACTCTTTTTTAAAGAAAGAATATATCTTATAACAAATGGGGGAAGATAGGATTATCTTCAAATGTAATATCCTTGATCCCTGATAAATTTGCATATCTTTGTTTCGGTGCCCAAAACATTTTCACAAGAAAAGCTAAAATATAAATATTTGACAATGAATTGTATTTCGGGTTTTCTTTTTTTTTCAGCGCGAATTATTTTTCTGAAAGGTTTAGGTTCCCTAATTAAATTACTTTTAATACGTCTGTGCGTCAAATGTCGTATGTTATTGTTTACAGCTGGATCAATTTAATAATTTTTTTAGGGAAGCTCAGCCTTAGTCCTCGATAGTTTATGTTGGGATGGAGAATATACGTAGATATTAGTACAGGGGGAAAATTGTAGTCAACTTTGGTTGCTATTCCCAGGTTATTTATTAGTCAGTTCGTTCATCCAGAAGGAGGGAAAGAAATGTTGTAGAGGGGGTGTAAGATGGGAAATTTTATTTTAGCTTGCTGAGTGAAAATTTGAAGTAGAATACAAGTAATAATACGATATTTTTTTGGTCATTAATTTATAATTTTACGATTAATGTACAAGCATATCC
This sequence comes from Acartia tonsa, assembly GCF_053477335.1. Taxonomy (NCBI): domain Eukaryota; kingdom Metazoa; phylum Arthropoda; class Copepoda; order Calanoida; family Acartiidae; genus Acartia; species Acartia tonsa. The sequence continues at coordinate 50,301,353 of NC_137261.1, forward strand.
TTGTTTTTAATGATAGACAACTAATTATCTTACCATCTTTCCATCCAAAATAAGTTTAGTCTGAAGGTAAACAAGTTTTTATTTGCTTAATAATTGAAAATTTTTAAATGATTTTCAAAAGCAGACATATATTTTTTTAGAATATGGCGTTAACTTTTAGATTATAAAAAACAAGGACTAATACGACCATCAGTAATGTATTATACAGCGTCTTAGCGACATTTTATTTAATAAGAATGAATTTATCATTACTGGGATCTTACACCAAATATGTAATCAAGTTAAACTTGATGAACAAACTTACCAATAGATTAGGTCAATGTTAGCAACCTAAATTGACGATAATGTTACTCTGTCATAATACCCACGTATATTCTACATCAATTTGAATAAGCTACCATAATAAATAGACAAAATCTAAGTAGCACAGCTACTTTGTAACTATCGCTATCTCCGTCCTTCCGTCCAATCAACTATAACACCTTACCTGTACTGGCGGAGCTTGGGAGGCGGCTACAGCCTTTTGTTTGACCGGATCCGGCGGCGGTGGATCCAACGTTTTTAACTTGATGCCGAAGTTTGGACTCTTCCGCTCGTACTTGAAACTGTTACTACGGTACACGGCGTTGTCTCTGAAATAGAAATATTTTTGAAATATAGTAGTTATTCAACACATCGTATTATAGACAGCGAGTCGTGGATATTGAAATGAAGGCTCAGGCAAAAAAACTGTTATTAATCTTATGACTTTTATTTTAGTTTTAGTGAAAAATTGTCTGTAATTCGATGCTATACATGATTTTTCAGTATAGCTGAGAACCGGTTCTAATTCACCGGATAAAAGAAGGTTCCGAAAATAATTGATTGGTTCAAAATAATTGGATATTAATATCCTTGTTAAATTAACAAAATCCAAATCAATACACAATACCAAAAAACGCTTTCTCTCTACTTTTCATTAATCTCTCCTTTCAAAAAAGTAATCTTTTTCAACAAAACCAAAAGTCAATCTTTTTCTCGATAAACAAGGAGGATTGTGTTAACTTGCTGCGAAGTTCTCAATAATTGACTTGACATTATATTGGTGTTCAAAGTTTTACAAACACGATCTCTCATTCGTCGGCTTTAAGATTAAATCTTGATAGTTTGATTCAAACAAGCATTAATGTTTTATCTCAATAAATAGTAATTTTTTATATCATATTCGTTTATTGTTCTTTCATTTAGGATCTTTTGAAATTATAAACTAATGTTAAAACATTTCAAATAAATAATGTTGATGCTGCCACCTACTTGCAGAACCAGACATTAGCCAAGACAAAATCAATGGAAAGATGGTTTAAGGGGAGATAAGAAAAGTAAAACTTTACATAAAGCTTTTCAGACATTAAGACAAACTAGGTTGAATTGAGGAGTAGCATTACGACTCTAAAAAACTAGATTATTAATTGTTTCCTAATACCTCACGCTTCCTAATAAGTTACGGTAATCCTCCCTCTAAACTATATTAACCCTCCCCCAACACTAAATCAATCCTCCCCCCAAAAAAACTATTTTGACAGAAGAAAAAGATTAATTGAAAATTTGTGATTGATTAACTTAAAGAGAGGTGAGTAATAGCACAGTGATCAGAGACAGATATTCATAGATTTTTATCAATTTAAATCATGTAATGTTTGTTCAAAGAGGAAGTGCCTAATACTAATAAAGAAAATGCAAAGCTAATAGTTCTGTGGTCAAAAGACATTAAAATTCCTTTGAATGATGGGAAATTTGATTTGATAATATTATCTGCAAAAATTAAAATCAGTATGGCATGGCTTTTTTACCAGGGAGTAAGGGAGGGGACAATGGGCAGTTAATTCAATTTTATAGTTGTGACCCTTTAAGGTTGAAAACCCAGATATTTCCAGATAAAACAAGTATTTGCAATATAGCAACCTTTAGTGGAAATTTTTGACTTTTTGAATTGTTTTTAATTCGAAATGCACCATCCTTAAACTGATGCTTTACTACAAGCCTTTGATTCTAGAGATCAAAACCTTTGTTTACAATTCATTTCCATAATTGTTATTATTTAAACTTCGGAAAATTAAGGAAACATACCATTTTACTTTTAAAACATCTTTTACCCAAATTTTTTTATTGTATTTATTAAAAAGCTTAGACATGAAAAAGCCTTTAAATAATTATATTACAAAACTTACTAAAACAATTACCTTCCTACAGAACTTTTAACTCAAGTTATTTCATTTAACGAAATAAAAATGAGATACCTTGCGTCCAAATTTCATACTACATAAATAAAATAGATGAGAACATAAGTACATCTTAATTTTAAAGATCTTAAGGTTTAAGTAACATATCTTAGGATAACTGGTAGCTGCGCTCCTAGCATCCAGGACAGAAAAATAAAATAACACCATCTTGAGATTTTAATGATAAACAAACCTTAAACAACTCAGGACTTCGTGAATTTTCCCTAAAATTTTGAAATTAATCGGATCATTAATTACAGAAATATTAAGCTAAAGACAAAAAACTTTTGCCTTTACATTAAATTAATAAGAAACATCTAACATATCTAAAGTAACGAAAAGAGCTAACCGTTACGGACGTACAAATGTGCGGGACCTAATTATAGGAAGGCTTTGCTCATAATAACTAATAATCTTAATATAATTCCTTTCTACAACGCACTAATCGGAATGAATTAACATTAAACAAGAATTAGATCTAAAAAATGTAATGATTCAATTTACAAAATAATTTTCAAAATCAAAATATTCTGTCTGCTTGTTATTGTTTATCTTTCTGTTGACGCGCTAGTTTGCCGCGAGATTATGCATGATTTTGCGTGACGTCATTCATAATTGGTCCCCAAGATTGGTTAGAAACTGCTAAATTCTTGCATGTTCCCTTTAAGCCAGTCCCCAAAGTCAGAGACTCCTAACAATTGAATATTCGATCCATTGTCCCCTCCCTTACTCCCTGCTTTTTTACAGTTAATTATGTTCAATAATGTAATCTGAGAAAATCACGATTCTCCCAAATAGTATCTTACGGACAAACGGACGGTCATTTCGAATTATAACACAGTTTCGCTACTAAAAAGCAGGCTAACAAAATATGATTAAAATTCATGAATTAATGTCCCCATCTCTGGTTTACTTGGCCGAAAGTTAAGCCTCTTTTTATCCACACCTTTAATTGGACTAAGAAACAGAAATATTTGTCTATGGCGCCCAATATAATTCATTATCTATGGTTTAAATCTTCATAGCCACAGCCACAAATGAGGTTTAAAACCTAACCCTATAAAAAAAAATATTAAAGTAAGTCAAAAGCCCATTTACAATTTTATTTTGATTTTAAACCCTGACTTGTTAAACTAACTTTTTATTTAGTATTTTTGGCATTGAAACTATAAACAAAAATATAAAACTTTTCATTATTCAAGTTCAATTGAAATAGGCGAATAATTTGTGTAATAGGCTACAATTTCTACGTTTTATGGCATCTATTGGTAGTTTCTTACACTAGCTAACACCTCTATTTTCAGCCCAAACTTTTTAGAACAAATTCTTTTTAGTGAAGATTAGACGTAAAAATATATTGATTGATACCTTATTAGAAATTGTCTGTTAAACTTTCGTGCTGGTATTATAACAACATCGGTTAATTGCCATAATATGATTGAAAATGAAATTACATTGTAGTATTTTTAAATATATGTAATTTTTATTCTTATTAAAAGCCAATTAGTCGACTGTTATAAAATGATTTTCACTTATTCGTTGGGTTAATAACTAAGGGGACTTTTATTGAATTTGATTGGTTGGTTCATTTAGTTGACTGTCCAAACGTTTTAACCACTAATTCTTTTCTTCAGAATGGGTAATTTTGTGTATCAATATTTGGGATGTACATAAATTTAGCGGCCATTGTCTTATCCCTTTTGATTTGTGGCAAGTTATGGAGATTTCATTAGAATGTACATTGTCGACATAAGCCAAAACTTGTCAACAAAATATTTCCATGTCTAACAGGATCATTAGGAGTGAACTTATTGGAAACTAATTAAGATTTGCTATTGTTCAAATTTTGTCTTTGTTTCAAAATGAAAACTTTTTATGAGCTTTCTTTCTTTTAGGGATCTAAAGGTAAAATACAATGAGCGATAAATTGATGATACACGAATTATCCCTTTAGTAAATTACAATTAGTGGTTGAAATGTTTGGACACTGTGCATTCGTCGCCTGGAATTGAATTATCTAACACACAAGCATATTAAAACACAAAATTGGAGACAGTAAAAATATCTATATTACAAATAAGAATGGTTTTAGTTTGAAGCAAAAGATTTTGAAAGCGGGTAGTATGATAGCACAATGATTTCAAAGGTGCTTTGACTTTTGTGTCAGAACCTAAATTGGGACATAGTGCATTTCATTACCCTAGGTTAGGTAACTTCATTTTACTTTTCAATAAAATCTAAAATGCAGCGGTTTTTGAGAAAATTAGATTTGAAAATTTCAAGTTTAATTTTTATCCCCTAGGAGTTATCGCATAATCATGACAAGAAAAGCAAAGATTATTTATTTAAAATTTAAAACAACTTTCCTTTTATAAAGTTCTTCATAAAACCACTCCTGAAGGGACTTAATTAATGGCCATTTTTATCAATTGCTTTGCTAAGGTCACGGAAATTCAGCCTTAAATAAATCATATATAGAGAGGTTTTATGAAAGACTTTATAAAAGCAAAGTTGTTCAAAATTTTAAATAAAAAATCTTTGCTTTTCTTGTCATGATTATGCAGTAAATCCTAGGGGATGAAAATTGAACTTGAAATTTTCAAATCTAATTTTCTCAAAATCCGCTGCATTTTAGATTTTAATGAATAGTGAAATAAAGTTACCAAACCTAGGGTAATGAAATGCACTATGTCCCAATTTAGGTTCTGACACAAAAGTCAAAGCACCTTCGAAATCATTGTGATAGGGTTATACCTTTAAGTGAAATTTACTATTTGTATTTGGTTGGTTTTAGGCTATTTTTCAATCCATTCTAAAGAAGATAGCATAAGAGGCAACGGCCAAAGAATATATGTTTTGTAATTTGTTTTGAATTGAAACAAATGCTTATAATTAATTCCATACTAAAGAAACTATAAAATATTCACTTCTTATATAAATATAATTTATTGTTTGATTGTAATCTAAGGGTGGATGCTGGTTTGTGTCATTTTAAATAAAATCTTCTCACATGTACAATGTACATCCTACAATTGCAATAAAAAAACATTTTTAATTCTAGGTTGCACAGAATAAAAAGTTTTAAAACTTTTTCGTACGACCAGCCGCTATTTTAAGTTATGAAATTAAGTAAAGGCCCTAAAATATTAGTATACATTTTGATGAATTATATTTTATAATTTGCTTATGCAAAAGTAATAGTATAACAGCTGAACCGATACGTATAGCTTCTCATAGGTCCTGGGAAGGTTTATAACTATTTTGAGGGAGGTGTATCACCACACTCCAAAGAGAAATCACTCCTAGGATAAATCATTTAAGAAATAGAATTGAAAGTAGTTTTCATTCCCCCCTACCCCCATCCTCAAGTGCCCATAGGAATTGTCCCAAATATTTAAAACATTTGACACTTTTAATTGAACATGAGAACTCAAGAACTAAGATACATTGATTCAAAAATGTTTTTCAAAGAAAAGTTCAAAAGCAGAATTTTGCACAAAATAATAATAAGCATTTATTAAACATTACACCATCCCCGCATTCCTGAATAATCCGTGTCATAAGCTGTAAATAAGTGGACAAATCCATTAAGAAGAAAATCTTTAGATTAACTTCATTCAAATATAAACTTCCTAGTACATATTAGCTATACAATCCAGAGAGGGAGGGGGCATTGGACTGTTTATTACACTAGTCCACAAAGTCTTATAATAACGTTTTCTTATTCGTTATCTTAAAAACCTGGGAGACTTTTATTGAATTTTGATTGGTTGGTTAATTTACTTGAGTGTCCAAACGTTTTAACCACTAATTAAAATCTACAGAGGGGGGTAATTTTGTGTATCATCATTAGGAATGTACAATGTACATCAATTTATCGGCAATTGTCTTATCCCTTTAATCCGTGTAATTTAACAATTTAACTAATTTTAAAATGGCATAATTTTACAAACATAGCTACTTTAATAAGTTCTTAATACATATAAAATAAAAAATAGTTTTAAATCAGAATCTAAATTAGAATACTGCAACGATTAGGTAAAATCTAGAAAGCAAATAAAAACTAACTGAATAGCCATTACAACAAATGATTTCCATCCATTTCAAACAAGTTAGAGCCTACATCTTTACAAGTGATTTGCTCATGTTACAACGACCATCTACCCCCCCCCCCCTACCATTTTATTGATAACTTCAAAACTTTTCCAATTAAATTGGATATTTGAATTAAGAATCAACTAATTTTGATGACCTTACTGATATGATCAAAATTAAAATCTTTTGGTACCCTGTAAAGATTTGTGCTGACATTATGTCAACACATTCAGAGATTTACAGGGATAGGACAACGGTTGATAAATTTATGTATATCCCTAATGATGATACACAAAATTACCACTTCTGTAGATTACAATTAGTGGTTGAAGCGTTTAGACACTCAACTTAATGAACCAACAATTAAAAATTCTTTAAGGTTGTTGAGCCAACCACGTTTTTATCAGACTTTCGGGACTAGTGTATTGAACAGCCCAATGTCCCCTCCCTCCCTGAAACATATCAGTGTTGTTATAAAAGCATTTTTATGTATGACTTTACTTCCATTCATATACTAAATTATTATTTTTAACTTGGCATCGTAAGGGGTAAGACAATGAATTTCCCCTCCCAATTTTTAAATAAAATACTAACTATAACAGTTTTAATCTAAAACAATATTGACGTTATAAAACAATGAACTTATAAGTCAGCACAATAACTGCACATCCAACAGGGAATTCGTAACTGACCAAGTCAAAAATGTAAAACTTTGTATAAATAATTAATTGTCAGAAATTAATTGCCATGCCTTCTAGCAATATTACAACAACAACATAGTGTTAACATGGAGCAGGAGACCATTTTAATCAATTTAAATCATTTAATGCTTATGCGATTCCTAACTTCCTGTAAAAGTCTTAGAATCTGGTTAAACATGGACACATTTGTTGACTTTTAATTTCCATGGTTTACATATTTAAAAAAATTATTTCTGGACTTTTTTTACCTAAAATTAAAGTTGACATTATTACCAAGAAAACCTTGTTTACAATATTATGTTATTATGATATGTCTTATGTTGATATAACAACAGCAGAAAGCCTATGAAAATTACTCATAAAAGGGATTGAAAATAGGATTAGGTTCACAAACTAGTATTTAACACTGATACATGATTAAAATTGATTAAAATTACTGATTATTTATCCTTATTCCTGGAGCTCCAAGCCTGGTCCAACTAGGTAAATATTTCAACTTTTAATTATATATTTACTGTAAAAAACTTACAACCTAACTTCCTTGTCCAATTATTAAAATTGCCAAAAACTCAAAAGTTTAAATTAACATAAAACAAGGATAATCATGATTGTAACTAGCACAACAAATTTAGGAAAGCTTTTATTATTTACAATTAAATGATACGATAGGTTATGACATTGTTTTATTCTTAAAGAGTTGGACAATGAATGCTTTTAAAGCTCCCCTTCAAAATCTAAAATGAAATTCTGTGCTTTGTACATTAAATAATTGAATTGTCTCTTCTCTATGATTGTAAGTGATTATAAAATTGGAAGTACGGACAATCCCTAATTATAAGGTATTTGCACTTCTAAGAAGGCTTTTAACAAGTATCAACGTACAAAAATCTAAAAAAGTTAACTACATATTTTTGTGTATATCCTATGTAAACTTTTCTTCTCTTAACCTTGTAAATTTTAATATTTAACGCTAGTTCTTATGTTTATTTATGTTTACATTATATGCTAATTTATAGGTGAATTAAAAATCAAATTAAAATCAAGTGCCTAATAGCAATAGGACAATGGACGATAATTTAATCTTATTCTTCGTGCTTTTTTGTAAACTTTGCCTGTGGTATTAGGTAAATCATAATATAATTTCTATTTGTTTTTCCTTTGTTGTAAAGGTAACTTTTAAAACAGATTTTTGGAGAGAGAGAAAAAACGAGATTTTTTATAGTGCTTTGGGAAAAAAAAGTGAAAAAAAAATTTCATCAAAATTTTAGAATTTGATGTGTTAAACTGTTCAACAGTCGTGAACACTTTAGACAATTTTAATTTTTAAAATGAAAGGCCTGTTAATCAGAGACGGGAATCGAAACTCTGGAAAATAAATTGTTTTAGAACATTTATGATGTGAAATATATTCCCAATAAAAGTAAGAAAGGGAGCTATAGCAAAAAAGCAAAAACATTTCATGCTCTAAACTAACTAAAATGTAAAATTTATGTATATAAATAGGTTACTAAAAAAGTTATCCTAGCTACTGGAAAATTAAAAATTTGTTCAGTGTTTGTTGATTTTTAAAACGATTAAAACTTTTCAAACTAAGTAAAAAAACTATAATTATAGTTCTAAAACTTTAGTCTGTCTAAAAATGTAATTAACTGGATTTCAATACTTTTTATAAAACTTTCAATATTCAATTTTGGAGTACAATGAATTATCAACAACATGGAATGTTTAAATTGATACTTTGAATAGGATATATTTGATAAAGAGGAGGGGGGATAGGCTTATATAATATGTGTAAGGCTTAAGATCAAGTAACATTCTAGCAATACAACACAAAATATTAAAAATAATAACTAGCAATATTAAAAAAAAAATAACTATTTTCATAATCTACCTTAACAACCCTGTGTCAAATTTAAGATGTTATGTATGGCAACTTGCTTATCAGAAGCTTTGTATATTAAGAATCTTATGTAAAATTTATGCTATTATGTCTGGCAACTGTATTATAAGAAGCTTCCAATAATCGTGTTAAAAATTTAAGCTGTTATGTGTGGCAACCCTATTTATAAAAGCTTTGAATAATCTTGAGTCAAATTTATGCTATTATGTATGGCAACCCTATGCTCAAAAGCTTTGAATAATCCTGTGTCAAATTTATGCTGTTATGTATGGCAACCCTATGCTCAGAAGCTTTGAATAATCTTGTGTCAAATTTATGCTGTTATGTATGGCAACCCTATGCTCAGAAGCTTTGAATAATCTTGTGTCAAATTGAGGAACCTGAATCTCATTGATTTCTATTGTTAGGATATCTACAGAAGGACAATCAATAGATAGATAAATATCAGGAAGAGAGGGAGGGTACATTAAACTATATATTACAAGGATCCAAGGGAGAAACAAAATCTCCTAATCGCTGGCTAAAAACTGGGTTCTTTAATTAGTTCTTGATTAGATTTTCAAATATTTTCCAATGTAATTGTAAAATCTACAGAATGAGTAATTTATTTTTCATTATTGTGAGTATACATAAATTTCTTGTCCATTGGCAGTGTCTTATCCCTTAAGATCCCTGATAATTATAGACATATGATAGGTAAATGTAATGAAAATCTTATCTGCAAATCTTCTGATAATCAAAGAAATTAATGTTTCTAGTATTTTTTAAAGATTCAAATAAATACAACTTTTTTTAAATCTAAAGGAAGATTCGAAATATAAAGTAGATTTGCCTGTAAAATGCGAATTTGTGCCAATTACATATTATGCATATAAAAATAATTTTTAATTGTACAAAATGTATCCTTATGATAATTAGCAGGCAATGACAAGCCCAAAAAGTCAGCAAAGAATGTAAATCGATATATTATTACATGGATGTTGCACAAGATTTTCATGTATTCTGATAATGTAATATTCGCAGATGGCTAAAAGAACGATACTCCCCATCCACCTCTTTTATCCCATTCCCTCTACTTAATAGTGGGTGAACAAATTCACCAATAAATGAGGTAAATATTAGCAAGCTAAATTTACGAAAATTTACCTCTGTAAAAATATCCACGTATATCCTATATTCATTAGAATGTCTTATTAACTAAAGGGATTAGGAAATGATATTTTATAATTTTAATCAATTTAAATAATGTGATCATAATTTGTCCTACAGCATTAAAAGGGTTAAAAATATTTTTTTATTATTTACGGAACTTTTGATTTAAGGACTTTTATTAGACCTATGTAAATAGTTTTGTTCCCCAGGGCTTCGAATCTAATTAATATCCGCTGGATTAGAACCGGTTCTCAGCCATACTGAAAAATCATGAATAGCATCTTGTTACAGACAATGTTTCACAAATATTAAAATAAAAATCATAAAAAAAAGAATACCAGTTTAGTTTGTCTGGGCCTTTGACCTATAGAGACTAATAATACTGGTTTTAATCTTATAATTTCTTATTTTAATATCCGCAAAAAGCTGTTTATAATAAAAAAACTATAAATAACTCTTCTTTTGATGAATTATTCCTGTGTATGTTAACAAGTAATAATTGTATGCGACTACAATTAGTGGAAGCTAATGTGAGAGAAAACAAGGATGACAACATCCATAAAAGCGAAGCACTGAAACGGTAGGACAAACGGACATTAATACTTGTACAGTGTCAGAACTGAATAATCACAATATAAATGTATAAGAGTCAAAGCAAAATTGTGAGTAAATTTGTTGAAAAACTGCTTGATTCAGGATAATGTTTATGGACATACTAACATTTTTAGGACTTGATTATAGAGTTGCTTTGTACGGACGTACGGACGGACCGACCCTAATTATAGAAAAGCTTCGCTTTTAAAAAGACTAATTCTTAGTTTGTTTAAGTCACGCAATTTTAACTCTAAACTCAAATAAAGGGATTTTTAATTTTGCGATATAAAGATGTAAATATGTATTTATGCTAAAGTTGAAACGACTATGGTTTTAAGGGTATCCTCCACCCAGGGATAAGACAGTAATACATTGATTTAAAACCCCATTGATGATAAAAAAAATCCTTCTATAGATTAAATTAAATTAAAGTTTTGACACTACTATTTTGAACAAACAAAGAATTGATTTAAGAACCCAAAGTTTATAAGCCAACTAATGAGAGATAATGTTTATAAATATGTGAGAAACAGTATAATATACAGTCCATTGTCCTATCCCTTAGGAGCGAATTAAAATCCACCTATCCCTTGTATCCCTGGATAAAAGGGCGGGAGAGGGTCTAAAGAAGTGCGAACTGTATAGTCAACAAAACTGCACATTAAAGTAAGGTGTTTCTACAAATTTGCTAAATAAATCACAATAGCTATATTCATATCAGCAATTTATACATATTATCACTGTTTTGCCCTATCTTAATCCAGGAATAAAGTACAGCCAATAAGCGAAATGAATGTAAAATAATATTTGAGGGGAACAAAAAAAAGATGGTCTTTACTACGATGTGTCTCCCGCAAAAATAAGCTAATTACCGAATATCTTTTCTTCAAATTAATTTAATTGTTGGTTACAGCTTATCTAAATATAAATTCATAAAAAGAAACGATGTAAAAGTAAAAAAAATAGGATACATATTAAAGGATTCATCCGTATTTTAATGAGTTTAAGTGAAGTTTTATTATCTAGAGTATTTTTTTTTTTAAAACGAGGCAAAGTATTTTGCTGTTTTATAAAAATGTGTTGTGTCTAGGGAAACACCCAAAATATTCGCACGCCATCGCTAGTAGTAGAGAATGATGAGCAAAAAATGTTTCGCTAATCACTGTAAATAGTCAAGGTCTATCATGAGGCTTTAAATCAGGGATCCACAGCTAATCAGGCTTCGGCATAGCAGCTGGCTGCCTAAAATCTAGATATCTAAAATTAGAATAGGGATAAGACAATGGAGGATAAATTTATCCCTAACAACGATGAACCAAATTAACACTTCTGTAGATTAAAATTAGTGGTGAAAATTGCAAGTAAAAAACAACCAATATGGAGATTTTAAAAGGTATCCAAAGTTTTCAGCCAACCAAAGTTTAAGAGAGTGTTAACAGCGGTTTCCCTCAAAGTGTGTGTGTTTTGCTCCAAATATGGTTAGGTTATGCTTTAATTTTTTTCAAAAATAAGGGTAGAAGTTGAGAAGGTTTTGTGCTCGCAAGGCACTTTCAGGGAAGGCACCAAGTGAACCGAATACCTTTCCTATAATCCTGAAATCTATAGCACACAATGGGACTGATTTGACTTTGTAATAAATATTGGCAGTTTTGAGTATTTTGCATTACACTTCTATTTGCAAATCTGACAAGAAACAAAATTTGCAACCATATTCTTCTAGTCTATCTTAGACAAAGCTACAAATCAAAGAATAACACGAGGTATACCAAGGAGAGTGTACTTTTGGCTATATATCATACTGGTTCCCAAAGTTTTTTAATACGGTACTTTGGGGACTTGATTGTGTTGTACATCAGTTTATTGTATAAATTCTTACATCCCTAAAATTGTCTAGGTATTAAAAAAGGTTAAATAAGTTAAGGTTAGTTAAATTAAAATATTGATTTTTGATATTGCCTTTTGTGTGTATGTACTCAGGGAGGAAGAGGACATTGGGCTGTCTATTACACTAGTCCCCAAAGTTTTATAAATACGTTATCACTTTCGTTGGCTCAATAACTATGGGGTCTTTCATAGAATTTTGAATGGTTGATTATTTAAATTGAGTATCCAAACATTTCAACTACTAACTGTAATCTACAGGGGTACTATTGTGTATTATCACTTGGGATGTACAACACAAATTTATCAGCTATTGTCTTATCCCTTTAGATCCCTGATATGTGTCTTAATAATTAGGCAAGGACATTTACATACCACAAAACATGTCAAACATGCATGATGTACTTTCAAAACTTATATTTTTTTTACAACACTTATAATATATTATTCTGGAAAGGAATAGCATAAACTCTATGAAAAATCTTTTTAGAATTTATATTGACATATGTACAGCATTTTAAGTAGCGAAGCTACTCTATTCTAAATATCCATCCGTCTTTTTCTCCGTCCGTAAGACACAAAGTGATTTTCTCGGCTCATATTCAAGATACACATCCATGAGATCGGGCTGCTTTTAAGCAGCTTTTTAGCTGTTCTCATATTTTCACATATTTCCCCTTGTCTTTGGTGTTTTTATTTGGGTTTGGTGTGAATGATACCAAAAGAAACTATCAACTTCTAAAACAGCTAAAGATCTGAAGAAAAAATTTAAAATTCTTATGCTCATGTGTGTCTGTATCTTGCTAACCGCTGAACCGATCGGGTTCTCCTTAACAGGGTAGCACCTCATAGGTCCCGGGAAGGTTTATAACTATTTTTTTGTGGGGTGGGACACCCCCAACCCCCCAAAAAATGAAAAATACCCCCCCCCCCCCCAAAAAAAAAAATTACCACCCCCCAAAATATTTTTTAAAAATTTTTCTTTTAAAATCTAAAATAAGAAATTGGGTTATCAAATTCGACTCCCCCCTCCTCAAGTGCCCCTAGAGGCCTCTAGGGGGCGTAGCCGCTAGTATAATCATAATGTATGGGGTTATACTTGTAATCACGCTAACGATCAAGCAATTTATTTCTTTATTATTCTTTTTCTGCTTATCAATAGATTAAAGGAAATATGTATTACGTTGACTTGAAAATGAGATATGGGGCTTACATTCATACAAAACCGTAAAAATAATATTACAAAATTAATGGTCATATAGTCTTAGTATTACACTAGAGGGGAAAGGGGTTAAACTGTATGTCCCCATCCCATGGACCTTTTACCGACTCTCAATTGGGTCTTTGAAAATCAACCAATAGTGTCGGGAATATTAACACAGCCAAGTAGCAGAAAAAAATTGTTAACAGACGAAAAATGTCCTTAGAAAAATGGGAAGGTGGTTATCTTTGTAAACATCTTTACCATAGATCTGTTGTCAAAATCCAAATCAGTTTTGTTTTTCAAGCAGCGTCCCCTTTTCTATTTTTAGTATCTTACAGGTGTTTAATGTTGTTAAATGCTATTTTTAAGACGCCTTTAATTGTTTGGTTTTCAAAAACACTTTTGAGTCTAAAAATGTTCTCGTAACACTACTTTAATGACTTGGTTAATGGATTTAACTACCGACTTTGTCTGTATAAAAATATGTGGTAGATTAACTTACTCTACCAATGATTCCTCCCCCCCCCCCATTTTTTAAAATCAATTTAAAAGTTGATTATACGAGTTATTAGAGGTAAAATAAGTTGTGAGGGGATTCCTCTAACAATATAAAGAATTCAACCGAATATTTTGATGAAATAGGCCTATTTATTAGTATTTTCATCCCCCTTTATTATCAATAAAAAAGCACATTAGTTTTTTTTTATAATAGCAAATATAATTTTTTGAATGTATCAATAAATGAATTAACCATCAATTCGAGTGAAAAGTTTAAATATTAACAATTAATTAATTGAAATGATTTGTTTAAACATTGACCAATGAATTAAATAAGCGTATAGTGGCAGACAGACTAAATTTTCTAATATAAATTTTTGTGATATTAAACAACGAAAAAAGTTATTACATTCAATAAAAAAAATTGAAAATATTGACTAATATAATTAATCAGCGCAGTGTGACACATAACCTTTTCTGACCAACAGGTCATAATTTGCGCATAGTGACGGGAAGGTGTGAATTTTCTCACAGGGTTTAACAGGTTTCTCTCTTAAAAACTGCCCACCCTTACACTTGAGGGTGTTTTTTTACATACCTATGTTTATACAAAGCTAATAAATATAGATTTTTTCAAACAGAGAAGCTTTTTACACAAATGGATATGATATTACTTGGATCGTACACCAGATTTTCATGTTCTCTAATAAATATAAGCTTGCAGATGGCTAAAACAACCATACCCCCCATCCACTCATTTACCCCTGTCCCCTCCTCTCCTACGTAATGAACAAACTGACCAATGAATGAGTTACATGTTAGCAACCTAAGTTGACGACAATTTTTCCCTTGACATAATATCGACGCATATTCTACATCCATTTCTACTATAAAATCCTTAAAGTGAGCTCTATGGTTACTTGGTCTTGAAATATTACCCCATGTCAAGTTAATGGTTTTTACCTAGTATTGTAATAATGCGACATATAAGCATAATTGAATAGTAATGCCCAATGTTGCCCTTAATGACGTAGTAAATATCAGGCTTAAAAGACACTATTGTCTATCTATAATTGGTCATGACATAATGATGTCATTTAAAATTAAAGTTGAACGTCAACAAAAGCGCCTAAGTTTAGTAGGGATCTTTAAAAGAATAGTGAGACAGAAAAGACTTTAAATTAATCATTTCACCACTCCTTAAAAGCAAATTTTAAGTTTTTCAAATTATTTGATATTTTACTAGAACGTAAAAACACAAAAAGTTTTGTAATTTTTCCTCCCCTCTCGCCCACACACACGCACTATCTAAGTCCTATTGACCTCTTGACCAATTGACTAAAAATACCAGGGATTTCAAGGGATAAGACAATGGAGGATAATATGATAAAATAAACTACGCTTTGAAATTATCGGTGGAAAAGTTTGAAGACTGATAGTTTTTACTACCGTTTATACTACCAAAAGTTTAGCAAAAGTCCTAGAGGATCTAAAGGAATAAAACCATAGCCGATAAAGTTATGTACATTACCGATGATGATACACAAAATTACCCATTCTGTAAATTACAATTACTGGTTGAAACGTATGGACACTCAACTAAATAAATTAACTAATCAAAATTCAGTAAAAGTCACCAAGGTTGTTAAGCCAACAAATAAGAAAACAATATATAAAATTTTGGGGGCAAGTGTAATAAACAGTCCAATGTCCCCTCCCTCCTTGTGAATTTAGCAAAACAATCTTATCAGCTTACCAATTTTAAAACAAAACTGTGTAGGCTGTTACATTTTATGAAAAACAAATTTTAATATATCTTACAAATAAATATTTGATTAAGTTCAAAATCATTAAAACTTTGCTTAAATACTTATACTGATGATTTAATTTTAATAAAATCATTAGTTTTGATTGAATTGGAACAAGTACAAATAATAAAATGTTAATGATTTTTGTTCGTTTATTATACTTTGCTAAATATTAAGATAAAAATTGAAAAATGTAGCTCCTGTCCCGCGACTACGGTTGCGCCCCTAGCATCTAAGGGCTCTGTATTCAAAGGGATAAGCACGGGACAAAGGTTTTAATTCTACCTTTCATTTACCTATCCTTATATCCCTAAGCTGCAGGTAGCTATAATATGTTGTAACAACTAGAAAATTTAGATATCCTTATATTCCTGAGCTGCAAGTAGCCATAATATGCTGTAACAATTAGAGAATTTACCTATCCTTATATCCCTGAGCTGCAAGTACCATAATATGTTGTAACAACTAGAAAATTTAGATATCCTTATATCCCAGAGCTGCAAGTAGCCATAATATGTTGTAACAACTAGAAAATTTAGATATTCTTATATCCCAGAGCTGCAAGTAGCCATAATATGTTGTAACAACTAGAAAATTTAGATATCCTTATATCCCAGAGCTGCAAGTAGCCATAATATGTTGTAACAACTCGAAAATTTAGATATCCTTATATCCTAGAGCTGCAAGTACCATAATATGTTGTAACAAGTAGAAAATTTAGCTATCCTTATATCCCAGAGCCGCAAGTAGCCATAATATGTTGTAACAACTAGAAAATTTAGCTATCCTTATATCCTTGAGCTGTAAGTAGCCATAATATATTTTAACAACTAGAAAATTTAGCTATCCTTATATCCCTGAGCTGCAAGTAGTCATAATATGTTGTAACAACTAGAAAATTTAGCTATCCTTATATTCCTGAGCTGTAAGTATCCATAATATGTTGTAACAACTAGAAAATTTAGATATCCTTATATCCCTGAGCTGCAAGTATCCATAATATGTTGTAACAACTAGAAAATTTAGATATCCTTATATCCCTGAGCTGCAAGTACCATAATATGTTGTAACAACTAGAAAATTTAGCTATCCTTATATCCCTGAGCTGCAAGTAGCCATAATATGTTGTAACAACTAGAAAATTTAGATATCCTTATATCCCTGAGCTGCAAGTAGCCATAATATGTTGTAACAATTAGAAAATTTAGATATTCTTATATCCCTGAGCTGCAAGTACCATAATATGTTGTAACAACTAGAAAATTTAGATATCCTTATATCCCTAAGCTGCAAGTAGCCATAATATGTTGTAACAACTAGAAAATTTAGATATCCTTATATTCCTGAGCTGCAAGTAGCCATAATATGTTGTAACAACTCGAAAATTACGGTTATAATATGCTCCTCAGTTTAATTTTAATCTTTAAAATCGCGTTCGCAAAGTATTTGAAATTATTAGATTATGAAATTTTGGGCAAGTGTAAAATTTTGTCTTTAGTAACTTGATGCCTTACCCCTGCGGAGGGCCATAACTCTGTAACCAATATTTAACTTGGACTAAAGTATTAATAAAATAAAGGGGGAGGTGTCTATGCTTTACTGACAATTTCTTTTTGCAGAAAGCAATTTGCTAGCATACGATAAATGTTCCACCACTGGAAGCAGGTAGTTGTCTTGGTGATACATCTACATTGATTAAATAGAACAAAGAGTGAATAGAGCGATTCTAACACACAACAAAAGTTGTGCTCCTTTAAGGCTTCTTAAGAAATGGCCATTAATGCACTCGTACAACTTCAGATAAAGGCGATTACTTTGGGGGAGGGGGGGGGGGTAGGAGGGGGTATTGCCCCCAACCCAAGATATTAGTGATTAGCATTTAGATGAAACCTCAATCATTAGATGGATATTATACTTTGTAGTTCGGTGTGCGTTCAATACTGCAAATAGTTAATATTCTATCATAGAATGACAAATAAACTAAAACTCTTATATTAACATTTCATTATGAAAAAAATAAAGGAAAAGTTATGTCATTTACCACCACATTATCAAATGATCAATGTCCTATTTTATCAAGTAGTAAGGTTTATTTTCCGAAGCTCAAAATTTCATTAAAATTTTACTCTTTTTTAGGAAGCTTCCCATAGATCCTGGGATGGTTTTAGGTTATATTTGTTGTTGAAAATTTAAAACTTGGGATGGATTTAGGCTATAGTTATGTCCCCACCATCACCCTACTACAAGTGCTAGAGACGAAACCGCTAGAAATTGTAGATGCTTGTAGATGACAAAAGGTCTAAGAGCTTAATTGCTTGATTTTTACATCGATATTATGAACATTACCAATTATGACCGTTATTGTCATTGTAACATCATTCTTAGAATTACATTAAGGTTTCAGTAAGTTTTGCTAATGTAAAACCAGGTTCATTTGCACTAGTGGTTGCGCCACTCACATTTAGGGAGAGGGGGGGAGGGAGGCAGTAAAGTAGCATAAAACCATACAAATACGTCCAAGACTATACACTTTAGATATAGAATAGCTGTGCTACTAAAATCAACAAAAAAAAATCAAATAATGAATGAATAGGATAGTTGCTTAAAATATAAAATTCAGAATATTTTATAAAAATATAAATAAGCAAATATTTAGTAATGCACATTTTTGCATATTATTTCTGCATTTTACCTTTTAAAATAAGATAATAAAACAAGAACGATTTAAAAGGGAAAAATAAATATATGAGGCCCTTATTTTTTTAGCAAAGCTATCCCAAAAGCTTTATGCGTTGGTAAGTTGCTTATTATTGATTCAAAAATTAAATAAAAATAAAATAATTAAAATTAACCCTTCTGTAGATTACAATTAGTGGTTGAAACGTTTGGAAACTTAATTAAATCAACTAACCTATCAGAATTCCATAAAATTTCCCAAAAATTGTTAGCCAACGAATTAAAAACTAAAATTAAAATTATGGGGACTAGTGTTTTAAACAGCCCATTGTCCCCTCCCTCCACGAATAACTACACTTTTTCTTGATCTTCTAAAACCCAATCAGAAAAAAATCACTCACCTAAAAATTAAAAAAAAAAACATTAATCAATCATATGTTAATGAGTTTGAAAATTTTTAATTAACGTTTAGTGTACTAATAAGGCAATAAAACGTTCTTTATTTCAAAGGTCAAACTGAAAGCTTTATGTTTAAGGGATCATACATCTGAAGATACAGTACAGATTTTTTTCATTATGGCTTCGAAACCGATTAATATTTGCTAGATTAAAACCGGTTCTTAGCCACGCTGAAAAATCATGTATAGCATCGTTTAACAGACAATTTTCCACCAATATTGAAATGAGAATCGTAAATTTAATGGTAGTTTTGTTAGCCTGAGCCTTCTCTGGGCTTACATCAAAACTAGTTTAATCTTATAATTTTTCACTTTAATATCAGCGGAAAGCTGTCTATATTACGATGCTATGATAGTCTTTTACTAACAGTCGGTCAGTCCAAAATACTACAAACTTATCATGGTTATAAAATTGATATGTTTTACTATTATTCTCTTTTGAAGTAATAAAATACACTTAGCTTCTGACCTTTTTAGTAGTTGGATTGTAGCCAAAATTTTAGTACAGATACGCTGACTTCAGTAGCATAATTTTAACTTTATTAGACATAATTGTGAAGTGTATAAGCAGGCCTATAAAATTATCATATGCCCAGACACTGCTTAGGCTACAATAGGGCTTACACAAAAACAAGAACGAAAAATTACATAGCTATTTTTCTTTTAGGAAGCAAACACTTTAAATTTAAACTATTAGAAAAACTCTATGAATGCCATGGTTATAGTTGCTGCTATAGGTTGTCTTTTAAAAGTAATTATATAAAAAGAATTACACTTTTTGAACATGGATGGGTAATGCTTTTAGACAATTAAGAATGAAGTCAAGGAAAAAAAAAATTAAAAAAAAAAATTATTAAATATTAAGTAAAATTGTGTCTTTTTATAAGAATCAGCTCGTTGTATACAGTTATGCCGCTTTATAAACCCGAATCAACATACATGCACATTGTACAATCATACTAGAGTTATTTGTGGAGTTACTACGCTTCATAAACCCGTATCAACATACATGCACATTATACAATCATACAAAGGTTAGTTGTAGAGTTACTACGCTTCATAAACCCGTATCAACATACATGCACATTATACAATCATACAAAGGTTAGTTGTAGAGTTACTACGCTTCATAAACCCGTATCAACATACATGCACATTATACAATCATACAAGAGTTAGTTGTAGAGTTACTACGCTTCATAAACCCGTATCAACATACATGCACATTATACAATCATAGGAGAATTCTTAGACAATACTTATGTCTGTATATTATAGTTGGGGGGTAGAAAACATATGTTGATCCATGTGCATCAATTTAAATTTCTAATTACTAAAGATTTGGTTGCTTTCTCATGAAATTCCCTCCGAGCACTAAATCCTCTCCCTTCTTATTTTTATATTGAATTGAATAAGGGGGCGTAATTTTTCCTATGACTAACCACTAGGGGTTGCCTTAACCCTGCGGAATCACTACCTCCAGTGATCAAACCCTGTGGGGCTTACCAAGCATTCAATATAACCTAACCTAATACAAGCATAGTAAAAAAATCACTACAAACGGTACTCTGGAAAGGAAATTTAAGTAAATTGTGTTTTAAATGTTTAGAATCCGCCAATAAATAAAATACTCCAACGATTGGATAGATAAAAATTATATTTGAGAGATTTAAATAAAAGACGCATATTTGCACCGCCTTACTGAATATTGTATGTGTAGGGATATATACAATGAGAGGCCCTAAAATTACAGTTTCAAATTATACCCCCGAATTTGCATAGAGTGGAGTCAGGGCCAAAAATTATCTATATCTTTGTTACAAATATAAGTGGAAGTCAATGGAAAGGTTTGGGTGCTAGATGCTTCAAAAACAGGGACATGTTTCAAGCTATTTTAATCATGTAATGTTTCTGTTACAATACCCAAGTATCAAAATTTATTCAAAGTACAGTTTTCGGCCAGCGAATGAGAGAGCGAGTTTATGGGAACCATAATAATTTGAATTACAATGCCCTTTCCCTCCCTGTGATTTATAGGCTTCAAAAAAGTAATAGCTGTATCTTTCCGTGGGTATTATCCCTGCGAGTGTAAATGTAAATGCGGCTAGCTGCAATTTTTTGCAGAGAATCTGAAACTCACTCCATTTAAAAAGGCAATAGTCTTTCATTTTGCACCTTTTACACAAATGTATAATGTCTTTTTCAAACTATTTTGCCAAGTATATTACAACTTTTAAAAGGACGCTTTAAGAGTGTTTTAAGTTTGAAAAATCTTTTTCTAAGTGATTAATGGAACAACAATAAGTTGATTATATTAAAAAGAATTCAAAGAAAAGGAACTTACTTTATTATCAAACTAGCGGCTATGCCCCTAGAGGCCTCTAGTGACACTTTAAATGTTTTTGTTTGTTAAAGTCTCTACGATAATTCTTTATGTTACGGATACCTCTTTATGTTACGTTGAAGACTCCCAGATATTAAGAAAATTTTCAATTTTTTTGTTATCGGTTCAGCGGTTAGCGAGATCCTTCGGTACACATAGACACACAGACACACAAACAAACATCCTGTTACTTTAGTATAAGGATAATCTTGCAGTAAGTACTTTAACATATAATAGTGACATTTCTTTCATTTGAAGAGATAAACAGCTAAAAAAATACCCAATCGGATCGGGCGTAAGCGAGATTTAAATGGACAGACAAAAACCTTACTAATTAATATCATAGGATAAGTTTCAAATTTGAATATGGTGATATCAAATCCTTTTCAACTAATAAAAATACTTCAATTCATTCACACACAGATTATAGGGTATCTCTACTAAAATCATACGGACATGACCTGGTTTTCGAGTAGCCGAGCAAAATTTAAAATTAAGAGGATACTTTTTCTGCCTTTTCCTAAATACTAGGAAGACCATTTTTTGCATTTCAACTGAGGTTTTAGAACTGAGGGTTGATTCTACCGTCAAAAATATGCGTATCAATGCGTATTTTGTCAGATCTTCCTTTCCATTTTTGCGTACAAATGCGTAAATGTGGTAAACGCATGACAATGCCTTTTTTTGCTTTTGGTTTCCCAAATTCAATAATTACTCACGGAGTTTTGTTGCTTTGCTTTCATTGTTCAAGTTTAGGAATCTAAAGGGATAAGACATTGGGTGATAAATTGTAGCACACACCCAATGACAATATACAAAATTACCTTCTTTGAAGATTTGAAACCTTTGGACACTCGAACTTATGAAACAACTAATCAAAATCCAATAAAAGTCCCCAAAGTTGTTAAGCCAACAAAAAAGAAACCGTTACTCTATAACTTTGGGGACTAGTGTAATAAACAGCCAAATGTTCCATTCCTCCCAAGGTTGCGCCACTCACATTTAGTGAGATTGAGGGGGCAGTAAAGTAGCATAAAACCATACCAAGACTTAGATATTACTAACAATAATGATTTGATTCCATAAGAATTACACATGACACAAAACAGTATATATTAGAAGACTATTTTTGCAAGTATTTGATTGAATGGAATTTTAGTGGTGCATAACTTTTATTATTTTTGAGAAATAAGCCTAATAACTAAATTTTGGGCTAGTCATAGGAATTAATCACTAATTATGATATTTCATCAAAAGATACAATTGTGAATTATAATTTACCTATATTTAAATTATTTTGAAATTCATTAATAGGAAATAAAGAAATGATAAAGCATTGAAAAATTTCTGCACCCCTCTTCTAAAACCTCCTAAAAATCAATTTTCTTTTTTCCGTACAAAAATAATTGATAGGACCACTAGCAAAAATTAAAACTTATTAAAAATAAGTTTTGAATTTGCTATATAGTGATGAATAGTTGATTATAACACATTTAAAGGACTAACTATAATAGCAAACAAAACTATTTTCAGAAGTTATTTAAAATGTTTTCAATGTGACATGATTGAACTTAACCTTTAAATCCAAATCTCCAGTAGAAACCCCAAAACCAAAAAAAGAAGCCGAGTATGAATTTTGGACTAGATCATCGTATTAACCTTGGCTAGTGTGTGTGTGTGTATGTGTATGCCTTATTTTGGGCATTACCACAGTCTCCCAACACCAGGGAGCTAAAAGGATAAGATAATGGTCGATAAATTGTTGTACTTCCCCAATGATGACATACAAAAGTATCCCTTCTGTAGATTACAATTGGTGGTTGAAACATTTGGACACTTAACTTAATAAACAAACTAATAAAACTCAATAATAGTACCCATAGGATGTAAGCCAACAAATAAGACAACGTTATTATAAAACGTTGGGAACAAGTGTAATAACAGCCCAATGTCCCCTCCCTCCCTGCTCTAAGACACAGTTTAACAGGGTACAGGGTACAGGTACAGGTAAGTCAAACAGCTCAAAAGTTTGTGATATGAAGCCTGGAATTAAGGGGGGAGGGTAATTTTTGATACATTGACGCATCCCAGGTTCCCTGCTGACACAAAACTTTTTTCGTAGTTGTAATGTAATCCAACCAAAAAAAGTAATTTATTTTAGTAGATCAAATGTTTTTCTTGGAGGGGAGGGGGGGGGGTTACATTTTATCTAAGGCTAATTCTCTATTTGGTTGGCTCATGACCCCTAAAAGATTTTTAAAAATGCTTATTACTAAATAAAAATTAAACTTCCTTAAAAGAAAAAAAAGTTATTTGCTGGTTCTTAAGTAACACGCAATCAGAAAGACCTTCCTTTCTGTAAAGACATTTTATTTTATTTACCATACACTATGTTTTAAAAAAATTCTTTTGCGGGAATTATAAAACACCCAAAAACATCGCAACCCCAAAAGCACACCCGCCCATAATATGTAAAATGAAAAGACTAAAGATAGCCTAAAAAGCAGCCTGCACTTGTAACAAAAGTTTTAAAAATAAAAGACTGTTTTGCATAAATTAAAATTATTATGCCTAGTAAAACAAGGTAATTGTATGAAACTAAAATTGTATAATCGGTTAACAAGCTCGCTATTGCCATATTTTACTATTATATATCAATTTAGAAATACATACACTAGTTTAACACAAAAATTAAAATTAACATAATTACAATCCTATTTTATAAAGTAGTAAGTTTTTTTGGCTGTAGCTGTACCGATTGTGTTGTCAATTTAAGGGAAGATTCACATATATCCCGCGATGGTTTTAGGCAATGTAATTCCATATCTATATGTTTGGATGGTTTTAGGATAGTTTTGCCTATTCCTAGACCTTCAAATACAGATCCCCTAGATGCTAAGGGCACAGCAACTAGGCCTTGTAATAAAGTAACAGGATCTCTGTGTGTACCATAGGATCTCGCTAACCACTTAACCGATATGGTTCTCCTTTGCAGGGTAGCTACTCATTGGTTATGGGAAGGTTTAGAAATATTTTGGGGGACGGTACCACCATCCTCCCAGGAACAATTTGCTCTTTCTGTTCCAAACTGAAACAAATTAATGTGTTGTGTACTTCAAAATGCAGAAAATAAATATGTTTTGTCTATATAATGATTAATTTTAAAGAGATTGCTTGCCTCAAGAAAGAACTATTAGATGTTTATATAAACAAATTTAGAAAATCATTTATTTAATGATGTGATTATTATAATATTGTTTATCAAACAACAATTCTTTATACGTACTACAATAGATATTAGAGATATACAAAATATTCTTATTACCCCCCCCCCCCCCCTAAATAAAAAATCCAAAATCGTCAGACCTTTAAAAGATTTTTTTTTTAAATACAAGGTCTAATGGTTGTTAATAACTATTTTGTTACAGTTTTCATAGTAGTTCAGCTACAATGTAACTAAGTTATGTCTCTACGCTACAATAGCACAAATGTACATAATCGTTCTTGATTTTTTTATTTTTGTTGCAAAGGTGTTTGTGATTTTAAAGATAAGTATTGATTAATTACCTATAGTTGGTGAACATTTTTAATTTTCACGGATTTTTCGTCCAAGTATAAATAGATAACATAGGAACATTAAAAAACATGGGTTGCTTTTCCTCTAAATGCCTGAAGAGTAATAAAACACACTTCTCCTAATATTCTTAATAAAAATTTAATATATAGGGGTTCATAGGTGGTTGTTTTATTCCTATGGGGGCCAATACCTAAGAAGCCTTTAAAATTAATGAAAGTGGAATATTAAATTTTGTTTAAGACCTATCCATATATTCATGAAATAGCTTATAAGAGGTACTAATTATTAAAAATCTAACCACGTAGTTTGTTTAGATTCTAAGATTATATGAGTTTAGATTATTATATGCTAATATACCGTTACGTTAACAAGAAGTACGTGTTGGTCTGTTGATTTGTTGGTAATACTTTCAAAAAAATTAGCTACAAATATTGAATTAATCCAAAATGCCTTGATCTTTTTATTTGAAAGTCTTTTTTTAGATCAGTCTTTCACGAAATTATCACACATTAAGCTTGTAATAATCGATATTCTATTACTTGGATGTTGCACCAGATTTTTATGTACTTTACAAGAATGACTATTTCCCCAAACTTTCCCTCCTCCACTCTGTTTACCCCAACGCATCCTCTCCTACTAGATGAACGAAGTGACCATATCCATTCTTGTTATATATGAATACGTGTTTATTTCATTCTACAGAAAAAGATCGCTATAACCACTTGACCGATTAAGATGCATTTCATTAACATATTCGTGGGACAACAGCTTTTAAAAATAAAAAAAATGCTTCTAGTAAATAAGTAACAATGCTAGGGACAACGCCACTAGTTCTATAACCAAAAATAAATCTAAATAAGGATATTATTCTATTAAGCGTGTATAAAATGCTCAATCAAACGGTGGGTAAACTTGCTTTGCCTAATATAGGAATGTTGCCCTTTTTGTGCTTTTTATAAAAACAACCAAAAATGTATAACCCAGACAACATTGTTTCTGAATCGTGTGTTTATCCCCCCCCCCCCCCAACCCCTTCATCATCTGAACTTTAAGATATCTAGACAAATTAAAAGAAAGAGCTTTTAAAATCTGTCAATAAATAAGGAAATGTATTATACATTTTGTGGAAAAAATTTAATTTATAGGGGCGCTAGAGTGACGGAAACGTTGGCCAATTATGATGAAGCTACCATAACTAATTTTTTCAATTCAATACGTGGTCAAATTGGTATTTTTATAAATACACAAAAAATAAAAAAGCTAAAAATAAAAACCTGGATGTTTATTAGTTAAGGCTTTAAAAAGAAGCATTTTAAATTGATAAATTAATTAATTTTGATTTCTTAAAACTGTAAAAATTAATGTTTTTAAAAAAAGATTTTTACTCTATATTGTTAAATATATTTTTGTATAGAATTTGAGAATTCTTTAAGGGAAAAATAATAATTGATTTGTTTGTGAGTAAACTTACATATTCTATTGACTATGTCCATCCATATTTTAGGTTGTCAAGCATTGATCAATCTTGGTGGACATGCAGACCTGTTAGACCTAGCAGCATTTGGCTGACCTTATATTATCATTGGATTATGTCGATTGTATGACATTAATGGATATATAATACCTGATATATTATTATTGACAGGGGAAAATTTGTAGTCAATTTAGGTTGCATATGTTGACCTCATTTATTGGTCAGTTTGTTCATCCAGTGGGAGAAGAGGGGATGGGATAGAGGTGTTGTATCGAAAATATAAACAGCTGGAATTATCTCTTTTTTAGAGTACATGAAAATCTGGTGCAACATCCATGGTACAATTTAGGCATTTTACTGAAGTCTAAATAAAGTCAACCCTGAAACAATATATAACCATAATATAGAAAAATATTTATGTTAAAATCCATAAAAAATTGTACAATACTAGAAATATTGAATATTCTTTCAGAATTTAAATTTGATTTTCATAAACGGTTTGGAATTTTCATTGTTAAGATATTCTTTCAATGGATATATGTATAAAGCTAGAAGAACATATCAATTTATAAAAGTGAAATGTTTTTGAAAGAAAATTTTTTGTAAGTCTTTCAACCAATAAAAAATATTTCCAGATTTCAATTATTTTTCAGTATGGCATCATTATACCCGATTAGCCGATTTAATATCTGCGAATGCTACCTATACTACGATGCAACATATAACTAGTCCAGTATGGCTTCGAAACTGATTGATATCCGCTAGATTAGAACCGATTTTCAACCATACTGAAAACTCATGTATAGCATTGTATACATAAAAACTTTCCGCGAAAATTAAAATTAAAACGAGTTTTATTAGCCCGGGCCTTTCAATCATATATTTTTTTTTATTTTAATATCCACGGAAAAGCTGCCTATAAGACAATAAGATAAATAACTATAATTTTACTGCTTTAGAGTTTAAATGTTTATAAGTTTAATAAAAAAAAAATGGTCAAAATCCAAATTACTGTATAAATCAATCAAAACAAGTTGGTGCAATTTGATAAAAATTAGATACAAGAAACTTTTACAAAATGCAAAACATCATTTTTAAATTTTGAAAGGCAGTGGTTAAATATTTGAGCAAGAAAAAACTACTTTCTTTTGCCCACAAACCTAATCATTTTCCTGTTTGGTGTACATATAAAATAACCAAAATTAGGAAAATATATTAGACTATTTATTGAACTAACGGAATGTAAGTTCCTAGCATCAAGGAACTCTGTCTTATAATTGAAAAGAAGGAGGTAAAAAAGCCTTGAACCATCCTACGGCTTAAATCGAAAAATAAAACTTCAGAACCATTCTTGGACCTATGTAAAAGTTTCCTTAAAAAAGAGTTGTCTATTAATTGAAATCTTATGCTTCAGACAAAAAAATCTTACTACTTTATAAAGTAGGATTAGTGACATTTTGTCAAAGACTTTAAACCAATTCCTTACAGTCAATGCTTAGATACAACTTTGAACTTTTCACATGTAAGTGTATGATTTGAAAACATACCTAAAAAATCAATTAGAATTAACATATGAAGCAAATCATTTGGTTTAAATCGAGAAATTATCAATCTATTGCAATCAAATACTTTTATTGGTTGAAATTGAGTAAAAAATGTTACTGTTTTGCTAGGGAGCTTTGTGTTTATCTTGACCAAGTTCTCTCATCAAAATTACATCAATTATTCGCCATCATAATTCCAATGCATCCATAATTGCCTGTGTGTGTGTGTATGTTTTCATGAGGAGGGTGTGCAACTTCAATGGATATCAAACAGATGGATATATTGTCTATATAGTTGCAGATATTCGCAATACATAATGATAATATTTATTAAGCACCATACTCAATATAGTCTAGATGTTTATTTAAGTATATACTTTTGAAAAAAGGATGCAAATATTTAAAACAAAATTATATTGTCTTTGATTACTCAATAACATACTTTTAAAAGAGGAATTAAATCATTTCTTCAAAAACAAATGTTGTATCTTTTGTTATAATATCGAACAAAAAATACTAAAGATACATACAAATACTTTTTAAAAAGAACACAAACATTACATACAAATAATATATCCTTATTCATTATATCCAATATATTTACTCAATAATATCCTTTGATAAACAAACAAACATTACATACAAATACTATATCCATAGTAATATATCCAATATTTTTACTCAATAATATCCTTTTAAAAAAAACTCAAACATTACATACAAATACTATATCCATAGTAATATATCTAATATTATATATTCTCAATAATATCCTTTTAAAAAAGAACACAAACATTACATACAAATAATATATCCATAGTAATATATCCAATATATTTACTTAATAATATCCTTTAAGAAAAAGAACACAAACATTACATACAAACGCTATATCCTTAGTCATTATATCCAATATATTTACTCAATTATATCCTTTTAAAAAAGAACACAAACATTACATACAAATAATATATCCTTAGTAATTATATCCAATATAGTTACTCAATAATATCCGTTTAAAACAAACAACCATTAAATACAAATACTATATCCATAGGCATTATATCCAATATATTTACTTAAAACATTAAATACAAATGCTTGTAAAGATAACTGCATTCAACTTAAACTCTAAATGTTTTTTTTCTCTCAAAAACAAAGATTGGTAACACCATAACTCAGCCCAACACCGCGTCATAATTAAAGACATTAAAAATGATTTATACTTCTGCTATGTCAGACGCGCGACATTGATAGTTAGAGAAGGGGAGTGCATTTGTTCAAAACAGGCGCAACTCATTACAATATACAGTTATAACTTACAGACAAAGGTTGTGAAGTCAAAGAGTTGGTTGTCTGTTGTTTTTCATTAAGGAAAAAAACTAAAATCACTAGATAACTGTCTGTGCTGAAAGTGGTTTGAACTGCAATTACATACTTAGTTTTGTGTACAATTTAAAATTAGCTAAACTTTATAAATAGTGGTATTTAAAAAGGACAGTCCGTTCTTTTGTTTTGTGAATTTGATCTCTGCCAGCTATGTTTCCCTTTCTCATTTGATTATCTTGAGTAACCCTACCACAGTGCCTTCGAAGGTGCTTTGACTTTAGTGTCAGAACCTAAATTGGGACATAGTGCATTTCATTACCCTAAGTTATGTAACTTCATTTCACTTTTCAATAAAATCTAAAATGCAGCGGTTTTTGAGAAAATTAAATTTGAAAATTTCAAGTTCAATTTTCACCCACTAGGAGTTACCGCATAATCATGACAAGAAAAGCAAAGATTATTTATTTAAAATTTTGAACAACTTTGCTTTTATAAAGTTCTTCATAAAACCACTCCTGAAGTGAGTTAATTAATGGCCCGTTTTATCACTTGCTTTGCTAAGGTCACGGAAATTCAGCCTTAAATAAATCATATATAGAGAGGTTTTATGACTGACTTTATAAAAGCAAAGTTGTTCAAAATTTTAAATAAATAATCTTTCCTTTTCTTGTCATGATTATGAGGTATCTCCTAGTGGGTGAAAATTGAACTTGAAATTTTTAAATCTAATTTTCTCAAAAACCGCTGCATTTTAGATTTTTTTGAAAAGTGAAATGAAGTTACCTAACCTAGGGTAATGAATTGCACTATGTCCCAATTTAGGTTCTGACACTAAAGTCAAAGCACCTTCGAAGGCACTGTGCCTACTCTTTCTAAGCACTTAACTGATGTTTTGATTTTTTCCGTCCTTGTTGGGGAAAAGTTTGATTGGTGCGGTCCACTTACGAAAATACCCAATAATCTTGTCTGATGCTTAACATCTAGGAAATCGCTGCTTCGAATTTGTTGCATTATCCATGTAAGATTTATAAAATAATCTTTGGATGGTTTAAAGCTATTTTTCTGACATAGCACGCTTAATCCTGTGGCTAGTGGCAAAGCAACTAGTATATTTTAAAGGGCCAGAGTATCCGTTGCTACAAATCTCATACCAAGCCATATGATTGACTTGTATTACTTCACGGACTGGAGGATAGGTAAATTAAAGAAAAAAATGTGTTCCTCTTTCAAAAGATTACGAAAAATATACAGACGTTCCCAGGAGTGTAGAACAATGGTTGTAGACAGTTGTGACAGTTGGAAGGGGGGGAATCGTTATTTTAGCCCGCTGCAAGAGAGCATGAAAAACTAGTGTAAGATCCAATTAATAATATATCCATTGTAGACCTAAATAAATCTTAAAGATAAAAAAGGAAATTCAAAATAAGACAAATTTATTTTGATTGCCTTATCCCTGACTGCCTGATATTACCTACAACGTGTAATTATAGAAGCAAATGGAAGTATTGTCTCCTGATCAGCAGGAGGTACCATTTACGTCAAGTTACCACATTAACTGAACAAGAATGACTAAATCCAAAACGGCCAAGATCTGTCGATGAATCGAAAACAACTTGCTGATAATTTTAGAACAATGTCAAATAGGTTATTGTCTTATTTTGTCCTACGATTGTACAATATGAAGAAAGAATATACGTGGAGATCATGACAGGTAAAAAATTGTCTTCAAATTAGGTTGCTATTTCCCTTGACATTTAATGGTCTGTTTGACCATCCAGTAGAAGGGAAAGATATAGGGAAAATGGGGGGGGGGGGGGGGTCGTTAAGTTTATCTTTATCAGAGTATAAGATAATCTGGTGTAAGATCCAAGTTATAATAAATCCATCAATTTAAAGTAAAAATAAAAAAAAGAGTACTTATAAAAAAGCTATCCGTCAATAACCAGCTTGCCTTAATTACAGAAAAGCTGGGCTTACATTACTTAGCCTCAGTTTAATGGCCTTTACTTGCTTCCTTATTTGATTCCTATATATGCATCTAGAACAACACAAGAGATAAATATTCAATTTCTTAAATAAACTTTAAACATATAACATAAAACATTATGTTCTATTTAATCGGGCTTTTTATTTATTTTCGCTCTATATCCGACAAAGACCAAATACATAACTTTTGCACCACTTCTTCTCTCATCTTCCTCATATATGACGTCACAGGAATCAAAAGTTACACAAAAGTTATGTATTTTGGTCTTCGTCCCATATCCGCCTCAAATCCCGCTGGATTAGAACCGGTCCTGAGCCTTACTTTAAAAAATACATGTAAAGTATCGCATTATAGACGGAGAATTAATTTAAAATATAAATCAACACTAGTTTGTTAGCCCGGGGCCAACAAAACTGAAATTAATCTTAAAATTTCCATTTTACTATCCGGGGAAAGCTGTTTATAATAATTGATGCGATAATAATAATTCCCTTTCACAAAAGCATCCAAAGAATTCAATTGATAAAATTTTTGAAAATCTATTCCTGTTAGGAAATAAGTTTTTTGACTATGCGCTAAAAAAAACTTTTATGATTAGAAAATACATTTTTAAATGGATAAATTTCCATGTCTATATGTGGTCGAGAAATATAAATATCTAAATTAAGTCTAATGAAATTTGACAATTTTGTATCTACCCAGCGTTTTGTATATTTTCCTCACTATCGACCATTGACTTTTTATTGGCACAAACTGTGTGCAATGTTATTGAGGGCCTTAGATATAGATCTTGCATTGGTTATTAATAAAAAGAACATGCACTTGTAAGTAACTCATCCTTACAAACAAAACTATTATACATAACGCTGTGTCCGTACGAATTCTACACGGGTAATAGTACTAGACTAAAGGGAAAGCGGGGACATTGTCATTGACAATAGTCCCCAAAGTTTTATAATAACGCTTTCTTATTCGTTGGCTTATCATCTGTGAGGACTTTTTATTGAATTTCGATTCGATTGATTGGTTGAATGTTCAAACGTTTGAACCACTAATCATTAGGGATGTACATAAATTTATCAAACTTTTTTTTATTCCGTTAGAACCTTGACTAGAATAGTAAGTCTAATCCATAACTTTCTGGATCTTGCTCTGGTTCAAGGTGAAATGTTGACGGGATCAATGATTAAAAAAACCTAAAAAAATTAAAGGCTGCTCGGCCAAACTGCTGAACTTACATCATTGTAACCGACAAAAGAAAGCCTACAAATAATCTGGAACAGACAATACTCCATATATCCATTATTTCATTACGTCCATTATGTCAGATTATTTGTAGGCAATTTATGCCGCTTATAACGATGTGCAGACATGCCATGAACGTTTTGCCGTTTGGCAGGTGGCCGCCTTTACAGTTTAATTTGAAAAAATCGAGTACAGTTACATTTTACCACAAAGTACACTAGATCCAAATTTCTTAAAACTATGCATTACAATAAGACAGTAGAGAGTTGGCAAAACTAGCATATTTATATTCCATTATGTTATCCTTGTATCCTTAAACTGCATAAGGAACTGAATCCTTAAATGTGACAAGTTACCAGCAGAGAGCATTTAGTGCAGGGAGGGAGGGGACATTTGGCTAGTACCCAAAGTATTATAACAATGTTTTATTATTCGATGGCTTAACAGCCGTGGGTACTTTTATTGCATTTTGATGGTTGGTTCATTCAGTTGAATGTCCAAACGTTTCAACCACTAATTGTAACCTACATCGGAGATGTACATCGAATAATCGGGCATTGTCTTATCCCTTTAAATCCCTGGTATAGTCCTGCTGTGTGTAACGTGCTAGCTGAGACTTTTTTTCTTATGCTCAATATACTTAACAACACTTGTGAGGGTGACAAAAAAAACAAAACAAAAATATTTGTGAAGCTAAAGCTTTTATAGTGCCTATAAAAATTACGTCATACTGGCCTATTATAGGAAAATTTGAATGTATATTGGCCTGCCCTGGTAATTTAGTCTGTGTATTGGCTTATCATTGGTAATTTGTATTGTTTTACGTCATTTTTATAGGCACTATAAAGATCTTCTGCGATCTTACTGAATACTTTAGGTGAGTACGTAGGTTTACTTCTAACGTCGGTTTCTGAAACTTTATGATGCCAAAGTGTGAAAAGTTTTTTATTTTAAAGGGGTGACTTATTGTACCAAAAGATCTTACTAATTGATGAACCAATTTAGCTTCCCCCCCCCCCCCTTAAAAAATGATTGGTTGGGTACTTTCCTCTCTTATGGTGCCTCTAAAGGTCTTAGAGAGAGGCCGTTAGTACAAAAAATCTTCATCTAATTTTTTGTAGCACTCTCAACTTTTACAACCTACGACACCAACACTTGCATACGAAGGCCTATGTTGCTATATATAAAACTTTTAAACAAGAACAATTATAACCAGAATTGAGCATTTTTGCAGCACTTGTTATACAAATAAATACAAATTCTTAATTCATGTAATATTAAAAATTTTACATTATTGTACAGGGTGCGCCACATAAATCCGGACTTTTTTTAAACGGCCATAGCGCCAAAACCACTTGACCAATCAGGACGTTTGACCCCACTATAAAAAGCTTAGGTAATTACCTTTTTGCCCATGAAAATCTTTGGACGATGGAGGACGTGTACGCCGAGCTGGCCGCGCATATGTTCAACAAGGCAGATTCGAATTGCGCAGATAGTTTAACGTGGATTTATGACTTGGGCCTACTAAATCTGACCTCAGTCCATCTGTAGGTGAGATGGACTAATAAAACTTGCTGAAGATACTATCAGATACTTAGTGAAAACACTAGAAAAGACTAGACCTCTCTATCCCAGCTGACTTAGCTGAAGTACTCCGACAAAGTGGATCGTGGTAGATTTTAAGATGTCAAAAACGTCAAAAATCTTGAAAATTTCTCGGTTCTTGACTTCAGGGGCCCATATGGAACCATGAAACTCGTTTTAGACTATGTATTGCGCTAATAACCCTAAATTAATTTCATGCCATTTTTAAAAAGGTATAAAACGTTGTTCTAGCTTAACTGTGGCCCAAATAAGAGCCGCCGTGTCAAAGGGAGCTTTAAAGATGGGTTAATTTGGATCCTGTGGTTACTCACGGTTTTAAGGAGATGTGGCCTCCCAGCAGCCCCGATCTTAATCCAATGGACTTTTGGGCCTGGAGCGCCATTAAAGCACGAACCAATAGACGCGCCCATACCAAAAAGACCTCTCTCATTGCTCCTATCATGGAGAACTTTGCCTGCTTGAACAGGGACATGGTGACCAGGGTCGGCGGGCGGTTCAGGGGGCGGGTAGAGGCGGTGATTAAGGCTGGCGGCGATTTTATTAAATAATCTAATAGTCATATACCTAGGTTGCTTCCCAGTTTTTAAAATTCAATAAAATCTTTAAAATTGACGATTTTATGTTTATTTGTTTAAAAATAAGAAAAAGTCCGGATTTATGTGGTGCACCCTGTATAATACATTAAGTATTAGCAAGTTTTTTTTTGTTTGTTTGTCCTTAAAGATCTAGCTAACCAGTTAACCGATAGAATTCTCAATTTCCAAAAGGCTCCACATACCTACTGGATTGGTATCACTATTCTAGTCACTAAAGTCTTTGGGTGGTTTTAGGCTATTTGTATTCCCCTCTCCTTCCCTACTCTATTATATTTCTAAAGCATTTTGAATCAAGAACAATCGCATCCAAATAGAATAACATACATATACATACTAAAGTTTATGATAATTGATAACAATTAAAACAAAGAAAACTGTAGCTAATATAAGTTTGTGAAGTACAATAAACCTAAGATTGTGTTTTTGCTTCATTTATGTACAACTAAAAAGTCTAAATTAGTAAGTGGAAATCAATAGATACTCGAGAAAAATTCAATTTTAAAAACTGTCGCTAAAACAAACAATCTTTTTTTTACATATTAGTCGTTTAAATAATTTTAAAAAGTCCTTGTTCTAAAAAGGCCAAGCAAATGGGTGAAAAAAAAGGCCTAGATAACATGAAGCAAGACCTTGCCCTCTTATATTTGAGTTTGACTGACTATGTTGCTTTTATGACAGATACAGATACACACACACACACACACCAGCGAGGTAGGGATATGTAAATGGATAATAAATAATGTATTTTGAGTAAGTGTTGAGTTCATACCACGCAAAGTTATACTAGGAACGTTAATAATGGCATGAACGGCTGTTTTGTCAAGCTTTTTAAATTGTGATTATGTAAAGGGGAATGCATTTGCCAGTAAACATGTTATCAAGGGGTAAGTTGCCTGACGGAACCAATATTGATTACTAGCGGCTACGCCCCTATTGGGGGGGGGGGGCGAAGAACATATTCCTTTTAAATAATCATAAACCTTTCCTCGGACCTACATTGTAATGGAGGACCATATCGAATCAGTGGTTAGCGATATCTTAAATAGAGAGAGACAGCGATCATATTACTTTTATATAAGAATAATTTACTAAATAAGGATTGTAGAAAATCCACGAAAACTTTTTTTTAACTATTTCCATTTCCCTGGTCTTAAAAAAAACCTCCATGGCATACACACAACACATATCTGAACTCAAGGGTCACTAACATTTATACTCCATTAACCAATTCCATCCAACAGTCAGTCAAGGTAGTTTGTTGTGTTTTTTTTTAAAGAGAGCGGCAGAGATACTCTACAATTATTGATATCTAACAGTCAAGGCAGTTTGTTGTGTTTTTTTTTTAGAAAGAGGCAGAGATACTCTTCAAGTCTTGCTAAACAACAGTAAAAAATCTGTTGTCGTTTTTTTTTCAAGGGGCGTAAATACTCTTCAAGTCTTACTATCCAACAATCAAGGCAGTTTATTGTGTTTTTTTAAGAGATAGGCGAAGATACTCTATTTGTCTTACTATTTAACAGTAATAAATCTGTTGTAGAAAAAAATATGTTTTTTAAGTGTTTTAAAAGGGTATTTAAACTTTATACAAACCTAAAAAAATCTCTTTAGTATATTACTCAGTCAGTAACGATTCACGAACATATATTAGACCTAATTTCTTTTAATTCGAAATTTTGCTTTAAAATCTTAGTTATTATTGTGACCATTATGACAATGTCTTATTGAATATTCCATCATTGTAATTTAAAGTTTCTGTTCAAACGTACCTAAAATAAAAATACAAATTGAATACTAATTCTGTTAAAAGTATAATTATTACCAAAAAAAATAGTTTCGGGGGTGATTTAAAATTATACTTAGAAGGGATTTTATTATAAATATTGAAATCAATTAGTAGATTAGGTTAGGTTAAGTTGGTTTAATATAAACAGGGATATGTAACTAGGATTCTAACTTATAATAGTTATTTCTCGCATTGTATTATAAACGGCTTTCCGCGAATATAGAATGTACAATTATAAGATTAAAACTAGTTTTTTTTAGCCCTGAGGTCCCGAAAGCACCGGCTAAAAAAACTGGTTTTAATCTTATGATTGTACATTTTATATTCGTAGAAAGCTGGATATAATACGATGCTAGACATAGTTTTTTCGTATGGATGAGAACCTGTTCCTATCCACCGGATTCGAATGAATACGAGAAAACCAAATTAATACCCTTCCCCCCCCCCCCTTGATTATATATCTTAGATTCATCCCACCAACCTAAGTTTACTCAAACATAAACCTGACAAATATATATTCCAAGGTGAATGGCTGAATCATGGCTCCTAACTACAGTTTAGGTAAGTCACTAAGAGTATTCAGGCTCCCCGCAAGGAACCAGAGACAATGTTATCAATCTAAAAAGACATTAAAACCTTTGAAATAATGAATAATTGTACTTTTTTGTAACCCTTTATCTTTATGTGTTTTTGTTGACTCTGGTATCAGGTTATTCATACATACATTCTGATACCAGATAAACCAACAGGCTCCAATGACGTTTATACAAAATAGCTAACTATTTTTCTTTAAAACAACAATAATAAAAATCTATACATATCCTAATATATGATTTTTCTTTTCCGAAAATTAAGATCTTAACCGAATAAGTTCTGTATTTTGGAAAAGCTTCACATAGGTGTTGTGATGGTTTTAAGCTATTAATTAGCCCTTTTCTACCCTTTTGAATACGGCGCCGCTAGATTCTAGGTGCGCAGCCGCTAATAAAAATTAAACAGAATATGCAAATATATACATATTTATGTTTTTAAGTAAATTAGTGTTTTGGTCTGTCGGTAATACTCAGAGTTTCGCTATAAAAAGAAGGTTAAAACTAGGCTACACTGATAGAGAACCGATCTGTTTTATCAATGAATAATCTTTCTCAAAGCATTTTCGTGCGCATCTCCTACGGTGAATATAATAGAGATAAATTAGAGTATTAATAATGTAATAGATCTACTTTAGAGTGTGAATACTCTAGGGAAAATATAATAGAGATGAATTAGATTATAATTGATAAAATTAAGATATGTTATTATAAAGAGAACCATGTCGGTTAAGCTGTTAGTGAGATCATTCTTTACAGACAAAATATGATAGGATTGTTTTATATTAATTTAAGTTTGTTTTGTAAGTGCTTTTCAAGTAAAAATGTCGTTTTTTTCATGTTATAAAATTTCATAATTTCGTAATTCATCATAAAATCCTTTTTTAAACATTTACAGCAAATCGGAAACATGCCATTTGAGACAAATGTTATTTACTAAGTATATTTGCGATAACATTTATTTAATAGATTCTTCCAATTTTTAACATTTACAAAACAGCCTGCTTTATTGCTTCAAGATCCATGACAGATCTATAAAGGAAATAAATGTCTATAAATGAGCTCAAGTTTTCCAAGGAATAAATGTTTAAAACTCATAGTGCTCCAATAATCCATAATAAACTCTCATTGGCCAGAACGATGAGACCCATTATTTTACTTTATTAAAAAAAATTCATTTTTTTCGTTTCATGTTGCTATTTACATTGTATTGAAGTATTTAATTTTTAATCATAAGAAAGAAAATTTAAATTTTTAATATAGAAAATTTAAGAAAACTCTGTTTAAAAGAATTCGATTGTGGCGACACTTCCTTTTGTGTGTTGAACTATTAAAACTAAAATTTTAATCATTTAACCCTTTGGTGATAGTAATGTAAAAAAATATAATTGAAAAAAATCTTTTTAAAATTATTTAAATTATTAAATATTTACTTCTTTCTTTTAGATAATAATGGCGGGGGAGGAAAATTGATTTATTGAGAAATAGATAAATAGATATATACTCATAGAAAACTAGCCAATATTGAGATAGTTATACCGAGCCATCTCTAGTAAAATAAAGTAGTCGACATAACAAACAATAAAACTGATGTCAGCAAGCCTCTTAGCTTAACTGGTAAGACAAAAGTAATATATTACATAAAAAAAGCCTATATTTAACATAAAGTTTGCTGTATTTTGTCTTTCCTTTCACGTGTTAATGTTTTTATTTACTGTATTTCGAATGCTTATATGAATAGTAATGAACTTAAAACTGATAGAATCGTCAACTCAAAGTTTTTAAATAACGTTTTTTTTTACACATTTTCCTTGTAGTTCCAGCGGAGCGTTTTTTTAATTGTCAAAGTTACATATTTGAAGGAGTGTCTAAATTGAAAGTATTGTGATTTATTGGCGCTACCCACCTTCAGTTTGAATAAGTATTATTGCTTTACATCATATAACAGCAAAAGGTCTAATCTGTCTACTATTTACAATGACTTTATACCATCTAATCCACTTGTTACTGAGAAGTTTATGATTTCCAATTTCGACATAAACCGCGCCATAACTACCAATGACGTTGAAAATTATGCCTATGAATGCTTTGTCAGTTGTGTGATTTTAACTATTAGCGAAATGCCTTGGTTAAAAAAAGGTGCAATTAATTACCATGCATGGTAAGTATTCCTAAATATAAATCAAATTAGAAATAACCGCAAAAACCTTTATCTTTTAACAATATTTTAGGATGAACTTTTTTCTAAATAAAAAAAAACATTCAAAATTACTCCACCTTCAAAAATGCTACGTGTATTCTCTTATTTTAAAGACAGAGTGCCAAAAAAACTGAACAAGATGCTTCACCTATCTATCTATCTATCTTCCCTGTCAATTGTATGTGCTGCTATTGTAGTCATAGTTTTAGGAATCTACTAGCAGTAATGTCGCGTCTGTCATAATTTCTACGTAAATTTCAGGCATTAACACTTTTATTAGAATGAGTCAAAAACTAAATAGTGTTCAATGCACATTCATTAAAGCCATACAGAAAAAGAGAGCTTCAAATGTTTTGGTCAGGCTACAACGTGTGTATATTAGATTATGATTAATTATGATATTTAAGCCTGGCTGGTATTTATATTATGATTAATTCTAATATTTGAGCCAGGCTAGTATGTATATTAGACTAGATTATGATTAATTCTGATATTTGAGCCAGGCTAGTATGTATATTAGACTAGATTATGATTAATTCTGATATTTGAGCCAGGCTAGTATGTATATTAGATTATGATTAATTCGTGCCATCAGATAACTTTTGTCACATCAGGATCCTTTAAAGGTTTAACCATAGAAGAATACAATAGAAGTAGTCAGGTAGACTGTAATAGTCGGATTATTGTGTCAATTGATAAATATTATTTAAGATCTAATATAATGTTTAAAGTTTTTGAAGTGAAAAATGATGAATTCTTGTACCTGGTAAGATTTTAATGAGGGATGTCTCAGCTTTTTATTTTGAGGAGGATAAAATAGGAGGTTACAATAATTTGGAGGGGGGGGGGGGGTAATTCAATGTAATTTTCACAATTTTGAGGGGGGGGGGGGATAAAATGAGGAGTTTTAAAGTTACAGGTGGTTAAACACCCTTTCACGTCTTTGGTTTTAATCTATTAATTTTTTGGTACATTTTTTTATTTTCTATAACTTTTCTTCTATGGGTTTAACTTTTAGGTTAGGATATGCATTACAATACAAGTATATTCAATTTTAAATGAATACAATAGACATATAAATAACCTCTAGTTAGACTTGTTCTCAAAAACTAACTACCATTCGTACGAACTTATAGTTTTCTTCAAATGAAATCTCTAACCCTTTTTTAAATTTTTGAAGAAAAAAAACAGATTTCTAGCAATGTTATGGGCACTAACGCTACGGAGTACTAACCCTGTGGGCATAGACGTCCAAGGGGAGGGGGGGGGTTAATGGGGCGATTACCCCCCCCCCCCCCAAACGATTTTGGAGGTGCCTACGGCACCCCCAATTTTTTTTTCATTTTACCCCACCCCTCGGGGGTAAGTTTTGGGGGGGGTAAACTAAATTTACCCCTGCCAACAGATTTCAGGGGGGGTAATTACCCCCCCCCAAGCAAATTTTACCCCCGAGGTAAAAATTTTGGGGGGGGGGGTAAAAAAATTTTTCGCCCTCCCCCCAAATACGAATTACCCACCCTTAAAATGTTTTACCCCCCCCCCCCCCCAAAAAAAAACTTGGACGTCTATGCCTGTGGGGCTGTTATAGCACTTATATAACCTAACCTAAGATTAGATAGGAAATGTGTTTTAATATGGCTTTTTTATTTGTTGGATTTACACCTTTAGGGGCTTTAGTGAATTTTGATTGTTTGGTTTATTAAGTTGAGTGTTTAAACGTTCCAACCACTATTGAAAAACCATTGTCTTATGACTTTAGATCCCTGGTGATATTGCTATCTATTTCATATAAGCTCTATTGAAAAATATGCACAATTTGACATTGTCACTTAAAAGGCTTTAATTGAAAACTAGTAATGTAAAAGGATACAGAGTTAATTGTTGGAAGAGATATCTATTCTCAAGAAAAAAAACTATTTGGCATTTGCAGTCAACAAAAAAAAAAAAAATTCTGCAAAGAAGTAAGGTTTTTTGTTTCTAGATAATTTCTCTAAAAAGTTGAATTTTTTAAGGAAACTTTATGTATAAAAAAATCTAAAGAAATAGATTTCATAAAAAAAAGATTTTACTGACAGAAAAATTGGAAACAAAATATTTCTTTGGATGACAAATCTCTCCCTGATTAATTGCAACACCAATTAATTCCAAGTCTTTGAAAGTACAACTGACTACTTTGTCATCAAATACATCATGTTTTCAATATTTTCCTTATAACTTCAACCTTTTCATTTCTTATATATTTTCTGGTATTTTACAGGGATCTAGGGGGATAAGACAATGGCCGATAAATTGATGTACATTGTACTGGCCCGATGATGATACACGAATTACCCCTTTTGTAGATTAAAATCAGTAGTTGAAACGTTTAAACACTCAACTTAAATAACCAATCATAATTCTCTAAGGTCTCCAAAGTTGTCAAGTCAATAAATAAGAAAATGTTATAATAAAACTTTGGGGACTAGTTTAAAAAACAGCTCATTGTCCCCTATCTCTCTCGCTAGTTTTGCTATTTTATAACAAGGGCATGTCCTTAGGGCAATACGCTAAAACCTCACAGCGCCGTTCTTTTTTTATTATTAGATTTTAAAATGATTTGTACAAAAAAAAAATTATTAGAGTATCTATGTTACTAAAAAGCCATTAAATTCATATTTGTTAGTACAATGATACATAAAACATACAAATGTATGTATTTCTATTCAAGGATTCGGGATGTGTATGCAGTTATTTTATTTTTTTAATCGTGTATTACTTTAATGTATTTTGTTCCAGGGGGGGGGGGATATTAGACTGTTTTTTTCCACGAGTCCCCAAAGTTTTAGAATAACGTTTTCTTATTCGTTGGACTTAAAACTTTAGGGACTTTTAAAAGATTATAATTGGTTGCTATTTAAGTTAATTACCCAAACGTTTCAATCACGAATTGTAGGGGTAATATTGTGTACCATCATTGGAGATTTCTCTTCAATTTATCCGCCATTGGCTTATCCCTTTGGATCCCTGATTCCCTCTTATACATGTTGTTTCTATTTGAAACTGTCAGTAAAACAGCCTGTTTTTTCGTCTTTCTGTCCGACTGTCATTATCTTTTTTGGATAATAGAAGTTTTATACTTGACATGTATCGAAAAAATTACATGATTCAAATCACTTTCATTGGTTGCATGAAGCTCAAGTTTTATATTATGATACAATCTAAATATATTCATGCATAGCTACTATATAATAATATACACAGGGAGTAGGGATGGATTAATGGAGAAAAATCAATTACAATGAAATATAAACCAATGAAAAAGAAAATTTAAAAAAATCCAGGGAGGAAGGGTCATTTGGTTGTTCATGAGACTAGTCCCAAAGTTTTATAATAATGAATCCTCATTCTTTGATTTTAGGACTTTTATTGAATTTTTAAAAAGTTGGTTCATTTAGTTCAGTGTCCAATCGTTTCAACCACTAATTCTCATCTACAGAAGGTATGTACAGCACATCAATTCATTCAATTGACTCCTTACAAATTCGCATAAAATGCGAACCTAGGAAAAGTTCAGACAAATTCCAAACACATATATATAAATAATTATATAGTATAATAATACAATAATAAGACAAATCCAAGGTAAATTAACATTTTATGAGAGTTAAATGAGTATATGACAAAATATTTATGGGGCTGTCCCTTAACCCTGACCAAAAACACGGGACAATAACATATCTAGACAAAACGTTAAGATAAAAAAAGAAGAAAAATATAGTGCACAGAACACAATTGAATGCACGAGTTGAGATTGAGGGCTAACCAGCCGCGATAAATTGCGGCCAGCTTCAAATACTAGCGGCTAAACATAAAAATAATACGATGAAACAAAAACTATAGGCTGAATTTTTATTTTACAGACGTTAGTGGTTGCAGCTTTTTTTTTTTGTCAAAAAGTAATTTCTACGACTGAAAATTTTAGAAAAATGCAGTGGGCTGATAACGGCTGAGGCTGTCAATCCCTGTGAGATCTTAACTTTATCATACGTCTGTTATGATATATGTTTTATTTATTATATGCAATGCGTGTTCGTAATCAAGTCTACCATTCAAAAAATGCATAATACATAAATATTGGATGTTATACTTAATATATGTAAGTTATGGTAGAAAGTAGCTCGTTTTAACAAAAATAATGGTTTCTCCCCTAGAAAGAGGTATAAACCCCAACATTTAATTTCATCTAAGATAAAAAGACAGAAATCTTAACCACTGCTCCCCAATCCCCCTTTTTTACCCAACCAATCATTCTTTTATTTATCATTTTCTATTGCATTGTTTTAAATATTTAAACCTTTAAAAAACAAGAACTATTCAGCACAAAACAGCGATGCAATTAAGGCAGATTAAAACACATAGAAACAAAAACTTT
Source organism: Acartia tonsa (assembly GCF_053477335.1). Classification (NCBI taxonomy): domain Eukaryota; kingdom Metazoa; phylum Arthropoda; class Copepoda; order Calanoida; family Acartiidae; genus Acartia; species Acartia tonsa. The sequence goes on from NC_137261.1 coordinate 50,345,305, forward strand.
TCTATAAACAAATTGTATCATAGATTACACTATATCTTTGTTTACAATCAATAACTTCTTTATGTATTGAACATTATTTACAGAGAAGCTGCAATCCATATATCAAAATATTATTTTGTCTTACTTTTCATTTTTAAATCAGCTAATTTCTAAGTTTTGTTTAGTGAATATCCTACAGATATAGAGTGGCTACACTCCCAATAAAAATTTTGATTATTTTTAAGACAAAGTAGTCTGACGTTTACAATGTACAATAAAAAAATCTATTAGTCATAACTCCTTTTTGATAATATTTATAAGTAAAATTATTTATTGTCCTAATGGACCTCCCTATCCCCCTCCAGAAAATGAATAACATATTATATATATATGATGCTTATGCTAAAGGGTAGGTTATGATTAGGTAATTGTAATCTACAGAAAGGGTAATTTTATTTATCATCATTGTGAATGTACATCAATTTATCGTCAACTGTCTTATCACTTTAGCATAGTTTAGAAAGTGCCCTCCCAGAGGTAAAGATAACCATATCAACGTTTATGTTTTGACATGTATGAACATTCATAATATTATAATAAACGTATTGTAGATATATGGCTCCTAATTATTAAGGAAAATCAACCGGTTTTTCTAAATGCCAGCAATGAAAATTTTAATGGAGGGGGGGGGGGGGTATTAGAGGTCCACTAACAAATTAGCAGATGTTGCAATATTTATAATTTATCAATCAACTGTGCCTAAAATATTAGAACATTATCGCAACATAAATGATATATCTAGGGCCCACGCGCGGTTTCAAAATATTTGCGGGGAGACGTTTACTCCTTGTAACAATATAAGATCACATATAATAGCAAAGTGTATCTTTTTGAAATGGACATACACAACAATTTTAAATAATAAGTATTATTTGGTATATTATTTAATAGGTTTTTTTGTCAATTATGATATATTAAAAAAAAACTAGTTAAATAACATATACCGATAAGCTCAACGTTTTTATGTTAATATTTACAAAGAAATACATTTCTAATTACGACATTATGACTTATGAATACAAAAAGTGTTCCATGAAAATTCGACTATTTTGTGTATGCTCCAAAATTTGCAATCAATCGAAATAGTTAGCATGATATGCAAAACTGAATCATTTGGTATTTTTTCTAAATTGCAAATTTTATCAAACATAACAGCAATGTTTAAATGATTTATAAAATTAACATAAGATAAAATTATGAAAACTATGTGTATTTATGTCTGTATAAAGGTATTTCTACAATAATTCTACCTATCCTATAGGTACCTAACGTATACCTAACTTTTTTTGTATTTATTTTTCTATCCTTAAATAGTAACAGGATGTATGTCTGTGTGCGTAGGTGTGTAGAGAAGGATCTTACTAGCCGCTGAACTGATATGGCCCTTCATTACAGTGAAGCTTCTCATAGTCATTATACCCCTTGAGGCAACTATGGGCGTAGCCGCTAGTTCTATTTAAAAGTAGTTTTTGTCTTTCTGTGGTCAACTATTGATTTCATCAATATTAGGACCATCTTATTGGGCCTGTCAGTCAAAAAATAACCTATGAAATATCAACTAAAAAAGAATCATTGCTATTATTGTCATGATAATTTTGCACAAATGGATGAACATTCTATCTTTATAGATGAGATGCACCTCTCTTTTTATGGTTGGTCTGGAAAAGGATGTTATCAAAAATTAATCAAAGGACAATGATGTCCATTAGTCGCACATAAAAGCTGAGAATATAATTATTGGTATTGTTTTGACACATATTGTCAACAAATCACTAATCATGATATTCTACATTAACAGAAATTTTCCAATGAGTGATAGATAATATTCCATTTTGTCTCAATGATGATCATCTTTTCTTCATGAGGTCCTTACCAATCCATTCCAATTGGGAAGTTTGTAAGATCTTACCTATAAAAACAAACAAAAATTAGTCTAGTAATCAGAGAGGGAGGAAAAAATGCGGGTTTAGTCTATCCCAAATAAAATGTAGCGGTTACAAAAGGCATACTGCGTAACATTGTTTATTTTCCAATGTCCTTCCTTGAACCCCCTGCCTATAAAAATCATGAAATGAAAAGAGGTCTTTTTGTTAAGATTCGCTATTTTTAAAAGTATATTTTTGCTGTTACAAATGCACACCCCTGCATTAAATCAGTAATTTGTATCATGTGATGACTTTAATCAATATTATTAGTAGCGAGGTAACTATACAACCAGGCCTGTTCGTCTGTAAGTCCCTTTGTCTGTCAGTATCAATGGGATGTGTGGGACTAGCATTCTTGCATTAAACCTGTTTGTTGTATAATGAAGGAAATAAATACTACAAGCGCAACCACTAGGACATTGTTAACACGAAGGATAAAAAAGGTTTACTTACAATATTTATTTTCAACTCTTATTAAATCAAGTAAAATTCTTTTTTGTCTGTAGCAAAGGATCAAAATGGTTTTACTTTATTGTGAAGTTTTTTAAAGTTACAAGGATGAATTTAGGCTACTTTATTTATAAAAGTCTTGGTAAGGATTTAGCCTATTTTTATGGCCTTCTATATCCCTTCGAATATAGAGCCCCTAGATGTTAGGGGCACAGCCGCTAGTAATTAATTAAACAACAATAATGCAATCTGGTTAAGGTAGGTTAAAACCTAACAAATCTCCTTTAAGCAAAATAGCAAACAGTTAACTCATAAAGGGCGTACAAAGAAGAAATCAATATATAATCCTATCTTTCCAGTTCAACTTGAGTGCTGTTATTATATCAACATAAAGCTTAAATAATCATATTATTACAATAACATTATAGATTTTCATCGACAAATCAGCTTTTTTGTCAACAGTTTTAAAAATATGTAAGTTTTGGTCAATTATGGCAGTAACGTAATGTCGATATTTAACTCTTTGTTTGTCAACTTACATCTTCCAGATTAGCAGGGCTTAAATATTAAATATTACTTAATTCAACATTTAATCTGAGAAGCGGGGTAGTAGTAGAAAAGGCTTAGAAAAGGCGTTAACAAATATAGTTTTAAATGCTGCCGTTAGGTGACACAATCATAATTTTGATTGCAATATATTAATTGGCAATTAATATCAACCTATGTAAATATAAATATTAATTAAGAACACATAAAGTAAATATAAAACTCCAAACTTCTTTTCCTAACTCTACTATATTAGAATTCATTGATAACTTTCTTTAACTTTACCCTATATTGAAAAACACACATAAAACGGCAGCTCTGAGATTCGGTATATTTGAGAGTAGTTGATACATATCTTTATATCACGATTTTATGTTACCTATGATTACGTGGCATTTGGGGGGTAAAATCTCCTATTTGCAGGTATACTACAGCACCCTCCCTCATTTATAAAATGGGGAATATTAATGTTTTCTAAAGTTTACCTAAACATGTTCACTCATTTGTTATCTTATAATTTTTGGGTACTTTTTAAAATATTGATCTGTTTGTAAAAACATTAGGTGTCCAAACTGTTCCTCCAATACATCTAATATACCCTAGGGATAATTTGTTAACATGATTTGGGGTGTACATCAATGTATTGTATTATCCCTTAATATTTCTGGGGAAGTGAGAAATTTGAGTACTTCAGTTGCTATCTTAATTAATTTTGAGAACTCTGTCTTTTCTTATAATATCCTTTTATAATGTCACTGGGGATGGGGTGACTTTGTCGTGAACTTGATTAATGTGGTATTATTCCCATTTGTCTGACTACTTGCTTCTAAAGATAACCCATTTATCAACCCACTAGAGCTACACTGCAAAAAATATATTTCTTTGTTACATTTTTATAATTAATCATAATCAAAAATACTAAACCTTTTTTTACAACCTAACTTAACATTTTAACTAACCAACGAATATTTAAATATAATTCGCTTTATCCGCTAGTTCGTCGTCGGTAATCCTATGTAGTTATTTGATAGGAAATTGGGATTCATTCTGAAGCTTTTTGCAAAGATATTTCAAACAAAAATCAAACATCTAAAGGGATAAGACAATGACCGATAAATTAATTTACATCCCCTATGATGATACACAAATTACCCCTTCTGTAGATTACAAATACAATGAGCGGTTAAAAAGGTTTGGACACTGAACTAAATGAACAAACAAATAAAACTTCAATAAATGTTCCCATAGTTGTTAAGACAACGAATACGTTATGATAAAACATTGGGGACTAGTGTAATAAATAGCCCACTATATCCTCCCTCCTTGTGGGCTTGCGACTTGGAGATGTAATCCTTGTTTAATGGCTATCTTTAAAAATATTTTGCTCAAGCAATTTGAGTAATGTTTGTACTTAATAACTTGAAACATATGTTTTAACAAGCTTTAATCAAATTTTACTTTGTCATCCTTCTAATAATCAAATTACGAACAAAACAAGGATGACGACATCCATAAAGGGGAAACTCTAAAGAAAGGACAAACGAACAATAACTAGTATAGAGTGTTATAACTTCATAAGCAGAACATAAATTTGTAAGTCAAAAAAATTGTACATAAAATCACGTAAATGCAGGATACGGACGGACCATAGAAAATCTTAGTTTTTAAAAATACCACAACAAACCAGGATAGTTTTGTCCATTTGTAGCCCAGAAATGAAAAGATAGCACATAAATGTATTGTTAAAAATTTAAAAGTCAACAAGTGTCAACCCCCCTCCTTTTTTGGGGGGTTGGGGGGTCTAGGTTTATTTTCGGTGAAGTTTAATCTAAAGCCAAGAAAACAAAAAATTATTATAACCGGTTCTACCCCCTCCCTTATTCTCTTTCCCACTTTCAGTTTAGAAGGGTGACGCAAATTTTAGATCCCAAATTTCGCGATTTGAATAAAAATTATCTTTATATTATAGCGAATTAAATAATCTTGCAAGCATCGCTTTTATCTTATGAAGAAAAATCTGCGAAAAACGAGATCTGAAATTTGCGTCATCCTGCCAATATGACGCAAGACGCATGACCGCTACGACCGTGGTAATATTTTAAACCCAATCTTATTTTCAATCATATGCTTTTGTACTAATGTTTTTCCCTGTAAAGAATTTTGTACTTGTACTTTTTGACTGCCCTATAGAAAAATCTCTCTTCTTCTAATAAGCCTTTCAATTATCAGTGGGATTAGAATTTATATATGTATATATATTAAATAGTATACCAATAACATTTTCTTGTTTTATAGTAGTTTCACTACAAAATAACATAAATGGTTAAGAACTCTTTGTTTCACTAATTATCTTAACGGCAAAGTATGTCGTAATATTTTTGTAAAAAAAAACTGCTGAAGTTTTGTAATATTTTTGCATCATTTAAAATCCAGCTCGACTGTAATTTTGTATTTCTACCAGCTGCTGTTTTACGCCACAAGTAGCCTTTTTGTGCAACTGCAGATTATTTAAAATCTTTTTTTTTCGGCTGCGATTTTTCCAAATTTCAGCGGGCATCTGTAGCTACCGAGTCCTTGGATTAATCGATAATATTTGTAAAATGGATAATTAGTTATTAGATAATCATAATGTAATTACCGTTAGATCAATCTTAAGATTAAATGGAACACATGGATTGAAGGATAGGTCAATGAAAGAAAAATCCATCTAGATTAGACAGTGATCATATTTGACATACTTTCTACATGACAATAATAAAACTGAATAACTGACAATATCAATTATGTTATCTGAATGTTGCATAGGCTAATACAACAATAGATGGGATGGGGTAAATTAGGTGGATGGGGGATCCGTTATTTTAGCAAGCTGCAAGCATCATTTTATCAGAGTACATTAAGATCTGGTGCACATCCAAATAATAATAATTCGATTGACGTAACATCGAAATAACGTAAATTTAATGACATTATGACTAAATTTTTGTTGATTTGAAAATAGGACAAATGGAATTAGAGGGAAATCATCAAACTTTCAGCTAAATAAAACTTAGAGGAAGTTTAATTTTTCTCTCATTCACCTATCCTTTTACCGCTTAATTGATCATATGGACTATTATACTATCTAAATTAGAAAATTTAAAGAATTTTAAACATTTCCTGTTATACTGTTATTTATAAATAGAGTTCTATCACTTTACCATATGTAGGCGCATTTTTTTCATAGTCGCCAAAATACACAATATTTAAAAATAATAGAGGCTTAAAATACATATTCTGTTGTAATTATAAGCAAAAATAGATTTATTATTACTTGGATCTTGCATCAGATTTTCATGTACTCCAATAAAGTGAAACATGAAGCTGGCTAAAATATTGATACCATCATACCCTTTCCTTCTACTGGATGAACCAACTGGCCAATAGATTACATTCATGTTAGCAACCTTAATTGACGACAAATTTTCATAATATATTCTATATTCATTTTCAGCAATTCTTATATTTTGGTAATATGATAATTTTAAGGGAATCGATGGTACACCGTTATACATACTTTAAAGGACAATTAGCAAGGTCAAGAAAGGTTTATGGCATCTGAAGAAAAAAACCATATTGCATCTAACACTTCCACCAATGAAATGTATTATTATTATTGGGATAAAATTTATTGTTTTGTGGTATGTTTAATTGATTCAAAGCACAATTACCTAGCAAGGTCAAGAAAGGTTTATGGCATCTGAAGAAAAAAACCATATTGCATTTAACACTTCCACCAATGAAATGTATTATTAATATTGGGATAAAATTTATTGTTTAGTGGTATGTTTAATTGATGCAATATTACAACGATAAATATATGTTAAATCCCAACGATGATAAAAAAAAGTTCACATGGCAATCTAATAAGTTCATAAAACTAGGTATAAGTAGAATTTAAATAGTCCAATGCCCCCTTCCTCCCTGGTTAAAACTAAATTCTATATATTACCAGGAAGGCAGGGGACATTGGGCTGTTTATTACACTATTAAAGTAAAACACTAGAGGGAGGAAGGGTTAAATAACTGTATCTCCCCATCGTAACCGTCTTGCGCAACCTTTCTATTGGGTCATTAAAAATCAACCAATATGGTATCGCTTATATTACACAGCAAAGTAGCAGAAAATAATTTAGAAGCAGACGACAGAGGTCTTTGAAAACTGAAGGGAGGTAGTTGTCTGTATATATCTCTATACTATAGATCTGTTATTACACTAGTTTCAAAGTTTTAAAATGACGTTTTCTTTAACAATTTAGGGGACTTTTATTTAATTTTTATCTGTTTTGTTTCATTAAGTTGAGTGTCAAAACGTTTCAACAACTAATTGTAATCTACATGTATTTACATGGGGATGTACATCAATTTAATGGCCAGTGTCTTACCCCTTTAGATCCTTGATATATTACTCTATTTATACAAAATTTGAGTTACCTAAGCAAAAAGTTCAGTCTCTAATGGATGTACTTTTTCTTTTTATCAAAAACTGAGTGTACTTTTTAGTCTGTTTTTGTATCTTATTAATGAAATAAAAGGCACAATAGTGACTTAATGTTGGGTTTCTTTACCTCATTCCAATTATATTGTTACTAAATAAGGCCCTTAAAGGGACATGGACATATATTTAGAGATATTAATGTTGTATACTTGTGTTGAAGGTTAATTTTGAGTTACTCCTACAATAATGGATATATCATTACTTGGATGTATCATCAGATCGACATTACCCCATCCTCCCCCTTCATACTAAACAAACTGACCATTTAAAAGAGTTAGCAACCTAAATTGACAACCTTTTTTCCCTGTCATAATATCCAGGTATATATTCCTACAATTGCAAAACTCCCATTACGCTATCAAACTAAAAGGTACTCTCTTAGAATCTTTATTTTCTTTTTCCAATAATTTTTTGTTCTTTTATACTGTAGCCTGATTGTCATAGGAATAATTGCAAGTCGTTGAAATATCATTCTTTACCATATTTCGACACAAAACGCTTACGAATGTTTGTCCCTTTACCTGAGCTCTTTAGGACCACACTTGAAAATCTTTTGTTGTTTTTTAAGTAGGCAATTTTTAGGTTCTAGCGTAGCATCTCTATAATCATAATCTACTGTTGTCATTTTTAAAAGCGAAGCTTTTCTATAATTAGGGTCGGTCTGTCCGTCCGAGATAGATAGCTTTTATTCGTTAATTTAGGCATGTTAGAATTGTCCTATCGATTTCAAATTTTGCATGATGATTCCTGTAGTAGTTAGGTACGATTTAAAAACCGTAGCAACTCTATAATCATTACCAGAATGTCCGTACGTCCATTTTAAACATGTTGATTTTCTACTTTTTTAACAACAAATTTTTATGTGATCTAATTATCCGTTTGATCTGATTTTTGGTATATTGATTCCTGGGACAACAAAGAACAACAGTATAAGCGAATCAACTCTATAATCAAGTCCTTAAAATGTAAGTATGTCCATAAACATTATCCCGTATCAAGCAGTTTTCCAACAAATTTACTTAAATTTTGCTTCGACTCTGTCGATAATTTTATATTCTAATTATTCAGTTCAGACACTATACAAATGTTAATGTCCGTTTGTCCTACCGTTTCAGTGCTTCGCTTTTATGGATGTTGTCATCCTTGTTATATAATTATTTAAGGCTTACATTTTACTTCACATTTATTTTAAATTGAAATTGAAGTTAAAGATTGACTTTTTTGGATAATATTGTTTTTGTCTAATAATAAATACAATTAAAATTGCTGTACAGTGGCCTTGTACAGTGAGGAGTTTGTAGAGACTGCTGTTTACTTGTAAGGATTCATTTCAAAACCTTACAAGAAAAATCTATGGTCCAATCTTATGGTGAAACGCAATGTAGAGAGATAAGACAATGGTCGATAAATTGCTTAAGCCCTAAAAGACAAAAGCCTGGGCTAACAAAACTGGTATCAAATTTATAATTCTTAATCTAATATTCATGGAATATTGTCTCTAATACGATGTTATACATGATTTTTCAATATATCTAAAAACCGGTCCTAATCCAGCGGATATTAAGCGGCTTGAAAGCCGTACCGGAAATTAGTTCGTATCATCTTAACGTCTAGAACCCAACCTACTATATCAAATAATTGTAGAAGAGAAAACTCTATAATCCATTTTAATTCCTCACTAGTGTATGGCGTTTTGAGAAACACATTAAGAGAACAAAAGAAATTGTTGAGTTATGTCATAACAAAATTAGTTTCAACAATACATTGTTTTTCTTCCCTAACTTTTTTAACAAATAAATATACCTAAATGTGTTCTATAAAAGAACAGGAATATTAGGATCAAAAAAGGTTTTATTTATACTGTAAAAAGCAGGGAGGGAGGGGACATTGGACTCAATATAATATTACCCCAAATTCAATGGTTTGAAAACTTTTATTTCTAAATCTTTACTTGATTGTACAAGTTTTAGTTTATAAAATTTAAAAAATAATTGTAATCTACGAAAGGCTTTATTTTGTTTATCGTACTAGGGGTTGGGGTTATATGCATTTATCATCCATTATCTAAGCTGTTTGTAGCGAAGTCTTAATTGCACAACCTTTGCCTAAAAGTCTAAATATCTTTGCATGATTATTAGCAAATAGTCATAACATGTTTTGAAGCTGAATTTGGTGGAAGGATAAATTGGCTTGCATTAACTATTGCTATAGCCCATATTTGCAATACAATGTCATTGTCTATTCCTTGGTTTAGATATACATATTTTATTGTACTCAATATGTATCTAAAATCAACAAATGTTCGGCGAAAGGAAAATTTTAGATTTAATTAAGAAAACCTAAAAGCCATGTACAAAACTAATATGAAGCCTTCAGAAAAGTAAATGTAGCCGGCAGAGGCAGATAAAGGACCATTATTGATATTAATCTACAGCCCTTTCTTCCTCTATATATTTACCAGTTATTAAAGATAAAAAACTTGATAATCAAGGGACCTAAAGGAAAATTTTGGTGAAAAAGTTACAACACAAAAGGTTTGTGTAACCCTTCAAGATCTAATAAAGGTCTCGTCGACAAAGTTTTTAAGTCAACTTATTAGAGAAGGTGGTAAACTTTGAGTACCAGTATACTTTACAGTCAAATGTACCATTTCTCCATGTTGATAATACAGCCGGTAAAAATTATAGTCCATTGTAATATCCCTCAATCCATTAAGATCCAAACCCAACAACAACAAAAAATGTTAAAAAGAAAATGTTAGGTTATGTTATGCAAAAGCAAATAATAAATGATTATTAAAATGTTACAACAAATTGGCTGAAAATGAATAATTGAACCAACAACACACAACAAATTATTTTCTTTCTTGCTATAATTTTCATTACATACATACAGCACAATTTTTAAATAACTTTTTTCGGTATTATCCTCTTAGAAATTTTTTTTAATATTGAAAATTTGAGTACCCCCCCCCCCCCCCCCTCCGACAGCGAACTCTGGCCGCAGCGCTCGGCTCCCTAGCCGCAGAGCTCGGCCCCCTTGCCTGCCTAGCCGCAGCGCTCGGCTCCCTAGCCTAAAACCTAACCTAAAATAGTTGTTCGTCGGTAGTCAGGGGGGGGGGGGGTAAAAAATTGAAAAAAAAATTTCTAAGAGGATAACGCCCTTTTTTCTTTCGGTACTTTTTTTACTCAAATTGCAAAATTTTTATGGTAATAAAATATATTTTAGTTTTACAAAGATATTTATGTACAAAAGTAGCGCAGCAATATAAAGCAACCATTTAAGAAAAAAGAGAAGTTTTCTGTTTTTTTAAGACAGGTAAACTACAATTGTTGATTTGCTATTAAAAAATTAAATCTAATTAAAAAGGACACAATATCTTTTTAAACCCGAACCTTTTGATGTGTATACCCCCCCCCCCCCTAAAAGTAAGTGTATTATATAGTTGTTGTATGTAGGCCTTCAGCTAATAATCAATGACAGGACAGCATATTCTAATTTTTGTCGTTTTATAAAACGAAGTGAATAAAACGAGGACACTATTTCTATAAGCAGCGAAGCATTTAGAAGCCAACAATACTAAAGATTTTTTAAACTTGTAAGCTAACTAACAAAAAGTTAATAAAAATTCAAATATTGCTCTAAAATAGCATTTTTTTATATGCAATGTAGGTTTGTATTATTTGAGTCTCCGATTGTGAAATTTACCGTTAAACTGCTGGGTCATACCCTACTTACAAAATATTACATGATCTCAATCGATTAAAATGGATCAATATGTATAAATATATGTGTCTATATCCGTGCAATGGATATATTATTACTTGGATCTTACACCAGATTTTCATGTTCTCTAATAAAGTGAAAATTGCAGCGGGCTAAAATAAATATTACTTCTTCCAACAACTTTACCCAATCTTATCCCCTCCCTACTGGATAAACGAACTGACCAGTAAGCGAATTACATGTTAGCAAGCTAAATTGACGACAATTTTCCCCTGTCCTAATATCCACGTATATTATTATCCATTATCCGTGCCTAATGATTAATGATATGTAACCTGGTATTATCAAAATTATCATCTTGGCTAATTGTTCGGGGAGGATTTTTTACTGCTACACAAAACCTTTTTTGTCCACTTGCTGTAAAACACACAAATCAAAGAAAACAGGGATGGATCAATGGAATATGAAAATGTTTCAAATAATGTCTTGTTTCTTCAAAAACCAAAAGCACAGGATATTTCTTGAAAAAAAAAGTACGGGATACTCTTTAAATGGATATAGAATATATGTGGATATTATGACAGGAGAAAAATTGTCGTTCATTTAGGTTGCTAACATGGACATCCCTTATAGGTCATTAGTAGGAGGGGAGTGAATGGGGTAAAAGGGGTGGATGGGAGGATCGTTGTTTTAACCATCTACAAGTTTCACTTTATTAGAGTACATGATAATCTAGTGTAAGATCCAAGTAATAATAAATCCATTACTCTATATAATTGCCAATATAATATTCAATATTTGATATAAAAATATTATCTTAATTATACATATAAATAAAGCTTTTAACCAATTTATTTTATCTTTATCTATAAAATCAAGGGTTGGATGAATTGATTAAATGTTTTTGGACCCAAAACTTTTTGGCATTGAAATAGATTGGGGGAAAAGGGAGGGATGGCATAAAAAATGGATGTGCATCAATTTTCGCACAAGTATTACATTATAAAAGCATCATAACCGCACAACTGCACAATAATATTTTCACTGTCATTTATTGGTCAGTTCATTCATCCAGCAGAAGGATGAGGATGAAGTAAAGGGGGTGGAAGGAAGATCCTTATTTTAGCCCGCTGCATGTTTCTTTTTATTATCTAAAAATTAAAATGGTGTAAGATTCAAATAATAATAAATCAATTAGCACAATTGGTCTAGTTTTATACGCTCTTGTAATTTCATATTATTTGCTATTATGCATATCCAAAAATATACACTAATAAACGGAAGCAAATGAACACTAATAGATACGTGAAAAAGCAGTGTTCATACAAAAACATAACATGTTTAATTCTATGCAAAAAAGAACATTATTAAAATCTACAACACTTTCTCCCTCCTATTTCAATCTGCTACAAAGTGCAGAATTACCCACATAAGAATTAGGGGATAAGATTAGTTTAATGTCTTATATCAGTTTCTAGTCCCCAAAATTTTATTATAACGTTTTCGTATTCGTTGGATTAACAAATTTGGGGACTGTTATTGAATTTCGATTGGTTTGTTCATCTAGTTGAGTGTCCAAACGTTCTATCTACTAATTGTAAACTAGAGAAATAAGAGGTAACTTTGTGTATCATCATTGGGCTTGTACATCAAGTTATCGGCCACCGTCTTATCCCTTTAGATCCCTTTAAACGACCTCACTTATCTTGAGCTAAAAAAATGAGAAAAATGTATCTACTGTTTCTCAAAAACGTTCCAAAATCAATTGCTTTTTAAGGTCATTTTGATGTGGGGATCTTACTGGGCGAAAAATGAAATTGATTGTGTGGCCGCCATTCAATATGATACCTTTATATTAGGTTATTTCAATTTATGCAAGAATTTATTCAGAGCTCAGCAGCCGCGCGTAAGCCGCGACTGAGCCTCAAATTTAAACTTGTTTGGATGCTTTGAAATTTAGTTTGAAAAAAATCATAATAAAAAATCAAAATAATCATATTTTGGGCAGGTTTAAACTTCTATCTTATTTTTAAAATTTTAGCTGACGCGCGGCTGCCGAGCCCTGATTTATATGCTCTATTCGTGTACACATTAAGTGGTTTTTATAGCAAAGCTTTTCTACTCTTCTGGTTAATGTGTATGTTAGTGACGGATAGCTTAGGCATGTTAGAATTTTACTATTTTAAAATTGGCTTGACAATATCTTTAAAGTTAAGTACAATCTATACAGCGTAAAAAATCTACAATCATAACTAGAAATTCCGTATTTTCTTTTATAATATGATGATTTTTCCAGCTTTTTTGGCAACAATTATAATAATTATTACATATACTTTTTCCTTTTTATTGATTTACTAGAACAATAAGGTACAATGTTAAAACCGAAGGATTTTTAATATCACAAAAAGTTCTCAATTCCATATTAATTATTCTGGATTTAAGTAGTTTTGTGTTTTATGTTTTTGCTCAAACTTCTCAATAATGTTAAATATTGAAATTTGTTAATTAATATTTGTGAATTTTTGTTTTTGTTTTAATTATTGAGCTTCGCTTTTTATAATGTTGTCATCCTTCTTGAAGTAGATAAGCTACTCTAGAAGTATTCCTTCCCTTTATTAGTGACGCTTTTCATCTCTCTACCGAATAAATACATCCTCAATTATAGAATCTCTCTTTCTAACTGTATAGCTGCATACCACTTACCTAAAAGAAAAAATATTTTTTGTAACTCATAGTAAATATTTTTATTAAAGAGACGTGAACGATAGCTGAAACGCTATCGTTTTTGTTACGCGTATATATCCTATTATAAAAAGTAGTGATGTGCTTTTGTCTGAAGCTTTAGAATTTGAAAACTACTGAACCTATTGAGTTTTCTCCATTTTTTGGAAGCTTCTTACAGGTTCCTGGATGGTTTTAAGCTATTCAACTTTTTTATTTAAGTTTGAATTTATGTTGTTTTCCTTCGAATTCAGAGCTCCTTGATGCTAGAAACGCAGCCGCTATTAATATAATATGATAACAAATGCTTCTATTATTCAAATTATGCATTTATGAATTTATTTCCCATTGTCTTACCAATGGAGATACCTTTCCATAATTATGTGGTACTAAAAGGTGTTTGTAATAAACCACTGAAAGTTCAATAGTAAAAAGCAAATATTCTTAAAGTAGTAGATTATTAGGGAAGATATGAATTAAACCACATGTTTACTAAAAAGGACTATATTTGGTGATTTGGTTAGGTTTAGTAAGGTTTAGGGAAGTTCCAGAGGGTTAGGTTTACTTTAAAACATGTTTTCAAACAAACACTAACAGGGGTTGGTTGGGATTCCATAAGCTTTACAGCTTGATTTGAATAATAAGATTGAAAAAAGTAAAAGTGTCGAACTATGACGTCAGAAAAAATTAACAATTAACCAATAAGAAGCCAGTATTCACTGTGGTAAAATATATAGCAGCCTCTCATTGGTTAATTGTTAATTTTTTCTGATGTCATAGTTCGACACTTTTACTGTTTTTATAAGATTATGTGACGAAATTGTATAAATACCTAAGAGTAGTACTAGGGCGGGTTTACAATAAAATTCATAATTCCAAATTGGTTTAACATTTTACTGCTTGCGCGACGAGAGATATTCAAAAATCTGCCAAAAGTATTTGAATATTGGGTGCATTTTTACATGCGTAGTATCTTTAAATTTGTATGTTTTTAATAGTTATTTATCGCATTGTATTCCATAAGTATTAAAATGCAAAAATTAAAAATCATAACAAGTTTTTTTATTTTCATTTTATGATTCGTGGAAAATTGTCTGTAATACGCTGCTATACTTGATTTTTATAACGGATATTAATCGGTTTCGAAACCAAACTGGAAATACAATTACAATATTAATTACTAGCGGCTTCGCCCCTAGCCTCTAGGGGCTTTGCCCCAAGAGGTTATCAAAAAAAATTAAGGTGAAATTCGTAAAAGATCCAAGGAAATCTCCTGCAAAAAAAAAAAAAAAAATGGGGGGGGGATTTTTTTGTTTTTGGGGGGGTTGGGGGTGTCCCACCCCCCAAGAAAATATCTTAAAACCACCACAGGACCAGTAGGTATATTCCCTGAAGAGTAGAGCCCATTCGGTTCAGCGGTTACCGAGATCTTAAGCTTCAGACGGACAGACAGACAGACAGACGGACAGACGGACAGACAGACGGACAGACATCGTTCTACTTTGTATTATAGATGTTAGCATTAGGTCATCCATATTTTTTTGCAGTTTTTATTAATAAAATCAAGGGTCCATAGGTATAAGACAATAGCCTATGAATTGATGTACATCCCCAATGATGAACCAACCAATAAAAATGCAATAAAAGTCCCCAAAGTTGGCAAGTCAACTATTGTGAAATTAAGCACGATTTCCCCAATACTAAATAGTATTTTACACACATATTTCCAACTGATATATTACAAGTATACAGTTATAAGAACTATTTTGCAGATATGCAAGTCGATATTATGATTAAGTATTACTACTAGAAACCTAAATCAACCATACAACAATATTCTAATCATTATTTATTCAGTCTTCTATACACATGGCTCTGAGTGGCTGAGGGAAAGAAAAATATCCTAATAATATCTTAATACTTTGATTTTGAAGAAAAAAACATCTAGAGACCTTAGTAGAGCTTCTCTATAATAAATAACTCAATCGGTCAAGCGGTTATAGAGATCTTAACGGACAACAAAATAACGTTCTACTTTATTAGCAAACTTTTTTTGCATTTATGGATATTATTATCTTTGTTTGAATTTGAAATAGTTGAAAGTAAAACCGGTGGCTGATATGCCTTTTTATTTGGAATCAAATTTCCAAGTCAAAATTCCTGTCAAATTTGATTACAGTTGAGGCGTGTGTAGTAGTGTGGAGTTTGTTACAACATATGTTTATTTGAGTGGATAAAATACTAATCTGTTTCTACTAAGGTTTCTCAGTTAAAATCTCAGAAACCCTTATCTAATTAA
The DNA here is from genome assembly GCF_053477335.1 of Acartia tonsa. Lineage (NCBI taxonomy): Eukaryota > Metazoa > Arthropoda > Copepoda > Calanoida > Acartiidae > Acartia > Acartia tonsa. The sequence continues at coordinate 50,361,548 of NC_137261.1, forward strand.
GTATTCTATTTCAGGAAAATTTTTAAATAGCTCTCAGGATGGTTTTAAGAAATATTTTGCTCATTTTTTCCATGTTCGAAATCAGAACTAGAATAGTTCTGCTACGTATCTTAAAATGTAATTAATGATTTTTGTTTGAAATTTAAGATGACATTAGACTCTATATAATATAAGGTTTTTTATAAGTCTGTTCTTCAATTTAGGGAATCTTTATGTAGGTTAAGCTTATTTCAAAAATCAAAAGTCCATACCAGTGCCCTACTGGGCGTGTAGAACACAAATATTTCAAAATTGACAAGTCTTCAAAATAATAAGGCACTTTTGGCGGGTCATTGGGATTAGAGGCCGCGGGTAATAAAATATTATTTGACCATTTTTGTTGTTGTAAATAACAATAAAAATTTGTCATTTTTATTTAACAATCAAAATATTTAAGGAAGTATTTTTAGGAAAGGGGATATATACATGAAGCGATTTATTTAAAGTTTTCTCAATGTTCTATAATTTTTAGGAATCATAAAGGGCAATTTTGCTTTTGATTATTGGGATGTACATTGGTTTATCGTCCATTGTCGTATCCTTAGAATCTCAGGAATAACATTCAAAACCTTATATGATTCAAAACAATTAAAACTGCTAATTGTCTATTTTTTTTAAAGTTTTTTTAAGTATCATTATATTTTTTTCTATTTAAAAAGTAAAAACGCAATAAAATTCGATGTATATTAAAATTATAGTCAGGCTTTCAATAGTACTTCTTTTTTAATCAGATCTTACATTTACTTGTGACTAGTGATTTACGCAATTTTTTCACCTTTCAAGTGTTATTATCTGATAAGGAATCTTTTTAAAAACTTTTGTTCACATACAAGTACAGGATAACAAGTATCTTAATATTCATAACTCGAAAAAATATGAAAATACTAGAAAATATTGGGATCTTAAGGGCTAAAATGATGGATGAGACATTAATGTACATCCCCAATGATGATAAACAAATCTAAAGCCATATGTAGACTAAACTTGGTTGTTATAATGTTTAGACACTGCTTTTTTGCACCTACAAAAAGAAAGAAAGGAGCAGAAAAAAAGAGAGCAAGAGAAGCTAAAGCATTAGGAACAAGATTTGGGTGTTACAAAAAATATGATTGGATAGGAGGAGTGAAAAAAAGAAAGGAAGAAAGAGAGAGAGAGAGAGAGAGAGAGAGAGAGAGAGAGAGAGAGAGAGAGAGAGAGAGAGAGAGAGAGAAAGAGAGAGAGAGGGAGAGAGAGAGAGAGAGAGAGAGAGAGAGAGAGAAAGAGAGAGAGAGGGAGAGAGAGAGAAAGAGAGAGAGAGGGAGAGAGAGAGAGAGAGAGAGAGAGAAGGAGAGAGGTATGTAATATTGAATGTTGATATTTGAGATGATTGCACGCAATATATTATCAGACTCTAAATCTTATTCAATACATTTTGGTAGTGAAGCTGTTTCATACTTTTGGTACATCCTTTTAACAATCCATCACATTTAAACAAGTAGTTTCTTTTACCGATTGAAAGCGTTATTCAACAGACCAAACAAATATATAGAGATTTCAACAATAATAGTTGTTTATTGCATCGTATTATAGACAGCTTTCCGCGGATATTAAAATTAAAACAATATAAGATAGTTAGTCCCGATTTTATGATTACTATTTCAATTTTGGTGGAAAATTGTCTGTTATGCGATGCTAAACATGATTATTTAGTATGGGTGAAAACCGGTTCTTATCCAGCTGATATTAATCAGTTTCGAAGCCAACTGGAAGTAGTTTTATATTATTTTCTGACCGTGACTTCTTCTTTTATTTATAATATTTTATATTTTTTATTGATGAGCTACTTATTGGTGTAGTTGTCCTTGTTTTATTGAATAAAGACAGGACACACAACATCACCAACATCAAATAAAACTTTCAGGAATATAGTCATAAACAATTGACAAGGACAATCATGCCCAAGAGTATCGAAATATGTATTATAAATCAGCCTTTTTTAACATTTAATTATTTTAATAAACATGTTTTAGTATTCCTAAACTATGTGTACTTGTTTTTGTAGAATAATCATCTTGAAATACAAAATAATCTAGTTTAATAAAAAAAATTACCGATAAGTATGCCTATATTTGTGAAAGGGCTTACTTTAGAACATTCCTATGCTGTCTACATAGATTCTTCAATTTATTCATAAAAATAGTATCTAACATTATAAGGATGACAAAAAAACGGCAGGAAAGGTATACTAATTGCAAAATTGTGATTTAGTATTTTAAAATATTTTTTTATATTTCTAAATCCTCAGTTAAAAGAGGGTGTTTTATGTACGGGATAATGTTCGACTAATATTCTATTATAAAGATGTTTTTATAAAGGGACTTTGTAATTGATATTTTATCCAATGTTAGTTTTTGTTTTTGTCTGTTTTTTTTTGGGGGGGGGAGCCAATCGCCTTAAAATTATCAATTTTAGTCTTAAAAAGGAAAGAGTTAATAAACTAAGGTGGGTCATTTTTTCTAGGGGTGATTTCTCTTAGAGGGTGATGGTACCCTTCTCCAAAATAGATACAAACCTTCCCATTACCAATGAGAAGCTACATTGTAAAGGAGAACCATATCGGTTCAGCGGTTAGTGAGATCCTTCGGTAAAGACAGACACGCGCACACAGACAGACATCCTGTTAAGTTTATCCTTTTTTTGGGTATTTTCTGCGGAGATTTCATCCTATATTTGTTTGTTGGTCTGCATTATTTCAAGTCATCCAGCCATGTGAAGGGATTTGACACATTCAAATAGAGTAACATTTAGAAGAATGGTAGTTAAGAGTATAAACATTAGAGTAAAACAATAGAGGGGGGAAGTGGTTAAATAACTGTATGTCCCTACCCCGAGGACCCTGTGCCGACTCTCAATCGGGTCTTTCCAACAATAGAATCGGGAATATTAACACAGCCAAGTCGCTAGAAAAGAGAAGGAAGCAATTTGCTAGCAGACGAAACAAGTCCGTAGGTAGTTGTCTGGTTATACATGTATAGAATTTATTGTTAAAACTTTTCAATCTGTAAAAAATGTTCTCTTAAGATAAAATGAAAACACATGAATTAAACAGAAATAAGGGGGGGGGAAATTAGATAAAAAATATTTTAAAACCTTGGATATAAAGTAAAGTACTATTCTGAAATTGTTATTCACTGAATTGTATCTTCATTGGATGATTTATGTAGAAATATGTAAAGTAACTCTATCCCTTCAAACTGTGGTAATATCTCAGCAAAATAAACAAGAAAAAATATGAAAAAAGACTAAATTAAAGCTTTTTGATATAGGTAATCAGAATCCTATAATCAGCAACTATTCATTTGGTCGGACAAAAAAGTAAGAACACATTGGCTATTATAATATTCCAATGATTTAAGGGAAGATTCGATTAGGTCATGAAGAGTAATTCGTAGGCCTCTAGGGACAATTGAGGTTTCAAATTTTATTTTAAAAAGAAAACGAAATTATTTCTGCGGATGATTTCTCTTAGTATAGTTATAAACCTTCCCAGGACCTATGAGAAGCTAAACTGTAAAGAAGAAACAAGCCAGATCCTTCGGTACAGACACACTGAAAATTATCCTGTTACTTTTATATAAGAATTTGCTGGATAATTCCCAGAAAATCCATGACAACTGTTCCTCCCAATTGACTGAAGTCATTCTTCTTGTCACAAACCAAGCACACCCCTTTGTCACCCCCTGCGTCACACGCGTCGCACCCCACTGTCACGCATCGCGTCACATATGCGTCACCCACTATCACAGAATAATGGGGTGTTGCATGCAATTGACGCAAAGAAAAAACAATCTTTAAAAATTTAAAATTGGGTTTCAAAACTAAAAAATGTGTATCGTATTAGTCTAAATGACAACATAAAACAAAATAATTTCACAAAATTAGTTTAGGTATTATTAAAACATCAAATTTTTTAATAAACCTTTAGTATCATGGTTAAATTGTTGCCTTATTAAAAAATCATTTTAAATTGTCTACAGTAAATATTTTTTGAATAATAAACTTGAGCTTTTTAATGATTTTAATAATCTTTTGTTATTTTTAAACTGATTAAGCCTGTTGTTCCACGTGAACACCTAGGGTAAGAATTGTTACTATTGAAGAAGAATATAAGGAAGATATAATGACATATGACTGAATTCTATTCCCAGCTACTCAATATTTAAGTATTTCCTTAAACCTGCAAATGAACCTGTTTTCAACATTATTAGAATTAATACAGCTATGATCCAATTTGTCAAAAGCCATTACATTGCAGCATAAATATCTAAAATTTAAAACCCAAATTTTATTACTATTGAATTAAATCCCCCCCCCCCTTTTCCGTTTTAACACTTAAGCCTTAGTCATAATTTTCTTTGCTATTGGCCTTTCTACATAAATTATTTATTTTTGCAAGATGAAATCACTTCGAATGTAATACTACTTGCGAAAAAATATATTTTACATAATCTGAAAAATGTGCAAGTTTGATGAAACACCTCTGAATTCCTCTCGTCTGATAGCCTGATATCTAGTTGCCGAATGTGTACGCAGTTTCCTGAGTGTTTCCTCATCCTAGCTCAATATTTACTACTAGCTAAAAAAGCTTCAAACTTCAAAAAAAAAAATCAAAATTTAAAAAATTCAAATTTATAATGTATATTGTATAAATCGTTTACACATTCAAATTTTGATTTTTTTAAGGGAAGTTTGAAGATTTGTAGCTAGTAGTAAATATTGAGCGAGGATGAGGAAACACCCAGGAAACTGCGTACACATTCGGCAACTAGATATCAGGCTATCTCCCGTCTGTCTGTCTGTATTATTATTATTATTCAATTGTCAATTCATTTAGAGTTAGACATTGTGTGGTATTTGGGTAGGAAGGTATACATAATTCATAGGTACATACACGGTGTTTCCACGCATCAACACATTAAAGATAAATTAAAATCCAATATTAAAAAAATGTTTTAGATGGACGTATGGGCATTTTTAGCGATGATTATAGAGTTGCTTCGTTTTCTTTATCGTACTTAACAATATGAAATAAAAGTTCAGTTGACCTATTTTCATTATTATTACTTTATAGATGACAATTCCGGCATAATGAAGTTAAAATGAAAAAAAAAAAAAAACATTGTCTCAGTAATGATTATTTTTAAGAAAATTTTTTTTTTTTTTTAATTAATAATTAATTTTTGTGATATATCTATTAAAACTATAAATGCAGTGTTATATTTAGCTAAAATATTGTATTTTTCTGTTTTGAAACAATGCCAATACGGATTCTTATTAAGTAAATGATATCCACATTTCACATGCTTGTTAAATATGTTAAACAGTGAGGGAGGGGACATTGGGCTGTTTAGTACACTAGTGCCCAAAGTTTTAAACATTCTATCATTTAATGGCTTAACAACTTTGGGTACTTTCATTGAATTTTTATTGGTTGTTTCATTAATTTGAGTGAGCAAATGTGTTAACCACTTATTGTAATTATTGGGGATGTATATTAATTTATTGCCGGTTGTCTAATCCCTTGAGATTTCTTATGTTTGGGACTGATTTACATCTTAATGTATATTTAATAGATGAAGAGTTAATTCTGACTTTCCCAAAGAGAAAACTAAGATATTACAATGCGTTTTATTCGGTATTGGCATTCCGATTTTAATATTCTCATAAAATCGAGAGTCCTATCTAAGCTAAATGGCTTAATAGTTATTTATTGTACCATAATATAGACAGCTTTCCGATTTAATAAATCTGGTATTAATTTTATGATTTATTTTTATCGTGAAAAATTGTCTGTAATTTGATGTTTACATGATTTTTCATCAGGTTATTTAGTTGCTGAGCTGAACAACTGAGAAGAAAAAAAATTTAGTCACTTATCTGTTTTTTGACACTTTCTTAATTGACTTTGCGTTTAGAATTTGTCCTTCGTTTATTTAAAGATAAACACACTTTTGGTCAGAAGAAAAACTTACATTTTTTTCAGGGTCTCATAAACTTTCTTCAGATGTAAAATAACACCCCGTTTACAATTAATATTTTTAAAAAGGTATTTTATCAATATAGGACTTATATAGCCAAAACGGAATTTCTATAGAATATATGTGGATATATTGACAGGGGAAAATTTGTCGTAAAGCTAGCTTGCTAATATGGACCTTATTTTTTGTCAGTTTGTTCATACAGTTTGAGGGGAGGGGATGGGGTAAAGAGGGCTATCGCATATCAGAGTACATGAAAATCTGGTTCAACATCCAAGTAATAATATATCGATTCATAACGGTATTTAATATCCATTTCAGAGGGGACAAAAAACGGTTCAATTTCATGAAATTAGAAAATGCTAAAATTTTGTATAATTTCCCCATTTCTTTTTCTGAATTACCCGAAACTTTCCAACACAAATGACAATTTAAGACCATTACCACAAAGAATGAAAATATACTTCTAGCAGGAATTCAAGGATAGGACAATGATGAAAAAATGTAATTGTTTCACCAAATAAATACCTTCAGAGGTTATGTCAGGGGAATGACAATGATATCAATAGAAGAATGATGTCTTTTTACTCTGAAGCAATCAAATAATTATTTGTCTGAATCTATAAATTATTACTTGGATGGTGCACCAGATTTTTATGTACTCTGATAAAGTGATGCTAGCATCTGGCTAAAATAATTATACCCCCTTTCCCCCTTCCCCGCACCTCCGACTGGATGATCGAGGTGACCAATTAATGAGGTCCATATTAGCAAGCTAAATTGACGACAAATTTTCCCCTGCCAATATATCCACGTATATATCTCAGTAAAACCACAGGTTCTAACTTTAAGATCTACCATCAAGGCATTAATCAATTTTGAGCATTTCATAATTATCTTCCATTTACCCATCCCTTTATCCCTGATATATGCAGGAGACGTGGCTAAACAACAATTTTAACTCATTTTACAACAAAGAAAAATGGTAAACAAGGAGAATTTGGTCCAAAGCGCACGCTTCAGAAAACCTTAGAAATATCAAGGCTTATCTTTAACAAGTATGTGTATGTCAGTCAAAGAAAATTTAAATGAACTTTAAAAATATACACTTCAAAAAATTTACACAAAATAATTTCCAAAAGTTGATATAATTGTAAATGATGACATAAATATGTGACACTTATAGAAAAAAATCAATTCAAACAAACACAATAATGTACAAAAAGAAAGCAAAAATTGAAAGCCAACTGATGTTATCCAATGCTAAATATAACCCATAGTTACAGAAGTATTCACTAATAATTCAGATTGCTCATAGCCATAAGATAGATATCACTTTTATGACTCTGTCATACGGCCGTACTGACCCAAGTTATATAGTAGCTTCGCTATTAAAAAAGAAAGAAGGCATATTTTGTCAGAGACAGTTAAATATGGACACAGGGACAAGCATTAAAAAATTTAAATCATGATATATGTTCATGTATTTTTTAAAGATTAGTTCCTTTTTAATCACTACAAGATGCGCCCCTAGCATCTAGGGAATCTGTTTTCAAAGGCGCAAAAAAGGGGCAGATAGCCTTAAACCGTCCCAAGGCTTAAATCAATAAGTACTTTATATTATTGATATTATGTTTTTGCGAATTTATAAATCATAATTCGTTTAATAATTACCATTCTTTGAAACTTTTTATACGGGAAAAAGGACGTCCAAGATGTATTGTTTACCCCCTTAAATTATGAAACCCCTCATTTATCCCCACCCCCTAAAAATAAAAAAATACATAAGATTACACCCTCCAACATAAGAAACTCCCTTATTTTACCCCCTAAAAATAAAAAAAGGCCTAGAAGTCCCTGAACTGTTGTAATTTAAAATCTGTGGATAACTGTCCGTGTCCCTGGTTAGCTTAAATATGAATATTGCCTTGAATATTTGAATACAAATGATCTGCATCAGCGCCATGCCTAGACACCAATTATGCCAAGAAAAAAAAATAGGAATTTCTTGTGTAGAGAAAATGTTAATTAGGTTGTTGTGACATGTCCCCCGCTGGAGGGTTAGTAGCCCTGCATACTAAATTAATCCAAACCTAACCTTAATACATTTTATAGGTCACTTATGGATTTTCGATATCCATTCTGTTCTTATTGAACCCTTATATATTTCTATTTGTACGGAAGCTCCTGTGATGATTTAAGGCTAGTTTTTGCCCTTCCCTATCCCTTCAAAGTGTTAAATTTATAAATTTATATAATCTAAGCAACGACTATTAACATAACTTCTTTATGTATAATATTAAGGGGTTTTTAAACTAAGGTTAGATTTTGACTTTTTTGTAACTTAAAAACGATTAAGTTATTTTAATATGTTTATGCGTTGAACCCAAGGCTGAACATAATTGATATCAATAGAGAAACAAACAACATAATTATATATGTACATACTTTTAGTGAAACCCCAAATAATAACGGCACTGCAGCCGCGCGTCAGCTGCTTATAAGCCTCAGTGAAATCGTCATATTACAACTTTACAATTCAGCTGGATGTCTAAAACTGTTTCTAAACAGATAATTCATCTTTTTAAAACTTATTCTTTAGTACACAAGCTGGTTAAAAATTTGAGGCTTATGTACGACTGAGGCACTGCTGCCGAACCTTAAACGTGCAAAATATTTATTTTGAAATATCTTAGTATGATTCTTATTTTCTGACCAAAAGCATGTTTATCTAATAGATAAATGAAGGACAAATTTTAAAGGCAACGTCAATTAGAAAAGTGACAAAAAATTGATAAAAGTTAAAAGTGTTTGTGTGTTATTTTGAGGAATGTTATTGAAACTTTCAACAACATCCGCTTAAATAATGTAACCAACAATATGATAATGTAACTAAGCTTATGCTTCACGTTAAGATTGAAAAGAATAGAACAATTTTATCAATTCTAAATTGTGCAGTATTGTGTAATAATTTGAAAAAATAAAATAAGAAAATGGGATAGGGGGGGGGGTTATATGTTATTTCTTGGCTTCCCCAATAAAAGCCATCAAAGACAGAAACAGACGTAAGCAATTTTTATTTATTTGAATCTTTAATGTGTGTTTAAAATTACGTGTGCGTTATATTGGTGAACTTGATGAAATGGGAAAAAAGTCAATATCAACAAAAATATACTATGATTAAAATCCATTTCAATCTACTGGATTGAATGGGGGGGGGGGGGGAGAACCCTCACTAATGGTATTGAATAATAAAATAGCATATCAATCTTAGATAATTTGTGCACCTATTGTGAGCTATTTTATGGAATAGAGGCTATAGATACATAGAGTTATACTTTACAAAATAATTATTGAACATAAATATATAAAGTTAAACTATATAAAATACCAAGCAGCTACACCCCTAGCTTCTAGGGGTTGAAAGTGGCTAGAAAAATAGCATTCTAGGACATAAATTTAAAATTAAATAGCCTAAAACCATAACAGAATCTATGTGAATATTACCTCAAAAAGAGAACCCAATCCGTTTAGAAATTATTGAGATTTTTAGCTTCGAACAAAAAAAACCTTACTACTTTATACAATAGGATCATCATTTTTTTATCTTGAGCTTGGCCTATGTTATTGTAAAACTGTAACCTTACCTAAAAAGAAAATAATAAAATTAGTTTTGACTTAGTCTTCTTAATTAAGAATTAACCTCGTATTGGCGAGGCTTCTGTCCATAACGCTTTAACGTCTTAACAGTTAAAACTATTACATATAAAAAATACCGATTCAATTGAAAAAAAGAAAAGAAAAAAAAGTTTTTATTAACATATTGTTTTCATCTATTTCTTAGTTATTACATCTATTGGATATTTTAAGAATTGAATGAAATTATAATAGCATGTATACTGTATACCTATCTAGCTGCCTTAAATTTTACCATAGATAAAAGGAACAGTAAATATAGCTTTTTTAAATTGAAATTGATATGCTCATCATGTAAATTTATTGTTTGAAACAGGTTTTTTTTATTTTTTTAATGGCTTTGTTAATTAACCCCAATAAAGGATTTAATGGGTAAAACAATGGACAATAAATGGATAAACACCTCCAACTAAAGTAAACAAAATTTCCCCATCTATATAATTTGAAAATGTTGGGGTAAAATTTTAAACTCTGAATTCAACTAAATTACATTTTTATTGTTTTAAAACCAACGAATGGGAGCTCGAACATCCAGACAAAGTCGTGCAATTGACGGGTATGTTGTGTGTAAAACATATGATAATGAAATATTTTTTTTTTAATTGTTCGTAAAAATAAGTTATGAAATTATTAATTGTTAAAAGTGCCTATTCCTTGACACGTGTGGTAGAAAGATATTTTACTCATGCAATCATAATTTTAATCCTTCTTGTATCTAATTTAATCTATGATGCAATAGTATAAATAAAAACAAGGATGATAATATCCAATAAGAACAGATAAGATTTAAATAACGGTATTGTTATGGATAATTTACAATAAGGTATATTAAAGTAGGTATGGTAAAATGCCATAAAAGACATTTATATTAAGTTCATTGATATGGTAAGCCATGTATTTCGCTTTGAGGACGTAATTTATAAAAAAGTAGCTACGCTTTGTAAGAATTTTGGCATAAATAATGTAATCTAAAAGTGCATGTCTTTCATAAGGATCCGTACAGATATTCATAGATTTAAATCAAGATGCAATGTTTGTGTGAGATTATCGTGTAGAATAATGGATATATAATATACGTGGATATTATGACAGGAGAAAAATTGTCGTCAATTTAGGTTGATTATATGGACATCACACAGTCAGTTGGTTCACCCAGTAGGAGGGAAAAGAATGGGGTAAAGGTTTCACTTTATTAGAGTACATGATAATCTGAGCTTGATCTTTAAATCATTTTAGTGGTGAATCAGATTGGGGTGCGCGAAATTTCAGCCAATCACAGCGTGGCATTTTAAAATTGCCGCGCTGTGATTGGCTAAAATTTCGCGCACCCCGATCTAAATCACCATTAAAATGATTTAAAGATCCAGCTCTGGTGAAAAATCCAATTAATAATAAATCCATTGTAGGAAACCAGGGAAGTATATAATGCTAGGTAAACTTATTAGGATGAAAAAAGGATAATGATAAGAAAATATTTGATCTTAGTCAAATTAATTCTGGAATGTATGTATTTGTCCATGGTCTTCCTGCATACCATATGTGACTAAACTACACGTGTACAAATAGATTAAAGGAAACATTTTTTCTAAAAACAAAATCCACCCCCGCATTTTTAAAAGGCTGAGGCGTTCACAGAATACTATAAAGGGGAGAGGGGGTATCAAGTTTATTATTTTTAAAGGAATGTGACCATCGCCTTTTTGGTACACATTTTGATATATACCTCTTGTGTGCGTTTTAAAAGCGAAGCTTTTCTATAATTAGGTTCGGTCCGTCCGTCCGTACGTCCGTCCGTAACGGATAGCTTTTTTCGTTAATTTAGGCATGTTAGAATTGTCCTATCGATTTCAAACTTTGCATGGTGATTCCTGTAGTAGTTAGGTACGATTTAGAAAGCGTAGCAACTCTTTAATCATTACCAGAATGTCTGTACTTTCATTTTAAACATGTTGATTTTTTTACTTTTTTAACAACAACTTTTTATGTTATTTAATTATCCGATTGATCTGATTTTTGGTATACTGATTCCTGGGACAACAAAGTACAATATTATAAGCGAAGCAACTCTATAATCAATTCTGATTATTCAGTTCTGACACTATACAAGTGTTAATGTCCGTTTGTCCTGCCGTTTCATTGCTTCGCTTTTATGGATGTTGTCATCCTTGTTTAAATACTTCTATTTTTCAAAGATCGCTAGTGACGTCAAAATATTCTAGATCCTACCATGCACCAAGCATTTCTAAAAGAAAAACGACAGTCTTCTTAATTTTACAGTTTTCAAATCTTTTCACATGTAAAAAGAAAGAATCTCTCTGGTCGTTTAAGCTTCAGTCTCGATAACCAGTAAACCGATTAGGCTCTGCTTTTCAGGGAATACGCTTACTGTCATATCATATTTAAAATCTGTTTTTGGGAGGTGAGAATATAATATTTGATTATTGTTTATTACATAGATTTAAAATCTTCGTCTCTTTACTCACTTTATAAATCATACCCTGTAATCTAACTTGCTATTAGGTTTTTTCATGCGAACATGTACAAACACCATTTTTATGACTTAGTTCCCGGGTCAAATTGATTCTTTTTTTCTTTGAATAAAAATGTTTTTAAAAGTTGACACTGCATTCCTGTGCACACACCACCACTCCAGGAATATAAAGGGATAAGACAATCGCCGATAATTTTATGTACATCCGCAATGATGATAAACAAAATTAACCTTTCTGTAGATTAAAATTAGTAGTAGAAACGCTTGGACACCAACAAACCAAAATTTTAAAAAGTCAACGAAGTTGTTAATACAACGAATAAAAAAACGTCATTATAAAACTTTGGGGACTAGTGTAATAAACAGCCCAAATGTCCTCTACCTCCCTGCTACCACCCACTTGTTTTTTTTTATTTATTTCAAACATGCACTTACGCACATCAGAGATTCAGGGATATGTCAGTAGGAGATAAATTACTATTTTCCAATGAAGGCCTTTTTTCATTTTTAGGAAAGATTTGCACATGTCTTAGGGTGGTTTACGGCTAATTTGCTTCTCTCTTTCGACCTTTTAAAAAGCAGAGCGCCTCCGCTAATAAGTTATATGTTGAATTGGTCCATATCTAAGCAATAATTATGACCAATATTAAAAAGTAAAACAGAATCTAAATTCTACAAATGGTATTGTGACTACAATTTCATGCTGATAGGTATGTGTAATAGCCGTAAAAATATGTATCATATTGATTTTCTAATCTTATATTGTTTGAAGACAAATGAATGAGTTGGTTAAAAGAAAGAATGAGAACTATATTCAAGGATCTAAAGAGACAAGACAATGGGCGATAGATCATTGTACATCCCCATTATGACATTAACCCTACTGTGGGTAGATTACAATAAGTGGTTAAAACGTTTGAACACTCAACTAAATGAACCAACAAATCATATGCAATAAAAGTCCCCAAGGTTGTTAAGCCAATCAATAAGAAAACGTCATTATAAGACTTTTGGTACTAGTGGTATAAACACCCAGATGTCATCTCCCTCCCTGACAATCTTAATTTTTTTAAGACCACCAAAATATAATATACAAAATATTTAAAAATTTTATTATTAAAACACTAATGATTTCTTAATTATCATTATCATACGATGAAGGCAAATTACTCCCTCAAAATAATTAATTATATCTATTAACTTCTGAGTTCTAATATTAAATATGATTACTGTTTTAGTTTTAAAGGTCAGAATGCTTATTAACTTTTTTAGTAGCGAAGCTACTCTATAATTCACTTTGTCCGTCCGTCAGTCCGTCAGTCCGTCAGTCAGTCCGTAACGCTATGGGGGAAATGGGATTTACTCAGCTCCTATAAATGATAGAATGCTGAAATTTTTTGACAACATTCCCATCATTAAGGAGCACAATTGACTATAAAACATCATTGGCGTTCGGACCGATTTTTAGCAGGTTTTTGGCTATTTTTATATTCTTCACATTTTTCTCCATATCTTCAGTGTTTATGGTCCGATTTTCAAAATTTTTTCAGTTACAGATATCAAAATGAAATTTCCCGTCGTTTAAAGGAACAACCATGAAGGCCAGACTGCCTTTTTAGCACGTTTTAGGCTATTTTTATATTTTTCACATTTTTCTCCATATCTTTAGTGTTTATGGTTCGATTTTCAAAATTTTTTCAGTTATAGATATCAAAATTAAATTTCCCGTCTTTTAAAGAAAACAATCTTGACGGCCAGACTGCCTTTTTAGCAGGTTTTAGGCTATTTTTATATTTTTCACATTTTTCTCCATATCTTTAGTGTTTATGGTTCGATTTTCAAAATTTTTTCAGTTATAGATATCAAAATTAAATTTCCCGTCTTTTAAAGAAAACAATCTTGACGGCCAGACTGCCTCTTTAGCAGGTTTTAGGCTGTTTTATATATATGTAACATTTTTCTCCATATCTTCAGTGTTTATAGTCCGATTTTCAAAATTTTTCAGTTATAGATATCAAAATTAAATTTCCCGTCTTTTAAACAAAATAACCATGACGGCCAGACTGCCTTTTTGGCAGGTTTTAGGCTATTTTTATATTTTTAACACTTTTTTCCATATCTTCAGTGTATATGGTCCGATTTTCCAAATTTTTTAAGTTAAGGATTTAAAAAATAATTTTTTTGTCGTTTTAGTAAAACAACCATGACGGCCAGACTGCCTTTTATCAGGTTTTTGGCTATTTTTATATGTTTTACATATTTCCCCATATCTTTGTTTATTTTGATGCAATTTTCAAACTTTTATGGGATATCAGTTTCAAAATAATTTTTCCCATTGTTATGAGCATCTTAAATATAATTTACTTTGACCATCGTCATCATGCAAAATAAAACAAGGTTTCATGTTTATTTTATTCAATAAATCTATTCTTGATTTTAGTAAAAACCTTTTAAATCTACCTATACGTATTCCCATCGACGATTTTTTGTGCTTCGCTACTTATGGATGTTGTCATCCTTGTTTATCATAAAATTTAGTAATAAAATTCACTTAAAAACGCGTAGATTAAAGTGAAATAATAGAGAGGAATGGATTAAATAACTGTATATGCCCACCTCGTGGACTCTGAGCCGACTTTCAATTGGGTCTTTGAATATCAGCCTATAGCGTCGGAAATATTAACATAGTCAAGTCAAGAAGTCAAACAATTTGCAAGCAGACGAGAAATGTCCCAAAAACTGGATCCAGGTAGTTGTCTAAATTATACATCTATACTTATACATTTATTATACTAAGATTTGTTTCTAATTCTGAATTCTCGACTTAAATCTTTGTTTGCCTGTTTTGTTAATTGTTTAAATAATACCCAAATTAATTTTAAATGTTATTTAGAAGTAATTACGCTTTTGTTGTTGTATGGGGTTTACAACCGTTTCAAATTGGTAAAATTATTTCTATTAAGCCCACTCATAAAACAATAGAAAACTGTAGGTAAATGGTGCTAATAAAAGGCAAATAAAATCCAACTGAGGTTGAGCAACACCCATTATTTCAATTCTAGTTTTATTTTACAATGTTCTAAAGAGCTCAATCAGCAGTTTTTATGGTCGGAAAACAAAAAATGACCAGTTTAATAGCCAGGGCCTATTCAGGAACAAAGGAATTGACTTTCCAGTATGGCTTCGAAACCGATCAATATCCGCTGGATTATAACCAGTTCTCAGTCGTACTAAAAAATCATGTTTAGCATCGTATTACAATTATTTTTCCAATTAATAAAAAATTAACAATCTTAAAATTTATACAATGGGCTAACAAAACTTTTTTTAACCTTATAATTTTTCCTTTAAATATCCCTGAAAATTATAGCTGTCTGTCTTGATTAGGAGCCGAGAAAATCACGTTTACACCATAGCGTTACGGACCGACTGAGGGACGGAAAGACAGACAACGTGACTTATAGAGTAGCTTTGCTATTTTTAAAAAGTTGGCAATTACATCAAAGGAAAAATTGTTCAAAAATACAATCCTTTATTACTGAACTAACCTACCTAACCTAGGTTATTACTGGACTAAAGAAATTGAATATTTTTATTCCATATTTTTTGACAAGTTCATCTATTTTTTTATCCGTGTAGTGAAAAGATTGAATCATCTATTTTTATTGAGTTTTTGAGACAAAAGTGAGAATTGTTAGGAATGGAATGTATTAATGATTTTTTGCTGTGTTGTTGTGTTGAGATTAATTCAGGGATCTAAAGGGATAAGACAGTAGCCGATAAATTTATGTACATTCCCAATGATAATACACAAAATTACCCCTGCTGTAGATTACAAATAGTGTTAAAAATTTTTTAGACAGTTAACTAAATAAACCAACCAATAAAATTCAATTAAAATCTCAAAGGTTGTTAAGCCAACGTAATTATAAAACTTTGGGGACTAGTATAATGAACAGTCCATTGTTCCCTCACTCCCTGGATTATTTACAAATAGGTTTGAAAATTAAGAACAATATGTATAAAAAAAAAGTAAAGCTCCGAAAGAACGGCCAAACTAACGAACATACACTAAATATTGAAAAGTATTGTTTTAATGAAATATCTAAAAGGCAGGTATTATCTCTAGACCTCTGATTGCTTAATCCTGGTTTTGGGTGAGATTTAATGATTATGTAACTGTTATTTTTTGATAATATCATAACTTCATTAAACAAATTGAAAAATAAAGATTTTTACTTTCAAATTAACAAAATTATACTAAAAAAATATTTTTTAAAGTAAAGAATGGCTACGCAAACATTAATAAAATCCTTCTTGTTGAACAAAAAGAAAAAGACCTTTTGATTTCGTATAATTTGTTTTATGATATTTCAAATTTGTTAATCGTATTGGACAAAGATAGATTTATACAGCTTTTAAACGTTTTAAATCATGTTTGGTTTAATTCACGCTTTTCCCATTTTTTGATCTTCTTTAGTTTTTTAACTAGCGGTTTCGCCCCTAGAGGTCTTTAGGAAAACTTAATATGGTGGGAGTTGAATTCGTAACCCCAAATTTTTCAGTTGTGGTATCCTCCCCCAAAAATAGTTATTAACCTTCCCAGGACCTATAAAGCTACATAGAAAAGGAGAACCATATCGGTTGAGGGGTTAGAGAGATACTTCGGTCCTGTTACTTTATTATTTAGATTAGATAACATACCTTCTAAAAACAACATTAATACAAACATCATGAAAATGAGTTAAAACCACTGAATTTTGATTCCTTTCTCTGTGTGTATACGAAATGATGACGTTGAAAACAAACCGAGGCAATTGTGTCGAATCATAACTTAAATTCAATATTGGAATACATCCACAGAGATCAAGATTCACAAAAGAAGTAGGGATTGCTAAAAAAAAACATAGCTTAAAATCATTCAAGGACTTAAATAGCCTGAAACCAACCCAAGACCTATGTGAAACTTTCAAAGAATTGAGAACTTATTCGGTTTGACAGTTTTCGAAATTTTAAGCTACAGACAAATAACCTACCATTTTACATAATGGATTTGGTGTAGGTTTAAAATGATTTTAACATAGATTCACCAAAATAATGGTAAAGGGAATGGAAATAAAGTTTTAAAATTTATTCAAAACATGACGTAACTAAAATGTATTGAAATGTATGAATGTCTGTCCCTAGTTCTGATTGCATACCATTGAATGTAAGCTGGCTACCAAACTATGGGTGTTCATGTAATGCATCATAAAATGCTTTGTAACATACTAGTGGCTACGCCCCAAGAATATAGGGCTCTGTTGTTGAAGGAAGAAGAAAGGGCAGAAAAATAACCTAAATCTATCTTATCTGTGACTCAAGTTTAAACTTAAAGCCATCCTATGTGAAGCTTCTATTATAGAAAGAACCCAATCGGCTCAGTAGTTATTGAGATCTTAAGCTTTAGACAAAAAAAAATTTACTGTACTTTAAATAATAGGTTTTTATTTCATATAGAAACAAGTTACCTCCGCTTAAAGCTTTATTGATACATATCAAAATCATCTACTTTTTGATTTTTTTATATGTTACAATCATTCAGTTTAAAAAAAGGAAAATTGTGAGTAATTGTGATAGCAATTCATTACTTTACTTTTCATGGTTTTGTGCTTTGAAAAATAATTTGTTTGTGTATGGCAACACTTTAGAACCACCCTTGTCATCCCTTCTTTATCTACTGTGCCAATTCTTAATCATTTTATTACGTGTTGCCCAGCTCTATGTATGTATGGGGGATAGATAACTTAGGTGGCCTTTTTTATCCCTCCACCCCCTTCAAATAAAAGCAACAACGCCCTTGTATCCTAGGGATAAAGAAATAATACTTTAAAGGTTGAAATAATGGTAAGATATATAAAAGGATTTAGAATATACATGAATATTGTGAGAGAAGGATTTGTCGTCAATTTAGGTAGAAATAATTTATTGGTCTGTTCGTTCATCCAGTGGGAGGGAAGAGGATACGGTAAAATATGGGGGAATCGTTTCCTTACCTAGCTACAAGTTTCACATAGGGAACGTGAAAATCTGGTGTAACATCCAAGTAATAATATATTCATTAATAGATATGAGATAATTAAATATTTGCACATGAAAAGTGGACAAGCTGACAGATATATCTTCCATTGGCGTATCCCTGTAGTATTTTATCTCCTATCTACCTATCCCTGTATCCCCAAATACTAAAGATTTGATCTGGATGTAAATGACTTTATCAAAGTAGAATGTGGGTGTTCCCTGATGTCCGCGGGTTACAAGTGACATACCTGAAAATAAAAATTGCAATTGACTAAGTGTTACTTACATCAAAATATAAAAATAAGATCAAAAGCGTCATTCTAAGATGAAAATTGTAGGGAAAGACAAGTTTTGTTTTTAAAAAAGCGAATCTGAAAAATTGGATAATGAAAGCAATGATTTTTTGCGCCATTGATTGCACAGCTGTTCGCAGTGTATGTGCCCTGCAGGCAACTGACCTCAAAAATGAATATCATTACGTCGTTGTTGTTGTACCTGCTTTTTTATAATCGCTGCTACTCTATTAAAGGAAATGACCATGCGTCCAAGAAATGAAATAGTTACCGTTCACATTATATAGAAATCTTTTAAAATAATAAAAGGATATAATCCTTTTGTAATTAGTATTATGAAATTGTTATCTCTGCTAACAAAAATCTAAATCATAAAAAAACTAGTAACATATATTCTGAAAATAATTTATTTACGTAAATAAAAAAAGAAAAAAAGCTTTATTCCAGTCTTTCCTTTAACATCTGTTCATAAAATATTTATTTTTTTTATTTTTGAGGTTTCGGACCCCTTTAATTGGAAGCCCCTTGAGGCTGAAGGCATAGCAAAACAATTTTACTGTTTAAAATTGTTATTTATGCCCTTATTTTAATGTTTAAAACAAAGCACACTATATACTACAGTTAGTGTGTATTTACTTCCGCTTATATTCACACTCATCTAGTAAAGGAGATAGGATATATGTGGATATATTGATAGGGTAAAATTTTGTCGTCAATTTAGCTAGCTAATATTGACATAATTTATTGGTCATTTCGTTCAATGAGGGATTTTAGACAGCTAAAAGTATTACTTTATAAAAAAAAAATATGAAAATCTGGTCCAACATTCAAGTAAAATATTTCAATTCATATTAAATTTTATATTCGCAAAAAAGACAAAAATGATCAATTATTTAGAAGTGTTATTTTTATGGTTTATAGATAATAATGAAGTAAATAATTTATGCTGTTGCGATAATATGGAGTTTAAAATTGTATATTGTCATTGCGTAAGTGAAGAGACACCATTATCTATATTATAAATATACATTTAGTTTGCCCCTCAGCATTCAAATAATAACTATGCATCTACCTATATAAAGATAACATATCAAATATATTGCAAAACAGAGATATTAAAAAATATTATACATATTACATATTATCAAAAAAAAACTGAGGCTAACAGAGATAAGGCTAACCCATCCACTAGATGTTAGGGGTTTGTTTTGAAATGTTCTTTCTGATAAAGAATTAAATCAAATTGAAAAATGCTATTTTGGATAAATTATCCTAATAATACTTTTTTTATGAAAAGTAATCTAATTTTTTGACATTCATTTTCGTTTCTTTGAAAATATTTATGATAAGGTTTAACATCTGCCCCATAGGGTGCTTAAAAATGACTGCATCGCCATATTTAAGGTCATCAAACCGAATTTTAAAAATCAGATTTACTGCGGTTTACTGGTAGCTGACGCGCGGCTGCCACGCATTGTTTATAAGTCTTTAAAATTAGGTTGACCATGTAAACAAGCATATAATCCCCTACTTAATGTTTTGACTTTTATCATAATACCGTTCGTAATTCCTACATGCTAAACTATAGTTTTGTTATTATCTCGACATTGGAATAAATAACCCTAAGTGGGAGGCGACATTGGACTGTATATTATACTGTTTTAACAATTTTCTAAATATCTTCACTAGTTAGTTGGATTTAAATTTTGGGGACTTTATTAAATCTTTATTGTTTAATTCAACGAGTGTCAAGACTTTTACACCTGTGATTTTAATTTACAGAAGTTGAAATATAGTTTATTATATGAGGTTGTACATCTGTTCATCGCCCATTACAGTATACCTTAAGATCACTGATTATAACATCATAATTATTGAGTTTCATGTTAGATGAGTGCTTAAATAGGCGATTAGTACTACTGTCAACAGTATCACTTGAAATACTATGTCAACAGAAAGCTTCTATGATATACAGGAATCCCCCGTATCTTAATAGGCATTTTAAGATTGGCCGATAATAATTTTAGTTACTGTCGCCTGTGACAAAATAAAGAGGCGTAATCGTATTTTTCCACTTAAGATACTCTAACTCCCCCCTCCCCCCCCCCCTTAACAATTCAATTGCTTAAAATAGTTAAGAAATTAACAAACAAGAATGTTGTAGTCATTTCACGTAAGAGTTGTTATGTTTGGACATGCTTTAATTCTAAATAAACTGTGCTATAATAAAAAATTAACCTAATCCAAGCATATTATAGAGGTGGGGTAATTTAGTCTAACTTGGGTTTTGCCAATAAAGCTTTCAAAACATCAAACAGTTTATATACCATTCCTAAGAAACTTAAAAGTAGTGATATTACAGCACAAAAGCAACCCTAAATACTTAATAAATCAACTGTAATATTAGGGTATCAAAAACTCATGGAATAATTTTGAGATTAAAAGTATAATCGTTGCCAGAAGGAAAGGTGGTGGGCTGAGGGCTTTTTTATATTTTTAAAGACTTAAACATTATGTTTCATTTTAGATTAAGGATATTACTACGAAATAAACTAATACGGTAATTTCGCATAATCCATTACTAGTTATTTTATTTATCGTATCATAATATTATAGACAGCTTTCCGCGTATTATAAACAGCTTTTTAGTATGACTGAGAACTGGGTCTAATCCAGCGGATACTAATGGGCTTCGAAGCCGTGCTGGAAAATGCTATACTATTTCAATTGATGTTTAAATTGGGTTTTAAAGTAGCGTTTTCCCTCAAAGTGCCTTGTTGATCAAAGACCTCCAACATTCCTATTTTTAATAAGGGGCAGGGGAAGGCAGTTTTTCGTTGGTTTGTTTATTACTGTATGTCAGGTTAGGTTAGTTTATTGGATACTGGATAGCTCCACAGGCAGAAAAACTAAATCCCCCTTATTTTATTATTTTTAATTGGGGGGGGGGGGAGGTAAGTTTTCTTGCCCATTGTAATGAATTTAAATTGATTAAAACATCTGAATTTATGTCCTTGCTCCCTGCTCATTCTAAACTGCCAAGTTTATATTTTTTGCTTCTATTCTTACACCTCGTAAATAATCAACAAATACATAGATAAATCCAGGGACACAGGGATCTGGAAATCATAGATAAATTAATATTTCCCTCGATAGATTCTATGAAAATAATTTCAAAAAGGGAGGAAGGGAACATTGTGCTGTTTATTACACTATTACCCAAAGTTTCATAATAACATTTTCTCATTCGTTGGCTTAACAACTTTTTTTCAATAAAATTTTTTGGTTCATCAAGCTGAGTGTCTAAAAGTTTGAACCATTAATTTAAACTACAGAAGGGGAAAATTTGTTTATCAACATTAGGGATCAACATAGTTTTATGACGGGTAGGTTTAATTTATCTTGCATTGTCCTATGCCTGTATCCTTGAGAAATACAAAGATAAACTTGTGCATCTATCCCTTAAAAGTCAAGATTATATCTGAAGGTTGAACAGTTAATAGTCATGAATATTTAAATAAAAGAATAGAGGTGGAACGAGCTATATGTAACTCTACTCAAGGGGTGGGGACCCTGTGTGTCAACTTTCAATTGAGTCTTTGAAAATCAGCCAACAGGGTCGTAAAATATAAACATAGCCAAGTCGCTAAAAGAGTGGAAGCAATTTTTTAAAAAATAAAGGTGCCTGCCACTTTAACTTGTAGTTGTCTGGATTTTTCATCTATGTTTATATATTTATTTTATAAATAATAAACAAATCAGCAATGATCTACAAATGATTAAGAATTGACAGCAAACTGGAGAAATAATATTATAGAAAATATATGAGACTGCGTGAATAGTATAAATCTAAACAACCAGATAAAAAATAGAGTTACTAAATAACGTACAGACCTAGATACACGTGCCCTAATTGTATAATAGCTACTCTATAGAGTCTACCTTTACAGATAATCCAAACAAAGATGCAGTAAATAAAAAGTAAATAAAAAAGAAGACTTTGACTGTTTGATGCACAACTAAGTTAGAGCCAAAACTGATACCAATAAGTTCTTACAACATTTTACAAATATTATAATTTTTAAAAAGTAGGGTTCTTTTTTCTGTTCATTAAGTCCATTGTAACTATTTGTCTAATTGAGTTCTACATTTTAGGAAAGCTTCATTTTGCTCATGGTAAAGATTTATTTAGGCTAATTTTTCTGCATACTCATTCGAAAACAGAGCCAGCCCTGGAAGCTAGAGGCGAATCTACTGGTTGTTTTATAATTCTTAAATTTTCAATTTTAAGTTAAACCCTTGATATGTATTTTTTGTTGAAAGATATTAGTTATATTGTGCAAATTGACCTGTTTATTGGCCAATACATTCCCCGTGTTTTAAACTTTTAATTTTTTCATTGTCTTAGTTTATAGTTTCTTTGGGATTAACCAACCCCCATTTGTAAATTTTCTCATGGGCCTCATGGCCTGACACGATATTGAACTTGATGATAAATTGTGGAATGAATAGTCGTTTACAAGATACAAAATAATTCTTTTACTTAATAATAGAATCATAGTTATAAGCTTAATATTTTTAATATGGCCCAATTTGCTTCTTTATAATATCCGCAGTAATGTATGAATGCTCATATCCAACTTTATTCACTCTCCTCGTAACTCTCTTAAATAAAACCTTAAACCATTTACTCAGTTAGGCCTAATCCTTAAATATTACAAAAATTACAAAAAATTTCAGTTATTTTTCTATAAATAAAACACTTTGCTTTTCTGAAAGAAACCAGAAAATTGGCAATAAACAGTATCACTTAATAAGTAACATGTAGTACATCCACTAGTTGTCGGGAAGGTGTTAGGTTCGAATCTCGGCCCGACGTCGCGTCATAACTAAAGACATCAAAAATGTTTTCTACTGGTGCTATATCAGGTGGGTGACATCAATAAAAGTAGAGGAAATGTCTTGGCATATAAACAGGTGCAACTTATTACCATGCTCAGTCAGGAATCAAAGGGATAATATTTTGAGTATTTATAAAATTTTTAAGGGCCCATCTTTGAGATATGATTTGATTTAGCATTTACTGCATCTATCTTAAATTAAAATCAGGACTTGCCAACATTTTAAAAGCTGGGAAGACATTTTGGAACACAACTAATAAAAAGGCTACAGGGAAAGAACTATGGATTATAAAGTTAGCATATTTTTGTAATTATATAAAAACAGGGGGTATGTCTAAATTGCATATCCTATTATATAAAGTAGTAAGGTTTTTAAGTCTGTACTTTAAAATTGCAATAGCTTCTGAACCGATTGGGTTATCCATTTTATGAAAGCTTCACATAGGTCCTGGTATGGTTTTAGCCTAATTCACATCAGACTAAAGTTTTTTGGTGGTTTTAGGCTTTTTTATATCTTCCCTAAAACCTAGTTCTGTAATAATACAATGACTTGAATTGTCCAAAAAAAAAGGACAAAACACTAATTCGTAACTTTGCAACTAAATACATATTCCTTGTTTTCAATTAAAGCCTATTATCATTATTAGAATAGGGTTATAATTAACTTTAATAATGTTATAAAATTACGTAAACCCTAATCTTTGGACAGTTATAGGATAAAACATGAAATACAGGGATATATAAATGAATAGAAAAAATAATTTTCGACTTGACTAAATCTGTGGCTTCGTCACGAGCTTTCTAGTTTCTTTGAAGAAAGGAGAAGAAAAAAGAAGAAAGAAAAAACAACCCATAAAATGAACAAAATATGTCAATGGCATAAATGAAGCTTATAAAAGGCCCGTCCCTTTGTTCCTTGATAGAACATAGTGATGCAATACAGGGAGGTAGGGGACTCTGGGTTGTTCATTACACTAGTCCCCAAAGTTCTTTATTAAAGTTTTCTAATTATTTGGCACAGCATCTTTTGGGACTTTTATTAAATTTTGTTTGGTTGGATCTTTAGGTTAAGTGTCCAGACGTTTCAACCACTAATTGTAATCTACAGAAAGGGTAACTTTGATTATCATTACTGGGGATGTATATAAATTTATCTGTCATTGTCTTATCCCTTTATATCCCTGGGTGCAATATGGTGCCCAAATTCTTCAAATTAAACGCTTAAACATTATATCATTTATCCAGGGATTTAAAGGTTAAGACAATGGACGATGAATTCAGTGTCTTTCTCACTATTAATGCATTTAAAATACCATTCTTTAAAAAACATAATAAAAAATTGACAAATCAAAACAAAAGGTAAAGTTTCATATTTTGCAAGAAAGGGGGCGTGTCGCGTCCCTGTGAAACTATGACGCTGGTATTATATAATCATTACAACACAGTAATAAAAACGTCATTGTTATTAATGCAATGTTTATGTTTCTGATAATAATGTTCAGTATTGAAAAAATGGAGATTAAAAATCAGGCCTAATATCTGTAAAAAACTATAACATGACCTTGGCAGTGTGCAGGAACGTCCAAGCTTTTTGAGGGTGGTAAAATTAGGGTTTTGAAGGCGTTAGGGGATAATTTAATGTATATTTGGTATATTCTGGGAGGGGAAAATGAGGGATTTTAAAGTTTCGAGGAGGGGTTAAACCACTACCCTTGGATGTGTATGGCAGGGTGCTTTCACTTGCAATGTCAGCCATACCCACTTTTATTAAGCACTATATAGTCGTCATAAATCATTGAAAATTAATGTCAGCACAATTCTTTCAGATTCAACAGGGATGGCTAGCGGCGAGTTGTTTTGATAGAAAATTGTGCACTTGGCGCGGGGTATTTTTATGAAAGTATGAGCCAGCAAAACAAACATGAGTCGGATAAAATAATATTCCAGGGAGAAGGAGGGGGGGGGGGAGGGTCGGTTTAGAAATGGAATTGGAATAAATAATCATCTTAACTATTTGATGTTAGTGTATTTGTATTCTAACTTATATTATTTGACATAAACTAGCGGCTGCGCCACTAGCATCCATGTTTTTAGAAAGGTAGTTAAGAGCAGAAAAATACCATAGAACCATTCAAAGGCCAATGTAAAGCTACCCTAAAAATAATAAATCAATCAGTTCAGTAGTTCTTGAAATCATAAGAGAACTATAGTTTGTCTACAACTTTTTTGACTGTCAAAAAATGTCATTAGGGATATAAAATTGTTATTTTTTTATATTTGAGTACAATAACAAGCGGTAAGCAGTAAAAAAGCAACGAAATAGTTTAGTGTATTATAGTTTTCCCAGACATAAACAAAATCTTTTTAAAGAGCATCACTATAAACAATTTCAGAATATTGATCCCTCTCTCTGAATTTATATATGTAATATTTAGAACTGATATCCGTGTAGAAATTAGCATACCACGGAGGGGCAAGTCACGGCATACAAAAGTGCCGAAAAGGTTCACTTTCGAGACACACAACCACCATTAAAAAAAAGGCCATTATAACGGTTTAGCATTTTTTCGGTAAATCATATAAAAACAAGGATGACAACATCCATAAGTAGCAAAGCACAAAATTTCGTGGATGGGAATGACCGTCATGGTTGTTTTCTTCAAACAACGGGAAATTTAATTTTGATATCTAAAACAGATATTTTGAAAATCGGATCATAAACCCCAAAGATATGGGGGAAAATGTAAAAAATTTGAAAATAGCCAAAACCCTGCAAAAAGGCAGTCTGACCATTATTGTTGTTTTCTTCAAACGACGGGAAATTTAATTTTAACATCTGTAATTGAAAAAAATTTGAAAATTGGACTAAAAACACCAAAGATATGGGGGAAAATGTAAAAAAATATAAAATAGCCAAAAACCTGCAAAAAGGCAGTATGACCTTCATAGTTGTTTTCTTCAAACGACGGGAAATTTGATTTTGATATCTATAACTGAAAAAATTTTGAAAATCGGTTCATAAACACTAAAGATATGGTGGAAAATGTAAAAATAGCTAAAAACCTGCAAAAAGGCAGTCTGACCGTTATTGTTGTTTTCTCTAAACGACGGAAAATTTAATTTTGATATCTTTAACTGAAAGAATTTTGAAAATCGGACCATAAACACCAAAGATATGGGGGAAAATGTGGAAAATCTAAAAATAGCCTAAAACCTGCTAAAAAGCCGTCCGACCGCCAGTGATGTTTTATAGTTAATTGTGCTCCTTAATGATGGGAATGTTGTCAAAAAATTTCAGAATTCTATCTTTTATAGGAGCTGAGTAAATCCCATTTCCCCCATAGCGTTACGGACTGACGGACTGACGGACTGACTGACTGACGGACTGACGGACGGACAAAGTGAATTATAGAGTAGCTTCGCTACTAAAAATGCGCCAATACATATATAGGTCCGAGGTTAGGGATAAATAATGAGATATTTTATTCGATTTTTATCAGTCGTGAAGCTATAGTTACATAGTTTATGTCGAATAAGCAGCATTTAATAAAATTGGTAATAGCTGACATATAGTCGACTGGTACGAGAGCAAATTAATAGTTTATATTGACTAAATGTTCTTAATAGTTTATTAATACCATACTGAATGTGAGAAGAGATAGTGAAAAACAGCCTGAAACCAACCCTGCCCAAAAGTCTGAATAAATTATAAAATAACTTAAAGCCATCCCAGGACCTATGTTTACCGAGATCTTAAAGGACAAACACATAAATAAACCTTACAGGACATGAGCAAATTTCTAAGAACAATTGTTTTTAGCCTTTTCTAGGGGGATACTCAAAGCCCACATATTTTCAAGTTTGTTCATAAACAAACATCAAATGATTCAAATAAATTGAAAATAAGTATATCCCCGTCCTTTGTGGCAGACCGGGTGTGTTCCTTATAATATTATTTTATAGGCTTTAGTTTTAAGTTACCAAATGAATTTTTAATAGATTTTTGAGAGCAAACCTTTTTTTAAAGGCCCTTATCTTTTTAGAATACTGATAATTAATTATCAACATTGTTGGATGAGTTTCTGTATGAGGCTTAATAATTTCTTGATTAAATAGCTATGTGCTTTTCAGTAAAGTTTGTTATAGGTCTTATGCAGGTTTTAGTCTCTTTTCTGGGGTGATAGGCCACTATCCCATGAAAGATAAAGTTTCAAATAAAAAAAAAACACAAAAAAGACATTATTTACAAACTTTAAATGTTTACTATATGAAGTAATCTATTAAGCCAAAAAAGCTTAAATTTAATCTAAAATACTAACTCCCTTTTTACAACATCTCTAAAGTTAAAGATAAAGGAATAAAAAAATTGTTCCAAAACCGAAGCTTTTCTATAAGTATGTTATTCGGTGCAATAAAATTTATTGTAAATTTAGACATATTAGAATAGTCCTAATTTAAAACCATGTTTTTTTATGTTCCTGTATTACAGTCATTACCTAATGCCGAACCTTAGAAAGTTGTATTGCTTATTGTATGTTCCGAATATCTCGTAAACGGCTGGACAAAATCTTAAGGGAAACTTAGTAAATAACTTGAATTACCCTGATTTATCCATGCTAAAAATCCATCTAAACATGATAGAAAAAAAAAGATCTTTGAAGGAATTTAAATGCACTGAAATTATCCAATTTTATTGACAAAAAAAACTCCTTAAAGGACAACATATTTTAAGGTTTTATTTTCATATAAATGTCATCACACATATTTGAGGACAAAATTTTTCAATTTTAGTAAATCTTCGATAAGCATTACGACTGTGGTTTACATACATACAGTATTTCCTTTTTTAAATTTCTTATTGATACCCTGCTAGTTTTGAATAACAAAGCATAAAAACGTAAAATATTTTTTTGTATAGTTTTCTAAATGTCCTGCAACGATTGGACAAGAAAGCTCTTTATAGTGTTTATATAAAATGACGTAATACAATAAAATTACCAATGATAGGCCGATACCCAGACTAACTTACCAATGGCAGTATACATTTTAATTGACAAATGGTAGGCACTATAAAAAGATTCTTGGGCAAGTAATTTTTTTTCTAATAGGGGGAATAGATGATAAAAATAAAGAAAAAGAGAATAAAACTTAAAAAACTAATTGAGCTATGTCAGGTTTCACAACAACCAGACAATTCTTTCAGCCATAAAAGTATTGCAACATGAGGGACTAACCCTAATTATTATTATTTTTGAAATACAACTTCTGCATACACCAGTATTCATAAATATAAAGTTTTGCTCAAAAATAATTAAATAATTTTCTTATTTGACCTAGGAACATAATCTCCAACTGTACTTTGTTTTGTTTACTCAAATCTACATTTTGCAAAGGGTCAAGTTGATTTTTAAAGTTGGGAGATTGAAAACATTCATCTTTCATTAAAAAAGAAAATGGTTAACATGTAATCATGTCTCAACCTTTATAGAATTTTAACTTGTTAGAGAATAAAAATAAAAATTAAAAATAAGAATACTATCAATAATCAATATATCAAAGAAATTATTGTAATACTATTTAGATTCCGATTTGATAGTGTCATGAATAAGTAAATAAACCTTGTTTAATTTGCAATGGTCGAAATAAAATTTAAATTTGCCAAGATGAAGTTAAACAGTAATTTTACTTTACACAAGTGGCTGATAAATTTATGTACATCCCCAATAATGATACACAAAATTACTCCTTCTGTTGGTGAAAATTGGTGGTTGAAACCTTTGTCAAAAGTCAATAAAAGTCCCCAAAATTAGCAAGCCAACGAATAAAAAAAAGGGATCATCTGAAGTTGACGGTAAAATATTCCTGGTAACGAATATTTCGAAAAATCTATTAATTTTAAAGAAAGCTAGCTGCCAAACGGCTGAACGTACAGATCATTCCCGCACACCGTTTTAAGAAGCATAAGAAGCCCTGCAAATAATCTAGAATAGCCAAGATCCAATAATGCACAGAAAAAGCTTCACGCGTAAAATATGTATTTTTAGCGCATTTCTCTGGACTGCGAGATAATTGTGCATTATTGATTTATGGCTATTTCAGATTATTTGTAGGCCTTCTTATGTCGCTTAAAACGGTGTGCGGGTATGATCAGCACGTTCAGTCGTTTGGAAGCTAGCAGCCTTTAAAATTAATAAGATTTTTAAAAATATTCGTTGCCAGGAATATTTTACCGTGCACTGCAGTTGATCCAAAAAACGTTATTTAAAACTTTCTTGACTATTGTTATAATCAGCCCAATGTCACCTCCCTCCCTGAAGAAACTTAATTTCTTAAATAAATAAGAAATATCATCCACCACCCAACTGTTTTACATGTGTATTCTGCATGCAATGGAAATGCCATGCAGACAATCAACCATTTAGCCCTATCATGAACTGGCGAATGCATATGTGAGTGAGTGTGTGTGTGTGTGTGTGTGTGTATGTGTGTGTATGCACATGTATGTTTGTAATAAATCTTACAAATATTGCAAAAATATGAAAATGGAAAAACTTAAAATAAAAACCTTATTATAAAATCTCTAAAACACATAATCTAGGATCGCTTCGAAACCGATTAATATCAGCTGAATTAGAACCGGTTCTTAGCATTAGGACAATGGCAAACAAAGCTTATTTTAATCTTATAATTTTCATTTTGATATCAGCGGAAAGCTGTCTATAATAGGATGCGATAAATAACTTTTCAAAATTAGAAAAAAGGGTTAACTTAATTTATATTTATCTTTGAAAAAGGAAGTTTCTTTAAAATAGTATTTTAAATATGCAAAAAATCATTTGATATTTATATCTAGATAGAACAAGAGTTAAAACCCCAATTCTAACTTTTGCTGAAAGAAATATACAAAACTGCAATAAAAATTGTAAACACTAATAAAAACATTTTATTTTTGGTATTACAAAAAGAATCATTTCTTTGGTCCAGATGCATTTATATGATATGCTCATATGAAATCTATTACAAAGCTAAGCAGCCGCGAATGTATTGCATAGTTTTTACCATAGCCATCCGGGCATTTTTACGCAAAAAAAAGTTGAGTAAAAATTGCAAGCACAGCCGACATAATAACAGCTGGTTGCCGAATATGGCACCTCTACTTTTTACTAACCAGTCGTTTTTATTTTAATTTTGAAACAATCTGCTGCCACAGTTGAATCGCAGTTTATTTCAACAATCTGCTGCCAAACACAGTCAACCTGCAACCTGCGGCAGCCTAGCATTATTTTTATGATATGCTCATATTCAGTTTATTATATCAATTTAAATGATAAAACTTACACAGAGATCTGAGAATAAATCTTGCACCCATTTTATGTTGATTTTATGATTGTTAAATATACCTTTTAAGGATTTTTTATTTAGAGTTTTATGTTTTTGCCAAATTTGTTAATTTAGACAAGTCTTTTCAAGATTTATTTTAAAAATAATTTATTAAAATAATAAATCATAAAGTAAAAGTTATTTATCACAACATAGTATGGACAATTTACCACGGATATTAAAATGAAAAATTAAAACCGGTTTTGTAAGCCCCGAGGTGCCGAAAGCCCGGGGTAGCAAAACTGGTATATTTTTTATCAGTTTTAATATAATATTCGTAAAAAGTTTCGGTCCCTATGCTATTTATGATTTTTCAGTATGGCTGAGAACCAGCGGATATTAATCGGTTTCTAAGCCATACTGGAAAACATGTCATTAATCTGGCACTTTTCTGTTAGTGTTTTAAAGTTTAAATAATAAAATAACATCTTAGGTGTCTTTGGGTTATACCAATTTGACATTTTTTCTTTTGTTCTCTAAAATGAAATAAATTAGCAACCAAAGATATGTATAGTACAATGGACGATAAATTTGTCTTCCCCCTCAATTCTTACGTATGTAATTATGATAAAGTAGGAAAATATTGGGACCAAGACTGGGATGGAACTTTAAAATTTACGTCATTGACATGTACCTTCCTGGAAAAGTACATGATAACCAAGTTTTAGAAACCATATTAGAGGCAATTATGTGGTATTCACTGTTCAGAGATTATACATACACTTTAAAAATTTTATTCACTTATTCAATATTTAAGACTAAAAGACAAAGGTTGGAAATAAATAAGTACATTGTAGTTAAAATAGCTTTCAGTCACTGGCAAAAACAAATTTAAATTCAAGTCAACCTAATCAATCAATGTTATATTACAATTTTTATTTTGGAAGAATAAAGTCATTCCTTAGTTAAAAAGATCAATAGTTGAAAAGTTTATTTTTTTATTTTTTAAGATCACATCTCAAAGTTTTTAAAAGTATATAAAGTATACAATTAGATTGATAGACTAACTTAATTTGTTGATAGGCATATATATTTGAGTGAAAATAAGTTTGCCTTTAAGATTTCATGTGAATTCAACAATAATATTTAAAGAAAGTCTTTCAGAATGGATATAGGATATACAGGATAAAAATTTGTCGTAAATTTAGGTTGCCGATATGGACCTCAAAAATTAATCAGTTTCTTCATCCAGTAGAAGAGGAGAGGGGGTGGGGTAAAGGGGTTATTTTAGCCAGCTGTGAACAACACTTTATCAGAGTATAAGAAAATCTAGGGCTAAATCCAAGTAATAATTTATTAATTCCTTTAAGAAAGATTTATTCATGAAAATATATCTTTGCAGTGTTTCTAAACCACAATAGCCTAGTATTAAATCTTATTTAGACACCTTATACTAACATCGTTTATCAAAACAGAAAATCGGATCTTTTAACAATAACAGGATTTTTAGGAACTCGAAGTTTTATTAAACTTATCCTTAAGATTCTGAACTTATGAAATTTGCTATGGCAAATTCATAAAATAAACTTGCTATAGAGTCTTAAAATGCTAAATTGTCAACAAATTTTCAATAATTAATTAACTTTTAAATTCAAGTTATTTAAAATTATCTTTTTTAGAGCAAACAGCAATTTTATACTTTTTGTTATCAATTTTCTAAGTCATCAGCAAAAATTTAAAATGTGTTTTAAAAATTTCTTGCTTTGACAAAAAGCTTTTTTTAAAGATATATCCCTCCAAACCCATATGTACGACTTTTACATTAAATTATTCACGTTTTTTATTACCAATGATGGAATTGTCACTAAATTTTCAAACCCTACCTTCGTCTGACTTTCGTAGTGCCCTGAGCTCCCGACACACACCACAGTGGCCCGAACAGGGGAATCTTTCTGGCCCAACTTGGGGCCGCAAGCCCGGCGGGACTTCCACCTCCCTGAACCTTATCAGGATGCTGGACATCCTCATATAAAAATGCGGGCACACAGCCGCATCTGGACACACGGACAGTGTCCTCACCGCCAAGAGCGTATTGCGGATGTTGCGAATGGACACCTGCCATATTATTATTATTATTAGGCCCTTGGACACTGTTGTTTGCGTTCACTATTAAACCTTCCATGGCGAAGTTATTTATTTTTTTATGTAAAATCTTCCATGAAAATCATAATATCACTAACATTCAATCTAGATACATAATTAATTCATTAAAATCACGCATAGCTTTTAGAAAAAAAAAGACCGCTGTGCTTTTTACAAATCACAAGCACAAAAAAATCACTGTTTATATTAAGGAAAAGTGTTTTCACTGCTGCATGCAGCCGTATCTTTACTCTTCAAAGGGTAAATTTAGACTGACTTGTTCAACTCACTCACTCACGTCGTCTCTCTATTTTTACTTCTCTCTCTCTCTCCTTCTTCTCTCAATAGGCCCAATAGTTGTGGTGGTAGAGGTGCTCATCTACGGTGGTTTCCCGCATCAATAAGAATCACACCACTGTTACAACATAAAGCATACTGTGCTACTGCAAGCATAACAAGTATGAAACCCAACCAAAGTCCACAGCTGAGTTTAGAGTTTAAAGTGGGCCCGAGTGGAAGGTCAGTGGAGAATATAACTTATACGGGGCACTAGATAGAGTTCAACCCCTCCACTACAGCGATAGTTCCTTCGTTGGTTCGTCGTATTTTCAAAAGAGTAACATCCAAGCCAAAGAGAGGAGATAGATAGAAGTAAAGAATCAGAAAGAGAATTTAAAAGATGGGGAAGAATTTTGGCTTGGTAACAATTCACAAATTTCAAAAGTTTATTTTCGTGAGCAAACTTTTTCAAATATTCTTAATTATCTAGAAGCTGCTGGGCTTACAGACGTTAAATCAAATGTATATAATTACATGTAAAACAACTATGCAATACAATATTATATATTCTTTTACTTGGGTTGGGCTTTTTCCACCGAAAAAAATAGATTGAAACCTACGTTAAAGTTTTTTGAATGAGTAAAATTCAGCAACTTAATTAAATATGAAGTTTTTGTAGAATAAGATATTGGCTGCTAAATTGATCTACATCCCTTATAATGGTACTACTCCTGTAGATTATAATTAGTGGTTGAAAAGTTTAGAAATACAAATTCATGCACCAACCAATCAAATCCCTAAAGTTTTTAAGCCAACGAATAAAAAAACGTTATTATAAAAACTTTGGGGACTAGTGTAATAAACAGCTAATTGTCCCCTTACTCCCTGCCTTTCTTTAACCATAAGGAGTTGCTGATTTTAAATATTTCAAAAATAAAATGCTTTTTATGAGTTGTTACTCAATCAAACTTCAAAGTATTGAATACGTGGGTTACGATATACATAGAAGGAAGAGAGAGAGAGAGAGAGAGAATGAGAGAAAGAAGCAAGATAGCGAGAGAGTATGTCCTCACTCCCCCCCTCCCCCCCCCCCCCCATAATAGCGTCGACGTGCGACGTATTGACCAAAACAGTGGTTCAGATGTTCTTGTGAGTGTTTGCAAGTGTGTGTGTGTGTGAGTGTGTGAGCGTCTTCTCTATCCCTTAAAACCCATGCACATTTAGTTCTCTGTACTATTTCTTTAGACCTTAATAATGTCAAAATCGCCAAGGCAAAAATATATAAAGTTTTCTTTTGCGAAAAAAAACCTAAAGTTATAGGTATTTTGAAATTATATCCTATAGATAATAACGACAGTCTAAAAGCGAAACTAAATTCTGTATGATATTATAATTTTAGAATTTTTTACCTGTTTTGGTCCACAGTGAGTTGCTTCAAAAGATATTGGGTAATGCCCCTGAGCTGTTTTTAACTCTTTTAGTTCTCTCTAGCTTAGGCCCTATGGACAGGTACAATCAAAAAACAATTTTATTCATGTATTGTTTGTGTTTATTTGTAGTTTTGTCGACCCATTTCCTCTCTATTTCGATGTGTTTATTCTGGGAAAATTTGTCCAGCATGGCTTTAAAACCGATTGATATTTGCTGCATTAGATCAGGTTCTCAGCCATACTGAAAACTCATATGTAGCATCGTATTACAGACATAGTTTCATATATCAAAATAAAAAAAAAATATGTACATATAACTTTTGTTAGCCCGTGCATTAGGTACTTCTTTAGAATGCATAAATTTTGCTTACACGGTTGGACCCTCAGATGTCAAAACTTTATTTTAGTGTTTGGCCAAAATGACTTAGCAATTGTATCTGTAAGTACGTCTAATAACACCCTTTGCTATTTTTAAAATCCTGGAAAATTTTTTTTGCAAGAAAATTGCATAAATTCGCAACCTTTTTTAGAACCACTACATAACTCGAGTTTTAAAACTTTTTATATATAATCCTTTTTACAAAAAATGTCAATAATAATTACTTAAAATTAAACCTGAAAGAAAAAAATCTCATTACACGTGTTAATTTGCATGTTTTAGGTCTTTTTTTGAGGAAAGTATAACTTTCACATTTTTGACAATAATATATTTTTTTAACATTTCAAAGTAAAATATAATAAAACTTAAACGATTTTTCTTGAATTATCAGTTGAAAATTTCATCAAACATGCAATTTAAGTGATGAAAATTTAATAAAATCATTTTTTGAATGTTTAGAATTACCAATTTTCTACATTTAAACAAAATGTTAACAAAATTTAAAAACATTTTAATATATAACTTTAAAAATCAATAACATTTTATAAAATGATGTTTTAAAAAAAAAATCATTAAAAGGTATTAAAATGCATTTTAAGTTGCTTAAAATTAAAACAAGAATATCATTTTACACTTTATTCTTAGTAATAGAGATTAATCGTCATTTGCTGAAAATGAAACATTTAATAAACTAATTGAATCTTTTTGTGACCATGTTTAAACTTTTTAATTTTTACACTAAGGTGTTTTTTAATGATAATCTTTGTTGAATTCTCTTTTGCGACAAAAAAAGAAAGGGAATTTTTTACTATTTCTAGGTTATCTTATGTAATTTAAACTATATAATATGAAATAATTTTTAATTGTCTTTCTTTTGAGCCACAAAACACTGTAAAATGTAACATATATGCAAAAATAACAATTTTTTTAATGAATATTATAATATCCTTATATGACATTGCGTCAGAGCTTATTCTTTAGATCATGTGTTCATGAAAAGTAGTCATAAACTTGGAGGGTTGCGCTATTTATTAGAATATTAAATAAACTTGAATGGAAAAAATATTTGCATAGCCTTTGTCAATTCAAATGCTTTAGGTATATTATTCGGAAAGTTAGTTAAAAAAGAGAGAATTTGCTGTGTTTACTGTTGAAAGACTTTCAAAAATGTAAATTAGAAAGCAATCCTAAAAGAAGGGGTCGTAGGCGAGTCTTAGTCGGGGGTTTTCTGATAGCAAATATTGCGTTATTGGTATACAATGTAAAAAAAAAAACATTTTAAAGAAATTCTTTAAATAAAACCCAACATGTATTGGCAGTACAAACATCTTAATGCTAGCAGACATATGTTTATCAACATTTGCAGAAAACTATTTCCACAAGAAAAATTATTCAGGTTTCTACTTCACAATTTTAAATATTTCTTTCTGATAAAATGTTTGACATATATCGTATAATCATTTACCAAAAAAAATATTTTGATAATTTAGATTTCAGAGAAGATTAATCCTTTCAAAAAACTAAGACGACATTTTGCATGTTCTGTCATGACATTTTAGAAAAAATATAAAAAACCAAAATTTAGTATGAAAACTATTTTTATCGATTTTTCTGAAGGTATTATCGTATTCTGTGGCTTTGTTATTATCATTTACTTATATCGAAAGTGCCAAACATTGTACCCTAACTTATTCATTTAATAAAAAACTAACCGTGCTTAGGAAATGAATGTTTTTTTCCTCAAATGTTATTTATTATGTATATGATTTAAAATTAGTACATACTAAATTATCCAATAAACCTTTATATTTAACATTTTATTTTCCTATGTATATCACTAGCGGCTTGACCCTAGCATCTAGGAGGTTTTTTATTGAAAAGGATATAGAAAATAGCACAAAACCTTCCCAAAACAAAAATTTGAAAATAAATTAGCCTAATACCATCACAGGACCTGTTCAGCAGTTATTGAGATTATAAGCTTCAGACAACAAAAACCCTTACTACTTTACATAATAGGATTATGCTATCTAATTGTTGAAATAACTGACTGTGTTCATCTGTTGAGCTAGCTGTATGTATATAGTTTTTTTTTTCACACTGAAGAACTTATAAAGGTTCCGTGGAAAATTTCGGCCAAAGAAAATCCAAATTAGTTACTTTGTTTAGTTTCAAAGCAAAGCTTTCATACAATTATTGCTTTTCTCTTTCCTAATAAAGTTAAAAAGATAAATAAGAAAAGTATAGCACAGTTATCCTATTATGGAAAGTAGTATAGTTTTGTTGTTGTTGGTAGCTTAAGATTTAAATAACAAAGAAACTGATTGAGTTCTTCAATATAGGTAAGCTTTTTAGTCTCATGTTGATTTTACACTATTTTTCTGTCTTTTCCTACCCAGAAAAAGCTAGGGGTGCAGCTGCTAGTACAGAATTAATCAGTTGCTGTATTAAAAACAGACAATTAGTATTTGTACTTTAAATTAGATTTGCTACTAAAAAAAATCTCAATATTTCCGAAAATTGTGTGTTGTGATGCAGGAAAAAGAAGCAAATCTTTCAGACAGTATATTTGAATATCAGAGTAAAACACTAGAGGGAGAAAGGGTTAAATAACTGCATCTCCCCATCGAAATCGTCTTGTGCAACCTTCGTATTGGGTCATTGAAAATCAACCAATGGTATCGCTTATATTAATACAGCTAAAATTATTTAGAAGCAGACAAAAAAGGTCTTTGAAAAATGAAGGGAGGTAGTTGTCTGTATATACATCTATACTCTAGATCTGTTATTTGAGTTATAAAGTAGCCTTGCTTATAGAAAAATTAAATGAAGAGTACAAAAAAATATTTCCAGATGATTTTTTGTGTGTTGTGATGCAGGGATGGAGGGAACATTGTACTGTTTATAATAACGTTTTCTTATTCGTTGGATTAACAACCTTCAGGACTTTTATTGAATTTTGGTTGTTTAATTTATTTAAGTGTTCAAACGTTTAAACCAATAATTGTAATCTAGAGAAAAGGTTATTTTGTGTATCATCATTGGAATGCATATAGATATATCGGACATTGTCTTATCCCTTTATATCCCTGGTTGTGATGTGGGTACAAGATAAGCAAAACTTTATGCTCAAAATTCCAGCTTTAAAAATGGAACTTTGACGCCTTCTTCTTCACACTTTAAAGAAACAGCGACCAGTTCGGCTTTTGGTTCGATTCCGGGAAAACAAATTTACCAATATAGTAATGGATATATAAAATAACCTTATTTTAGCCTGCTTTAAGTATTTTTATATCAGAGTACATTAAAATCTGTTGCAACATACAATTACTATTATATTGATTAATACAAATGTATAAAATAGTTCCTTATGCTTTCTATATAACTTTAACTACAATTTCCATGGGCGCTGTATTCGATGTGGGAGGAAGGGGAAAGAAAATGAAGAAGATTTTTTATAGATGCGATTATTTTTATTGAAATATTTTTTACAGTGCAGTCATAAAGTGTTCAATATTGACAGGGAGGAGAAGAGATATTCATTCAGTGATTTTATCATATCTAAATTATGCATTGTTTGCATAAAATTTATACTATTTCAATATCGGACCACACATATTACCTAAATCTCACCTTATCAACAAGAAATTTGAAAGCTTATTCCTTTGGCATAAGAATACGTCTATTATCCTTCTTATTTTAGGAGTTTCCTTTCCCAATTCTCCTCTCTCATCCTTTCTTTTCAGACGTATTTTTATGACGTCACACATGAATCTTTCCGCTGTCCCAGTTATAGAGTGGATGCCTTTTGGTTTTAAGAATCTTAACAAGAAATGTCAGCCGTCTATCGGCAAGTAAAACTCATTTACCCCACAGCCAAAGAAAGAGAGAGAAAAAATGGTTATTAATCTATTTAAATTCATGAAACCTATCAAAATGATAAAAAAAATTGTCTTTTGTAGCATGACCAATAGACTTGCGGACAAAGTAAATTATTTACTGGATGCCCCTTGGTAAAGAATTAATTACACTAAAAAAATCAGCAGTCTTTCTTAAATAGCTGCCGAGAAAATCCCATATCTGCTGGACTGACAGAGAGACATAGTGAGTTATAGAGTTTCTTCGCTTCCAAAAATTGCATAATAATTGCACCAAAAAAAATCTGAATGTCTATCCCTGCTTCAGACTCTATTGATCACTTTATCATTTAAGGAAAAAAAATTTGAGACACACATGTATGGAAATATTTGGGAGTCTGATTGTTTTAAACACATTGACTAAAAATACAAAAATATTTGCTTTTTAAGGAAATTAGGGGCTGAGCTTTTCTACAACTCAAGTTAGGTTGCTAACATGGAATTAGCTTATTGGTCAGTGCGTTCATCCAGTAAGAGGGGAGGGGATGGGGTATAGGAGGTAGAAGGATGAAATCGTTATTTTAGCCCGCTGCGTGTTTCATTCACATTATCAGAGTACTTAAAAATCTGGTGTAAGATCCAATTAATAATATATCTATTTTTGTAAAAAAAAAAATTAATTTCTTTCATGTTCTGTTATCCAATACAATGCTTTCCCGAAAAATTGATATCCAATGTTTATACCAATTTTGATATCTCAATGAACACATTTACAACCTTCAGTCCAATGTTAATCCAATATTACCAGGAAATTTGAGAGATAAGTCAATGGACGGTAAAATAATGTATATCACCTAAGATGATGAAAAAACATTTTTTATTTTGTACATGAAAAATATTGGTTTGAACTTTTAGACTCTGCTAATTTGAACCAACCAACTAAAACTTTTAAAAAAGTTTTAAACCATGGAAATCAACATCATGACTAAAACTTATGTATAATAATAATATAAAATCTTATGTCCCCTCTTTCCCTGAGAATTACTTTTATCAGAAGTGAAAGGATAAAAGTTAACCGTGCATGTTAAACTTTATTGCTGTCGATGTAAATATTCTACAAATTTATTTTCTTAAACAACATGTCGACATTTTTTTTTCTTTTATTTAACAAAGAATTGACATATGACACTGTCAATGTCATTATATGTCAGCAAAATGTCTTCTAGTTTAACAGGTTGCTCTCTATTTAATGGCTTTCGCTCGAATTAGATAATGGAATTATTATTACTTGGATCTTACACCAGATCATAATATACTCTCATTAAGTGAATCTTTTAGCAGGCTAAAATCATTATCTCCCCCATCTACTCTCCTCCAACTCAATAAACAAACTGACCAAAAATTAATGTGTTGTCTATGCTAGCAACCTAAATCGACGACAATTTTTACCCTGTCATAATATCCACGTATATTCTAGATCCATTAATCTAATAAATGGCCAGTATCATTGAAAATTATTTGAAATTATCATCATGATTAGTAAATGTTTTTGTTGTCGGCATATAACAAGGATGTATACGTACATAAGACAGCTAAAATGGAACAATTTTGTTCTTAAACTTGAAAGATAAAATAGAAGTACATCTCTTCAGGCTTAATACTTTTTATATATTTGGTAATATGTCAAGTTCAACCCCTTCTTTAAAAATTAGCTCTGCATAATACAATCGAAAGAAAATAAAGGTCTTTAATCTGAAAATTGAAGTAAATTTATCCTATGAAATAAAACAGTAAGGTTTTTTTTTATTTTTAAAATCTTACTGGACATTTGAGTTGTTTTGCTTCACATTGGTCCAGGAACGGTTTTATTCCATTTTATTTTTAGATTTTGATCTTTGGTGGGTGGTCTTTGGAGTGGAGTTGTTAAGTCGAATAGAACGACGGTCAATCTTATAAGAAAAGGAATACAAAAAAGCGTTTTATCCCTCCTAAAATAATTAGGAAATTAAAGTGCTAAGA
The DNA here is from genome assembly GCF_053477335.1 of Acartia tonsa. Lineage (NCBI taxonomy): Eukaryota > Metazoa > Arthropoda > Copepoda > Calanoida > Acartiidae > Acartia > Acartia tonsa. The sequence continues at coordinate 50,402,471 of NC_137261.1, forward strand.
ATTATAGAATACACAATGCGAGTAAAAGAATTTAGCAGCAATAAACATATCTTTGTTCCTTCACAAGGAGCCGAGATGCAAAAGTACCAGGGATAAGGGGTTAGGATAATGAAACATTTAATAGTCTTTCCCAAAATTGAAGTCATTGCATTTTGTTTATTCACAACAAGGATGAAAACATCCATAAAAGCGAAGGTCTGAAACGGTAGGACAATCGAAACTTAACACTTGCAAAGTGTTACTAAATAAACAGAATAAAATGTAAAAATCTAATTAAATTGTAAGTAAATATGTCGAAAGCTGTTCAAATACAGGATACTGTTTAGTGTTTAAGGACTGTGTTGTAATAGAAATCAGTAAGCTAAAAATCAGATGAATAAGATAATTATATCACATCAAAAATTGTTGGTAAAAAGGTAATAAATTAACATGTTTAAAATGGACGTATGGACATTCTGGTAACGATTTTAGAAGTGCTACAATTTATAAATCTACCTAACTACTAAAGTAAGTTTGAAATCGATACGACAATTCTAACATGCCTAAATCAAATTTAAGAGCTATTTGTTACGGACAGACGGACGGACCGACCATGATTATAGAAAAGCTTCGCTTTTAAAAACAGAGTTAAATAGTCTTTACTGTAGTAGGTCTTTTGTTCAATAAACAAAAACCTATCAAAAATGACTACAGCTAAATTGTTTTTAAAAGTATTACTATGTGTTTAATATTTTTATTGAAAAAGGTTAATTTATCTACCATTGACTAATCCCTGTATTCCTGAAAATCTGTGAAAGGTAAAAGTTCTAAAATGCATGTTTAAAAGTCACCATTTCAGGGATAAAATAGTACAAGGGATGGTCGATCAAAAAAATGCAATCAAAGCAAAGCTACTCTTTCAGTTACAGGTGACTGTCGGTGTCTGTCTGTACATTCTGTCTTACATTCTAATTATATTTGAATTTTGCAATCACAGAAATTAGCTAGGTGGTGTAATTGTAAAACATGAATTTAAGGGGCGATTCATAATTCAGGAGTAATTAAACCCCATCTAAAATCACTCTTCACTTTTGCTATTAAAATCTCCAAATGGCTTTAAGACTTAAACAAATTAGAAGACGAAGAAAGTCGCTCAATGTGACGTCATAAAAATGAGTTATTACCCAACTCTTTTTAGGGGTTTTCTTTCCCACTCCGCATCTCCTCATCCCTCATTTTTCTGACGTCTGTCTTCACAAATTATTTATGAAAAAAATTTCATTATCACAAATATCCAAATTCTAGATGTTTTGTATACTTGCAGAAAAAATGCTAAAACGGGGTGTAGTGTGGTGAGGAGGGGGGAGGGGAGGGTGTAAATTAACGGAGATTTATTATATATACAAAGAATTTTTGTTGGGGGGTGGGCGGGGTTGATAAAAATTAATGTGTGGAAGGGGGGGTGGTAAGGGGGGACCTTGATGACCCCCCTTCTTTGAATTGGCTCTGAGATGAAACAAGGGCAATTTTTTCCAAAATAAGCAAAGCTTTTTTACAAAGAAAGTTATTTATATGTAGAATGATAACAAGCTTATGCTACACAGTTAAATCTAAGATCTCGTAAACGGCTAAACTCCAAACTGGAATAAAAACACGCAAAACCTTGGTCCAGGGTTATTTTTAGGCCATTGTACAGTAGAGGGAGGGTGAGAAAAATTACCCTGCTTAAAAAGGAGCCTGATGGGTGGGGGGGGAAGTTAAGTCCCTAGGAACAAAAATAATTTAATTCTGAATATGTTTAGATATATAATTGTTTAGGGTATTATCGAAAAATAATATATAATTGGCAAAAGTAAATTGGTTTTCTGGTCGATGAGACGTACATACACAAATAAAATTTGGAGTAGCTGCGCATCTTCAAAAAATGAAATTAGCTCACGAAGTTGAATGGTGTCAAATCTGCAAAGAATAAAGTCAGGGCCAGGGACAGGTTTTCAACTATTTTAATTGTTTATGAATGGTGTATTATCTAGTGGTATTTCTTTTTGTAAACCACTTATTTTTCTTACTTATACCAGGGAGTAGGTGGAAGTTGGATTGTAAAGTATATTTTTTATAAATATGATCTCTCATTCGCTTAGATAGCCTATGAGGACGTCTTACACCACGAAATTTTTTTAGTGACTCTTAATTTCTGTGCATGATTATATAATCACACGCCCTTCAGACAACCAACACTTTGATTCCACGACCTTTGTGTGAAAGTCCTGACTGCTAATATATGCGCTATTTTGGGCCAATGCATTCCCCCCTACTCTAACTATCAATCTCATGCACCAGACATAGCAGCAGTAGGAACCACTTTTAAGTTTTAACGTCTTGGTTATGTTCGCTTGATTAAATCATTGGTTGGTTGGTTCAAACTAGTAGTGTCTAAACATTTCAACCGTTAACATTTTGGGGATTAAATACAAATTATTATAATAATCTATTGCAAGTGAATAAAATTGCTGAATATATTTCCCCTTCTTGTTATAAAGTGAATTAAAGGTGGCCGCTATTTGCACTTTTCTCTCAGTTTTTTCTTTTCTCTCTCTCTCTCTCTCTCTCTCGTTTTTTTATTTCTCTCTCTCTATCGTTTTTTTTTCTCTCTCTCTCCCTATTTCTTTCTCTCTCTTACTCTTTATAATTTTTATTAATCAATTAACAAAGAAAAAGAATCAAAACATAACAATTACACTTCGTCTTTTTTAAATGCGTTAAACTTATGAATATTTTCCTGTTATTTATCGCATCATATTATAGACAGCTTTCCATGGATATCAAAATGAAAAATATGACATTAGAACCAGTTTTAATCCTATAATAATTAATTACAATATCCCCGGAAAGCTGTCTATAATACAATACTATAAATAACTATTCCCTATATACTTTTTTCTCCAAATCTGCATGTTATAACCGTATCCTCTCTCAATAATTTACTAGAAGAAGCTATGTATAAAACATGAGGGATCTAAAGGGATAAGACAATGTCCATAAATTGAGGTACATCCCCGATGATGAACAATAAAATTGCTCCTTCTATAGATTTGAAAGGTTTGGATACTCAACGTAATGAATCAACCAACCAGAATTAAAGTTCCCAAAGTTGTTAAGCTAACGAGTTAGAAGAAAGGGTTATTAAACTTTTGTGACTAGTGTAATAAACAGCCCAATGTCCTCTCCCTGACAATACATGCAAGTATTGTATTTCCAAGCCAAGATGTCTAAAAATGAGCATATGTGTTTATATTTATGTAGTTTTTGCGTAAATACTTTGTTTAAGGCCTGCAGTCGCAAAACAGGCCGCATTGCTTAATATTTATTTATCGCATCGCAGCTTTCCGCGGATAATGAAAGTTATAAGATTAAAAACAGTTTACTAGGCCCGAGAGCCCGGGCTAATATGACATTTATTTTAATATTCGTAGAAAAATTGTCTTTAATACAATGCTATACATGATTTTTAAGCATGACTAAGAACCGATTCTAATCAAGACATTTCAAAGTCATACAGAGTATTTTCCAAAATAAATGTCCCAAGAGGCTAGAACATATCTCAATACTTTTATATAGAAAGAAATATACTTCTATTAGAATTTAATGGCATGCGCCTGACACACCTTTTATAGGTTCCGGTGTTAAAAATTAAACCGCCACATCATGTACATTTCCATGGCGTAATTATGGCGGTTGCTGATCCTTTATTTTGACCGTGTCCCGATAAGATCTTGGTTGTGGAATTTATGACTTTACGATGGGAATTCTTGTAGATTACCTTTACACTTTTTATGGCAAAAAATTTCTGCATATATTAAATACGCAAATTGTGTGGGATTAATATAAAGCTTTGTACAGATGTACAAATATTAGGTTAGGTTAAATTGGTTTTACGCAAAGAATAAGTCACAGCTGTGGCTTTGTAGCACAATTAATGATTGGACAAATGTTTTGGTGTAATCTAAATAAAACCAGGACATATCCTAAAATTATTTCAAGGGGCGAAATTCTCCGTCTTTAATTATGACACGGTGTCGGGACAAGATTCGAGCCTATTAACTCCCCGACGCGACGACTAGCGCATGCGCTACGTGTTGAGCCACGGTCGCGGCCCAGTATCCCAGCGCTACTAATGGTCATACTTGTAATTGTACTTGTTTTTCTCCGAATCTTATGGCTGGCTTCAGAGGCAATGACCCGCTGAATTAAAATATTTACTGGAAACATGTTTATCTTAATTATTCATCCATTAGTAAATCAAGTATAGAGGGGTTATAGCAACTGAAAAAAAATATTATTTTTCTTTCGTTTATAAAGTATGGCAGTAATCCACAAATACATTTGAATCAATTAAAAAAACTAATTCTCTCGAGTATCCAATTATTTTCCATTTATTCATTGAAATTAACTTGATATGATGAACATATTCCCTTTTTTTCCTGTTAGTTCCTCAAAAACTATATTTTCAAGTTTATAAAATTTAAAGTAATTAGTTAAGCCACAACTAAAGACATCAATTTAAAATCTGTTCAATTTGTAATATACAATTGCTATTTCATTTTTTTAGCGAGATCTTAAAGGACTAATATACTTTTGATAACAGAATCAGGAATACTCACAGAGTAGCTGGGCCTTTAAATTGTAAATATCTAACATACAAAATTTTAATTATCCAATAACAATCGATATATTATTATTTGGAGTAGCATTTGATTTTCTTGTACTCTGATAAAGGAATGCTCGCAGCTGGCTAAAATAACAGTACCCCCCATCCCCTTTCCCTCCTACTGGATGAACGAACTGACCAATAAATTAGGTCAATATTAGCAAGCAAAATTGGCAATTTTTTCCCTGTCAAAATATCCTTGTATGTATAATTATATCCATTCCAACAACAAATGATGATCAGAAAATGACTTCAACGTTAAATGAAAAGACATCGCAAATTTCATGTATGCTTATAATTTCTTTAAATCAAAACACACGCGGTTTTTAAATTTCTATCTATCTTATATTTAACTATAATTTTTTATGCCATCGTTATTAATTTTTATTACAAATTCTAACGTTTAATTTATACCAGTTAATGTGTTAATTAAGTATTGAAAATCACATTACACGGATAAGGACATATATAAATATGGATCTTGGACAAAATAGCCTCGGACAATATAGAATTTAGAAATAGGTAATAGTTTAGAATGTCTTGGATTTTACAAAAAAAAAGTGGTTGGTATATTTTTACAATTTTCAATATTTTTTTTACAACTTTTAGGTAATGTTAGCTTAGGTTATATGGCTAGGGAGCCAAGCGCCCGCGGCTAGACAGGCCAGGAGGACGAGCGCTGCGGCCATGATCATTATTATCAGTTGAATCCTTAAGAGGCTATTTTTCCGAGGCTATTTTGTTCAGAGGCTATTTTGGTTTGATGCTATTTTGTCCGAGGCTATTATGTCCGAGGCTATTTTGTCCAAGATCCAAATATAGATAACAAGGATGACAACATCCATAAAAGCGAAGCTCTGAAACGGTAGGACAAACAAACATTAATACTTGTAGTGTGTCAGAACTGAAAAATCAGAACATAAATGTAAAAATGTTGAATCAAAATTTTAATTAAATTTGTTGAAAAACTGCTTAAATACAGAATAACGTTTAAGGACATACTTACGTTTTTAGGACTTCATTATAGAGATGCTTCGCTTATAACATTGTTCTTTGTTATCATAGGAATCAGTATTCCAAAAATCAAATCAATCGGATAATTTTATCACATACAAATTTGGTGTTAAAAAATATAAAAATTAACATGTTTAAAATAGACGTACGGACATTCTGGTAACGATTATACAGTTGCTACGCTTTCTAAATCGTACCCAACTACTACAGGAATCAGGAGTGAACAAACGCAGGTTTTACAAACGTCAGAGTGGACAAACGCAGTAGTGTCTAAATATAAAGTTTCTATACAGGTTAGGTTAGGTTAGATATGAATATACAAATAAGCCAATCGCAGGGGTTAGGCATTAAAAAACCTTTAAGATTGAATAAAATAGGTTAGCTTATGTTCACTCCGACGTTTGTCACTCCTGCGTTTGGCCTAGGACCGTAAGATTTGCATGAAAAGTGCATGAACTTGAAATAAGAGAAACTAATATGATTATAAGTTTTAAGTAGAAAATTAAGACATTGCAGCTATGGTTCGACTCCCGCACCTTAAGCCGCATATCTGCGGCTGCAGCTTAAAAGAAGAAAAAGTGCAAATGCGTTTGCGTATTACTTAAAATTTAAATGTTATGGCAAAAAAGTGGCAGCAGCTAATAAACGAAATTCAAGCTTCGCAGCTATGCTAACTATGCTATATGTGCTAACACAACGATATACAATAGGGGAATGTGGATATATTGATAGGGGAAAATTTGTGGTCAACTAACATTACTAACATGGAACTCATTTCTCATTTATTGGCCAGTTCTTTATCCAGTATGAGGGGAGGGAATTGGGTAAAGGTAATGGATTAGAGGTATCGTTTATATTGCCCGTTGCGAGTTTCACTTTATTTGAGAACATGAAAATCTAATGTAACACCAGTATTAGCTCATGGAAGGAGCTCCACAAAATGATTATATAAAAAGAATTTTTAAAAAATTTTATAAATGAACAAAATTTCAGCAGATTAGTTATAATACTGAAAGCAAACAATTAGGTTAGACGATTATAACATTCAACTCACGCATCTTTTTGTATTTTTCAGAAATGTCTTTTATGGGAACCTTGTTTTTCAAATTAAGAATCCTAGAACGATGTTTCATAAGTATTACATAAAGGCTTGTTTTATTAGGTCCCTGTTAAAAAAAATAGTTTAAAATAGTACATTCTTCAGATGTTAAAAAATTTGCGGATTTTTTTTCTCGTTCGTGCACTTATTTAAAAAGTTTGCCAAATTCCTGTAAAGTTTGATACAAAATTATATTGACAGATATTCATGAGCTTAAAAAACAAGGATGGAAATATCCACAAGAGCGAAGCAAATGAACATGAACAGTAAATTTATACTAGCATAGCATAGGTTTAAATAAATTAAAAAGATTTTTTTTATAATCTAAGAAAATTCTCGTAAAAATATTGACGACAATCTTTTCATGTTTGAATGCGACACTTACACCATTATGTATAATCATCGTAGGATTTACCATTGTAAACGTATAAGAATGACAAATTTGGTATTAAAAGGTAAAAAATACGAATATACGAACGGCTCTAAAAAGCTTAAATCAACAATAAGAGCTTCCTGTTACAGACAGATGGACAAATTCGAAATATAGACAAGCTTCGCGTTTAAAAATAGAATTTATGCAAGTATGTGCAAAGGACCGCGGGTTAAATTTCTTTTGGCTCTAGGTACACGAATCATTCTTTTTTTCAAGTAAAAAATAACGAAAAAGACCAATTATTATTAGTAGCAAAGCTACTCTATAAATAGGGACGATATAATACATGTATATAGAGGGAGAGGGACAATGTACTATAAATTCACACAGTGCAGTTGTTCTCATTTTTTTTCAAACATTTTAGTTAATCACTGGATTAAAATGGTTCTTTATTAAATCTTGATTGGGTTGTACAAACCTTCAGTGTAAATTTTTTTTCAATCCAAAAAGTATATCAACAGAAAGTGATATTTTATCATTATTTTGAAAAATAGAATATTTAACTGGACTGATTGATTTCTCAATTTAAGGGGAGCCTTCAACTGAAAAATATATACATATATATTTAGTCCCTGCCGCGGGGACTTTATTCCTGCCAACGCTCTTATATCCTTTACTTAATCTAACCTAACCGACAGTAATCTTAAGGTATTAGACAAAAGAAAACATCCCCAAAAATGATAAATAAAATTACAAAAACACTGCTGCTGGGTAAAATTATTGGTTTGACACAATTTGCTGAGAACCAACTTGTTGGGAAACTACTCAAAGTCTTGAGCCAACGAATACGATAAAGTTGTTATAAAACTTTAGGTACCACTTTGATTTACTGTCCATTGTCCCCTCCCTCCCTGAAACGTGTTTTTAAGCTGCGCTACTTATAAGCATAATTGTAATTTATTACCCTTCAATATATTATGTTCAGGGTAGCCTCTTTCTACACTTATTATTAAGGTACGGGGATAGGTTATCTGAAATATAAATAAATTTTCCACTATGGCTTTGAAGTCGATTATTAACCAATAGATTAGAACAGGTTCTCCGCCATTCTAAAAAATGATGTATTTCAAAGTAGTGCAGACAATTTTTCACAAAAATTAAAATAATAATCATAAAATTGAAATCAGTTTTTTAGCCTACACAATTGATTCTTAATATCGGTCTCTATCAGTAGTATAATATAATTTCAATATAATAATAATAGCGGCTTCGCCCCTAGCCTCTAGGGGCTTTGCCCCAAGAGGTGATAAAAAAATAAAGGTGAAATTCGTAAAAGGACCAGGGAAATCTTCAGAAAAAAAAGGACCAAAGATATCTCCTACAAAAAAAAAAGGGGGGGGGGTGATTTGGGGGGGTTGGGGGTGTCCCACTCCCCAAGAAAATAGCCTAAAACCACCACAGGACCAGTAAGTATATACCCTGAAGAGTAGAATCCAATCGGTTCAGTGGTTACCGAGATCTCAATCGTCAGACGGACGGACAAACGGACAGACAGACAGACAGACATCAAGCTACTTTGTATTATAGATAATATGATTTCAATACCCTCCATGTAATCAATATAATCAACACTATTAGTTCTTAATATTTTTCTCTATCAGTGGTAGTATATAATAATCATGATATATTGATTTCAATACCCTCCATGTAATCAATATAATCAACACAATTATTTCTTAATATTTATCCCTATCAGTGGTAGTATATAATATCTATAATATATTTATTTCAATATCCTCCGTGTAATCAATATAATCAATACTAATATTTCTTAATATTATCCCTATCAGTGGTAGTATATAATAATCATGATATATTGATTTCAATACCCTCCGTGTAATCAATAAAATCAACACAATTATTTCTTAATATCTGTCCCTATCAGTGGTAGTATATAATATCTATAATATATTTATTTCAATATCCTCCGTGTAATCAATATAATCAACACAATTATTTCTTAATATTTATCCCTATCAGTGGTAGTATATAATATCTATAATATATTTATTTCAATATCCTCCGTGTAATCAATATAATCAATACTAATATTTCTTAATATTATCCCTATCAGTGGTAGTATATAATAATCATGATATATTGATTTCAATACCCTCCATGTAATCAATATAATCAACACAATTATTTCTTAATATTATCCCTATCAGTGGTAGTATATAATAATCATGATATATTGATTTCAATACCCTCCGTGTAATCAATAAAATCAACACAATTATTTCTTAATATCTGTCCCTATCAGTGGTAGTATATAATATCTATAATATATTTATTTCAATATCCTCCGTGTAATCAATATAATCAACACAATTATTTCTTAATATCTGTCCCTATCAGTGGTAGTATATAATAATCATGATATATTGATTTTAATATCCTCCGTGTAATCAATATAACCAACACCATTATTTCTTAATATTTATCCCTACCAGTGGTAGTATATAATATCAATGATATATTGATTTCAATACCCTCCATGTAATCAATATAATCAACACAATTATTTCTTAATATTTATCCCTATCAGTGGTAGTATATAATATCCATGATATATTGATTTCAATATCCTCCGTGTAATCAATATAATCAACACAATTATTTCTTAATATTTATCCCTATCAGTGGTAGTATATAATAATCATGATATATTGATTTTAATATCCTCCGTGTAATCAATATAACCAACACCATTATTTCTTAATATTTATCCCTATCAGTGGTAGTATATAATATCCATGATATATTGATTTCAATACCCTCCGTGTAATCAATATAATCAACACCATTATTTTTTAATATTTATCCCTATCAGTGGTAGTATATAATATCCATGATATATTGATTTCAATATCCTCCGTGTAATCAATAAAATCAACACAATTATTTCTTAATATTTATCCCTATCAGTGGTAGTATATAATATCTATGATATATTGATTTCAATACCCTCCATGTAATCAATATAATCAACACAATTATTTCTTAATATTTATCCCTATCAGTGGTAGTATATAATAATCATGATATATTGATTTTAATATCCTCCGTGTAATCAATATAACCAACACCATTATTTCTTAATATTTATCCCTATCAATGGTAGTATATAATATCCATGATATATTGATTTCAATACCCTCCATGTAATCAATATAATCAACACAATTATTTCTTAATATTTATCCATATCAGTGGTAGTATATAATATCTATAATATATTTATTTCAATATCCTCCGTGTAATCAATATAATCAACACAATTATTTCTTAATATTTATCCCTATCAGTGGTAGTATATAATATCTATGATATATTGATTTCAATACCCTCCATGTAATCAATATAACCAACACCATTATTTCTTAATATTTATCCCTATCAGTGGTAGTATATAATATCCATGATATATTGATTTCAATACCCTCCGTGTAATCAATATAATCAACACCATTATTTTTTAATATTTATCCCTATCAGTGGTAGTATATAATATCCATGATATATTGATTTCAATATCCTCCGTGTAATCAATAAAATCAACACAATTATTTCTTAATATTTATCCCTATCAGTGGTAGTATATAATATCTATGATATATTGATTTCAATACCCTCCATGTAATCAATATAATCAACACAACTGTTTCCTACAACATCAATATCGGAAAAATTATGGCTTTTTTGTCAGGAATAAATTGATAAATAAAAACAGTAATTTTTAACTTGTGAAGTGAATGAATAAAACTGTTATGTTTAGTTGTAGTAGTGTAGCATCTTTAAAACTAGGTTAAGTCCAACTCAAGGACGGTTTTACATCAACAACTATAAGATTAACGACTTTGGCTTCAAATATGATCTGCAATACTTAGAAAAGTAATTACTCCTAGCAATATAAATATAATATTTATTATTATTACTTTTTATAACTAGATGAAATTTTTAAAAAAAATAGTTTTAAAATCTATCTAGCTAATCTTAAAATTAAAACCATTAAATATTTTTTATTTAAATATAATAATAAATTAACAGACAAAAAGTACAAAAATGAGTCTTAAAGCCCTGATATGTTTTTAGCCGAAGTTACAAAATAAGACCTTTTTTTAAAGAGGACAATAAACACAATAATATTCTCCCAAGTGATCTTCGGATTATGCCTATTGTTTGAATCGCCTGAAACTTGCAAATAATTTATGGGTAACTCTGTTGGGCCCAGGCCTTACTATAATTGGTACCCTCTCTATACTTTAAAACTTCTGTAGCGTAGTTTACCTACCGCTTACACTACTAATCTGTAGGCTTGTTGCGGGGTTTCACAAAATTAATTTCTTTTTTTCCAGTGACGCATGAATGCTTTTATGCCAAATGACTGTCTGTTTGTATATCTCTCATTAACTTTCATTATAACCTCATTTCCAATGAAATAACTACGTTCTTTTTCAAGACGAATCCTTAAATAATGAAAGGGAGAAGGGGACATTTGACTATAAATTAAACTAGTAACCAAAGTTTATAAATACTTTCGGTTCTCCTTATAAAACCTTGTTTATGGTTGGAGCAAACAAGCAGTGTCTAAACATTTCTACCAATATTTTAAATCCATATATTGAATATTTTTTTCTTTCTAACCCTAGCTGAGGATAAATTGTATAAAATAAGAGGCCAATTTATGATGTCAACTTGTGAATAGCAGGAATCATAAACCCTGTACAGTTAGGACCTTCAAATGACTTGTATCTACTTGTTTGGAAAGATATATTTGTAAAGGACCTCAGTTATATCACACGAGCAGAAACGCATCTAGAGGCCTCCAAGGACACTCGAGGTGGGGGTGGGAAGTCGACCCACCTCCCTACTTTAAATTCTTGTTTAAAAAGAAAAAGTTAAAAACATTATTTTAGGTCGAAACCGATTAATATCTGCTGGTTAAGAACTGGTTCTCGGCCATACTGAAAAATCATGTATAGCATCGTTTTAAATTCGTACTAAAATTTCTCATATTAGCTCCTCCTAATATTCAATTAATTAAATTTGAAAGGTTGAATAGCAGGACATATGTTTACATTGTCCAAAATTAAGATTTAAATCTACCAGAGGAGAATTTATTTCAATACTTTAGAGGTAAGTTCAATTTATTATCCATTTTCCTATCCCCTATAAATAAGGAAGTATAGATTTCCACACAAGAAACCAGAAGCACATCTAAAAACCACACTGGTTTACGGATGCCTTACAGCTAATACCTTTTTTACAATGAATGATGTTAGAGACCCCTAGAAAGGTACTATTATAGTTGGGCTGTGCAAAATATTTATCTCTCTTCAAAATTCAATATTTTTTAATGAATAAATTATTACAACTTAAAGAATTTCAAAACAGCAGGAGCTAAAGCTGCCTATTTTCCGCTCTAGTCGTAAAGAAAGTAGAATTGTCTTAAAAACTGTGGTTCCTCTAATGTTTCAAGAGGAAACATGCGATCATAGCTAAACACGTGGCGCGTTCGCTCGTCGTTGGGAGATTATGGGTTCGAATCTCGACTCAACACCACGTCAATGCATTAAAAAAGATTCCTACTGCAGCTAGGTTAGATGAATAACATTAGGAATTAGAGCAATGAGGAATGCGTTCGCCCAACAAAGTTCGTGCAATCAAAGAGTTGGGTGTTACATAACCTACTACCCCTGGTATTTGCCTGTATTAAGTAATTTACAAGGGAAAGAAATGTTTGAAGAAAGGAGAAATATGTTGCACCGCCCAACTGAATAAGGGGACTATTAATATGTGCCTTTGTTGCTCTAATTATCTTTGTATGCTTAGATTTAACATTCAGCACAAAAAAAAAATAGTTTTGTGTGGTCGACGAATTTTGTACAGAAGGGTGTACATTATTTTTTTCTAATCGTATAAAAAAGTATCATTAAAACAACTGTTTTCATTAAGTACGATAGAAAAATCGAAAATTTAAATAAAAGATTACATTCACCATTCATATAGGTAGCGTTACAGACAAATATAAAAACTTTTCCAGTATGACTTCAAAACTGATTAATATCAGGTGGTTTAGATCTGGTTCTCAGCCATTCTGAAAAATCATGTGTAGCATCGTATTACAGACAATTTTCCACGCATTTTAAATTAAAATCATAAAATCAATTACAGTTTTGTTAGCCCGAGTTTTTGGCTCCTTGGGGCTAATACAACTGGTTTTAATCTTATGATTTAGCATTTTAATATCCGTGGAAAGCTGTCTATAATACAATGCTAACTAATGAGGTGTTATATCCCTTGTTGTTTATAAAATTTAAAAATGTAACTGCCTTCTCCCTGATTCGCATATATGTACATATTTAATGATGTTAATAAAATGGTATTTTTTATTAATTTACATACATATTTAACTATGAAAAGATTATTCATATAAAATAAAATCAAGGCCATAAAATTGTATTAAATGGAATCTTTTATGAATTTATGAATGGTAATTTAACATTTTTTTAGGTTTAGGACTTTGTGATCAAATTGTAAAGTTACCCTGAGCTGGATCTTTAAATTATTTAGTGCTGCCTACTACCACTGCCAGATAACATTTTTTTGACGTCATGTGGCTGATTTTTTGAGTGACTTTCTCCTCCTACATCAACACTGCAACATCCAAGTTGTATTATATCGGTTTATGCAGTAGACAAATTACCTTTTAAAGCATTATGGACGGAAATATTGAAAAAAGTGAGTTTAAGAGCTTAGTATGCTCATTTAGGGAATATTCACAAAAACTTAAGCAATCATAGCCGAATGAAATATAATATAAAATATTTTTGACTTATAAGTCTTTTGTATTTCTAAAGAATAATCCTATATTAATTTACTGGTCCTACAAACAAAATTAGATAATAGTTATTTCTAGCATCGTATTATAAACGGCTTTCCGCGGATATAAAATGTACAATTATGAGATTAAAACTAGTTTTTTTAGCCCCGAGATGCCGAAGGCACTGGCTAAAAAATGGTTTTAATCTTATGATTGTACATTTTTATATTCGTAGAAAGCTGGATATAATACGATGCTAGACATAGTTTTTTCGTGTGGATGAGAACCGGTTCTTATCCACCGGATTCGAATGAATACGAGAAATTGTTTTTGGCTTAGCAAGAAGAATTTTCACAAACAACTATCTTTTATAGCAGCTGAAAAGTTGATGGTTCCACAAAAATATTACAGCTGCACGGATGGACAAATACTAGTCATTCATCATAGTTATTCAAAGACAGCTTTCCGCGGTTATCAAAATCAAAAATTAAAATATTAATAATATATATGTTAGCCCCGAGGTGCCGAAAGCTTAGGTTAATTAAACTGGTAATAATTCTTATTTTAACGTTCATGGAAAATTTGCTGTAATACTATGCTATATGATATTTTTCAGTATGGCTGAGAACCGGTCTAATCCAGTGGATATTCCGAAGCCACACTGGAAAAATAATTATTTTCAAGAAATATACTTCCATGCCTTAAAACTAGTAAAATAACGTTTTTATCTTATAATATCCTTTGTAATACAAAACACAACACAAAAAATAATTCTTTAAAAAGGCTTATTCTAAACAAGGATAACCATGTACAAGAGAAGAGTAACTTTATAAGCAAACTAGCGGCTTCGCCCCTAGCCTCTAGGGGCTATGCCCCAAGAGGTGATAAAAAAAATTTGGGCGAAATACGTAAAAGGACTAAGGAAATCCCCTACAAAAAAAAGGACCAAGAAAATCACCTACAAAGAAAAATGGGGGGGGGGATTTTTTGTTTTGGGGGGGGTTGGGGGTGTCCCACCCCCCAAGAAAATAGCCTAAAACCACCACAGGACCAGTAGGTATATTCCCTGAAGAGTAAAATCCGATCGGTTCAGTGGTTACCGAGATCTTAAGGGACGGACGGACGGATAGACAGACAGACATCGTTCTACTTTGTATTATAGATACCTCTCATTTTTAGGAAGGTTACATATTAGACATAAATACACGTCTAAGCAGGGGGGATAGAGACATCGGGCTGTTTATTACACCCCAAAGTTTTTTATTCGTTGGATTAACAACTTTAGGGACTTTATCGAATTTTGTTCGGTTGATTTATTATGTTGATTGTCCAAACCACTACAGAAGGGGTATTTTGATGTAACATCATTTGGGATGTATATCAATTTATAGTCTTATCCTTTTAGATCCCTGATAAAAGGGGAACGCCCGAGCGAATATATCACAGACTACAAATTAACAAATTGACAGCGAGGCTTAGTACTTGAATTACAGAGAAGGTTCGCTCCTATAGGGACTTATTCAGCTGTCGGTCTTTCTTCTATATACCTTTATTTAACAAAGCTCCTTTATGACCCTAAATTTGCATTTTATTTTTAATGTGAGTAATGTCAGTATTTTGATATCTCCCCCGCAGCAGTTTTGGGATAGGAGAATGGAAGAATCAAAAACACAATTTAAGTAGTATTTCCAGGGATCTAAAGAGATAAGACAATGACCAATAAATTGAAGTATATATATCAAATGATGATACACAAAATTACTCCTTCTGTACATTACAATTAATGGTTGAAATGTTTATACACTCAACTTAATGAACCAACCATTCAAAATTCCAAAGTCCCCAAAGTTGTTAAGCCAACAAAAAAGAAAACATTATTACAAAACCTTGGGGACTAGTGTAATAAACAGCACAATGTCCCTCCCTGAATATTTCACATTTTTATACTATTTACCAACTAACTTTTTCAGCTTGTAAAATGATTGTCTTTATTATTATGCTGTTCTCTTGTAGTATCTATTAGAAAATATTTTAAAATAGATTATTATACATTACATTGTAATGGCCTATCTTTCTATCCGTGAATCTCTCCGGCCAAAACAAAGTTGTAGCTATGAAAATTGGTTAGCTTGTAATAATCTACACGGATAAAAGAAATCATCTCTCTGATAAATATAATTTAGCAAACAGAGTTCATATCAACTTCTTGTCTTGATATATTTTGCTTGATTACAAACCATAGATACTAAGTATTGAGGAGAAAAGGGGCAAAATAATAGCCTAAAACTGTCTCAAAAATTCTATTTAGAACTAAAGAGCAAAAAACAACTAAGAAGCTTTTATAAAATGGAGATTGCACTTTTGTTTTTCCATATTTTCCTGTATAAAAGTAACCTCTACTTAACCTTTATGCAGTGCAAGAGTTTTCAGTAATAACTATTATAATCATACTATTGTTTACCTTTATAGTATAGGATGGGATATGAGTGAACTATTGTGTACTCAAGAGTTTTCAGTAATAACTATTAAAATCATACTATTGTTTACCTTTATAGTATAGTGTGGGGTATGAGTGTACTAGTGTGTACTCAAGAGTTTTTTGTCATAACTATTATAATCATACTATTGTTTTTCTTTATAGTATAATATGGGGAATAAGTGTACTAGTGTGTACTCGAGAGTTTTTAGTACTAACTATTATAATCATACTATTGTTTACCTTTATAGTATAGTGTGGGGTATGAGTGTACTAGTTTATTCTCAAAAGTTTTCAGTTATAACTATTATAATCATACTATTGTTTACCTTTATAGTATAGTATGGGGTATGAGTGTACTAGTGTTGTGTGTACTCGAGAGTTTTTAGTACTAACTATTATAATCATACTATTGTTTACCTTTATAGTATAGTGTGGGGTATGAGTGTACTAGTTTATTCTCAAAAGTTTTCAGTTATAACTATTATAATCATACTATTGTTTACCTTTAAAGTGTTCACGAAGCTGGAAAAAAGCTGATATATGTCACTTATTAATGTTTTTTAAGAGTACTATTTTGAGAATTAAGTCTTAAATACTTCCCATTTAAAAATAAATCAAACTTTAAAAAAACGAATTTATTCCCTTGAAAACATCGTTGTAGTTTGTGTTTTATTATACATATCTAAAAACCTATCAAAATCGACAAATAACAATCTTTTAGTTGAAGTTTACTTGCAAATTTATAGTAAAATAAAAGCTTTTGTTACGTACCCTATTTAACTAACTAAAAAATGTTGAAATTGCTATCTACGGATAGATTAAAAATTTTCTTCCGATGGTCACAGAAATAAAGCCATATATGGTAAGAATATCACTGATAATGGTACCAGGATATTCATTTTTTCCTTTATTTAAAAATTTATATAAATATCTACATATCTACATGGCTTTAGATATGTGACGTTAAAAATCATTTGAAATCATTTAATTGCTTTGTATATGTATGATAAAATGTAATATAACCATTGAACAGGATACATACAGGCAATTGATAATATTATAATTGAAACTATAAAATTAAGCTATTCTCGGGACCATCAATAATGTATCATCTTATTTAACGCCTATCTCAAAAAATGCTTATCTCAGAAAATGCTTTTCTAAAATACATTTTAAAAAGCAAAGCATTGTTTTATATCTAGCAATCAATATATTAATAAGAATATATTTTGATATCATTAATATGACTTAATTATATTCATTTTGTATAAAGACACATTCATGTATTAAAAATTGTTAAGATAAAGTCCAAGCTTTTTATCTCTAACTAGTGGCTATGCCCCTAGAGGCCTCTAGTAGCACTTTAAATGTTTTTTTTTATATTTGAAATATGTCTATGTTGCATTTGACATTTATGTTTCATTGAATGCTCTTTGTTAAATCAAGAACCATAATTTTTTTTTGATTTCTTGTGATTTCTCTTAGGAAGGTGGTGGTACCCTCCCCCAAAATAGTTATAAATCTTCCCAGGACCTATGAGAATCTACCATGTTAAGGAGAACCTGATTGGTTCAGCAGTTAGCGAGATCCTTTGGTACAAATATACAGACACACAAACACAAAAACACACAGACAAACATCCTGTTACTTTATTATAAGTATATTAGCTGAGAAAACAGGTTGGAGCATTTTTTAAGTACAGTCAGGTTGAATTAAACACACACATACACACATACAGAGTACGGACCCCACAGAACTTGACTGTATTAAAGTTTATTCTTTAAAACATGGAATAGGATAAAGAGCACACAAATTCTATTCTTTTAATAAATTTATATATAAATCTGTTATTTATGGATGTACAATCAGAAGAGATATTAAATCAAGCCAGTCAGTAATTAATATATACAAAAATGGAAATAAAATAACATGTCTTTTCAGTTATGGGAATACAATTATTTACTTATTATAGTTATTGAAATTGTCCTATATTGGTCCAAACTTACAACTTAAAATACACTAAAGGGACTGCGACTTTTACAATATTCAATAATGTTTGGTTTCTATATTTCAACTTGACAAAATCCGTTGGTACCATTTGTACAATGACAGGTAAGAGAGGGGACGAAGAAAGAAAGAGGGAAACACAAACGGCTAATATAAGTTGGGTTTATAAACAAAATCTGTATGATTATAAATCAATAAATTAATAAACTTGTTTAACCAATTTGTCGAGATTTTACATAATATCACCAGGGACGTCCTAGGGGGTGGAGGATAAAGGGGTAGGCATCCCCAAAATTTTTAATTTTTAACCCCCTTAAAATAAAAAAGCTTAGACGTCACTAACTCTATGATATAAAGATTTCTTCCTCCAAAATGAACTTGGTGGTGCTGTAGGCATCCCAGAAATTGTAATTTTCAATTCTTCCCCCCCCCCCCCCCAATAAAAATGCTTGGACGTCCTTGAAAAGCATGATCTATGTTATTAAGATTTTCAATGATTAACGACCTTTTTGTTTTAAAGACCCAACTCTGTGTGAATGAAACAGTCATATTACTGGATAAAAATTAATTAAAATCAACTTATATATTATCCAGATTTTATTTGATTGATGACCTTTTCATTTCAAATCCCCAACTCGGTTTTTGAAAACAGACATATTTCCTTACAATAATGGGCCCTGATAGTTTATTTTATATAAATTTTTCATTTAAAATGAATGTTTAGTCAAGAAATATGTATAATGATTATAGGAATACGAATTTAAGGCTTTTAAAAAATTTAAATAAAAAACTAAATTTGGATATCTAGGGTTTAAAAAGAGGCAGGTATCTATAGAAATATGGCTCTTTTGCGATCATTTAGAGAAAAACAAAAATGCCTATGTTTATGGAAATACTTTAGCAAGACTGCTTAATTTTTTGCTGGATATATATAGCAAATAATATCTATTTACTCTTTTTGCCCAATTTTATTCTTAAATGATGTAATTTCTGAAGATTTCAACAATTTTTCATATGTAAGTGTACCTGCATAGATATATCAATATTTGGTAACTGATTTTACGAAATTAACGCAGGTTTTATATTTTATTGTAAATCAAGTTTGAAAATTTATTTCAAAAGAAATGTAGTACAACAAAATTTTTGTAGTATAAATTTCATTTTTTTTATGTGTAAGCAAAGAAAAGGGTGATTTTTCCTTAGTCTTATAAGTGCACAGATTGTTGTGTTATTTTTGTGAGAAATGGATCTCCGCATCCTTAATTAATCTATTTCTAACTTAGTGGAATTTTTAAGGCATTATACTATGAAAATTACTTAATAAATAAGAAAAGGTAAATAAAAATGCAATTTGAAAAAATTGCTTCGTGATCACTTTAAGAATAGTATGGAGTATGAGTGTACTAGTGTGTACTCAAGAGAAATAACTATTATAATCATACTATTGTTTACTTTTATAGTATAGTACGGAGTATGAGTGTACTAGTGTGTACTCAAGAGTTTTCAGTTATAACTATTATAATCATACTATTGTTTACCTTTATAGTATAGTATGGAGTATGAGTGTACTAGTTTATTCTCAAAAGTTTTCAGTTATAACTATTATAATCATACTATTGTTTACCTTTATAGTATAGTATGGGGTATGAGTGTACTAGTGTGTACTCAAGAGTTTTTAGTCATAACTATTATAATCATACTATTGTTTACCTTTATAGTATAGTATGGGGCATAAGTGTACTAGTGTGTACTCGAGAGTTTTTAGTACTAACTATTATAATCATACTATTGTTTACCTTTATAGTATTGTGTGGGGTATGAGTGTACTAGTGTGTACTAAAGAGTTTTCAGTACTAACTATTATAATCATACTATTGTTTACCTTTGTAGTATAGTATGGGATATGAGTGTACTAGTGTGTACTCAAGAGTTTTCAGTAATAACTATTATAATCATACTATTGTTTACCTTTATAGTATAATATGGAGTGGGAGTGTACTAGTGTGTACTCAAGAGAAATAACTATTATAATCATACTATTGTTTACCTTTATAGTATAGTAAGGGATTTGAGAGTACTAGTGTGTACTCAAGAGTTTTCAGTAATAACTATTATAATCATACTATTGTTTACCTTTATAGTTTAGTATGGGGTATGAGTGTACTTTTGTGTACTCAAGAGTTTTCAGTAATAACTATTATAATCATACTATTGTTTACCTTTATACTAGTATGGGGTATGGAGTTTTCAGTAATACTAAATATTGTGATATAATGACACAAAACTGTGCTACTCTTTTTCTTAGATTTTTTACATATGAATATCTTTTTTCTTGTTGATAGCTAGGCATAATTATAAGTTAAAGAAAGAGAAGGTTAATGAACATTACCAATTAGAGGCATTTATTTTTCTTTAAAACAGGGATATATTAGTGTGAGTAAGAATATTACATAAATTTTAAAAAATGCATTTAAATTTTATATTTAAAAATATACAAACAAATTTTCATTTTTTACTAAATATATATCATTTAGTTTCGGAAACTGCTATATAGTATTTTTGGGAAAGCTTTGTATTGGTCATAAATTACGTTTTTTTCGAAAAGAGAAACCAGGATATTGTTTAAAGGGAAAGCCTTAAAAAATCTTATTAATTGTGAAATCAATGATTAAGATGATTTAGGTTTAAAGACTAGGGGTGCTAATAATATAATATATATCCTTTTTCTAACATACCATGTTCTTTACCATACGTGGCTATGATTTAAACTGTTGTTGTTTAAATGAACTGAGGGATCTATGTTGTTAGTTATCAAACTCAACAACAAAAAACTGATGTTGTTAAAAAGACTTTAAAGGTCTCCACCAATAAAGCTTGCTGTTGTTTATACAATAAACTATTTTTAATCTTTTTAAAATCTCCACCACTCCTGGATGTCATAACAAGTTGATTTGACCCTAGGTTCTAGGGGTCTTAAAAGAATGGCATAGGGCCATTAGAAAGCATCCCTTAAAAATATAAAAAAAAGACCAACAGTTTTATAAACCTTTTGCATCAAATAAAAAATTACTACTTTGTATCATAGTAGTGGTTGCACCCCTAGCTTCTGTATTCAAAGATTTTAAAAGTAGCCCTAAACCACCTAAAGATTATGTCTATAAAAAAAAAACAGAAAATAATAATATCCTAAAACCATCCAAGGACATATGTGAAGCTTCTATAGAATGGAAAACTCAATTAGTTCAGTAGCTAATAAAACATACAACTTGCTGATTTACTAATTTACTGAAAAAAAAGTTTAAAAGTTTCGTGAGATTGATCTATCCTATCCAGTGGAAGGATCTATGAGTGACCACTCCCTCAACAGTTTAACATAAGAGGGACAGTTAGATACAAACCATAGAATAATAAAGTATAGAGAGAACATTTACAGTATTATTTACAATACAGTTAGATACAAACCATAGAATAATAAAGTATAGAGAGGACATTTACAGTATTATTTACAATACAGTTAGATACAAACCATAGAATAATCAAGTATAGAGAGGACATTTACAGTATTATTTACAATACAGTTAGATACAAACTATAGAATAATAAAGTATAGAGAGGACATTTACAGTATTATTTACAATATAGTTAGATACAAACCATAGCATAATCCAGTATAAAGAGAACATTTACAGTATTATTTACAATACAGTTAGATACAAACCATAGAATAATCAAGTATAGAGAGGACATTTACAGTATTATTTACAATATAGTTAGATACAAACCATAGCATAATCCAGTATAAAGAGAACATTTACAGTATTATTTACAATACAGTTAGATACAAACCATAGAATAATCAAGTATAGAGAGGACATTTACAGTATTATTTACAATATAGTTAGATACAAACCATATAATAATCAAGTATAGAGAGGACATTTACAGTATTATTTACAATACAGTTAGATACAAACCATAGAATAATCAAGTATAGAGAGGACATTTACAGTATTATTTACAATATAGTTAGATACAAACCATAGAATAATCAAGTATAGAGAGAACATTTATAGTATAATTTACAATACAGTTAGATAGACACCATAGAATAATCAAGTATAGAAAGACATTTACAGTATGATTCACAATATAGTTAGATACAAACCATAGAATAATCAAGTGTAGAGAGAACAATTACAGTATTATTTACAATACAGTTAGATACAAACCATAGAATAATCAAGTATAGAGAGAACATTTAGAGTATAATTTACAATACAGTTAGATACAAACCATAGAATAATCAAGTATAGAGAGAACATTTACAGTATAATTTACAATACAGTTAGATACAAACCATAGAATAATCAAGTATAGAGAGAACATTTACAGTATTATTTACAATATAGTTAGATACAAACCAAAGCATAATCCAGTATAGAGAGAACATTTACAGTATAATTTACAATACAGTTAGATACAAACCATAGAATAATAAAGTATAGAGAGGACATTTACAGTATTATTTACAATATAGTTAGATACAAACCATAGAATAATCAAGTATAGAGAGAACATTTACAGTATTATTTACAATACAGTTAGATACAAACCATAGAATAATCAAGTATAGAGAGGACATTTACAGTATTATTTACAATATAGTTAGATACAAACCATAGAATAATCAAGTATAGAGAGAACATTTACAGTATTATTTACAATATAGTTAGATACAAAACATAGAAAAATCAAGAATAGAGAGAACATTTACAGTATTATTTACAATACAGTTAGATACAAACCATAGAATAATCAAGTATAGAGAGGACATTTACAGTATTATTTACAATATAGTTAGATACAAACCATAGAATAATCAAGTATAGAGAGAACATTTACAGTATTATTTACAATACAGTTAGATACAAACCATAGAATAATCAAGTATAGAGATGACATTTACAGTATTATTTACAATACAGTTAGATACAAACCATATAGTAATCAAGAATAATGAGAACATTCACAGTATAATTTCTGTAAGTGAACTTAAATTAATAAAAATATATTTGAATTGTAATCTGTAGAATGTAAGTTTTCAAGGAAATAAAATTCTTAAAAAAGGATATAAAAATGCCAAATCTTATTTATTCAGTTAAAAAACCTGTTTGTTAATTCTCTTCGGCCCCTCGGGGCTGACAAAACTTTTAGAATTTTTTTATATCAATTTCTGCGGAAAGCTGTCTATAATACGATGCGATGATTACTATTACTATATAGAGGATTATAAAAGTTGAATACACTATACATCCGTGGACCTTAATATTTCAACTCATACTTAGGTCAGATAAATCATTCTTATTACAATGGATATATTATTACTTGGATCTTACACCAGATTTTCATGTTCTCTAATAAGGTGAACCACGCAGAGGACTAAAATGACGATTTACCCTTTTATCCCATCCCCTAACGTCTTACTGGATTAACAAACTGATCAATAAATGGCAGGGGAAATAGCAACCTAAATTGACGACAATTTTCCCTCTGTATTAATAATATCCACGTATATTCTGCATCCATAATTATTACAAGAGTTAATACACAAATATAGAAGGGTAATATGATATTTTAATCAATTTAAGTTATGATATTTTATTGGTTTAATTACCCTTCCTTGCTAAAATTGGTGACAATCTGTTGACATACAGTATCACATGGTTTATGATAATTATAGAGTCGAGAAAGCTGACATGTTTTCAACGTGTAAATTTAAAGGATTTCATGGGAATCTATTTTTTAACTATACTAGCGACTGCATCCCTAGCATCTAGGAGCTCTGTATTAGAAGTGATAGATAATGCAGAAAAATAGCCTAGTATATCTAAGTTCAAAATAAATAAAAAATTTAGGAAAAATAAAACAACCTTTGATCGTTGTTGTATGTATATGTTTTTAAAAAATTGGTTCAAGTTTGATAAAATATTTTATGTTGTTTGATGATAAATTATTGATAATAAGGAGTTTGGCCAATTCATCGAGTGCCCAATAGAAAATAGAGATTAATAACAAGATTATAGAATGCTTGAAAATAGTTGAATTATTGAAAATATCTATGTTGAATACAGTTTAGCCACTGATAGTTTGAACCGTCATATCAAAATTGAAGAATGTTTTCCAACGCTTTTAAACCACGAGATAACGCTATTTTAATAATTAACATTTACATAGAAAAACTTTTTAAAAAATTACTTTTCCTTTAATGATTAATTAATTTTTTCAGGAGCAAATTCTGAATTTAACGGAGTCAGTCGTTCTATAAACTAAATTGAAGTTCAAATTGGGCCTTTAAAAGGATGTAAAAATCATGAAAAGTAACTTTTATTAAAATAATCTTTTAGTTCATAGTAAATTTTACTAGGTTTGCCATTATTTGAAAATTAATAGGTAGATAAAAGTTATTTAAAACTTCCCTAAATATAAGAATGATTCTAATGATAAAGCTTGAATACTCCAAACATTTATCCATTAATTTACAGGTCCAATATGTATAGATATAGTAAATATCAAGAACTGAAAAAGGGCCTTGAGGTTGAGAAAAAGATAAATATTATATAATATTAGCTATTTATTTAAGACTTTTCCTATGAGTTAGTTATCTATCCACCTATTAATACATCCAATATGTATAAATATAATTTAAGATCAAGAACATAAGTGGGTGGAGCTTTGGGCATGGGGAAGTAACGGGGTATCATTCAAAATAACATTTTAAAAGCAACAGTTATAATAAAGAATATTTTGTAGGGGTAAAATGATTTTTTTGTCAAAAAAAACAAACAAAAAAATAATTGTAAATAAATAAAACAAGTAAAGTAATTTTTATTGTATAATGCAGTAAACTTAATAATAAACTATCTACTTAGGGATCTAAAGGGATAAGACAATGCCTGACATTGAAGTACATCCTCAATGAAGTTACACCAATTACCCGATCTGTAGATTACAATTAGTGGTTGAAATGTTTGGTCACTCAATTTAATAAACCAACCAATCAAAGTTCAATAAAAGTCCCAAATGTTGTTCAGCTAACGAATAAGAACGGAATTATAAACTTTGTTGACTAGTGTAAAAAACAGCCCAATAATTCCTCCCTTCTAATTATATATTTTTTTAATAGCTTTGCTTAAAATAATTTGCTTTTTGTTTGAACATATTTTTATAGGTTACTAACTTAGGGACATGTACGTGTATTGAACAATTTTAAGTATTTCACTTTACAATTTAAGTTTTGAAATATCCGTATAATGGGGTTTTATATGTGACTTAAAATAATTTGCTTTTTGGTATGAATATATTTTTATAGGTTACTAACTTACGGACATGTACGAGTATTGTACAATTTTAAGTAATTATTTTTCATTTAATTTTACAATTTAAGATTTGATATATCCGTAAAATGGAGTTTAATATTATGAAATAAATAGTGGAATTTAAAGTCACAAACATCATATAATTAAATTTAATATCTGTCTGTATCCCTGGTTTCTAGTAGTCCTCCTGGTAATCATGTGTAGTAGAGGCGTTGATAGATTTTATATTCATTTATACATGATTGATTTAGTAGATAGCGGTTTCTATGATTCAATAAAACACATAATCACACTAGAATACTTCAATAAACCTAGGTGTTTAAGCACTGTTACTTGAAAGCAAATTTAGTTTTTAAACCCAGCTTATTCCTCATTCATGATTCGACTTTATCAAACAGTTATCATTATTAAATCTTAGAATATTGAAAATAGAATTTAACCCGATTTTAAACAAGTTTTCTTTTAACTAGAATAATCTGTAACCAGAAATGTAAAGGGATAAGACAAATACTTCCCCAATGATATACACAAAGTTATTCTTTCTGTAAATAACAAGTAGTAGATGAAACATTTTGACACTCAAATTAATGAACCAACCAATCAAAATTCACTAAAGTCCCCAAAGTGTTAAGCTAACGAATAAGAAAACGCGTTGGGACCTAGTGTAATAAACACAAACAGCCCATTGTCCCCTCTCTCTCTCTCTTTGCTATTTCCTTCTTTCCCCCGTGCATTAAAAAATTGATTAATTAACTGGAGAAAGACTAAACTACATAACTTTTGTGTCACTTTTGAGGAAGACGATTCCCTTTTCTCCCATCTCTTTTGAAGAGATTTTCTTCCCCCTTCCCTTATTCTTTTCCATTTATATGACGTCATAAGGAATCGTCTTCCTCAAAAGTGACACAAAAGTTATTTAGTTTAGTCTTTCTCATTAACTTGAGGTGAGATTTCAAAAAACATAAGTGGGGAAAAATTTTTCCTCAAATGTGGAGTGTTGCTATTGAGCACAGTCCCCCAAAGGCTAGGAGGTTGATGCTTCTTGTGAGATTATGTGCAAACAATTAATATTTTGCGCTTATTTTCAAGGTTTTAAGAGTTTGCATTTTAGTCCTGTAGAATATGAGCAGTTTCTCTCATATAGCAAATGGACCACAAACGAGGTTTGTTAATTTTTAGCTTATTTTAGGGTAATTAAAGTCTAGAACGGCAACTCAAGGATAGATTAGGGCCATTTAGAGTTAGGGCTTCTTGCAGGGGCAGAAAATATTTTTTCTTCAAAATAAAAAATAAGGGGGGTGGGGTTACTGAAAATTAAGTGAGATCTCTAAAAATATGTTTTAAATATGTATTTTAACCTTTCTCTTTTGACCCATCTTTTCATTTGTTAACATTTCTTGGGAATAGTCCCTTTCGTGGCAACGCCCCTTAAGGGGCGATTCGTCGTATTTTAAAATGGCTTTAATAGGTTATTTTAGGTTATATTGGGTTAGGTGATTGCCCCACAGGGTTAGGCAATTTTCCCCGCAGGGTTAGAGCCCCCCGCAGAGGCTAGAAATAGGATAAAAGCTACTGTGAAAAATACGAAGAATCGCCCCTTAAGGTAAGTTGCCACGAAAGGGACTATACCCCATTTCTTATTATGTTTTGTCCCCTAGTAACATTTAGGGGCTAGAGTAAACACAAAAATATGTATTGATCTTTAAGAATAAGACATTGGATTATAAACTAATGTGCACCCTCCAACTATGATGTAAAAAATTATTCGGGAATGTGTAAAACTTTGGGTACCAGTCTATTTTGTCCCTAACCTCATTAAATAAAATGAAAAAAGTTTATTTAATTAATTATAAATTATTTTTAGGATAAGGCTGTTTTATTGTATACATATTAGTTTGGGGATGGGTATTTAACCTCTATTTTTTAAAATTCCGAAATTCATTTTTGCTAGGAACTTCATATATGTGTACAGGGCAATAACAGGGAGGGGGAGGGGCAACAAAGATTAAATCAATTTTTATTCTCTAATAATAAGTAATCAACGACATGATATTACACTATTGAATTTTAAAAAGATTGATTGTTCCATTGTTCTATCTCTTTATCCATGAAGGTAATATGCATAAGTCTAGTAAACCATCATGGGGGTTAAACGGGACAATTATGATTTCAGAATACATGAATAAAAGAGTTAATATTAGAATATTAAGCAAGCTTGTCAGGGCTGAATTGGGTGGAATAATAGTTATTTATTACATCGTATTATAAACAGATTTTCGTGAATATTAAAATGAAAAATGATAAGATTAAAACAAGTTTTGTTAGTCCAGAGGGGCGGAAGTAAAAAATTGTCTGTAATACGATGCTATAGATGATTTTTAGTATGGGTGAGACCCGGTTCTAATCCAGTGGATATTAATGAACACTTATCCATCTAGACACTTGATATATCTAGTAGTAATTAGTCTATACTGCATATGAACACTTATCCTTCTAGATACTTGATATATCTAGTAGTAATTAGTCTATACTGAATATGAACACTTATCCATCTAGATACTTGATATATCTAGTACTAATTAGTCTATACTGCATATGAACACTTATCCTTCTAGATACTTGATATATATAGTAGTAATTAGTCTGTACTGCATATGAACACTTATCCATCTAGATACTTGATATATCTAGTAGTAATTAGTCTGTACTGCATATGAACACTTATCCATCTAGATACTTGATATATCTAGTAGTAATTAGTCTGTACTGCATATGAACACTTATCCATCTAGATACTTGATATATCTAGTAGTAATTAGTCTGTACTGCATATGAACACTTATCCTTCTAGATACTTGATATATATAGTAGTAATTAGTCTATACTGAATATGAACACTTATCCATCCATTTACTTGATATATCTAGTATTAATTAGTCTATACTGCATATGAACACTTATCCATCTAGACACTTGATGCATAAGTAATAACTTGGTGTTTAAACTATACCACAGAAAAAAAAATAAAAGAATTTCCAGTATGACTTCAAACCCGTATAATAAGATACGTTTCTTAGCCATTCTGAAAAATTATGTATAGCAATGTATTACAGAAAATTTTCTACGAATATTAAAATAAATTATTTAATAAAACGAAATTCAGCATAAATTGATATTTAAATCCCAAGGTATTAAATGGCCGAGCGATAGCTCATCATTTTATACCGTATATCATTTAATGATGATAAACAGAATTACCCTTTCTGTATATTACAATAAACAAACAAATCAAAATTCAAAAAGTTTTTGAGGCTGTTAAGCTAAAAAAATAAGAAAAAGTTATTATAAGACTTTAAGGACTAGTGTCCAATGTCCCCTCCCTCCCTAATTATAATAGCAATTTATACATTTTTTGCAGGATTACATTAACACTTTTGCCATATAAATACATGTTGAATGTACAAATACGTATTTACTTAAAGCCTCCTTTAAAGGAAATTTGAATTAATGTACGATTATGAACTAACCTTCATTTCAAACATATTTGAAGATAATTTTCAATGAGAGTTTTTTAGTTTATTTATCTATGAATAATTTAAAAATTAACAAATCCTTTTTAAATATATTATTTTTTTCTTCGCATCGTATTATAGACAGCTTTTCGAGAATAGTAAAAGAAGAAAATTGAGATTTAGATTTAGTTTTGAAGGTTCGGCTAATAAAACTGGTATTCAAATTTATTAGTAGTGGAGAATTGTCTATAATACGATACGACACATGTATTTTCAGTATGGCTCAGAACCAGCGGATAAAAAATAAGTTTTGATTCAATACTGAAAATCATTTGAGCACTAAAACTTTATAACTTTTTGGGAACATTTGTTGATTATTATACATAGTTTGTAGTAAAGGGTTTAACATATTTCAAAGAGGTGAACTGAAATTAGTTTCCGAATGTGAACACATTTTCCGAGGTGTTTCCCAATCCTATCTCAATATTTGCTACTAGCTAAAAAACCTTCAAACTTCAAAAAAAAAAAAAAATTTGAATGTATTAACGATTTATACATTATACATTCAAAGTTTTAATTTTTCAAATTTAGATTTTTTTTTGGAAGTTTGAAGGTTTTTTAGCTAGTAGCAAATTTCGAGATAGGATTGGGAAACACCTCGGAAAATGTGTTCACATTCGGAAACTAATTTCAGTTCACCTCCAAAGAGGTGACCCCTAAAATGGTGGGTCCACGTATTACGTGCATGACAGATATCTCGAGTTTTTTCCGTCTTAATTTCTTACGACTTTTTATACAGTTTTGTATTGTGGGAGGCGTAGTTAGACAAATTAGTTGGGGGGGAAAGTACCAATTCAACGGTGGGCGTTCATTTCCGCATACTATCACTTCAGCATATTGTTTCATCAATACACAAAAGCAAATTAAATTAGAAGGGGTATACAGTAGTGGGTGTAATGGATCTAAAGGGATAATGATAATAAGACAATGGCCGATAAATTAATATATACCCCAATGATGATACTTAGAATAACCTCTTCAGTAGATTAAAATTTGTGGTTGAAAAGTGTGAACAATCAACCTAATAAAGTAACCAATTTAAATTGACTCAATCCCCAAAATTGTTAAGCCAACTAATGAAAATACGTTATTTTAAAACTTTGGGTACTATTGTTATTGCCCACTCTTTCTCTGCTGTACAAAGTTTGTACGGTGTTAACAAGGACAAAAGGGATGTAAAGTAGAAAATATTTTTTACGTGAAATAAAAGAAATTATTTTTTTTCATTAAATAAAAGAAATATATTTTGTATCTTGTTTATAAAAATATTGTAGATTCTCAATAAATTTTGCTTAGTAATTTACCACATCATATTATAGACATCTTTCCGTGGATAATAAGTGAAAACAAGGTTCCGAATGCCTTAACTATAAAAACTGGTGCTAATCTTATGATATTTACTTTAATACTCATGTAAAATTTCGGATCTACTGCAGTTCACGGTAAAATATTGCTGGTAACGAATATTGCTAAAAATCTATGAATTTTAAAGGCTGCTAGCTGCCAAACGGCTGAACGTACAGATCATACCCACACACCTTTGTAAGCGGTATAAGAAGGCCTACAAATAATCTGGAATAGCCAAGATCCAATGATGCACAGGGAAAGCTTCACTGAAGAAAAAACGTGTAAAATAGGCATTTTTCGCGCATTTCTCTGCACTGCGAGATAATCATGCATTATTGATTTATGGATATTCCAGATTATTTGTAGGCCTTCTTATGGCGCTTAAAATGGTGTGAGGGTATGATCTGTACGTTTAGCCGTTTGGCAGCTAGCAGCCTTTAAAATTCATAGATTTTTAGCAATATTCGTTCCCAGCAATATTTTACCGTGAACTGCAGTAGATCCAAAATTTCTGTAATATGATTAATAGGAATAGAGTAGCCCCGCTACTAGAAAATAATTTATTTGTACTTAATAGCCTTTCTTTAAGAGAAATAATTCTTCAATTTATACATGGGAACGTTTTATGGGGGCGTTCAAAAAAGAGGTGGTTTATCCACCACCAATAATTAAAATTTAAACAAAAATAAAAATCTGTATTTTAATGTATTTTGTATACGTAAATATATTCAATTCGTTAGTATCTTTTATTTGAATGCTTACAAGCGACTTCAGATAAAGTATCAATTAATTCGCATGCGTCGCATGTGTTTGAATGTATTCGTATGAAAGTAAATTATGTTTGCATGAATAAATGGAGTTGAAATATGGATCTTTAAATTGTTGGCGCAGTTTATCTATAATTTAGATGTCAGTCAGTCTGTTTATTTCAC
Source organism: Acartia tonsa (assembly GCF_053477335.1). Lineage (NCBI taxonomy): Eukaryota > Metazoa > Arthropoda > Copepoda > Calanoida > Acartiidae > Acartia > Acartia tonsa. The sequence continues at coordinate 50,434,243 of NC_137261.1, forward strand.
TTTTTATTACTTTTATTTTTAATTTTTATATTTTTTAGGTATTTTCCTTATAGGATTTCAAACAGAGTGACAGATTAACAGGGAGAAAAAACAAAGTTAGTTACAGTGTAGATTTGCTTTTAAAAATGAGTTTATTTGCCAACATTTTTCTGCTGAGTGCCATTCAACTTTCTCCTCACCCTCAAAGGGTTAAAAATCCAAAAAGAATAGAAAAATATTATTCTGTTCAAGTGTACAACAGTGGAGAAAAATCTTGGATAATAAATCAGTTTTATTCTGTTAGTGAGTAAATCAATATTAGTTTATAAAAGCGAAGCTTTTCTATAATTAGGGTCGGTCCGTCCGTACGTCCGTCCGTAATGGATAGCTTTTTTCGTTAATTTAGACATGTTAGAATTGTCCTATCGATTTCAAACTTTGCATGGTGATTCCTTTAGTAGTTAGGTACGATTTAGAAAGCTGTAACACTTTTTAATTAAAAGTAATATTTAAATAAAATTTAAGTATTGAAATTGTAGATAATTGTTTTGAATTAAATAAAATATGATCTCTATGACGTAAATAAAAGATATTAACCACACTTGTAAAAATGTGATGTATTATTATTAAATTTTATATTTGTGGAGTTAGATTATAACCATAAAACAGATTACACTGAAATATAATATAGAAGAAAATTATTTGTGTTACCTTCATTAGCGGACTTTATTACAGATTGGCAACCACATCGGTCAAGAATCAAGGAAAATTTCTTTTGGACTTGGTAAAATTTTATTTTTTTCAAAATTTTTTAGTCGGATGAATGGTAACTTTTAATTAAAGTAAATCTAAGTTATAATTTCAAAAGATATCTAGTTGGTTGCAAATAAAATTTGTGAATAAAAATCTAATTCCTTTATTTTAACGATAATATTGTCTGATAAAGGCAAAAAGATAATAAAAATAAAGTTTTGTCTACTAAAAATAGAGGCAAAAAGATAAAATCTAATTACGGTAAATATACAAAAAAGATAATTTGGTCTGATAAGGACTAAAAGATAGTAAAAACAAAGTTTGTCTACTAAAAATAGGGGGCAACAAAAATTAAATTTATGCTCCATTACGTTCTAAGGTTGATAATCAACATTTTTGAACTAGTTATTATTAAATTTGATGTAAAAAAGAAAACCTTTAATCAATCAATAAATCAAGATAATAATTTTTATGTTTATGAAGCAAATTTCTCATTTAAAATTGGGGAAAATTTGAAAATTATATATTATGCAGTTAAAAGATTAATTCAAGATAGATATAATTTAATAAGACAAGGTAATACAGGTATAGGAGATAGAGGTACAGCGGAGAATCTGGATAATAATTCATCATACAATAGACAAGAAGTAGATCAAGAAATAGCAGGTCCTTTCACATTTAGTCATTTTGGAATAAATAGAACTTTAGACAGGTTTCCTGAGTTTAGAAGATATTTAGGTGGAACGATAATAATTGGAAACAGTCAAATTGATAATATCTATCATTCTGATTCAGAATAAAGTTTTAAAAATATATGTCATCAAAATATTAAAATATTGAAAAATTTCATGAAAATTGTTGTATAAAAGTGTAAATATTTAAAACACAAGTGTTTTCACCGGACATACACTGTAATTATAGTAATTATATCATTTCATTAAAAAGTTGGGAAGTTGAAAATTTTTTAATTACCTAACATTTTTAAATTGTTAAGAAAATAATATTATAGTTTTGTACTTTGGACACAAAAGAAAAGTCTAAATTATAAAACTAAATATAAAGATAATTAAAAAAGAAGTTTTGTATATTGAACACAAAAGAAAAGTTCAATTTATAAAGCTAATAATTATTGTTAAAGTAATTAAATGATAAAATTTTGCTTAAATATTCTTGGTTTATGGAAATTAAGAATTCTATGTTCTGAAATTAGAGGGCAAAATTGGACTGAAAAAATTCGAAGCTGTCAAATTACTCTTGGTTCTATAACTATTATAAGAATTAAGTTCAAACAAACATTGTAAAATTTTTAGGTAAAGGTAATTTTAAAAGATAATTCTACTTGTTAATCTAAAAATTGGTAAAAATAATTTTGAAAAATAACTCTACCTGATTTATCGGGAAAGTCATCAAAACATTGTTCCTGTTCAAATTTCATTGAAATCTAAAATAAAGATAGTCTCCACCAAGAAAATTGTTCCTGAAATATAATTTGGTAAGCCAAAAATAAAGAAGGTATTAATCAAAATAAAAACTTTTAACGGTAATCAAGTTTTATACTACACTGTAAAAAACATTTTCCTTAAAACATAAAGGTAAAGAAAACAAAAGATGTCGGACACAGAACAACAAAATGATCCTTACTTTGCTGGTGCCAGACGAAGGAAGTTTAGTAATTGGTTTGTTAAAAATAAGGAAAAATATCTAGAAAGGCTACAAAAGTATAAAGATAACTTGGAAAATTCAAATGGAGAAAATTATAAAAGTGTACGTGAAAACCATGTAGATTTTAATACAGAAACAATGGATTTATTGCGCAACAGAGAAGCAGAAAGTTATGTGACAAATTTTACAGAGCTTACTGATGATATTTCACTCGGAAATCTCAGGGATGAAAGGGATAGAGAAATGAACTTTGAAAGAAGAAATTTTAATCAACATAAAGATAATTCTAATCAATTTAATTTTGATGATCATGATAATAATCAACATCAAAATCAGTGGGGTGAATTTAGAGGTTTTAATTATAGACAAGAACAAAGATATCCAAAAAATGAAAGATATTTTGAAAGAAATGAAAGAAATTCTAGACAATCTGGAAAAGATAGTTTTCAAGAAAATAGAGATTATTTAAATAAAAAATATATGGAAGATTTACAAAAGAAAATTGATAATCTAAATATGGAAATAAAATATTTAAAACGAAAACCGGCTAGAGGAGAAAAATTTGAGGCTAAAACAGTATATAGATCTGCGGAAAACAGAGATTCTAGCCCTGCGGGACTCTCGTTGACCCATGCAGCCGAAGCTGTAGAACTATTAGAGGAATATTTAGTATCAAATCAAGCAGAAAAACAAAAAATGAAACAAAATGTTATTAAACAATTATCAAAAATTGGTAAAATACAAACATTGGAAAATAAATATAACTCATCAAAGTATTATAATTGTGATGATTTCACACCGAAATTTATAGATACAAGTCTAAGATATTACAATGTTGAGAAAGTTAGCGATAAGTTAAAAATTATAAAAAATCAACTCCTCTCACTGAAAAATGTAGGACTGATCGATTACATCGACCAGTTTGGTGAATTCGACTTTGATAGCTTTTCACAATTCGAATTCAATGCAGTTTTCCACAATTCTCTCCCAAGGGATACCAAAGATAGGATTGAATGCAAAAATATAAACCCAGCAAAACTGACTACCAAAGATTATCTTAACATTGTCAGTGACATTGTTAACAATGGACGTATAGCAAACCATAACATTGATTATATGCTTGAAACATTTAAAACATCCAAAAGAAACATAGAGGATATTTATGATGAGTATAGAAGGAAAATAAATAATTTACCTCCTAATGTTATGTCTGCTAGTGAGAAAGAAAGAAGAATACATTCTCAAATGATGAAATATCTACCAACTCAATTATTATCTATTTTAAGAATAGAAGAAGCTAAATTAGGTAGAAATCTTAATAGTGAAACACTCCATGATTTCATATTGCTTAATAGGGATCAAATAAACAAATATCTCAGATTTGTTAACAAAACTACAATGACAAAGAAAGTTCCAATAAAAAGGATAGATGAAAATGAATTAGAAGATGATAATACCACGGAAATAAATTATGAAATAGAGGAAGAGTATCTTACTGCAAGTAGTGATGAGGAAGATGAAGATTCCAACATTTTAAAAGTAAAAAATGAGCCTAGGCCATTTAAAAAATGTAAAATATGTAAGAAAAACTATCATACTCAAGACGAGTGTATATTTAATCCCGATGAAAATAAAAGACAAAAAAATCAGCAAAAACTAAAAATTAGAAATTGTCTTAAATGTAAGGGCCAACATAAGGATAGTAACTGCGAAATATTTAAGAAACTATTGGTTTCTAAACCATGTGAAAGGTGCGAAGCGGCCGAAAAATATGAATACCACCATACCCCAGAAGAATGCCTAAAGGTCAATTTTTTAGAGAAAATAAAAAACAACCAATAAAAAATAAATTCAATGAAAAATGGTATAAAAAAGTTGAAAAATTAATTAATGATAAAAATGACTCAAAAAATAAATTAGAGCTAAAAAATGGTTGTTTTTCAGAAAAACTTATAGTTGGAAAAGTAAATGACGATAATTATAAAAAATTAGGCCAAAATTATGCTAATTATGAATTATATATTAATATGATTAAAAATGAAATGATGCACAAGTGTTTAAGTAAATTAATAGGGTATTTGAACCTTTTTAATTTAAAGTACAGGTGTTATCAATGTAAAAATTATGAAAATAAATTCAAATCTTTAGAATATTTAAATTTAATAAAAATTAAAAATGATAAACAAGGACAAAACCATCCATTAGTGTTGAATAAAATAAATGATTATCCAATGGAAAAAATAAAATGGATAAAAATAGAACCTGTTTGCGATGAAAGTATAATCAAGAAAGATAATAATAAAATATCCTGTATCAATTTAATAAATAGAAAAAGGAAAATAGATTCAAATGTATATTTTAATCATAAATGTTCAAAATCAAACAATGAAAAATTTAATATGAATATTTGTAGCAAAGAAATTATTCAAACAAATAACAAGTACAATATTGTTAGAAATTACATAACAATGCATGGAAATAAAATAACAAGCAGCAATGTGTCAAAAAGCATAGAAGCGAAAATTGTTAAAAAAGAATATAAGGTAATTAAACCATCCAAACATTGGTATATAAACCATAATGTTTTCTATATAAAGCTAAATAAAACTAATAAAATTAAAGATACTTTCATTATTCAGATAAGGAAATATTTGGAAAGAGATATGAATTCAATAAAAAGAAAATTAAAGAGTTATAGTAACATTACTTTCTCTGTAAAAGATGTAGAAATAATGAAAAAAATAGATGAATTAAAACCAGATACGTGTAATTTGAAGGAAAAGGAAATTTTTCCAGCCAATAGTTGGATTACTTGGGAGTCAAACCTTCAATGTCCGAGTATACCTGAATTACAAAATAAAGTATTTAAGGATAATAAATTAAAACAATGGGGAAAAACTATTATAAATAAAACCAAGAGGTATAAATGGGTTCAAGATATCAAAATTAAGTCAGAAAATACGGTAAATTATTTAAAAGAAATAGAAATTATGAAAAAATTTAAAAAATTTGTTGAAAATAGTGAAAGCCCAAGTATAATTATGTGGATAATTATGATAGCAGTATTTATGATAAGTTCCATGGAGAAAAGGATAGATATTGTATTAAATCTAGGAACCTTTTGGATTTCATATATCTGTACCAAAAAGAGTATAAATTGGATACTATTAATATGGAATTGGTTGAAAAATAAAAGAAATTATTATAAAACCATGAAAAAGAAGATAAAGTACAAAAAGATAAGATATCATAAGAATAAAAAAGATAAACGGAAATATTCAATGAATAAAGTGAAATTTAAAACAAAATTAGTAAAAATAGATAAAGCAAAAGAATTCTGTTTCCCAATATTTTATGAAGATACCAAGATAGTCTTTGAGCTAGATACAGGTAGCGAATATAATATTGTTTCCAAGGATTTTATTCAGAATTATATCCCTGACTATGAAAAATATTACACTGGTCCAAATAACATTTCACTGACTGGAATAGAAAATAATAATCCAATAAATGTAATAGGAGTATATAAAATACCATTTAATTTACCAGGTTATGGAAATATTAATTTAACAATTCGAATATCAGATAATATTGATGACTTTTTTATACTGGGGAGACAATTTTTCAAAAAAGTTGGAGGTCTACTACAATACGATAAAGAAAATAAAACTGTAAAATTAGAATTTTCAATGAAAGGAACACCCAGCTTATTTTTTGGACAAAAATTACAGTTTAAACCTAGAGAAGAAAAATATCTTGTGGGAAAAATTATAAATGGTGAACCAATAAAAGATTATGTAATTAAAAATAATTTAAACTTGCCTGTGTATATAGAAAAAGATAAAATAGTGGAAGATAAAATGATATGTAGAGTAAAAAATAGATTAAATATACCTGTGCAGTGTGGCTTATCAGGGGCCTTTTTAATGCAGAATCTGGATCATCCTGCGAAGGACCATATCGGCGACGGTTCTCCTGATTTTGATTCTCCATTACAACAAACTTCATGGTCTAAAATAAAGAAAATTGTAAAATCAATGAAAGAAAAGATAATTAAAGATAAAAAAGATATAGATAAAGATGAAATGAGCCACTCTAATAGTAAAAATGAATTTATAGAGGCTTTTAAAGAAAAAGTTGACCACTCTAGTGGTGTGGACATAACAAAATTATTAGAAATAAAAAATTTAACGGTTGAAGAAATAGCAGCTTTAATGAAAACTGGAAATGCTGACGGTAATTATCAAATAGCAGAATATTTGTATAATGAATCAATTTATTCAAGACATACATTTGATTGTGGGAGATTATCTGATAATATTCCTAAATTAGATGTAGAAACAAAAAGTGAGATGGTAAAAAATACTAAACCATACAATTTGACACCTGAAGACCAAAATCATGTAACCAATTTTTTTAACTTACTATTAAAAAATAATTTAGTTGAAGTAGCGCCACCACATCAAAGTTTTGGAGCACCTATATTTACTGTAAAAACTAGAAATGATGGTACTGGTTTACCAAGGATAATAGCAGATATGAGAAATGCAAATTTAAGTATTAAACAATCTAAAGCTGCTACGCTCCCAGACTATAAACAATTATTGAATAAAATGATAACAAAATCCAAATATGTGTCATCTTTTGATTTGAAAAAATGCTACTATAGTATCCCACTTTCAGAGAGGGCAAAAGAAACGGGGCTATTTAATGTTATACTTCCCCAGGGAGTATATAGATTTAATACAGCTATAACTGGGTTAAATTGTGTTCCTGCTTTTATTGTGCAAACCTTTTTAAAATATTTACATTTAGATGAAAATGGGAAATTTAGCTACATAAAAGACATAATTGTCTTTATAGATGATATTATAATTTTCTCAGATGGTAATTTAGAGGATCATGTCTGTAAAGTAAAAAATGTTCTCAAGAGATTAAAGAGAATTGGGGTGAAGGTGTCCCCAGAAAAGGCTAATACTTGTATTGATATTGACAACGGTGAAATAGAGCTGCTTGGATATAAAATTAAAAACAGAAAATTTTGTATACCTGATAAAAAGATAAAAACTATTACAGAAATGACATATCCTGACTCATTAAAGAAACTACAAGTGTTTTTGGGAAAATTGAACTATTATAGAAATATATTTAGTCTAAAAATACATGAAGCATTAAATAAATTATACAAAAAACTGTCACCATTTACCTTTGATGATGAATTAAAGAAAAACTTTGATATAATTAAAGATAAGCTTAACACAGAAATTCAATCAATAGACACTGTAGAATCTAATAGTGTAAATATTTTGTTTAGCGATAGTAGCTTCTATTCTACAGGTGGGGTGTTATTAAATTTAAATATGAATGAAGCCTGTAAAGATTTGGTACACAAAATAAACAGTTTTGAGTTCACACCAGAAAATAAAAAGAAGTTTTTAAAAGAAGGGGAAGATCTCCAAATACTAACATGTAAAGATAATTTTGTGGAAACTTTATTTGAAACAGCAAAAATCTTAAACTACAAAACACAAATTACAAATGATATACAAGCTTTTATGAATTTAGCTTTTATTTACTGTCAATTGATAGATTTTGAAGGGTTTTTTCCAATACGGGAAAATGAAACTGAAAAAATGGCATTAAAACGGCTTGAAGATAATTTATTTAGTAAGTCATACACAGAGATAGATAAAAAATACATGGAAGAAAAATTAGATGAATTTACATACCTCTTGGCAGGTTTTGCGAATCTCCTGGATGTCAGAATCCATATGTTTAACAACACCCATAACCTCGGTCTTAATGTGGGATCCCAGCTTTCTGAAATATTAATAATGTATAATTGTGAAGAAAACTTATATTATGGTATAAAAGTAATCAAATCAGAATGGTTCAAAATAACTACAATAAATTTTTCTCCAGATCTTATGAAAAAAATTGAATTAAAAACGTACTTCTTAAAAATAATAAAAGAAAACACCTACGAGCAAAACAAAAAGTTTATAAAAATTTTGGGGTATTTTTCCAAAGCAGTACCAAAAGGTACTGAAAAGCTAGGAATTGCTTTTCTAGAAATGTGGGCATTATATTTGTGTTTAATGCATTTTGAACCATATATTATTAACAGACCCACTTATATTCTGATAGACAGTAATGTAATTACCGCAGTGTTAAATAATAGTAAACTTATAAAGAAAACTACAAAATTAGATAACTTAAGTTCTAGAATTACATCTTGGTACAGCAATGATAATATCTACTTTATTCATTGTACAGATAAAGAAAATCTTGCTGACATCTTTTCAAGATTAACTGGAGAAAATGAAAATACTGGATTTAATGAAACATTTAAACCAGTGTATAAAGATGAAATGTTAGAAATAGTATCATTGGAACAAAATTCTAGGATAAAAGAAAAATCTTATGATAAACCTTTAAAGCGAATGATAAGGAAAAAAGACATTTATCCAGCAAAAGAAGTAATAAAAAACATTCAAGAAGCTTTAAAATTGCCGGATCCAGGAAGACATATTATTAATAAATTAAATAACATTATGAACACGAAAGACTTTGTAAATTTACAGTTACAAGAAAAAAATTGTCCAAATCAAAATCCTATGGATTTGAAATTTATAGATAAGAAAATTTTGTTACCTACAAAACTAATTTTACCATTTATATGCCTATTTCATTATTCCTTAGGTCATATTGGTAAAAAGAAATTAAAAAATTATATATTTGATAATTATTATATAAATAATAAAAAATATGCCAATATGATATGTGAAAATTTGACAAATTCTTGTATTGGTTGTTTAACAAACAAACAATTAGTACATAAATATAAAGAGGGGTCCACATCTTTTATTAACAGTAAACGGCCTAATGAAACTATTTATATTGATTTATTGGAGTTTCCAATAATAGAAAGCCATTTAAAAAAGAAATCAAAATTACCCAGCGCAATTCTAGTAATTAAATGCGTGTACAGTAATTATATTTCATTATATGTAATAAATGAAAAGAAAGATTATGCTATAAGAAATTGCCTCACAAACCATTTCTGTACTTATGATTTACCTATGTATTTAGTAAGTGATAATGCCCAGCTATTTAAATCTAAACTAATAAAGACATATTTATCAAATTTAAATATAAAAATGGTAGAGAGCTCTGCTTTAAAATCCAAAGTTAGGGGCTTTGTGGAGATAGCGGTGAAAAGAATTAACTATCTTTTACGGGTAGTTAGAGAAAATAAAAAATACTTGGACGTCCATCATATTATCTCTATAATAGCATATATGCTGAATCATACACCTTATGGAAACAGTAAGTTAACCCCATACAACATTATGTTTTTATCAGTAAAAAATTTGGATGGTAATATAAGACAGCCAGGCGAATATTTGTTTGATTATAAACTTAAAGTAAGTTCTGATCTAGAAGAAAAATTAAAAAATTACCATAAAGAATTTTTAAATATGGTAAAAGAATGTAGAAATAGAATTATTAAAGAAAAACAGAAGATAATATTAAAGAAAAACAAGAATAGATTTGACCACAAATTTAAAATAAATGACTATGTCATTATTAAGTTAAATGACAGTGGTTATGGTGCAAAATATAGACCAATTTTTGGAACTATTCTGTATAAAGTTATAAAAACTAAGAAATATGTTTTACTTTTAGAATCAACAGTAAGTAATCAAATTATAACTAGACATATAGCGGATGTAAAGTTAATTAATTTTGAAAAAATTGCAGAATTAAACCTCCCAAATTACATAGCTGAGATGTTTGGAGGCATTAATTTAAGTAATTTAAGCAATATTTTTGACATACCTAATATGGAATCAAAAAGATCAAGAATAAAAGCGAAAATTAAAGAAACAGAAGAAAAATTTGACAATATAGAAAGTGAATCAGATGAAGAAATCTTTATGCAAAAAGATGAAAATGATAATCTGTCTGATATTCAAGAAGAACCCTATTTAGAAGCTTTGGATGAAACACTATAACAAGCCATTTAAATTTCAAGTGAAAAATAAAATCGATTTCCATATTAAAATAGCTGAATATGTGGAAAAATAATGAAAGTTTCTAAAAAAAGATAATTTTTATGATAATTAAATAAATAAAATAATAAATTAAAAGGTAAAAAATTGAATGTATGGTAATTAAAAGTATTAAAACAGGAAAAAAGAACACTTGTGGGAAAAAATTAGGAAATTAAACGTACGTATAATTGCGTGTTAATGCTTTAAAATGATAATCATCAGACCATAAAAAAAAGGACACCTGTAAAGTGGACCTAATAGTAATTAGGGGTAATTAAATAAAAAATGTACACTAGTTGATAAAATGATTAATAAAAACACTTGAAAAGGTAGATGATTCATAAAAATTTGAAAAGTTTTGAGGTCATATTAAAATTAAAATGATAAAATAAACAATTAAAAGATATATGATTCATAAAAATTTAAAAAAACACTTGAAAAAGTATATGATTCATAAAAATTTAAGAAAGTTTTGAGGTCATATGATTAATTAAACAAAAATTATATTTTAAATGTGTAAAGTTACCAATTATAGTTTTGAAATAGGAGATATTTGCTGATTATTTTGAATAGTCTAATCTATAAATAGTCTAAAATTTGAACCTAAAATGTATGGCTAAAAAAAGATATACAAACAATTATGTGGTAATTAAAAAGACAATCATTTCTTCTAAAAAATTAAAAATTGTACATAAAGAACCATAGAGTAGGTTTTGTGTGTAAAATGATATTAAAAATGAGGTTTCATAAAAGTGAAATAAAATCGAAAATTTTTCATGAAAACAATAAAATTGGTTAGAAGGAAAAAATGTTTAAAAAATGAAGTGTCCTATACATTATAAATAAAATAGGGTCAGGAAAATTAAAGTGGGGTCTCTAATTAAAGAAAAGGACACTCTTTTAGTAAAATACAAGTGCAAAATAATTTACTTTGAATTAAAACAAATGTTGGGAAAAGATACAAAGATAAAAATAAAAGGTCAAACGTTACACACATAACACCACGAAAACAAAAAAAAAAACACCACCCCCCCCAACTAACGGAAAAATTTAAAGATAGAAAATTATAAATACCAAATAAATAAAACCAAAACACCCCCCCCACTAAATTATTCATTTTAAAGGGGTGACATATTAAAATGATTATTTAAGAAAACATTAAATAAAAGAATGTCCTTTTATAGACTAACTTTTAAAAAGGACACTTATAAAGGAAAATTTATAAGTAAAATAATGTGATTTATGAGACATGATAAAAAAATAACTTAGGTTATAAAAATGAAAGACTTGTGAATTATTTTTCATAGAAATAATGTAGTTTATGGAATATAATAAAAAATAACTTAGACTTGTAAATTATTCTTCATAGAAGATAATGTGGTTTATACGATATGATAAAAGATAACTTAGGTGATAAATAATTTGTTAAAATAAAGTTAAAAATAAGCTAGAAAGTCAAAAGAAAAAAGAGACTGTCCTTTTACAAATTATGCTTTAAAAAGGGACACTCGGTCAGTTGATATATCAATTTGAAATGAATATTGTTAAAAAATCATTAAATAAATTATCAACAAAAAATACCAAAAGAAATGTGAAAATCTGTTTAAAATTGAAATAATAAATGACAGAAAAAACTTTAGAAAAACAAAGATAAGATGGTTCTTTTAAATGAAACATCTTTTTAAACAAATATAAGACTGTTCTTTTATAAAACATCTTTTAAAACTGGACAAAAAATTGTCAACCCAAAGTAAAGTAGCTAGGTATGACATTAGTTCATTAAAAATACTCTTAAAACAAACATATCTCAAAATTAAAACAGTTAATCTCAGTTATAGTAAACAAGAATTCTTGGTTAATTTATTTTGAAATGTGAAATAAATTAAAATTATAATTTAATGTGAAATTTCAGAGAAGAAAATGGATTCAGGGAGAGATAGAGACAGGAAAAGATATGATAGGTAAAAAATTATTACTTGAATTCCTCTTCATTAGATGGGTTTTTTTCTGTAGCACGCTTTCTGTCGCAGTAATCTTTCAAAGTTTTATGTATCCACCTAAAGAAAGTCACCAGATAGACTAGTGGAACGATAACCTAAACAAAAAAAGTCTATGGGCTCAAAGATATCCCTCAAAAGAACAAATTAAAATGGTAAACGTTCAAGAAATGTCTTTATTTTCCATAGCAAATTTTTCTTTGAATTAATTAATTTACGGTAACATTAATTCGAAGCTAGTTAAAGTTATGAAGTATATGTTAAAAGTAACTTTAATTAGATTACCCTTATTAAGCCAAGGGTAATAATACTTTTAAAATGAAAAGTAATAATAGTAAACTCATTTTAAAAGGGGTAATTTTATATGGGGTTCATGTAAAGTTACCTGCAAAACCATAACACAGGAATAACATATAAGTAGGTAGCGAAGAATAGCTACGTTGATACCCAATAAATGCGTACACAAAGTTGAGACAAGTGTTCCATCCTAGAAAGAAAATTTTTCTTCAGAATTTAATTTCACACATTGTATTAAAATATTCTTACGCTTATGGTATTAAAAAATGCTCAATTTTCAGTGATATTTTTAATTAAATACTCAAAAGAAATGTAAATACTCAAATCTCCTGTGATTATAAAATACTCATTGAACTTTTTCTCAAGATTTTTGTCAAGCTAATTAATGCCATACCTTAATTTATGAAAGTTAACTTTAATGAAAGATATTTAATATTGATAATTAAAACTATATAAGAAATTAAGATAAATTAGTATGAATGATAACTCACGTCAGTATTCAATAAGTTTATAAGACCCAACTGAATCTTGTGCTGAGACAGTAATGGGTTCTTCTCCCAAAACTTAGCGAGAGCGTCGTCGATAATGTGGGGCTGCTGTAAGGTGTAATTGACCCTAAACAAAGATATAACACTTATGAAAATTTTTTAATTCTTTAAGATAAAATTTTAATTAAACTAAGATAATGAATTAAATTAGTAAGAGTAAAAGTTTATAATTTACATAATGCTATATTAAGGGTTAAATTTTCCAATGATAATCAACAAAATTTTCTAAACGCTTAAAAAATTCCTAGATACTTAGGATAAGTTTCCCAATGATAATCTATAAAAATTTTTTAGATACTTAGATTTAAATTTTCCAATGATAATAAACAAAATTTTTTAGATACTTAGATTTAAGTTTTCCAATGATAATCTGTAAAAATTTTCTAAATACTTATATTTGAATTTTCCAATGATAATCAACAAAATTTTCTAAATGTTTAAAATTTTCTAAATGCTTAAAATTTTCCAATGATAATCCACCAAATTTTCTAAATGCTTAGATTAAATCTTCCAATGATAATCTACGAAATTTTTTTAAACGCTTAGATTTAAATTTTTCCAATGATAATCAACAAAAGTTTCTAAATGTCTAGCTTAAAATCTTATTATGATAACTTACATCATATTATACACAAATTCTTGTATATTCTCTTGAACTAAATTAACATCAACAGTGGACACAGTTAGTTCTTCTAACATTTCATTTTTATAAACTTGTAGCTGCGGGCCGCAGGCCATTTCACAAATATTGTTACGACTAATGTTAAACATTTTCACAAGTAAAGTAAATTTTCAACTAAAATACCTGAATAAAGTAAGATGATACTACTTGATACATTTTTCTGTTGACATGCAAAAATTCTGAAATTAAAAATATACGTAGTTTATATGTTATAATTAAAAAGATAAAAAGCGAAAATAATATGACAAGATATTTTTTAGACAAAACTTTAACTTTAAAATATTATGGGGATAAAATTAAATTGAAAAGTTTAAGAATATATTATAATAAAGATAAAATTGGAAAAGTAAAAGTATAAAATGATGAAAATGTTGTTATGGATTTTGAAAGTATTAAAAAATTATTGCTAAAAATTAAGTGGAAAATTTGTTGGAAAAATTAGACGTGTAAAATATTATTTTCAGGGGAAGATATAATAATGGAAGGTACAGGGGTGGATACATCAGGATTCAAATTTGTGGAAAGTTGGGAAAGATCCATTTGTACTTCTTTTAAAACCTTAAAATGCTTCTTGTTCATCAAAAGTCTCTTGAATAGCAAACCTAAAAATAATTAAAATTATTATATTTTTTTTTAGGAATGGAAGTCAGTCCAGAGATGAGGATAGAGGTGTTAAACGCTACAACCAAGGAATGAGGGATAAGCCATATGAAAAGAAAAGATCAAAAAACGTTAATAGAGAATCATCAAATGACTCCATCGAAGAAGTTGCTGTAAAGCTAAAGAAAACTGGTTATACCCAGGGTGAAATAAAAAATATTCTGGGCGCTGCCAAGATATTCCTGTCACCAAAAAATATGGAAATAAAGACAATGCTAGAACAACAAACACAAATCTTTGACAAAAAAGTACCTGAAAAGGAATGGAAAAGTATGGATAAGAAAGTAATGGAAATGGTAGTTAAGGAACTCAATGAAAATGACTCAAAAAAGACAAAGTTTGTTATCATTGATATTGACATTTTCTCATGCTTCAGCAGCGATAGTTATGATAAAAATCTAGAGATGTACATTGGGAAGATGAGTGAAATGATAATGTCAAATGTGAAATTTGAAGAACCACCAACCATCTTGATCATGAGTTTTCCTGGCAACTCCATGGAAGATATCCACCTGCGCGATAAAAATTTGTTCCAACTAATAGAAGGAGTAAAGGAATACTTAAGACATGTAGGGAAGCAGATAAATATTGAGTATATGAGTCATATCAGAAGTTCAATTGTAATGTCTGTGCTGCGTAGAAACAATCTGAATGAAAACACCAACACATATCCCCAATATGTAAACAATCTAAAAGCCAGGAATGCCAACAAGGCAGAAATACCTATCTTCTTTGTTTACAACCTTGAGAACACACAAAAGTATTACTTCCAAGCCAGGTGTGTTGTGGAGTACATGGAAACCGTTCATTTCATCACTGCTCTGGCAATTCTGTTAAACAATTGTGATGATATATTTGTTAGACAAAGGAAAGTTGAATACAATGAAAGAATATTTGGTACAACAAATAATACTGAGGAAGATAAGAAAGGATTCAAACCTGCAAATGAAAGAAGTGATCTAAGATTGAAATATCATGAAAACAAAGTTGCTCTTCTAAAAGATAAAAAAACACAAGCGGAACTTGAACTGGAAGAGTTAAAGAAAACAACAAAGAGTAAGAATCTAACTGAACTGACCAACAAACTCAAGAGGATTGAAAATAGAAGCCACGAGCTGCCAGAGAATGTAAAGCAGCTGCAAAAGTACATTTCAACCTTGGAAATAAAAATAAAAAACCTCCAAAATGAAATATTGAAAGAAGATGATCAAGATAACAAGATACTGCTGGAAATTAGATGTAAAAAAGCACAGAAGGAAATGAAAGAGGAAGAACATAAACTTAACCTTCAAAAAGAAGAAAGTGAAAAAGAATATGAAGACGACAAAGCAAAAAGAATCAAAATTATAAAGGAGAAAATAGAAAAAGAAAAAGCTGAAATTGCAAAAGATGACAAAAAAGTTGAAAGTGTCTTTGAAAAGGAGAAGATAAGACAGCTACAAAACATCAATAATAAGTGCCAATCTAACACTGGACTGCTGGAAGATATTGTCAAATATTGTCAAGAGATAGAAAAAAATCAAACTAAAATGACAACAGAAATGACCACAAATGATTCCCTTGAGAAAGAAGTCCAAGAATTAGCTTGGAAAAATGGTAATTTGACAGATGAACTTAATGCTACGCTTGAAGAATTGGAAAAAGTAAAGAAAGAAAAAATGGAAAATTTACCATTGGAGGTGATGATATAGATGAAGATGAAGAAATGGAGGAAGGAAAGAATGATATGGATGAAGAAATGGAGGAAGGAAAAAATTGAATGACGTCACAGGCAAAACACAAGTGTAAATAAGTGTATATATTATAATAAAAGTAACACAAAATTGCCAGTTAGTTTTAAACTAGTAAATATAAAACATTGGAAAATTTTCTAAAGTAAAACATTTGCTAGTTATATTTGAGAATCAAACTTTTGATAAACTTTTGATAAGTTTTACTATTTGAGAATCAAACTTTTGATAAAGTATTTGTAAAGTTTATGATAACATTAAAATCCAATTTTTAAAGAAAAAAGATTTAAAAGATAATATTGAAGATACTTAACTAGATTAAGTCTTCAAAAAGATAATACTTGTTTCCTATTTAAAGATATATGCAAATTATTACTTAAGAATCAAATTGTAAGGTTTCGTGATAATTTTAATGTTCAATCTTTAAAAAAAAGTATATAAAGATAATATTGACAAAGTGTTTGTAAAGTTTTATGATAATAAGGATAATATTGAAGATACTTAATTAGATTAAATCTTCAAAAAGCTATATTTAAAATTTCAAATTAAATAAAGTTTTTGAATGATAACCCTGTAAAATATTTGAAAGATAACCCTGTAAAATATTTGAAAATTACTTGTGAAATTATAATATTTGGTGAAAGTATTTAAAGTTTAAACAAAGATAATTTGAAGTTAAACTAACGTTTTCTTTAAAAAGATAGTTAAATAAGATATTTTTAGCGATAATTTAAACTTTATTTAAAGTTAAAATTTTGTTAAGTATGATATGATAACACTGGATAAAAGGATATGTAAGTTCAAATGTTTTAAAAATAAGATTTTTCTTATTATTAGAAAAAACGAAGTAAAGATAGTAAAATTTAAAGTCTTAAAAACGAAAATATTCTTGATATTAAATGATAAAATTGTTGTATTTGTAAAGTGTAATAGATCAAGTAAAGTATAATACTCTAATAAAAGATAATACTACGATAATTTTTTGATTTCAGATCAAAATGAAAGTAATAAGATGGTTAATGATAATTTTGGTCACAATTGTAAACACTAGGAAAGGAGAAGAGGAAACCATCATATATGGCACATCCCACTTTGAGGTAAGCGAAAAGTTAAAAGATAATTTTAGAAAACCAGAAAAGATAAAAATAGAAATATTGGGCATAAAGGAACTTAAAAATTTAGAATTGCAATTGGAAAAAAATCCCTTTTTGTCTATATTAAGAGGGGAACCAAATGTATTTGACAAATGGAATGAAATCAAACAAAAACTTGGGGGTTTTGATACAAATGATAATGTGGAAAATGATAATACATGTTATATAACAAATTTAATAGACGCAATGACATATATATTAAGCACTGTTCCAAGGACAAAAAGATCAGTAGATAATATTGATGGACTTAGTGACGAAGAAATCGAAAATTTGTTTATAGAAATACAAAATAAAATTAAAACAGATCATAGAGAAATATATGACGAAAGCCAAATTTTGATTCAACAGGTTATTGATGCACAGACTACAACACAAGCAAAAATAAAATTTCATAATTTTAGAAGATATTTAATGTGTCAAGTAAATGATAAAAAGAAAGAGTTATTGCTAATTATTGGCTATAATTTAATGAAAGATACACAGCTAAAAACTCCAATGGAACTAAAAAATATGTATAAATCTTCTTTAAATGAATTACGTATTAAGATTACTAATTTGCTTAATATTTTAGGAAAACAGTTAAGTTACCCTGAAGAAAATGAAAATGAAAATTGCAACGATGGAGGGGAGCAACCTGAAAATGGAGAAAATGATAATACAAACGATAATAACCAAGAGGATGAGAATAATGATAATCAAAATGGTGAAAGTGATCATGATACTGACTCTAATGATAATAATGATAATAGCCAAGGAAATACTAACTCTAATGATCAAAATGGTGATAACCTTGATAATAATTCAGATGACAATAATTCAGAGGATCAAAATGGTAATAACCTTGACAATAATTCAGAGAATCAAAATAACTCTGAAAATAATTCTGAAAACCCTGAAAATAATTCTGAAAATAATTTTGATAATCAGAATGGTAGAAACAATAACAATAACGATAACAATCAGAATGGCGGAAACAATAACGATAATGACAACGATAACAGTGATAATAGTACCACTAATAATAATTCTAATCAAAGTGAAAATGAAAATGATAATGATAGCTATAGTGAAAACACAAATAAAGAAAGCATTTTGCACTTTTATAATAATATTCGCAAACTAATAGTGTCAATTAATTTAGAAGCTAATGGAAAAGCTGGAAATACATTAAATGAACTAATCAATAAAATAGATCAACAACTGTCAGTTATGAAGAATGATATATCAAACAATTTTGGAGAAAAATTTAATGAAAGTCTTGAAGAAATTTATAAACTACTACAAAGCAGCTTCAACATATTAATCAACACCCTAAGTGATGAAGAAAAAAGAAAACTGGAAGAGCTAGATACAATTACAGGTGAAGACAGTAATATTAAAATAAACATCAGCCTTAAAATATTATCAATGGTTGAAACGATAAAAAGTATGGTGCAGTTATTAAATTTAACCTTTAAATCTTATCACTTAAATAGTCTAGATGATAGCTTTCTTACTAATAAGGATGATAATATTAGCGAAAGGAGTGTTGATAATGATGTATGCCACTCAACTCCTAATAAATGCACTAGCGATGGTATTCAAATATCAGTTATGAAAGATAAACTTAAAAAAGTCTTAATGTTAGATGACATTAGTGAAATTAAAATAGATAATAAAAAGGGAAGTTCTGAAATCTATGAAGAAGTTATTGAATTAATTTCTTTCAAGGACTACCTCAATAAAATTTCTAATTTTGAGAAAAGTAAATATAATTTTTCATCTCAGAAAAAACAGTTTAATATAGAAGGTTTAAAGGAAATATTAGAAGATGAAAGAAAAAATCATAGTATTATGGAAACATTGATTCAAATTATAAATTATCTTTTAGAGCTAGAAGAAAAATTAAAAAATTCAGAAATAGCAGTTTTAGATAAAAAATTATTTGCAGAATGTAAAATTATGGGAAGTTTTAAAAGCTTAGTTGTATCAAACAATACAATTTTTGGTTTTAAAAAGAAAATATCGCCTGCTTATAAAGTTATACCAATGCCATTTTGCTTCGATAAAAAATGTCTAATTCTAGATGCAAAAAATTATGTTATAGACAATAAGGGAATATGTGAAGGCCAGATAATTGAAGATAAAAACTATTGTCTAAATGAAATTATAGATATTCCGTGTAAGCAAGAAAAGAAAAATACAGAAAAATGCCAATTTAAAAAAGCTAAAAAAGGTCAAACTATTATTTTGTTGAATAGGGAATATAAATGTGAAAGTATATGTACTTTTAGGAAAGACGGGGTAATTACAGAACAATCTTTTATAACAAATAAAGATTTCAATAATAACTTCTCAGAAGATAAAACAATTTTTGAAAGATTTGCTTCAGAAAATATATATATACAAATCTCATTATACATGGCAAATTTGATTCTAGGATATATTGTTCTTAGTATATTTAAAAGAATTATGAGAAAATGTATAAAATTGTGTCACAAAAAAAGGAAAAGAAAAGATAATATAGAAATGATAGTTGTAAATGAAGAAAATAGGCCTATGGTTAGATCAGCTAGAAACCAAAGGCGTATTCAGTTTAATCCCACAGCACCCTAACTCATGTATAAATTAATTTTAGATAATACCTGTGAGACACAATAAGAAAAGATTCAGCAGGATGCTGAAAATTAAAGATGTCCACAGTACAGCGCCAGAGAAATTAATGGAGGGAAGATCTATCTCATCCAGGTATTGTATTTTATCCTAAATAAAAAATGAAAAAGATAAGATAATTTTATGATAATCCTGGGGAGAAATATTAGAATGATAATTTTAGCACGATATTTTAAATAGAAAGACAAAATGGTTAAAGGAAAATTATGCGAGAAAATGCTTAAAGAAAATTTTAAAATATTCAATTTAAAAGTGTAAACTAAATGATAGTTGAAAAATTCATTAAAATAAAATTCTGTTTACTTTTAAGGTCTCCAAAGATATGTCAACAGACCCTGACAAGAATGAAATGGCGCTGACCGGTTCATTAACCAGAAATTTAAACGCCTGCGCCACAGTAAACACAGACATGAGTTTAGTAAATTGAAGGTAAACGGTATTACTACAACTCATTTTTGGAAAATATCTATAAAAAGTATTAAAAAGATATTTTTATGCAAAGTTATTGAAAGTTTAAAAGATAATTTTAGGCAAAGTTATTGAAAGTTTAAAAGATAATTTTATGCAAAGTTATTGAAAGTTTAAAAGATAATTTTAGGCAAAGTTATTGGAAGTTTAAAAAGATAATTTTATGCAAAGTTATTTTAAAAGATAATTTTATAAAAATTGAAAGTAAAAATGATAAATTCTAGTAGACGTGTATGATCACTGGCCACTGTAAAACTAATTATTATAACATTATAGGAAATTGGGTGGAAACCAGTAACAACAAAAAACCTGAAATTAAAGAAGCCAAAACGAACAAGGATAAAGAGATATTTAAATTGATTTCTTATTTAATTTTTCATTGCAAACTAAATGTAAAAGTAGTGGTTTATTTTCCTTGTTATCGAAAATAGAAAATTTTATTATTAAAGAAATTTTTACAATTTTTGTTAAGGTCTCCTCAGAAAGTTTTCAGTAAAAAATTTTTTATGAAAAGTAACAAGCAAATTAAGATTTTTTTTTGTTGTTGAAAAGTAAAATTACAGAAGACAATTTTTTCCATTTTAATCATTTGAATATTATGAATAAGCAAATTAAAACATTTTTATCTTTTGATTAACAATTAGAACTTAAAAAATTTTTTTATATATCGCTTTTGGAATTATTATTGATACAAAAAAAGAAAAAAAAAATATTAAAGGGAAATCACTTATACCTGCCTGATGAGTCAACAAGTTGTTCCGGATACGAGTTCAACAAACAAAAGCAGAGAAGTTCACCCATCTGCTGAGACAACATGCACATCCTTCTCTCCCTGAATATGGAGAAATATACATTGGATATTCAATTGGAATTATCAGGAGCTGATGATCCGTAACCACTATGCAGCCAGGAGTGCGTACAACTAGAATTACTGAAACAGCAGCTGCCACCAGATGGATCCCTTATTAATCTTTTAAATATTTCCAAAATGTGTTTAAATTTCTACAATTTTGAGTTCTAAATACAAGCTAAAATTCCTTTTTTTCTTTAAATAAGCAAAACTACAGTATGATTTTGAAATTTTTAATTTTAAGTAAAACAATTAGAAAAGTAATTTTTTTATATTTTTACATTCAAATATTCAAGTTTATTCAGAAAATTTTTTTATCAAACAGTCTAATTAAAATTTTGTTTTACCTAATTAAAAGAAATTTTTAGCTTTTTGAGGGCAGACTGTAACACTTTTTAATTAAAAGTAATATTTAAATAAAATTTAAGTATTGAAATTGTAGATAATTGTTTTGAATTAAATAAAATATGATCTCTATGACGTAAATAAAAGATATTAACCACACTTGTAAAAATGTGATGTATTATTATTAAATTTTATATTTGTGGAGTTAGATTATAACCATAAAACAGATTACACTGAAATATAATATAGAAGAAAATTATTTGTGTTACCTTCATTAGCGGACTTTATTACAAAGCGTAGCAACTCTATAATCATTATCAAAATGTCCATACATCCATTTTAAACATGTTAATTTTTTTATTTTTTTAATTAGTTTTTTTTCGTTAATTTAGGCATGTTAGAATTGTCCTATCGATTTCAAATTTTGCATGGTGATTCCTGTAATAGTTAGGTGCGAGTTAGAAAGCGTAGCAACTCTATAATCATTACCAGAATGTCCGTACGTCCATTTTAAACATGTTGATTTTTTTTACAAATTTGTATGTGACCTAATTATTTGATTGGTCTGATTTTTGGTATACTGGTTCCTGGGACAACATAGTACAATATTATAAGCAAAGCAACTCTATAATCAAGTCCTAAAAATGTAAGTATGTCTATAATCATTATCCTGTATCAAGCAGTTTTTCAACAAATTTACTTACAATTTTGCTTTGACTCTTATACATTCGCATTCTGATTATTCAGTTCTGACATTACACAAGTGTTAATGTCCGTTTGTCCTACCGTTTCAGAGCTTCGCTTTTATGGATGTTGTCATCCTTGTTTAAAAGCAAAGCTTTTATATAATTAAAGTCTGTCTGTATGTATTTAAGTTTATTAGGTTGGGAGAGTTAGCTCTCTTGATTAATTTAAACAGGTTAGAATTGTCCTATTAATTTCAAACTTTGTATGATGATTCCTATAATAAGGGGGGGGGGGGTTTAATGCAACCATCTCGTAATCAGTGAGCAAATGGCACTTAGAATTCGAATTTCGATCTGAAATTTTGCATGAGTAATCCTAAAACCTACCCCTAGACACGTCACAAGCCCTATCTACTCATTCTACTCTTGGCCACTCGCAGCTGAGCTGCAGCTGTTACCCAGCTGCCATATGGATTGGCCGTCACTATTTTTAGTAGTATTTTTGAGCTCAGCACCCATAAAAACCTACCCCTAGACATGTCACAAGCCCAATCTACTCTTCATACTCTTGGCCGCTCCCAGCCGTTTTCAGCCGGTTCTAGCCGTTTAGCAGCTGGTACTAGAAATTTTAAAAATGGTTATTGCTTTCATTTAATATGAATTAAACCAAAACTATGTTTTAAAAAAATGATTCCTACGTAAATAATGATGAATTTTCCCTAAAAATAGGCCAAAAACGGCTAAACGGCTGAGCTGCAGCCGCCAGCCGTTACTTTTCCAACTTTTTGTTCGATTTAGGGAAAATAGACCTATCAAGGATTACTCATGCAAAATTTCAGATCGAAATTCGAATTCTAAGTGCCATTTGCTCACTGATTACGAGATGGTTGCATTAAAAACCCCCCCCTTAGGTAATCAAAGCAATTCTTTAATTGTTATTCAGCTATTTTTTGGGATAATGATTCCTATTAAAACAAGGTACAATGTTATAAGCAAATCATCTCTATAATTAATTAGAAAATATATGTATTTCCTTGAAAATTTTCCTGTATTAAAGAAGATTGCAACAAATTTACTAAATTTACTTTAAATTTTTGTAGACCTATGTTTAGTATTCTTCTTATTAAGTTCTGATACTCTACAAGTGTTAATGTTTGTTTGTCCTACGTTTCAGAGCTTGGCTTATGTGGATGCCAAATGAGGAAAACAGTTATAAGATATGCGCCAAAGGGCAATAATAGGTAAATTTTATTTATTTGATGTAAAATCATATCTATATTCCATAAAAAAATTTAAGGGGGGGGGGGGGAGTTTTTACACTTATAGGAAATGAAATTCAGTATAAAATTTTGAAAATTGAATTGTGGGACTTTCCTTTTTTTGGCTAGTGGAGCAAAATAGCCCCTCAATGCTCATGTTGAAAACTTTAAAAATAAACTACGTGGCCTAGAAACAAAATTATAAGCTTATTTTTGTCATAAATTTAGGTTTCCAGTAACTAATTATATTTTTACAATAAAAATACCCATTTTTATAGTCAAAATCATTAAAAAAAATTAAGTTTTACTTGCGTTGTACCGAATGTACTGTAGCCAATCAGAAGGCTGAATCAGCTTAACAACCAATCACATCTAAGCTTGTATTAGTTTACCCCTTTGTTTCCGCTATGATTTTTGTTTAAAAATGCAATTTAAATCGAATTTTTTTCATAGATTTTGACTATGAAATGTGGTGTTTTTATTGTAAAAATGTAATCAGTTACAGGCAATCTAAGTTTCTGACAAAGATAAGGTTATAATTTTATGTCTAGGCAACGTAATTTAATATTGTTTTTTCTTTTATGAGCATTGGAAATCTTTCAAAAATTCCATTGTACATAAAATGCTATTTTGAAATGCCTAGAACTTTTTTTTATTGAAGCTGAAGGCTTATAATTTGGGGTATTGGGTCTTCTTGTGGCAGTCTTTTAGCAGTTAAAGTGTGTTATTTCTTACAGGCGTCCTTTAAAACTTCATTAATTTTTATCAACCTCCCCCCCCCCCCCCCCCTCCCTACTTAGTTCAGTTTTGATAAAAAGTTAATATTAAAAAAATCAAATTGATGTCTTTAAAAATAAGCTCAGAACTCCAAATCAAATTTTTTATGTATTCACTATGGTTGTCCATCTGTCTCTCAGTCAGTCCATGAGAATATCTCCATCCTGGCGGGCACAGGATGCCAACAAACCTGGCAGGGTCATCCAGGTAAAGAGCAAAAATATTTTTTTGACTTAAACAAAGCATTTTATCTTACCAAAATACTAAAATACCCTCTAGTAGTACATTTTCTATGCTGCCATTTAAGATACAAGGTTAAAACTTCTTTGTCAACATTTAAATCAATATGGAGCATAAATAACTTAAAACTTCATAAGAATAGAAAGTAAATTGTATTTTAATTTTAGAGTTGATGGCTTAATGCAAAATCAGACTGGTCCATCAAGCACAGAAGAGAGGTAAATTATTTCATTAATTTTTATCAACCTCCCCCCCCCCTCCCTACTTAGTTCAGTTTTGATAAAAAGTTAATATTAAAAAAATCAAATTGATGTCTTTGAAAATAAGCTCAGAACTCCAAATCAAATTTTTTATGTATTCACTATGTCTGTCCATCTGTCTCTCAGTCAGTCCATGAGAATATCTCCATCCTGGCGGGCACAGGATGCCAGCAAACCTGGCAGGGTCATCCAGGTAAAGAGCAAAAATATTTTTTTGACTTAAACAAAGCATTTTATCTTACCAAAATACTAAAATACCCTCTAGTAGTACATTTTCTATGCTGCCATTTAAGATACAAGGTTAAAACTTCTTTGTCAACATTTAAATCAATATGGAGCATAAATAACTTAAAACTTCATAAGAACAGAAAGTAAATTTTATTTTAATTTTAGAGTTGATGGCTTAATGCAAAAACAGACTGGTCCATCAAGTACAGAAGAGAGGTAAGTTATTTCATTAATTTTTATCAACCTCCCCCCCCCCTCCCTACTTAGTTCAGTTTTGATAAAAAGTTAATATTAAAAAAATCAAATTGATGTCTTTAAAAATAAGCTCAGAACTCCAAATCAAATTTTTTATGTATTCACTATGTCTGTCCATCTGTCTCTCAGTCAGTCCATGAGAATATCTCCATCCTGGCGGGCACAGGATGCCAGCAAACCTGGCAGGGTCATCCAGGTAAAGAGCAAAAATATTTTTTTGACTTAAACAAAGCATTTTATCTTACCAAAATACTAAAATACCCTCTAGTAGTACATTTTCTATGCTGCCATTTAAGATACAAGGTTAAAACTTCTTTGTCAACATTTAAATCAATATGGAGCATAAATAACTTAAAACTTCATAAGAACAGAAAATAAATTGTATTTTAATTTTAGAGTTGATGGCTTAATGCAAAATCAGACTGGTCCATCAAGCAAAGAAGAGAGGTAAATTATTTCATTAATTTTTATCAACCTCTCCCCCCCCCCCCCCTCCCTACTTAGTTAAGTTTTGATAAAAAGTTAATATTAAAAAAATCAAATTGATGTCTTTAAAAATAAGCTCAGAACTCCAAATCAAATTTTTTTATGTATTCACTATGTCTGTCCATCTGTCTCTCAGTCAGTCCATGAGAATATCTCCATCCTGGCGGGCACAGGATGCCAGCAAACCTGGCAGGGTCATCCAGGTAAAGAGCAAAAATATTTTTTTGACTTAAACAAAGCATTTTATCTTACCAAAATACAAAAATACCCTGTAGTAGTACATTTTCTATGCTGCCATTTAAGATACAAGGTTAAAACTTCTTTGTCAACATTTAAATCAATATGGAGCATAAATAACTTAAAACTTCATAAGAACAGAAAGTAAATTTTATTTTAATTTTAGAGTTGATGGCTTAATGCAAAAACAGACTGGTCCATCAAGTACAGAAGAGAGGTAAGTTATTTCATTAATTTTTATCAACCTCCCCCCCCCCCCTCCCTACTTAGTTCAGTTTTGATAAAAAGTTAATATTAAAAAAATCAAATTGATGTCTTTAAAAATAAGCTCACAACTCCAATTCAAATTTTTTATTTATTCACTATGTCTGTCCATCTGTCTCTCAGTCAGTCCATGAGAATATCTCCATCCTGGCGGGCACAGGATGCCAGCAAACCTGGCAGGGTCATCCAGGTAAAGAGCAAAAATATTTTTTGACTTAAACAAAGCATTTTATCTTACAAAAATACTAAAATACCCTCTAGTAGTACATTTTCTATGCTGCCATTTAAGATACAAGGTTAAAACTTCTTTGTCAACATTTAAATCAATATGGAGCATAAATAACTTAAAACTTCATAAGAACAGAATGTAAATTTTATTTTAATTTTAGAGTTGATGGCTTAATGCAAAAACAGACTGGTCCATCAAGCACAGAAGAGAGGTAAGTTATTTCATTAATTTTTATCAACCTCCCCCCCCCCCCCTCCCTACTTAGTTCAGTTTTGATAAAAAGTTAATATTAAAAAAATCAAATTGATGTCTTTAAAAATAAGCTCAGAACACAAAATCAAATTTTTTATGTATTCACTATGTCTGTCCATCTGTCTCTCAGTCAGTCCATGAGAATATCTCCATCCTGGCGGGCACAGGATGCCAGCAAACCTGGCAGGGAAAAATATTTTTTTGACTTAAACAAAGCATTTTATCTTAAAAAAATACTAAAATACACTCTAGTAGTACATTTTCTATGCTGCCATTTAAGATACAAGGTTAAAACTTCTTTGTCAACATTTAAATCAATATGGAACATAAATAACTTAAAACTTCATAAGAACAGAAAGTAAATTGTATTTTAATTTTAGAGTTGATGGCTTAATGCAAAATCAGACTGGTCCATCAAGCACAGAAGAGAGGTAAGTTATTTCATTAATTTTTATCAACCTCCCCCCCCCCCCCCCCCTCCCTACTTAGTTCAGTTTTGATAAAAAGTTAATATTAAAAAAATCAAATTGATGCCTTTAAAAATAAGCTCAGAACTCCAAATCAAATTTTTTATGTATTCACTATGTCTGTCCATCTGTCTCTCAGTCAGTCCATGAGAATATCTCCATCCTGGCGGGCACAGGATGCCAGCAAACCTTGCAGGGTCATCCAGGTAAAGAGCATCTGTCTGTTATTTCGTCCATCAGTCCTATAGTATATCAGTCAATAAAACTTTGGGGAAAATGCGATTTTCTAACCTGCCATTCAATCACTATGGAGCATAAATAACTTAAAACTTCATAAGAACAGAAATTAAATTGTATTTTAATTTTAGAGTTGATGACTTAATACAAAATCAGACTGGTCCATCAAGCACAGAAGAGAGGTATATTATTTCATTAATTTCTATCCACCTAACCCCCCCCCCCCCTAGATATACCACACTTTTCTGGGATCTTGCCGAGTCAAGTATCAACTGTGAGGAATACCAAAGGATGACTCCATGCAAAATTTGAGCTGGATCGGGCCAAAACCGGCCGAGATTTTTATAAAAAAAACGTTTTTTTCCGGTTTTTAGAGTGTATTTGTAAATCGATTCAGCTGGAGCAAAACTTTGTGGGTGTGGGGGGCACTGAAATTTCAAATTGTGATTTTTTGATGGATTTCTTTGATGAAATGACAGGCTGGTCAATTTTTAGGCCATTTTTTGCGGTTTTCGGCCCACCACGCCCAAACGGTTTGAGATAATCTCACAGGACCTTTAGCCTAACCTAAGTCTGGTTATTTGTGAGGTCTAGGAATAAAAATCAGACTTACGCAAAAGATTATAATCATTATCTTTACACAGAAAAATGGCACAAGGTGAGAGTTAGAGGGGGCAAAATGAGCCGACAAGCGATTTTTGACGGCGCACAGCAACATCGTACTTCATCCAATATGGGATTTTTTTCTCTTAGACCTCACAAATAACCAGACTTAGGTTGGGCAAAAGGTCCCGTGAGATTATCTCAAACCGTTTGGGCGTGGCGGGCCGAAAACCGCAAAAAATGGCCTAAAAATTTACCAGCCTTTCATTTCATCAAAGAAATCCATCAAAAAATCACAATTTGAAATTTTAATTAATTAATAACTTTTTTCTCATAAGAGATAATGACACAAGACTTTCACTTGGTGAAAATTCAGCATTGTGGGCCGCCTAAACTTTATATTTGGTGACCCTGGGGTGACGGGTTCAGTGCCCCCCACACCCACAAAGTGGGCATACTTTTGAAAATCGCGTTTTTTCAGTTTTTCCCCTTAAAGGAGGGGAAGGAGTCGTTTTAGAGACTTCAAGCATCTCTTTATTGTTGAACAACTTTTTGAGGCAGACATTTCTTTATTTATGTTTCATTCGCCTCCGGCTGACCGTTTAGCCGTTATTTGCCGCCGAAGGCATGATTTTTGGCGATTTTTGCCGTTTCCAAGGTTTTAATGGACATTTAGGTGGGGAAAGAGTTGTCCAATCAAGTTGATGATGAAGTACAATTTTGTAGGCAATTGCATTGGCTAAATTTCATGTGAAGTAAAATTTTTTGTACCTCTAACCGGTTTTGCTCCAGCTGAATCGATTTACAGATACCCCCTAAAAACCGGAAAAAAACGGTTTTTCATAAAATTAACGGCCGGTTTTGGCCGGATCCGGCTCAAATTTTGCATGGAGTCATCCTTTGATATTCCGAACAGTTGATACTTGACACAGCAAGATCCCAGAAAAGTGTGGTATATCTACCCCCCCCCCCCCCTCCCTACTTAGTTCAGTTTTGATAAAAAGTTAATATTAAAAAAAATCAAATTGATATCTTTAAAAATAAGCTTAGAACTCCAAATCAAATTTTTTTATGCATTCTCAGTGTCTGTCCATCTGTCTGTTATTTCGTCCATCAGTCCTATAGTATATCAGTCAATAAAACTTTGGGGAAAATGTGATTTTCTAACCTGCCATTCAATCACTATGGAGCATAAATAACTTAAAACTTCATAAGAACAGAAAGTAAATTGTATTTTAATTTTAGAGTTGATGACTTACTACAAAATCAGGCTGGTCCATCAAGCACAGAAGAGAGGTAAATTATTTCATTAATTTCTATCAACCTACCCCCCCCCCCCCTCCCTACTTAGTTCAGTTTTGATAAAAAGTTAATATTAAAAAAAATCAAATTGATATCTTTAAAAATAAGCTCAGAACTCCAAATCAAATTTTTTATGCATTCTCTTTGTCTGTCCATCTGTCTCTCAGTCCGTCCATCAGTCCATTAGTCTATGAATCAATAATACTTTAGGGAAAATGTGATTTTTTAAGCTGCCATTTAAGATAGAAAGTAGGGTTGGGCCAGATACTTTTCTGGCCGGATACCGGATATCCGGCTGATTTCAAATGCCGGATATCCGATATCCAGCAAATATCCAGTTATCCAGCTGGATAACCAGCCAATTTACCAGATATAAAAGTAGCCAGATATCCGGCCACACTGGATAATTTTTGCCTCTTTCAACTGTTTTTGCTTTATTTACCGCTGATGGTGTAATTTTTGCAATTTTCACTGTTTTTGTGCTTAAATTTTAAATATTAGTTTTCCTTATCATGCTTGAAGGAAAAGTACAGCCTATTTTACAATTTAAGATATTCTTTTTAGGGATTTTGTCTATTATGCTGAAGGTCCTACTAAACTAAGTTCAAAAATGGTGTTTGATTCCTTTGGTAACAAATATTGGTAAGTATCTAATTGGCTTATTTTCATTTGAAAATAATTGTTTATAGCTTTTCCAAAAGGCCTCTATTACCTAAATTCCTACTAAAGCTAGATGGCTATTTTTTTTTTTGTGCAAGTCACCTGTTTGATAATGAATTTCTGACCTTAACCCTTACAGATTGGGGGGGGGGGGTCATGTTGACCCCCCCTCTGGTTTTTTTTATGTCATTTTTTTGTAGGTAAGATAGGGAGTTGTGACTTGATGACTTTTAAAGTTTAGTAATTATATGTCGGCAAGAGTTGATCTTATAAGGATATCTGTTCTGTGTCAGTTGTGGTGTCCGGTCAAAGTTGGTTAGGTGGCACCAAATTTAGAAAAAATTCTAAATAAATCTTAATTTCTTCAATGTGACTTTTGTGTATTAGATAGAGACCTAAATTTTTTTTTGGAATACTGGGATATCAATGAACATCTGAGAATAATGGTGTTATGGCCATTTGACCACTTCCTGACTGATTTTATTACCAATTTTGTGTCCTGCTTTTACTATGGACTTATTTAAGGTATATCTTGGCTTCTATTACAGCCATTTTACCGGCGTAACCACCAAAATTGCGTTTTCCATTATTTGACGCTAAGGAGTGGTCTAATTGCTATGACTAGAAAAAGTAATTTTCTCTAAATATGCACATGAACCAAGTACCAGGGATTAAGGTGCGGCAAGGGGCCTGACTGTTCAGGGTTAATTCATAAAAACAATTTTGCTTTTTATATGGATAATCCTGCTAGGGTTGCTGGCATCCTTTGCCCATCAGGATGGGGAAATTTTAAAAAATTACAACTCTCAGTTATGTGTCATAAACATATTTAAAAAGTCACTCTATCTTTCACACACAAAAAACAAGATAGAAAAACTGAGTTTTGTCAGTGTGGTTTAAAATTGAAAAGTTGCTTCAGAATCTGTTTAAAACAGTGTCATATAATATAATGTTTTTTTTCTGTATTACAGTTTACACAAACAATATAAGAAGATTAACCAATACTTATGCCGACGAAGTTACAACAAAATAAGGTGCAACTCCAGGATTAGTGTAGACAAAAATAGTAGAAAAATCATAAGCAGAACACCACATAAACATCCAGGTTATAACATTATTTGAAAAGAATGAACTAAATTCTTTTTTGTTATTGAATAATTTATTGGTTAAATGTTTTAAAGAGAAAAAGCATAATCATAAAAATCAAGTAAAAATTCAATAAATTTAGCCAAGAAAAGACCTGATATTGCTATAGAAAGACAGTAATTTAAAGGAAGCCTGCAAAAAATACACCAATCCATCTGCAGAAAGACTACCACAAGTAGATCCAATATCACAAATTTGAAGCCTTCATCTTTAACATCAAAAAAGTTGTAGGCATTTTAAAGTGACATTTTATGTCAAAATAATTTTTTAAAAATCAGTTTAATTTGCATTGTGCCAAAAGTACTGTAGTATTTCCAGCCAATCAGAAGCCTGAATCAGCTTACAACCAATCACAGCTAAGCATGCAATAGTTTCATTTTTTCCCTCTATGATTTTACAGTTAAAAACACAAATTAAACCGAATTTTTTCAAAATTTTTACTATGAAATGTGGCTATTCAATATTTTAATTTCTATTATAAGCAATAAAAATCTTTAAAATTTCATTGTACATAAAAGGTCATTTTAAAATGCTTATGCTTATGGCAGTCTTTCAGTAGTTATATCATTGTATTTCTTGCAGGTTTCCTTTAAAGCAATAAATGGGGCATGAGCCATATGTTCAAGTCTTGGGGACCCTGTTGCTACTCTGTATTGGGTCTTTAAGATCAGCTGACTTTTTGTTAACAAATTTAAATTAAGATATAAGCTATAATGCGTTCCATATTTTTTTCTCTATTAGAAGAAGCATGCAAGAAATACACCCCTCTTACTGATGAAAAACTGCCACAAGTAGACCTAAAACACAATCAATTTGAAGCCATCATCTTTAATAACAAAAAAGTTTGGAATCTAAAAAATTACATTTTAATTTATATTAAGATATTGCAACAGTTTTTCATCAGTTGAAGTAATGTATTTATTGCAGGCTTTCTTATCTAATTTTGCATTGGTTAAATAGTGTTCATTTGTATAAAAATATTCTAAAAATTATCTATTGATCTTTGAAAACTCAACATTATGTTAAAAAAACAATCAAAACAACAAAAATTAAACCAAAAATAATTTAAATAACTGTTATTTTAGGTCAATACTTATTGTTTGTTGTCAATGAATAATAATTACACTGTTTTTAACCAATTTTTGAAGGCATATCAAAAATATACTCCAACTCTGTAGAATTTTCCATCAATTTTTATTAGGATTTTAAAACTTTTTTTAATATAGATTAACGCTGAATCTTCATAGTTTGTATGTTAATTCAAATATATATATCCTACATTTTAACTTTTAATTACAAGTTAATTATTCCTAGAAACATTTCAATAAATAAAAAATTAAGATTTTTCCTGTTTTTCCTTTTTTCCCTCCCAAAATGCTGTAAAATCAAGGCATAAATCCTTGATATTTTTGTTAAAAGAACATTTTTGATTGAAGCTACAAATTTTGCTCCAATCAAAAATGACCAGAGCAACAATAAAAATTAATTTTTAAATCCCCCCAAAAAAGTTTATTGGGGACTTAACTCAAATTAAGGCTCTGCAGTCTTATTGTACTGTTGTCATAATATATTTTTGATATACATTTTAACAATAGGTTAAAAACAGTTCAAATAAAATTTAAAATGAATATCTGTTCTTAGAAAAAAATTGTGACCAGAACAGAGCCAAAGAAATCGAAAGCAAAATAATCAATGATGCATTACGTCATGATGTTTGTACCAAAAAAATTCTTGTGGAAATTAATAAAGAATTGCAAGGTAAAAAATAGAATATTTAAATAAATATACTGAATACTTTTAAAAAAAAAAGGAAAAAAATTTAATATTATTTATGCTGCTGTTTGAATTCCTTTGCCTGTCCATATTTTTGTTGAAATGAAAAATATACTGGATACTTTCCACAAATCAAATGTTGCATTTAGCCTAAAAAAGATTATGAAAACTGCATACATGGGTGAAATAATTTTTGAAATATACTTTGATCAATTTAATATTTAGGACAAAAGTTAACCCAGTATATGACCAACATAAAAACTCTAAAAAGGAAAGTTGAAAATCAAAGAAGCATTAGAACTAAACTGGTAATGAAATTTATCAATTTTTGCTGTAAGTCTTCAGATCCCTAAAATATACTCATTTTTGATATTTTTCAATTGTAATATTTGATACTTTATTAATGTAGCTATAGTACATATCTGGCAGGGATGGCAAGATAAATATGGATAAAACCATGATTAGAAAAGTAAAGAATCTTTATTTAAAATCTTGATCAAGTGTGTTTTATAAAATCTTCATAAAAATCATTAAAGAATTGAAGAAATGGACATTTTTATAAATTCTTTGCTTACGTCATACAAAAATTCAACATTCATTAAATCTGATATAGAGTGAAAAATTTAAAATTTAGCAATATTTAATTTTCTTACAATTAAGAAGTGTGTTTACCACAGGGATGAAGTTTAAACTTGAAATTTTCAATCTTAATGTTAAAAAAGAAATTCATTTTGTTGTATCTGTAAAAATTCAAATCTAGACATCTTGTCTAGTCAGAATGAAAATTTCTAACTTAATTTTGTAAGTAATGAACTGTGAGTCTGAGCCTTTAGAAGTTTATTAGAACTTTCTCCTTTAAACCCTGCCCACCTCCCCCCCTATGGATATACCTAGAATTTATGAATTCCAATATGCTAAAGGAGTAACTTTAAAGTAACTTCATAGTTGTTCTTTAAAAACCTTGAAATATTAACCAGAAAACATACTTTAGGGAAAAATTGAAAATTATGAAGATTTTAAAAATCTTTCTGATCTATCAAATGACGAATTAACCATGGTATGTAATTTACCATGTGGAGACTCCTCTTCTGTAAGAGTGGTGGGTTTCATAACCTCATATGGTGGAGCCCTTCTAAAAAATACCACCTTAATTGCTGGAGATGGCAACTTTAAGGTAATTTTTTAGTAAATTATTTCCCAATAACAATTCATAATTTTTGAGCTTTGCTACTTATGGATGTTGTCATCCTTGTTAAAGAGTATATACTTTTAGATGTTAGAATTGTGTATAATATTTGACTTGCTGTTGTTTAGTTCCTAAAATTAATGAACTGGATATGTACTTTCAAACAATTATTTAAACTTAGACACACTTTTGAAAACATTTCATGCTGGTATTTGTTTCAATAAATATTACAGTAATAATTTTAAAACAAGCATTGTCTTTTTTTCGGAGTGGGGACAAAACCGCGACAAACAAAAACGCGACAGGGACTAAACCGCGACAGGGACAAAACCGCGACATAACAAAACTGTGACAGGGACAAAACCGTGACAGTGACAAAACTGCGACATTGCAAAAAAATCTATAATAAAAAAATCTTAATGCTAGAAGGTCATGGCCGCAGAGCTCGGCCCCCTGGCCTGCCTAGCCGCGGGCGCTCGGCCCCCTTGCCTATAACCTAACCTAACCTAACCTAAATGTTTAAATGTTTAATGTACATTAACTTATTCATCGTTTAGAATTTCGTGGATTTTACAAAAAGGGGTTGGTAAATTTTTTTCTAATTTTTCAAATTTTTTTTTACAATAGTTAGGTTAGGTTAGGTTATGGGCAAGGGGGCCGAGCGCCCGCGGCTAGGCAGGCCAGGGGGCCGAGCGCTGCGGCCATGTATTTCTACAAAAAAATCCTACATAGTTATATTTCTGTTATTTTTTAACAGTCGCGGTTTTGTCACTGTCGCGGTTTTGTCCCTGTCGCGGTTTTGTTATGTCGCGGTTTTGTCCCTGTCGCAGTTTTGTTTGTCGCGGTTTTGTCCCCACTCCTTTTTTTCTAGAGTTGTCCAAGACCCTTCCTTCAACTTTACACAGTTTGTTGTAAGGTGATAATATTCAATGTTTTATATCTAAAGTCTTTTACAAAGGAAGTAGTACCTTTTTCTGTAAAGGTGTGTGTATTTTGACTTTACAATAGAAGTAAAACTCTAAAATTTCTAATGTAAGTTGCTTTAATGGGGTATAACATGGATTTGTGAAAAATTGGTGGCTGAACTGCTGCTCCAGTCAAAAACTGCAAAAAAAAATTTCCTGATTTCTTGACTTATTTTATAATTTTAAATGATTTGAGACAAAGGGAGGATAAGGTTGCGCTAACCATTGTTATTAAAAAGAACTATAGACAAATTTTTTTAAAATTAACATAATTTTTTTTGTTTTACTACTGTTTTCAACTTAAAACTCACAACCTTTTTTGTTGTAAAAAATTTCTCCTAAATTTTCTTCAATATTTTCATGTTAGAGTTGGAACATGTTTTTATTATCAATATCTAAAAAGATCAGTTTCATAGATTTCATAGAATATAAAAGCTCAACTTTATTAGAAAATAATATTTTTGTCTTAAATGATTCAAATTTGTGTAATTTAGTGAGTAAAAGCAAGATACACCATTTATTTAGATGCAGCCGTTTCTTCACAGTTCTATATTAGATCAACTACCTTACTAAATTTTAGAGTTCTACTCCTATTTTAAAGTCTTAAAACATATATTTTCAGAATTCTGGGAAAGCCAACGCTCACTTTATTATTATCATTTCACAGTGCTTATGAAGGTGCTTTGACTTTTGTGTCAGAACCTAAATTGGGACATAGTGCATTTCAATACCCTAGGTTAGGTAACTTCATTTTACTATTAAACAAAATCTAAAATGCAGCCGTTTTTGAGAAAATTAGATTTAAAAATTTCAAGTTCAATTTTCATCCACTAGGAGTTACCGCATAATCATGACAAGAAAAGCAAATATTTTTTATTTAAAATTTTAAACAACTTTGCTTTTATAAAGTCTGTCATAAAACCTCTCTATATATGATCTATTTAAGGCTGAATTTCTGTGACCTTAGCAAAGCAACTGATAAAAATGGCCATGAATCAACTCACTTAAGGAGTTTTATGAATAACTTTATAAAATTCAAAATAAAATAATACAAAATTTTAAATAAATAATATTTGCTTTTCTTGTCATGATTATGCTGTAACTTGTAGTGGATGAAAATTGAACTTGAAATTTTCAAATCTAATTTTCTCAAAAACGGCTGTATTTTAGATTTTGTTGAAAAGTGAAATGAAGTTACCTAACCTAGGGTGATGAAATGCACTATGTCCCAATCTAGGTTCTGACACAAAAGTCAAAGCACCTTTATAAGCACTGTGATTTATTATTATTATTAAATTTAAACAACATAATATGTAAAAAAAATTTTCTTAATACCCTTATTGAAGAAAGCCTACAGGAAATACAGTGCACTAACTGCAGCTTCACCCCTCTGTCTGAGGTAGCTAGGCAGATTAACCACCACTCTATTTTTATAATAAAGTAACAGGATGTGTGTTTGTCTGTCAGTACCCAAGGATCTCACTAACCTAGGGTTATCCTTAACAGGGTAGGTTCTCATAGGTCCCATGAGGGTTTATAACTATTTTGGAGGAGGGTATCACCCAAGAGAAATCACCACTGGAAAAAAAATACCCCACCACCAAGAAAATAATATTGTTTTTATTTCTCTTAGCTAATTTAAGAATGGGGGGGGGGGCAACTCCCCCCCCAAAAAAATTCCCTTCTCCCAAAAATTATTTGGTTACTTTTTTACCCCACTTATAGTTTTCAGAATTTAATGATTAATGGCTTATTTTCTTCGTTTTTTAAGGCAATTAATAGAACAACAAAAAAATATTTCAGTTTTTATTTTAAAAGTACGAAAAATTTAAATTTCAAAACTTAGGTGTCAACATAAACAAATGGTTTTAGCGCATTTTTCTTTAAAAAATGGATTTTCTGTAGTCGACTTTGGGGGGCCAGTACTCCCTCCCTGGTTGAGATATGACTTTCAAAATTTGATATGTTCTAGTACATGTCCCTAATAGTATCTGTATACATTTTTAGCTCTATATCTCAACTTTGAAGTGTTTAGCAGCCATTCTTGCAAAAGGTTGATTATTTGAGCATAAAAAAAATGCACTAAAACCATTTTTAGATGTTGACACCTAAGTTTTGAATTTTAGATTTTACTGTACTTTTTAAATAAAAACTGAAATATTTTTTTGTTGTTCTATTAATTGCCCTAAAAAACAAAGAAAATAAGCCATTAATCAATAAATTCTGATAACTATAAGTGGGGTAACATTGTTTTCAAAAAAGTTCTCATAAAAAAAACACACTGTATAATACAACAAAAATCCATGCTTTTTAAAATTTTAAATTGATATCATTCCTTTATTTTCAAAGCTACAAACATTTTTTTAAAGAAAATATTTTGATTTTTATGTAAATTCTATTTTAGAAATCTATAAACATAAATTTTGGCAGCAGCAGCACATGAAAACAAATTTAAAAAGCTTAAGTTTAAAATTTGAAGCCTTTTAGTTAAAAATTGCAGTCACAGGAGCCTTTTAAAGATTTTAAATTGTCACTCTTTGATGCCTGTAACTTCATGTTATTAAAGATGGAGGCTTCATATTTGTTGTATTGGGTTAAGCAGTCATTGAGAAGTAAGATTGGTGTATTTCCTGCAGGCTTCCTTTAATTAGAAAAAAAAATGTTTATATTCAGGATGAAAATGGTAATGTCATACCTGTTCTTTATTTTTTCTTACCGAGAAAAAGTAAGGAAATTTATGATATTGTTTTTACAACTGTAAAAACCTACACTGGTGATAGGATGTTGAATTTTATGAGTGATTTTGAACTTGCAGTAAGTTTAATTTCATATAATTAAAAAATTTATTAAAAATTATTATTCATCAGTAAAAATTTGCTTATTTTCTAAATAAATTAAAAATGGAAATACTATAGAAAAGTAAAAAAAAATTCTTATCTTAATCATGCAAAGTGTATAAAAATAAGGATGACAACATCCATAAAAGCAAAACTTAAAAACTGTAGGACAAATGGACATTAATACTTGTAATGTGCCAGAACTGAATAAGCAGGAGGATTTTAATATATAAGTTGAAACTAAATTGTAAGTAAATTTGTTGTGAAACTTCATAAATACAGAATACAGTTTAAAGACATATTTACTAACAAGCCAAAATCATTTTTTTGGTAATATGCATTTTGTATGAGAAAATGTGAGAAACAGCTAATTTTCATCTTTAAGTCAATTAAATAATACTTAAGATATTTTTTAAATTTATCTAGGCTATACAATCTGTAAAAGAACAGTTCAAGGAAAAAGTAACTGTGGATCATTGCTTTTTCCACTTTAAACATTCGCTTAAAAAACAGGTAGCTTATTACAAATTTTTAAAATTATTTAGTACAAATTTTAATGGTTTGGAAAAAATTTAGATATTTACTCAGACAAAACTTTTTCATTTTATCTTGCTTTTCATGCTAATAAAATTCAAAATGTTAACACTATTTCAGGTGGAGGTTTATAGATTTTTATGCCTCCTACATAGAAATTTTTGCCTGTCATTTTAAATACCTTTCTTTTAATATATTATAGGCAAAGAAAAAGGGATTGACTATATTAATGAGAGAACCAGAGTTTAAATTTGCATTGTCAATGGTTGAAAATTTAGGTAAACTTTGTTAATTTTTCCATGTTGTATATTTATCTGTATGTTAGTCCAGTAAAACTTAAAAATAATTATTCTAAAGTAGTCTATATGGTTTATAAAAGGTTATAAGATAATTTTAAAAGGGATTAGAAGTATTTTTTAAACAAAACATTTTCATAAAATTTTTAAAAAAATTTAAGATCTACAACATTTACTTCTTAACTTTGACTAAAGCTGTTAGTATTAAAGGAAGCTAGCAAGAAATGCACCATTATAATTGCTTAAAGATTGTCACAAATAAATCAAATACCCAAAATTTTAAGGCTTAAGATTTGGGGTATTAGGTCTCCTTGTGGCAGCCTTTCAATAATAATGTAATATATTTTTTAGCACTTATTCCGCAAGAGAGTATATCTTATGTTTTCAATCGATTCATCATTCCCTTTTGGAAAGAAAATGGATTTGCTAACAGTTCCTGTGAACGTTTTAACAAATATCTTGTAAGAACATACATAGGAACAGAAGTAAAAAACCCTATATTTCTCCATCAGGATTGGAATGTGTGCAATACTGCCTTAGAGGTATTAATCAATAATCATTTTAACAAAATAACAGGATCTCTGTCTGTGCGTATGTGTGTTACCTTGCTAACAACCGCTAAACCGATTGGGTTCTCCTTAACAGGGTAGCTTCTCATAGGTCCTAGGTCCTGGGAAGATTTATAACTATATTTCAGGAGGTTACCTCACCCCCTCCCAAAAGAAATTGCCACTAGAAAATAAATTTTCCCCCAACAAAAAAAAATTTTTCTTTCAATTTAATTTTTTAACTAAAATTAAAAATGGGGTGGAGGCACCCCACCCTCCCCCCCCCCAAAAAAAAAATTTTTTTTATTACTTTTTCTTTTAAAATCTAAATTAATAAATTGGGTTATCCAATTCAGTTCCCCCCTCCTCAAGTGCCCCTAGAGGCCTCTAGAGGCATAGCCACTAGTTTGAAATAAAACATTTTAATTAGAGGTCTCCAGGGGTGTAACTTCTAGTAAAATTTAAAGATCTTACTTTTTCTTATTTTTTTAAAAATCATGTTGTATCTGTAGAATTATTTTTTCACATGATGTCCTTGTAAGAAGAGAATATTTATTAAACTTTTCCCTTTTAATTTTCTAATTTAATTATTTTTGATGTTTTTGACAATGCTTTATGTGTAATATTTTGTTTTAAATCTTAATTTGTTTATCACAAATTAAATGATAAGGTTTCTTGTATTTATTCAAAACTGATTAATATCTGGTGGATTGGAACAGGTTCTCATCCATACAAAAAGAAGAGGAAATAATTTTTTTGTATTTTAGAGTTCTAACACCACAAACAACCAAATCGAAAGACACTTCCGAGAATATAATAGGGTAATAACTTGTTTTATCTAAAAAAAACTTACAATGTACTTTAGCATTAACTAACATCTTTGTAATATAATTGATACTGTATCTTCAAAAAAAAATTTAATGAAGAATGACAAAAATAGCCTAAAACCTGCTAGAGAGGAGTCTGACTGCCATGGATGTTTTATAGTTACTTAATCTTATTAATGATGAGAATGTTAACAAAAAGTTGATCCTTGTATCTTGAGTAGAAACCGAGATAATCAGATTTTGAATTGTAGTGTATCTTAGCAACTGAAAAAAGAGAAGCTTTTAAGAATTGGCTTCTTGCTATTGTTAATTTAAACAAATTTGCTTTGGAATTTTAGAGTATAAGATGAAAATATTTTTTTTATTTAAAAGTTTTTAAATACTTCAGGTTGACTGTACTTAGAAATAAAATAATAAATGTTTTAGGTAATGAGTAATGCTAAAAGCTTTAGAACCAGCTTAGCGAAAATTACAGACCTTGCCGCATATGAAAGACTGAAGTTACAGCACAACCTTCCGATGGTTAAAAAAGCAAGAAAAGAAATATACGATTTTCTTCGAGAAGCAATTCCAATGTTCCATTGCATGGACCCATATAATTTTTTTTCAACTTTATATGCAATCCAATCAAAAAAATAAATGTTCAAAAATAAACCTGGCAGGGTAATCCAGGTAAAGAGCAAACATATTTTTTAACTTAAACAAAGCATTTTATCTTATCAAAATAATAAATTTCCTCTAATAGTAAACCCTTATATGAAATATAGGTGTTCAAGTCAATTTAAGACTCCAGGTATGATCCTACAGGTCCTGATCCTCCAGGTTTCCAGAAATCTTTAAAAGCCTCCTGTGACCGCAATTTTTGACATAGAGCCTTCAAAGTTTAAACTTAAGCTTTTCTTACACGTCTACATAACGTATTAAAATTTTATGAAGATCCGCCGCCGTTTTCCCGCTGAGCGCCAACTGCGGCGGCTGGCAGGTGCCAAGTACAGCTGCGGCCGCCGAAATTTATGTTTTGAGATCTCTAATATAAAATTTACATAAATATAAACATTTTCTGAAAATTATTTTTCTAGCTTCAAAGATAAAAAAAGACAGCCTTTTAAAGTTTTCAAGTAGAAAAAGGCTTAAAAACAAAGGTTGTTAAATAAAAGGGTGAACAAAGCGAAAATTGACTTAGGCTCAGTAATAGTCGGAAATTCATTATCAAACAGGGGACTGAGATAATAGCTAAGATAATGCCATTATCGTTGAGCCCTACCCCCAGCCGATAAATGTGCGGCAAGGGGCTCCACTATTAACTTTAAGGGTTAATGTCTAGTCTACTTATTGTTATGTATTAAATATATCACCTTATTGATATCAATCAAACAACAAACCCTTTGATTTCATGAACTTTTTTAAAAGGCTCTTGTGAACGCAATTTTCGACTTAGAGACTTCAAATTTTAAACCTAAGCTGTTCTAACATGTATACATGACATATTTAAATTTCATAAAAATCCAACGCCGTTTTCTTGCCTACTTATGTCTGCAGCGTCCAGAAACTTCCAAGTACAGCTGCCGCCGCCGAAATTTATATTGGGGATTTCTAATATTATATATACATAAAGGTAAACATTTTCTGAAAAAAAATCTTATTCTACCTTTAAGATTACAGAAATTACAGCCTTTTGAAATTTCTAAGTAAAAAAAGGACCTAATAACAAGGTTGTTGAATAAAAAAGCCAAAATTACTTTGATCCACTTATTGTCAGAAATTTAATATCAAACAGGGAACATGCACAAAAATTTCTAGCCGTCTAACTCTAGTAGAAACTGAGATAATAGAGTGAACGTTCAATTCCTCCCCCCCCCCCCTCCTCCCCTCGACTTATTAAGGTCATTAAAGGGGACCAACCGTTAAAGGTTAAACTGTAAATTCGCTACTAAAAATAAACTGTTAAGTCATCCTAGAATTAATCAAAATTTTTACTTAGTTTTCTGCGAAGAAATCTGCGATACCGTCGCTAATTTTTAAAATTAAAATCTATGCTTTTGTTATACAAAATTAAATTCTTAAATAATTTGTATTAAATTTTAAAAACGGAATGTAAATTTTATAAGTAGAAATTTTTTATTTCTATCAAAGCGTTGCAAAATTTTAAGTTCGCCAAATTTGAGATATGTCAGAGAGCCAGACCCACCATTTTAGTATTCACCTCCAAAGAGA
Organism: Acartia tonsa; assembly: GCF_053477335.1. Taxonomy (NCBI): domain Eukaryota; kingdom Metazoa; phylum Arthropoda; class Copepoda; order Calanoida; family Acartiidae; genus Acartia; species Acartia tonsa. The sequence goes on from NC_137261.1 coordinate 50,476,845, forward strand.
CTTAAATATGTTCCTTGAATATTGCATAAAGATTTTATTTCAAAAATAGCTTTTATTGGGTATTTAAATAGTTAATATCTTTAAAGATAACTAGGGGATCTGTATTCAAAGGGGCAGAAAGAGCTAAAAAGGTACCTTAAAACCACCACAAGATTTAAATCCAAAAATAGAATAGCCTATTTCAGGAACTATTAGACATTTTTACTAAAATAGAGAACCCAATCAGTTAACTAATTATCGTAAGCTTTAGACAAAAAACCTTACCACTTTATACATTATATACCCAAGCATATAGGGGAAACAACCCAAAACAATCGTAAAGCTTTCCTGTAAGGTACAACCAATTCGAATCAGCAATTTCCGAGACCTTAAGCTTCAGACTATGAATTTTACTACTTTATGCTATTGATAGTAAACAAATAGATAACAAACGAAAAAAATAAAGCAAAATATATCTTGGAATTGTTTCGATAATTTCATTGATATGGTGGTTTCATAAAGATTTGACGAACAGACCAATAATGAGGACGTATAGAGTAATTTCTATTTTGTAATGTTTGTTTTGCAGGAACTCTTTACTTGTGTCCGGATATTTGTGGGAAGCCATAAATACACTTTGTATACTAAGTTACTCGTTTAGATTGTATGGATAGGTAAATGGATTTTAAAAATATTGCATATTGTATGAACAGTTTATATCGTTTTAAAAACATTTTTTAAATGGCGAAACACCCAACAGTTTTGGCCAAGGCATTCCACCTACTTTGTCAATTAATGTCACGCATCTGACAAGAACCTGTCTCTGAATAGTGTTGAGCCGAGATTCGAACTCCTCCCTGACGAGTCGTAGGTCTAAGTATTCAGTAGTCAAGTAGAATAATCCAGAACTTTACTCTGTTTACCAATTACTTTGTTCCTGGGTTTGCCTCTACTTAAAATATTGAATTATTTAAGCGTATCTGTATGTTGATCTTCATAGCCTGTAACACACCTCCTCTGCAATAGAATTATTGTTACTTGGATCTTACACCAGATTTTCATGTAATCTAATAAAGTGAAACTTGTTACTGGATAAAATAACGTTCCTCCTCCCCTCCACACTCTTTTTCCCATCCCCTTCCCTCATACTGAATGAATGAACTGACCAATAAATAATGTCCATATTAGTAACCTAAATTGACGACAATTTTTTCCCTGTCATAATATCCACGTATATTCTATATCCATTCATGGGGAACAAAATGCGATCACCAACCAAACCTATAACTTCGAGAATTGTTATTAAGGCCTCACTGAGCATCAGGCCAGAGAGATGACATTGTACTAAAATTATGTCACGTCCCCAAAGTTTGCACGTTGGCTTTTAAACTTTAATTTCTAATTTAACTACTAACCGATAAAAAAAAGTCTTTAAGTTTACATAACCCTAGATTTATACTATAGTAATGGATTTAGGATATACCTGGTTATATTGATAGGGAAAATTTTTTCGTCAAATTAGCTTGCTAATATAGACTGCATTTATTAGTCAGTTCGTTCATCTAACAGGAGGGGATGGAATTGAATGAATGGGCTGGATAGGGGGGTATCGTTATTTTAGCCAGCTGCATAAATTACTTCATCAAAGTATATGAAAATCTGGTGCAATATCCAAGTAATGATGTATTTGAATTATAATAGTAAGTTAAACTTGAGAAGTAGCCACTATGTAAACCATTGAATTAAACTTTTCTTTTCATTGATAACAGATAATCTATTATTATTGTTGTTGAGATAACATTTATTTGTAAAGATGATTTATTTATGCAAGGAAGTACTATTCTATACAAATTTCAATAGACTAACTAAACTACCGTTAGTATTTTAGTAAGAAAAAGGGATTATCAAATAGTTATCTATTTTATGAGCAGCTTTCAGCGGATATAAAAATGTACAATCATAAGATTAATATATGTTTGTTTAGCCCTGACATGCCGAAAGAACGGGCTAAAAAACTGGTTCTAATCTTATGATTGAAATAAGAAATTATAAGATTAAAACCAGTTTTATTAGATCCAAGAGGCCGAAGGCTCTGGGTAACAAAACTGGTATTTAGTTTATGATTTTCATTTTATTATTCTCGGGAAATTGTCCATAATACGATGTCATACATGATTTTCTAAATAACAAATTAGTTACTACAGCTATAACAAGTTTATACCAATTTCTAACACATAACCTTTAACAATTTGTGACAAATTGTCCTAGGAATCATAAAACAAAAGCAATTGTTCAATTCTATCACACTTTGTAAAGATATCACTCTTTATTGGATCAAGGAGGTTCTTACCTATCCCTACTCCCCTAACTATATGACATAATTTTGGTCAACAATCTTTCTGAATATAAATAACTGTTCCCTTTCGTTTGGTCATTTGTTATTATTATTATATCTATGGTGTCAAACTTATAATCTATCTTAATTCGTATATTGACTTCAGAGGATTGTAGATAAAGGCGGTATCCTTTCCCCTTGGCAAAATTAGGGATGGTGGAAACTACTTTTCACCTTCTGTAACAAGGGTCTACTCTACACCCCCCTGATACACCACGTAAAATAGACAAGGATGGTGTCAAGATAAAAAAAAGTCACAACCCCCATAAATTAAGAGGAATGTGAAGAAAAATTTTGAGGCAAAATTTGTATCTTACAAATTTAAGTGATTGCAGACAATAATAAAATTGCAAACAATTGATTTAATTATAAGACAGCCAACAATGAACAATGAACAATGTTTACACTTTTAAATTAGTATTATGCTTTTAACTTTTGACACTCTACAAGTAATCAAGTTCGTTTGTTTTACTGTTTGATATCGAAGCTTTGCTTTAATGGAAGTTACCATCCTTGTTTCTTCTTCATTTCTTTATCAACAGAAGACGAAATAAAAGCTTTGGCTTATACAACATCTCAGGTCATTAACTTCTAATTATACTCAGAAATATGCAAACAATTTATATATCTAATTAATCAATAAGTATTAATTAATGAGGGGTGTACTTGATTTTATACTTCATAAACAACAAAAGATATTTTTCATTAGAAATTCAATATAACCTCAAATTTGTGTTTTTTATGAACGTCCTTGCCTTAACTGCTAACCATTCTTTTGGTAGTTTTAAAAAAAGACCCTAGAAACTAGGGGCGGTGCAGCTAATATCATCAACAATTGCAGAATGTTTTCTTCGATTTGTAATATTTTTTCTTATATATTTTTAAATGAAATCTCCCTACACCCTGACTTGAAAACTTAATTTTGTCATATTATCAATAAAATTTTATATCAATATTAATTACTCAAACATCCAACACTATCTCATAGATATTCAGTGTGGAATTTGAAAGGATTTTTAAATACTTGTGTGAACAATGTACAATATTCTTTTTGATAAATATTAGTCTATTGAAGACAGCTTTCTGCGGATATTAAAATGAAAAATGTATAACATTAAACAAACTTTTGTTAGCCCCGAGTGGCCAAAGACCCAGGCTAACAAAAACTGGTATTTTATGATTTTTAAAAAATATTGTTTATAATACGATGCTATACATGATTTTTTAGTATTGCGGAGAACCGGTTCTAATCTACCGGATATTAATCGGTTTATAAGCTATACAGGAAATAAAAATTACAAAAACAATTTTAAGGTTCTTAATTTTTACAGATTGTTATTATTGTAATGTAGAAAAAGTACCACCAGACAAATGTTGCCTAACAAAGGAGTGTAGCTAATAAAAAAATGACTGATTATAAAAGTCAGAAAACATCCATAAAAAAGCAAACCACAAGAAAATTTAAGACCTCTAAGAATAAAATATGTATGTATTGTAGTATAGACATTTTTGACGAAAAAAAAAAATAAAAAATATAATTATTTATTAACCCTATGATTTTATGTTTTCCAAAACATAAGATTAAAGTTTTTTTTAAAAGTGATGCTCGCAGCTGGCTAAAATAGTAATACCCCCAATCAATCTCCGCATCTTCTACTGGATGAACGAATAAAAATAAAAGAGGTCCATATTGGTAAGCTAAATTGACGACAATTTTTTTTTTTTAAGATGACATATAAACCATAATTTTAGTTAACCCGCACAAATAGACAAAAGTCCATCTAAATGCCAAACTGAATTTATTACCAAAAATAGAGAATTTAATGATGAATATATTATTAATTATAGTTACAGTTATACATGGTGTAAGATTCAGGGATCTAGGGGGATAAGACAATGGCCAATGATAGTACGCAAAACTAACCCCATCTGTATATTACAATTAATGGTTAAAACGTTTGGACACTAAACTTAATGAACCAATTAACCAAAAGTACTCAAAAATGTTAACCCAACGAAGAAGAAAATATTATCATAAAACTTTGGGGACTAGTGTAATAAACAGCCCAATATCCCCTCCCTCCCTGACTATGATTATTGATAGTAAATATTCCCAGGGATTTAGGGATGAGCAATCAGTCACGCTTAAAACTTCATATTTAAAAGTCTCAGATTGCTCACGAGCGGCTACGAACCTAGAGATCTAGAAGAAAGGGCGGTAAAATGACCATCCACTTCCATTTAGTTTCAAAAAGAAAAAACTTTGGAGCATGTGGTATTTTTATTCAAAGGGTGATTTATCTTTGGAAACCCTCCCCTAAACCAGTAATACATCCAGTTCAGTAGTTATGGAGATCCTTTAGTATTCTTCAGTACCCTTTAATCGTATTTACAATTTAAGATTATTTAGGTATTTTTGTTGTTTGAAACTAATAATTATATCTAAATCTAATGTATATTTAGATGAGTAAAAGTATGTTTCACTCCAATCATATCCTTATATCCATGCATAATATTGATAGTAAATATGAAGAATTCCATTCCAATTATGGCCTTATTATTTTTATAATAACCACCATATTCAAGAAAAGAAAGACTATATATAATAATTGATATATTATTAATTGGATGTTGCACCATATATTCTTGTTCTCTAATAAAGTGATACTCGCAGCTGGCTAAGATAACAATACCCTTCATTAACCCCTTTTACCCCATATCCAACCCTCCTACAGAATGAACGAACTGGCCAACAAATGGAGGCCATGTTAGCCACCTAAATTGAAAATAAATATTCTCATGTCAATATATCCATGTAAACTATATCCATTGATATAATGTGAATATAGAATTGTTATTTCAAGTTAACAATGGTATTTTTATAGATTTTTTAATAGTTTAGAAATTTGAAAATAGGGCTAGGTTGCTGAAAATTTTAATCATATACATACTTTAATATATATATATATTTTCATTTGAAACCAATTTTTTCATTTTATTCTATTCTTTGTATAATTTGAAAATTTAAACACTATTTAAGTTCAAAGAACTAAAGATAATTATTTTAAAAAGCTTCAGTAAATAATTATTCCAACATTGATAGGGCTAAAGACAATTCTAGATTGAAGAACCAAAGGTTTTATTTATCTACATTATTTTGAAAAGAAATATTAATCCACTTAACTTCAACTATGACTTCCTTATTCGTATCCCTAATAAAGTTAACAAATTTAACTTTAGGACATACTACCTATCTACACTTAATTATATTAGATTTTGTCTGAAAATCCTGAAAAAAATTGTCTGCAGTTTTCAAGGAACCTAAGTATATGTCTTTAGATGTTATATTTTATATTTCATACCCCAACTCTTTACAGCAAAACCTCAAGGGGCTAGGGGCGAAGCAACTAGCAATTCCATAAACCAAATTAACTTATTAGAGGCGGAAACTCTTCAATTGTATAATTGCTTTTTAAAATTAAAATAAAGTATTAATAAAGAATTAAAAAATCCATGAAAATGGCACTGTGAAGCGAAATACTTTAATGCATATCCAAATGCATACAGATGGGTTTATTTACAAACAATAATAGTTACATACAATCTCAGCGGGAATATTTGGTTAAAATATGTAACCAATTAACTAATAATGTATCTTTTTTTTGCTTGGAGGTATTTGATTTAAATATGACATTTACTAAAATTATAATTTTGTTTTGAATAAAACTACTGGTCTGATTAGACAAATTACTAAAAAATCAACCAACCCTTCACTTTAAACCTTTAAAAAAACGCATTTCCAGACCCTACATAGTGCCCTAAAACTAAACCAGAAGCTCTTTAACTTTGTGGAAAAAATTCCAATGGATCCATCTTATAGCCCATACTTAACTTACCAAACCTTAAACAGGAATAAAAAAGTGTTTTTTTACTTTCAAAGATTTGTTTTTTGTTTTCTAGATTAAGAAGAACTTTTCTCGTTAAAAGTGCTTAAATGTTATAAATTTTGTGGTGCTGGTGTATAATTGAAAATTAAGAAAAGCTTCGCTACTAAAAACCCATATACACTTTACACACCTTTACAATATAAAGTGCAACAGTAATAATTATATGTAATAAAACATTTTTAGCACACCAACAATTGTTATTATATGAGTTGCTGCTCTACAAGCCCTGTCAGTTGGTTGCTTAATCTTATACAAATGGATTTAGAATATCATTACACTAGAAAATTGTCGTCAATTTAGATTTCTATTTTCCCTGACATATATTGGTCAGTAGATCATCCAGGTAGGAGGGGAGGGATTGAAGTAAAGGTGGTGGAAGAGGGGAATCCTTATTTTAGCCCGCTGTACTTTATTAGAGAACATGAAAATATGGTGTAAGATCCAAGTAATATATTCATGAAAATTTTTACAATAAAATTTCCCTATTATAATTAAGTTTCCTCCAATAATGGAAGGGATCTTAAGGGATAAGACAATGGACGATAAATTAATATACATTATACATCCCTAATTATAATTAACCCATCCTATAGATTAATTTATTGGTTGAAACGTTTAAACTTTACTAGTTTTAAACTAAGCCAACGAATGAGATAAAGTGGTTATTACGAGTGTCATTAACTGGCCAATGTCCCCTCTCTACCTGTGAACTGACTCACAACGTGAGAAATACAATAAATGCATTTTGTAAAAGGAATCACCACTTGAAAATTAGTCGAGAAGGACTAACGCACGGACATCGTAACTCATAGAGTATCATTACTACTTAAAAGATCACTGCTATTTGAAATAAAAAGTTACGAATGTGTCAAAAAAAGAATTAAAATCAACAAATTTTCAAAGGCACAATTGATTGTTGAAATTTACCAACAGCAATTATTTTCCAAAAACTTATTGCTTCAAATAAAATTCTAATAAAACCTTTGACATCATCATTGCTTTGTAGCAAGGATGAAAATGTCTGAATTTTCGCAGCAATAACAAAGAAATAGACTTAATGTTAAAGTAATAGATGGTACAAGAGCTATATGTAACTCCCCCGTTAGGGCAGGGACCTTGTTAAGATTTTGTATTGTGTCTTTAAAATCAGCTAAAAGCGTCGGAAAAGACAAAAAACAATTTGCTAGCCGACGAAAAGGGTCTCTGCCACATGTCTGTTTATTGCCATAATATAAAAACATAAAAACATGAGCAAATTGTGTATCTTTTATAAACAAACAGACAGACCATAATTATATAGCAGTACTGATCCAAAGGGGTTGAAAACAAAGAAAATTTCCAAAAAAGGAAACGTACACGTCCAAAATCCATAGACAGACCAACCCTGTTTTTAAAAATAAACCTGTAAAAATAGAGGGTTGTTACATTTTAGTTTTGAACAAGGGGGGGGGGTCAGTTTTAAATAGAAATGGGATTAAGTTTTATTTTCTAGTCTTTATTCCAATACAAATTTAATATTTGACTTCCACCTTTTCTTTATATAGACAGGAATCTGAAGGGATAAGACAATGGACGATAAATTTATGTACATTCTCAATGATAATGTACAAGATTACCCCTTATGTATATTAAAATTAGTGGTTAAAACGTTTGAACGCTCACTTAATAAGCCAACCAATCAAAATCCACTTAAGTCTCAAAGTTGTTAAGCCAACCATTAAGAAAACGCAATTATAAAACTTTGGGGACTAGTGTTATAATCAGCCCATTGTCCCCTCTCTCTCTCTCTGGGGGAGGGTGCGGTAAGGGAAATGTTTTTCTAATGCCATATTTCTTCGGAGGTTTTTCCTGCCCTTCCCCAAAATATTTTAAAATCCAGTGTTTTGCGAGATTGAATTAACAGAAAAATAGCAGTGGCGTGCGAACCGAAGGGGGCATTTGGGGCAATCGCCCCCCCCCTAGCGACCAAAACGCCCCCCCTGCCCCCCCCCTAGCCACCGCCCCCCCTGCCCCCCCCTAAAAGTTGAAAAATGCCCCATTTTGCCCCCCCCTGGTCAACAAAAATGCCCCTTTTTGCCCCCTACCCTACAAAAAGCAAAACTATCCCAGTTTCCAAAAAAAAAAAGGTCAAGAAATACTCAACAAAATAAAACAGACAGTTACTATTCATTTAACCTTACCAAATTTTTTTAATGAGTGTAGAAATTAGGTTATAATCTTTTTTCACTGAACATAACAAACCAGGTAATAGGAAGTATTTTATTTTGTATAATATAAACTTTTTACCAAAGAAATTTTGTAAATCTCCAATGATGATACACAAAATTACCCCTTATATAGATTACAATTAGTGGATGAAATGTATGGAAACTCGACTTAATTAACCAACCAATCAAAATTCCATTAAAGTCCCCAAAGTTGTTGAGCCAACGAATAAGAAAATTTTATATGAAATATTGGGGACTAGTGTAATAAATAGCCCAAAAAACCCTCCCTCCCTCCATATTTGAAGAAAAAAATTTTCGCTTCGCGCCCTTCCAAATGGTTTCTGCTTTTTATCACTTTGTACAGTTAGGGAGTTGAATCCATTTTTATAGAAGCAGAAATATAATCTATGATTATGGTTTGGACCCTCTAAAACCGTAATCTACCCTTCCACTTTCCTCTCTCTTGGTGAATATATCTTCAACGCCGATACGATTTTTGAAATATAAGATTCCACTTTTGTCTCTCTTGTTGAAGATATCTTCACCAAGAGAGGCAAAAGTGGAATCTTAAATTTCAAAAATCATATCAGCGTTGAAGATATCTTCACCAAGAGAGGGGAAAGTGGAATCTTACATTTCAAAAATCGTATCGGCGTTGAAGATATCTTCACCAAGAGAGGGGAAAGTAGAATCTTACATTTCAAAAATCGTATCGGCGTTGAAGATAGAGGGGAAAGTGGAAAGGTAGATTACAGTTTTAGAGGGTCCAAACCATAATCATAGATTATATTTCTGCTTCTATAAAAATGGATTCAACTCCCTAACTGTTGTATATTTTGTTTTTATTTCTATAAAAATATTTGTAAACAACAAATATTTAATCAAAAAGTTATTTTATATAAAAAAGAAACAGCGTTGATATTTATTTAAGCCTTGTCTAAATGAATAACTATATATGATGTCATATTATTTTCAGGATAAGTTTATCATTTTTTTTGTGTACATACCCTTTCAAAAAGACATGTTTTTTTATGGCAATTTTCATTAAAAACCCTTAAAACTAACTACACTCTATATTCCTAACTTGATAAAATACGCCACTCTTGTTGTCTTTAATTGATTTTAGTTCAAAGGGGGAGTAAATAGTTTTAGGTGCGCTTCATGCACCGCCCTTACTTGGAAACACCACTTAATGAAAAATTAACAGAGTTTTAAAGTGCCATTTAAAGAGGGTAGGATATGTTGATATAACTTTTTAGCTTCTCTATAATTCACTATGGCTGTCAGTACGTAATGCTAAGGGGGAAATGTAATTTTTTCAACTGCAATTAAAGTTAGAAGGCTAAAACTTAATGTTAACATTCCCATCATTATGGAGTATAATTAACTATTAAAAAATCATGGAGGTTGGACTGCTTTTAAGGACATTTTGGCTATTTTTGTATCTTTTAAATTTCGGGTATAGTCCCTTTTGTGACATTGCCTCTTAAGGTGCATTTCGTTGTATTTTCACAGTAGCTTTTCCCCTATTTATAGCTCCTGCGGGGCCAATTGCCTAACCCTGTGGGGAAATCACCTGACCTAACTTAACCTTAATAACTTATTAAAAGCTACTATGAAAATACGACGAAATGCCCCTTAAGAGGCGTTGCCACAAAAGAGACTATACCCCAAAGTTTTCCATATTTCTAAGAGATTTTTATATCTGTAGATGAAAGGACAAGTAATTTTTTTTATTTTTTACATAGTTCTTTATATCTTTGGTTTTTATGGTACGATAATTTTTTTTGTGGATTATAATATTTAAAAAAAATAAAATTTCTTGCTGTTTCGAGCATCCAGTATGTAATTTACTTTGACTGTCATCACACAACATACAGGAAAATGATTTGTGATATTTTCTACCTAAAATATATATTTATTTCAACAGATGCTCTTTAAATCTACTTGTTTGTATTCTTACTAGCGGCTACGCCCCTAGAAGCCTCTAGGGGCACTTAATTTAGGAGGGGGAAAAGTAGGCCTCATCCCATATTAAATTTGAGTTTCAAAAGAATAAAAAATATTTTTTTGTCATACAATAAAGAAATATTTAAAATCAGTTTTACACATTAGGTTAATTTTTGGTACATTATTTCCAAAATGAGTGTTTTTATCTCCCCCCCCCCAAAATTTTTTTTAATGGGGTTATTCATCCTTCCTGCTGAGATTTTATAACATCCCCTTCCACCCATAAAAAATGTTTTGTGGTGGGGGGTCATTGCAGGGTGGGGAGAAGGGATGGGGGAGAAGAGATGGGGGGGGGAAGAGATGAGGGATATAAATGGGAAATAGGGATGGGGGAAGGGATGGGGAAGAAGGGATAAGAGTAGAAGGCCCATAATCAAATAATCCCACCCCTTAAAACGCCCTTATTTAAAATTAGTATATATAATCAAAATGCCCCCCCCCCCTAAAGCAAAGTGCCCCCCCGGGGCACTTTGTTTTCGGGGGGGGCAAAATTTTACAAAATCTTCAAAATGCCCCCCCCTAGACAAAGTGCTTCGCACGCCACTGAAAAATAGACTTGCATAATATGTTTGTTATTGCACTTATTATAAATATTTTTTTTCTTTTGTTTCAAACAATCTTAATAAGCATACCTCTATTGTTTTAACTTTATTTTACTGATAATCAATCCAACAACCCTTTTATGTTTTTCCATCTATTTTATGTTTTAAGTATTTTGAACAAACAAAGTATTATTGAAACTTGTGTAATTTATGGCAGAAATCAAAAATAATTTTATCTTGAAAATATCATTTCATTTTTATCTTTTAGCTCTTCTTACTTGAGGGGTCAGGGAAAAACAGAAATATAGCCTTGCACTATCAAAAGAATTTAATCTTTTAGTAAAATAAACTTAAACCACCCCGTGATCTATGTTAAGCTGCCACAAACTCTAGAGCTTAATCGTTTCAGAAAAAAACAAACTCTTGTTATTTTATATAATAAAACAAATAATAAAATTTAAAAACATATGTATTAGAAAAGATTTAAACGATTGGTGAAGAAACCTCGTAGAATGTAAGAAATTGTATATAGTCATTTAAATCTTAATTTTGCCTTTTTAATCTTGGCATAAAGTAAGAATAAAAGTGTTAAGAATTTCATTTTGCTTTATTTCCTCTCTTTTTTATGGTTACTCTATGCACATTGAGGGAATGGAAATACCATACATGGTTGTTGACAAAGGAGTGCCAAACTAACCCACGCGGTAGGGGCGTGATTTAAATATATATAGTACACAATTTATCTAAACTTAATTTAGGGGGTTACATATTATTACAACGTAGTTATAAGACTTGGGTAGCAATAAAATGAGACGTTGGGTATCCCTCTAACTGAACCGATTTTTGATTAGTCAACGGATCTAAATTTATCTCAGCCAGGATATAATTAAAAGCCTAAATCAGCCAAGGATTAGCTGAGTACAATAGTTTTAAACTAAAAAAATTAAAAATAAACAGCTAAATGAGGAATTGCGTCTTTCTCTTTTTATCGACAGACGCACTTGGATATATTATTTTCATAATTAATTATATGTATTTCCCATGTTAACGTCACCTTATGTGTAAATTTGGTGAGCTACATTTTTGAGTAGCGTTGTTAAGTTAGGATGGAAGAATTTTGCAATGAAAGCGAAAGTGGGGTAGAGGATAAGGGATGGGGTAAAACGGGTTATCAAAAAACCAAAATTTCTTGCCAGTGGAACAAATTCAACCACCATACATAAGTGGATTTATTAAGAGAAGAAAATTTGTCGTCAAATTAGGGGAGGGGATGGGGTAAACAAAATAAAGTGTGTTTTTTAGCCAGCTGCATGAATCACTTAATCACAGTACATGAAAATCTGGTGCAACATCCAAGTATTGAAGGTCATTGATATCTAAGTATTCACAAAAAAAAAATTAGGTTTCTACCTTATACACAAAAGTCATAATGTAGATATTAAGATTTATTTAGAATTTTTTCTAATTTTGGTGCTACCCAACCGACTGTGACCGAACATCACGACCGACACAGACCAGATATCCTAATAAAATCAACTCTTGCCGATGTATAATTACTAAACTTAAAAAGTCATAAAGTCACAGCTCTCCATCTTACCTACAAAAAATGAGATTGAAAAATCTGTAAGGGTTAATAAATGTGTTAATTTAAAGGTTTTAGATTGTCAAGCAAGTTTAAAGGAAAAGCAATCATAGTTTTAGTTTATAGTATTTTTCAAAATATACTCAAAATCTTTAACGATGGGTGATTTCGTAGAGAAATGTTACTGTTTTCAATATTTTCAAAATACTAAAATAACCCTAAAAATATACATTTTCCCCAATATTTGAACGACAGGAAATTGAGACTTCGCACATTTGTTGATATTTTCATACAGATAGAATGGGTCAACTTATGCTAGATTTTGGATGTATTTGTAAGATACTACATATGTTCACATATCTTTACGGTCAAACATGGTCAGAAAATCATAAAAATTCCGGAAAATATTATCAAACGAATAAGGTTTTATGGGCTCATCAGGATTTTATGACTTGGAATAATAAGGTTTGGTGAATAGATTTTTTTTCTATCATCACGCAAGCTCGTAGCAAGATTATCAAGATAGTTAAGCTTAGTTCTTATTGCTAATTTCGCTTGTTTTTTTATTTTCATTTTGGCAGCATTTCATGCTTAATAAACCAACCAATCAAAATTAAAGAAAAAAAGTCTCCAAAGTTGTTATTTGCAACTCTAAATGTGTTAATGTTCGTTTTGGAGCTTTGCTTTTATGTATGTTGTCATCCTTGTCAAATAACATATTACAGAGTAGCTTTGTAACTAAAAATTCAAAAAATCAAAATGTTTAAAATGGAGTAGCTTTGCTTCCGCTCTGAATGTAACTAAACAAGTATGATAACACCCTTAAAAGCGAAGCTCAGTGAATATAAAGTCAGACAAACAAATATAGAGTTAACAGCGCATTTAATATTAAAAATCATGTTGAACAAATTTTAGTATAAATCTAACCAAAAAATAATAAACATTCAAATTCTCAGAGACTCAGTCATACTTACAATTAATATAAACCGCTTTCTAGGATATAGAATGTACAATTATAAGAATGCTTAAATTAAATAAAATAATCAAAATCATCATGCATTTTAAATTTGTTTCACTTTTATGGGTTTTGACAATTTGTGTATTGTAACTTATAAAAAAATTGCTCATCTGTAAACATCATATTCATGACCAACTTCCTATCATAAAGGGGAGGGGGAGGACTATATACTGTTAAAGTTTAATAAATGTATGTCTAAGCTAAGCGAGGTTTTTCTATAATTTGTGTTGGTTCTTGACCATTGATGCGTTGGTCTGTGCATCATTAATTAAATGTTAGTATTGTCTGTGCATCATTAATTTAATGTTTTTATTGTATAGATTTAGAAAGCGTTGCAACTATATAATACTTACTTATAATTTTGATTATACTTATACATTTATGCTTATGTTAATGTTTGATTGTACTACCATTTCGCTTTTATGGATGTTGTGATCCTTGTTGATATAATTAAACCTTAAAAATATTCCTGGAAGGAAATAATACCCTTTAGGATTTAACTTTCACTTGACCTATACTGAACTCCCCCCCCCCCCATCTCTTTTAGCAAAAGTTGACCAATGATCATTTATCGGTCGATGACAAATTAATGCCACGCTGTATCACGGGATGGGGGCGTGATTGAAATGTGTAGTATACTCCTTTGATTAAACTCAATTTACGGGTTTTTATATAATTGCAACGTAGTTATAAGACTTTTGGTAGCAATAAATTGAGACGTTGGGTATCCCTCTAACTGAACCGATTTTTGATTAGTCAACGGTCTAAATTTGTCTCGGCCAGGATATGATTAAAAGCCTAAATCGGCAAAGGAATAGCCGAGTACAATATTTTTAAACTTAAAAGATTAAAAATAAAGAGCTAAATGATTTATTGCGTCTTTCTCTTTTTATCGACAGACGCACTTGGATATATTATTTTCATAATTAATTATATGTATTTCCCATGTTAACGTCACCTTATGTGTAAATTTGGTGAGCTATAATTATTGAGTAGCGTTGTTAAGTTAGGATGGAAGAATTTTGTAATGAAAGCAAAAGTGGGGTAGAGGATAAGGGATGGGGTAAAACGGGTTATCATAATGTTTTATTTTCTTGACTTTAAGTTAAACTCTATCCATTTATCATATATCATACATCATAATAGGGGGAGGGGAGGGATCTTTTACTTACAACGAGACTTAAATAAATATAAGAAGAGTATAACTATTTAGAAAAAAAAACCATATATAATAGGATACTAGTTCAGATATTTTTTAAGCTACTGACCCAAAAAAAAAAAAAAATAACAACACGGCACAAATTTTGCCGTTGAATGTGTGCGTCTGTTTTGATCTAGCTGAACTTTACAGGTTCTTTACTATCCCCAGGGAGGAGGGTGTATTAGACTGTAAATTAAATTGGTACCCAAAGTTTTAGAATTACTTTATTTTATTGGTTGGCGCAAAACTTTGGGTACTTTATTGTATTTTCATTGGTTGGTTTAAGACTATCAGTGTCCACACTTTTCAACCAATAATCTTAATCTACATATGGGGTAATTTTGTTTATCATATCAGGGGCATCAAAGCTTATTTTTTTTTTTGGGGGGGGGAGGGTAACTTTTTTTTAATGGGAGGTTATTTTTTTTGAGGGGAGGGGGGTAATCAACCTTTTACCCCCCCCCCCCTTGGAGGTCCTTGGGATATTATTTATTGTCCATTGTATCCTATCCTTATCCTTATCCCTTAAGATCCCTGACCAACCCTCAACATTTTGATCATAACTTAGACAGGGAGTTGTAGTATTAACATAGTTTTAAACATATGGTTTTGTTTTCAATTCTAAAGGTACTACAAACTACGCTTGAAGTTAGCCAGTATTTCTTGTAAAAAAAAGTAACAGGATGTCTTTATAACTTTCTTTGGATCGATATGATTTTAACCCCATTTTATGGGGGGGGTTGGAAATGTATGAAATCTGAGTACTAAGCTTATTGAACTAGCAGAGTCACGGAGGGAGTGGACATTGGACTGTAAATTATATTAGCTTAAAAAATTTGGGTATAAAATGTATTTATCAACTCTGTGATCGTTGCTTAAAGATTATGTGACAATTTAAAACACAATAAAGTTAAGTGTCCAGACATTTTAAACTTAAATTGTAATCTAATGAGGGGTATTTTTGTTTATCATCAAAGTTCCCTTCCTGGGCCCAGCTGAGTAAACAACTGCAACATGCAACATGAGTATTTTATAATATAGCTCTATCAATATCCAGGGAGGGAGGGGACAATGGGCTGTTGATCACACTAATCATATATTCGTTGGCTTTACAAATTTGGGGACTTTTATTAAGTTTTGAATTTTGATTGGTTTGTTCATTAAGTTGGGTGTCCAACGTTTCAACCACTAATTGTAGTAAAAAAAGGGGTAAATTTGTGTATTAATATTAGCGATGTACATCAATTTATCGGCCATTGTCTTATCAATTTAGATCTCTGATCAATATCCTTGTCAACATGCAATTTTATTGGTTTATATCGACTACAAGAAGAGAAAAATTTAGGTTGCAATATCCCCTCACATTTGTTGGTCGGGATGGAAGGGAAGGGATAAAGAAGAGGAATGGGGGAGATATAAATTTTAGCCCGCCGAATAGTTCACTTTTTAATAGAACATAAAAATCTGATGTAATGTCCAAGTAATTATAAATCCATTTTAAAGTCGATACTATCCCAAAAAAGGACAACTGCACTGTTAAGGACATTTGATAATTAATGACACAAGTACTCAAAGTTTTATTAATAAGTTTTTTTAATCGTAGGTTAAAAAAATTGAATTGTGATTGGTAGGGTCCGAACTTGTAGTGCCCAATCTTTTCAACCAATGTTTTATATTGTATAGATTTTTATTTATAATTTTTGGTGATGTACATCAATGCAAAGTCCATTTTCTAATCCCCTCAGATTCCTGGGTATGAATCATAGATTATTTGTGTGTGTGTCCATTCCATTTTAGAGGCGCTACTACAACGGAAATATTATTACTTGGATGCTGCATCATATTTTCATGTATTCTGATAAAGTGAAACTCATAGCCCCCACCCCCCAATCTACCCACTCCCCTTCTACTAGATGAACTAATGAACAATAAACGAGTTTTATGTTAGCAAGCTAAATTAACTACAAATTTTCTTTCTCAATATATCCATGTATATTTCATATTATTTCTTTGGATAAACCCTGCGATTTCCTTTATTTGGCTAAAGTTAAACAGAGTTGCCCCCCCCCCCCCCCCATATCCAATTGAATATGATTTACTACTATTTTCTGCCAAAATAAAGGTAAAAGGTAAAACATGGACAATAATAGTTATTTCTTTCATTGTATTATAAACGGCTTTCCGCGGATATAGAATGTACAATTATAAGATTAAAACCAGTTTTTTAGCCCCGAGGTGCCGAAGAAAAAAACTAATAAATAATTTATCTATTAGTAGAAGTAAGAACTGTGCAACTGTATACAATTGTAGTAATCCTTCTCTTCTAATAGTTACTCAATGTACAAAGTAAAACTAAAAAATGTTTGACTACATAGCGAAATATTAGCAATTTGCTCTTTTGATTATTACTCTATGCACAAATTAAAAGTAAGAACTATGCAACTTCGTCTCTTTTCATTGTTACTCAATGCACAAAGTAAAATTAAAGAATGTTTGACTATATACCGAAATATTACCATTTTGATCTTTTGATAATTACTCTATGCACAAAGTAAAAGTAAGGACCATGCAACTTCTTCTCTTTTAATAGTTACTCATCGCACAAAGTAAAACTAAAAAATGTTTGACTATATAGCGTAATTAGCGTAATATTAGCATTTTGCTTTTTTGATGACTACTCTATGCACAAATTAAAAGTAAGAACTATGCAACTTCTTCTCTTTTCATAGTTCCTCTCTGCACAAAGTAAAACTAAAGAATGTTCGAGTATATAGCGTAATATTAGCCTTCCATGATAGCGTGGTAACCCTTGGAATTGAAAATTACGTGTCCGTTGGGTCAGTTACACTTTATACTTCTCATAGTCGCAAAACTTTAACTTTGACGCTAAATCAAAACAGCAGAAAATATAAAATATAAATAATAGAGTGGTTTCTAGAAGGAAAATAGGGGACATTGGGCTGTATATTAAACTAGTCCCCAAAGTCTTACGATAACGTTTTCTTATTCGTTGACTTAACTACCTTCGGGACTTTTCTGAATTCTGTTGGTACATCTAGTTGAGTGTTTAAACTTTCAACCAATAACTGTCATCTACATAAGGGCTAATTTTGTGTATCATCATTGTGGATGTACATCAATTTATCAACCATTGTCTTATCCCTTTAGATCCCTGGGTTTCTAGTATGTTAAGTTCTCTTAAACAGTTAACAAACATCTTTATCTTAGTTCTTGACAAGGTTTGGGTTTAGCTAATAATTTAACCTTACCCCCATTAGAGCTAAAGCACAATTGTTAGAAAGATTAACTTAACTTATCAACCATTGTCTTATTCCTCTAGATCCCTGGGTGTCTAGTATTGTAAGCAAAATTACAATGATATATCATTTGTAAAAAATGGTATTTGATTTTTACCTCAATTAAAAAACACCATATTTTTTCCAACACACTGATCTCAATTTTACTTAATCTATTCTTGAGGGGATATTACAGAGAAAAGAATTTCTATAAAGGCGTCAGAAATTCTAAATTTAGTTGTAATTTTATACCTACTTTTTTATTTTGTTTTGTTTGGTTTATAATTTTTTTTAGTAGCGAAGCTACTCTAAGCCTAGAGTATGTTCGTATGTCCGACGATCTGTAAATAAATAAGGACATCATCTTTATAGTGTCTTCAAAGCATACATTATCTAAGCAGTCTCTCGTTTTCTCTCTTTCTTAAAGATTATGATAAACAAGGTTACCTCTTCTCTAGATTATGATTATTGGTGGAAAAGTTTGGACACTGCTTGTTTATGCAACCCAATCAAGATTTAGTAAAAGTGCTAAACGTTTTTAAGCCAACGAATGGGAATATGTATTTATAAACCTTTGGCATCCTAGTCCAATTTTTTGTCCAATACCTTTGCAGTATTTTATTGCTGCGCTTCTAAAATGATATTTAATACTGATGTTGGTGGTCTCTATATCAGGGAGGGGGGGGGGGGACATTGGGCTGTTTATTTCATTAAGTCCCCAAAGTTTTTAATTTCTTCTTATTCGTTGGTTTAACCACTTTGGAGACTTCTATTGAATTTTGATTGTTTGATTCATAAGTTGAGTGTCCAAACGTTTCAACCACTAAGTATATACTAAAGAAGTGGTAATTTTGTGTATCATCATTGGGGATGTACATTAATATATATACTTCATTGCCTTATCCCTTTAGTTCTCTGTCTATATAAAGAAAAGGTGGAATGTCAAATATTAAATTTGTAATGGAATGTAGACTAGAAAATAAAACGTAATCCTATTTGTATTTAAAACTGTTTCCTTATATTATAAGGTGTTGACCTCAAAAAGCTTGACAGATAAAGCCAAAAAGTACCCAAGAGCTAAAGAAATTTTTGCCTAAAGTTAATTGTAAATTTAATATACATATCAATATTAGTTTTAGTAGAACTCATCACTATCTCCCTATAAACCAGGGCTTAGCAACCGCGCGTCAGTAGCGACTAAGCCTCAAATTTTAAAAAAAATACCATATTTGCGTCAGGTTTTACTTCCAGCTGATATTTAAAATTGTAAAAGTTTGATTTCCCTGAGGCTTACATGCTGAGCGCTGAAGCGTTAATGCCGAGCCCTGATCTAAATCAATCTAACCAATATCGAATTTTATACAGATTCTAAAACTTTGTAACTGTGTATTTAAAACAGTAAATAAATGTTTGCAAAAGTCTTATCAATATTAAGTAACATTATCTAACAAAAAAAAAACAGTATTCTACTAGTTTTTTTTGGAATATATTTCCACCATTTTCAATTATTAAAAGAAGAGTTTTGTTTGTTTGTTAGTTAAGATCTCACTAACCACAAAATTTAAAGGAAGCTTCAAATAGATTCTATGATAGTTTTAGGCTATATTCATTTCTAAAATTAAAGTATTGGGAAGGTTTTTAGGCTTCTTTTCTACCCTCTTACTCTCCCTTTGAAAACATAGCCTCTAGACACTAAATAATCATAACCCGTTTAACTATTCAGGTATACAAATGTACCAAATACAAATATCTTTTTTTTTGGGGGGGGGGTCCAATTTGAAGTGAGGGATATTGAACCCCATTATCTTTGTGCAATGTCCAAGATGTTTGCAAATAAGAACATTATATATATTATGCAACATTTTTAAACAAGGATAATTTTGTTGCATAGCATTACAGATTTACATCATTTTATTTGTATACTAGCGGATACGCCCCTAGAGGCCTATAGGGGACCAGACGGCTGGAGGGAAGTCGACTCCCCCCCCCCATTTTCAAATGTAATTTTTTTTTAAAAGTAAAAAAAGAACTTTTTGGGGGACGTATTTTTCTAGGGGCGATTTAAATAGTTATAAACCTTTCCAGGACCTATGGGAAGATACCCTGTAAAGGAGAACCATATTGGTTCAGTGGTTAGCGAGATCCTTTTGTACACAAACACACAGGTCCTGTTACTTTATTATAAGGATGAAAATATATAAAAAGCTTTAGGAAATGAACTCAAATTGAGTGAGAGAGAGAGAGAGAGGTAGAAAGAGTTAGAGAGAGAGAGAGAGAGAGAGAGAGAGAGAGAGAGAGAGAGAGAGAGAGAGAGAGAGAGGTAGAGAGAGAGAGAGAGAGTGAGAGAGAGAGAGAGAGAGAGAGAGAGACCAGCAAACAATTACAGACTTACAAATCTTAATTTTAGAATAGCTTTATTTTTAATATTGGGCAACACATATAATACAAGATTGCATTATAATTTACATTTCGTATGCAATAGTTGTATTATACAAAGTACTTACATGTAAAGTCCCCTTGAGGCCTCTTGAAAATATTTAGACGCCCCTACTATTTATAATTTTATCTTTAAATAGAAAAAAGTTATAAACCTTCCTAAGAACTTGACTGTAAAGGAGAACCATAACGGCCCAGCGGTAAGCGAGATCCCTCGGAACAATCAAACAGATATACATCCTGTTACTTTATGTAAGGATTTAATATACGTACTTTGTAAGTGAAGCAAATGAAAGATTGTGTTGCAGCCTTTATTGCTCTAATTAGAATGCCCTTCCCTGAAAATCTTGGACAGGGATTCTGACCATGTTATGTTAATATACAATCAAAAATTTTCCAGTAAGGCTTCGAAACCGATTGATATCCGCTGGATTAAAACCGATTGTCAGCCATTCTAAAAAAATCATGTAAAGCTTCGGATAACAGACAATTTTCCACAAATGCCAAAATAAAAATCAAAGAGTATTACCAGTTTTGTTAGCCCGGGCCTTCGGCCTCTAGGGACTAACATATCTGGTTTTAATCTTTTAATTTTTCATTATAATTTCGTAAAAAATTGTAAAACTAAAATACCTCTTTTAAACTTTTTATTCCCAATTCATTCAGTATTTAAATTGTTAATCCACAACAAGCAAAAAATTCTTAGAGGGACGAAAGTTAGTTGTAAAGCAGATATTCAGTAATCATAAAAAAAGAGAGAGAAACAGAAACAGATAGTATAACCGAAGGACCAAGTGAGTTGTATACTTAATGATCTTTAAATAAGGAAATCTTCACAAAAAAAACAAGCCAAAGTGAATAGTAGAGTAGCTTCTGTTAAATTCACTGACTAAACTGCCAACCCCTGCTAGAAGCCATCACATTGGCTTGGGATTGTTTATTGTTTGCATTTTGACCTCTGCAACAAAAGCATATTAATTATAGTCTTTAACATTGTAACTATTTTACAGGATTTTAAAGACTGGTTTTTTAGGTTGCTTTAAACTTTTTAAAGTTGGTTTTAAATTTTATGAAGTATTTAAGACAGCTTTCCGCGAATATATACATAAATGAAAAGTTTTTGTTAGACCCGATAAAAATTGTCTGTTATATTATGCTGTACATGATTTTTCAGTATGGCTGAGAACCGGTTCAAATCGAGTGGATATTAATCGGTTTCGCAGCTATACTGGAATATGAATTATATAGATTAAAAGAAATATAAGCTAGAGGTTGGATCAAAATTATGTTTAGTAAATAAATCACTGAGACACCTACTTAAAGATCAATGTCAGGATCTTTACGGATAAGACAATGGACAATAAATTATGAACACATCCAACTATGCTAAAGAAAAAATAATTCATTCACTCATAAGTTCATTAGTTAAAGAAATCATAACAAACAGGCAAGAAAATTGACAACACATTTCTTAGAAATTAACAGTCTTTAGTAATCCTGATAGAATTCACAGATTAGCTGCGCATAAATATTTTATTACTTTTTTGCCACTTTTAGCTTACATTATGTTTTGGCAAAATATTTTTGTGTAGTTTTTACGGCAAATAGTAAAAGGTTGCTAAAGTGCGTAATCTTAAAATGCTTTCTTGTTTTTTTCCCTCCCAAGTTTTAGTTTTCTCGTAACCATAAAGTATTTTAGTAAATTCATCAAAGTTACAACATTTTTAAAAGGTAAGCTTTTCGAAATTCATGGCTGGTTTTTTTAATAAATCTTTAACTGATGTTTTTATTGATAATTTAATATAATTATGTTCTGTATTCCACATATTTTTTATGTCCATGTTTAATATGCTGATTTTTATTTTTAAAAAAATTTGTTTGATAAAATTATTTTATTCCCCTATTTAAAAAAAAGATTCCTTAAATGATTAGGGACAATCATAGGCGTCCAAGGGGGGGGGGTAATGGGGCGATTACCCCCCCCCATTTAAAATTTACCCCTACCCTGGGGGTGCCGTAGGCACCCCCAACCATTTAGGAGGGGGTATTTACCCCCCCCAAAATAGAAAATCTCTAACAAAAAAAATTTTTGCACGCTTCGCGCGCATTTCTAATACTAAATTTTTGATAAAATTTAAATTTCCCCCCCCAAAAAATTTTACCCTGGGGTAAATTTTGGGGGGGGTAAACAAATTTTACCCCTGCCAACTGATTTCTGGGGGGGTAATTACCCCCCCCAAGCAAATTTTACCCCCCGGGGTAAAAATTTTGGGGGGGGTACAAAAAATTTGCGGCGCGCTTCGCGCGCCTTTTTACCCCCCCCCAAAACCGGATTACCCCCCCCAAAATAAAAAGCTTGGACGCCCCTGGGGACAATGTTATAAGCAAAGTATTGTTTTACAGCTTCAGCCTACCTGTTAACTTCTTATTTAATTTTCTCTTGTTTATTACAAATCTCAAATGATTTTACACAAAATTATCCCCTCTGTAGATTAAAATTAATGCTTGAAACATTTTGACAGCCAACTTAATGAACCAACCAATCAAATTTCCATAAAGTCTCCAAAGCTAACAAATAGTAAAATGTTATTATAAAACTTTGAGTACTTTGAGTACAAGTGTAATAAACAGATTATTGTCTCCTTCCTTCCTAGAAATAGCGAAACTGTTATAAATTAACTTTGCATGTTGAAATGACCCCCCGGCCTATTGAGCCCACGCCTACACATAAAAGACAAGTAAAAAGTACAGATGTTTGCTATATAGAGCTTTACGAATCCTAGAATCCAAGTTTTAACTAGGATTAATTTGCTTTTGTAAAGTCTCAAAGTGTGTAGCTTAAATAAAATTATTCAAAAGCTCCTTATAGTGCCTATAAAAAATGACGTCATACAATACAAATTACCAATGACAGGTCAGTATACATTATAATCAACCAATGGTAGGTCAGTATGACGTCACTTTTTATAGGCACTATAAAAAACTTATATTTCTATTTAAGAAAACATGTCTATTTTATGTTGTCATTTTTACTAAAACTGATAATATCTTCTTCTTGAAATCTAAAGTAGTAAGGATATTTTTTATCTGCAAATTATTAAACCAATTGAGCTTTCTTACATGGAGAAGCTTTACATAGGTCCTGATAGTTTTAGGCTATTTTTTAACTTTAAGTCTTGGATTACTTTTTCCCCCCTACCTTCACCTTCGAGTCTGGATGCAGCCGCTAGTTAAACATAGTTCTTTTGATTAGTTGTTTTTTACTTATGAGATTATGTGATTAGGAAATTAATCACAATTCCAACATTTTTACCCCATTGAAGCAAAGCAATATGTATTCAAAAATGCTCAAGACGAAAAACGCTTCAAAGATTGGAATTGAAATTATATGTTTTGCCAAACCTTTTACAACTACAAGCAATAAAAAAGCTTGAAACAGTTGCGAGGCTGTACACGTTTTTCCTCTCTTTAAATTGTTTTAAAAAAATAACAATAAACAGATGTATTGACTTTTTATATTTTTAGCATATTTATTACAAAGAATTACAAATTTTTGCTATAAATAGCATTTCTTTGAGAAAAGTGCAGTAAAGTCTTATACGATGCGTGATAAAAAAAAGATTTTTACTCTTTAAAATCTAACAATAATCAATAAAAATAAGTTGTATTTACATTAGATTTTTAAGAAGTGACTTATACACTAGACACCTTATTTTTCTACTTTGAATAATAGCTCGTATTAAAGCAGAAATATTAAACTCTTCAAGAGAATAGAACAACTTTCAACTTCTTAACTGTAAGATAGAATGATAGTTGTGTGTATATTCAAAATTCTTCGTAAAAAGTATTTAATTTTGAATGTTATTATGTTTTTTTATGGTGATATGAATAGAGGTTTTAAATATTTTATGTCATTCAAATGTTGTTGTTACTGTTTTTGCTGTTATTATATCAACACAAATTTCCAGGGAGGGAGGAGACTTGTCCCCAAAGTTTTATATCAATATTTTTTTTTAAGTTGTTGACTTTCCAACGTCGGGGACTTTAAAGCATTGAAAATATAATAAACTAGCGGTTACTGCACAGAGGTCTCTAGGGGTACTTAAAGTGATTGCGGTTGAATTAGATTTAAAGGGGAAAAAATCCCTCCCAAAAAGAAATGTTGTTTTAAACCTTCCCAGGACTTATGAGAAGCTACGGTGTAAAGGAGAACCGAATCGGTTCAGCAGTTAGCAAGTTCCTTCAGTACAAACAGAGAGACACACAGAGATCCTGTTACTTTTATCATAAGTACTAAAATATAGGACAGACATTCCATGTTTTTTTAAATTTATATATATGTTGTTTAGCAATCTTCAGTCATAAAATATATTTTAAATCTTTTAAATCAAAATTTATTTGTTTATCTCATATGAATAAAGTTTTTACTAATTCAAAGCTTGTCCAGGCAAAGAGATAATACTTTCTCTATTTTTATTATAACAAGAGTAATTTTTTTTCTAGTAGGGCTTTGAAACCGATTGATATTTGCTGTTTTATTTTAATAACCTCCGGAAAGCTGTCTACAATACGTTGCGATAATTAACTATGAAAACCCTGTTGAATAACCCTTGTATAAAAGAACAGGAAGCTCAAAGATCTAGCTGACCGCTGGACCGATATGGTTCTTCTGGACAGTGAAGCTATATATTGATCCCGGAAAAGATTTTAAATATTTTAGAGGGGGAAAGGGGCATCTTCACAATCCCTAGAAACTAAAATTAAAAAATGTAGGTTAACTAAAGTGCCTAAATGAGCAGCCATATGTTATAAATATTTCGAGAGCTAAAATACTCAAAATCTTAACTTTACACTTATAGAGTTAAAGAATTAAAAAAACAAATTAAAATCTTTGAATATAAGTCACTGTTTGTGGAATGTATGACCAGATTTTCATGTTCTCTAATAAAGTGAAACTTGACTCAATCCCCTTTACTCCTACTGGATAAACAAACTAACCAATAAATGAGTTCCATTTTATCAAGCTAAATTGACAACAATTTTTCTCTGTTATAATATCCATTCATCTGATAATATTTTCGATTATGCTACGTTTTGTGGGTCATGTAAAACTTGTTTTCTTCCTAATGAAATAACAAGTTACTCAAAACCTAAATTATTTGTTTAAAATAAAGTTTAAGAATCTTGCAATTGTGTGTACATAAAACTAAAGAAGACTTATAGAAAGAGATAGATTATTACTTGGATCTGACACCAGATTTTCATGTACTCTAATAAAGTGAAACCTGTAGGTGGCTAAAATAACGACCCTCCTCCCCCCCCCCCCAATTCACCCCTTTACCCCACTTCCTCCCCTCCTATTGTATGAACGAACTGACCAATAAATGATGTAACTTTACATTTTGTGTAAAATCACAGAATATTTGTCCATTTTGCTATAAAATATCTTCCTTTTTCCTACCCTTGTGATCTTCTGAAATTTTATAATTTTTTATAACATATTTTTCATTGTCCTATGATTGGCAATCTCGTGAGAGAGGAAGATATTGCATAAATAAGATTTTCAATTTTTAATAATCATAATTTCACTTGGATAAAAAGCATATAAACAAATAGATTTTTAATCCATGTTGCTTACGTCCAATTAATATGAAAATAAAAGCATCATACGGAGCTCAATAGCCGCAAGTCAGCTGCTCGGCTGAGGGTGGCTGCAGTTGAGAATGGCTTGGTGTTGCTAGAGAAAATGGCACTTCAGCCTCTTAGAGGCCACGTGGTTTGTTGCGGTTTAGTGATTAGCAAGATCTTAACGGAAAGACAAAAAAATACGGGTCATGGAAAGAAAACAAAGTTGCGGGTTTCATCGTATTTTCACAGTAATTTTAGGTTAGGTTAAGTAAATATTAATGATTGCCCCGCAGGGGTAAGAAATAAGAGAAAAGCTACTGTGAAAAGACGACGAAACCCGCAACTTTGTTTTTTTTTCATGTTTCAAAAATACTTTTTATAATAGGTTATCAAAAAAAATTTTTTTTAAAACTGATGTAAAAACTAAGTATTGTCCCTAAATATGCCAAAAAGTTTCACATTTTTAAAAAATTTGTACATCTCTATTTGATCAAATGTCTATTGCACAACTAGAGGGAAAGGAAAAGATGTCCAATAGAAAAAAACACAGGGGCAGAGACGAATATTCTTCAAATTTGCTTTTCTTGATATTTGTACATACTGGGTATTTTCAGCAAGAAGATTTCTCTCCAGAAACCAGGTATATAAAATTGCCTAGAAATTTAATACTGAAAGGAAGCCTACAGGGAATAAATCGCTTTAAAGGCTGAAAGACTGTTACTAGCATTCTTTTTTCTTATTGAAGCTGGAGGCTTCAAATTTGGGGTATTGGGTCTACTTTTTGCAGTCTTTCAACCGTTAGAGCGGTGTATTTCATGTAGGCTTCCTTAAAGCATCCTTTGGTCATATCTTAATAACTTTTTTCAAGTTATCTTGAGTTGAATGTTATTGTTGCTCTCAAGGAAAGATAACCGCAGGGGTTATAGGCATGACATAAATTGTGTTGCTTCCTTCAATAGTTAACTATAGCATCGTATTATAGACAGCTTTCTTCAGATTAAAAATAAAAAAAAAATATAAGATTAATACCAGTTTTGTTATCCCCGATAGGCCAAAAGTCCTTGTTAACAAAAAATTTTATTATTTTTATTTTAAAACTTCGTGAAAAATATCTGCAATGCTATGCTATACATAATTTTTCAGTATGGCCAAGAACCAGTTCTGATCCAGCGGATATTAATCGGTCTCGAAGCCATACTAGAAAATATATACTAAATATAAAGACTAAGAAAAAAATCTGTCTCTGAATTAGAAAGAATGGGAAAGATTTGTTGAACACTCCCAGTTTCAAATTCTTGCGTGTTTCTTATGTAATGGAGAAATATATGAGACAATTTTTCATTCACTGAAAGGGGGTCCTCCGCAAACTTTCAACCCCCCCCCCCCACACCATTAATTATCAAGCCTATCCTTCTTTATATTGGTCCTTGCTTTTTTGGCGTTATCCTCTTGATGATACACAAATTACCACTTCTGGTGATTAAAATTAGTGATTGAAACGTGATTGAAACGTGATGAAACATTCAACTTAATTCACTGAAGTTCCCAAAGTTGTTAAGCCAAAGAATAAGACGTTATTATAAAACTTTGGGGACTAGTGTAAAAAACATCCAATTGTCCCCTCTCTCTCTGGTATATATGCTTGATTGTAAGTGGGGTTGTTAGTAGGTCAACTTGTAAAAAGTGGGATTTGTCCAGATATTCATATTATGAGTAATATTTTCGCGAGACATTACAATTTATTTCATACATAGATTAAAACAAAAAATCAAATTTTTTTTCCAATTTTTCATGCCAAATCATTTGGAAATTTTAAATGATCATTTTCAGAATTACAGAATCTTATTTCATTGCCATAGAAATAAAGCACAGAATATTCTTGAAATAATCATCCTATTATTGTAAAATTCAACTCCTGTTTGTTTCTTCAATCCAATCTACTTTACCATTGCTGCATGAAACCTTATCTACCATTCTATGTATTTTAAAGAATGCCACTGACTGCGCCTTTATATGTAACTTGGGACACGTGTATAAGGAAGAGAGGGTTTAACTTCAACCTACTTTTTTAGGTTTAGTTTTTGAAAGAAGTGGGAAAACATAGTTAAACCCCTGCCGGAACCTATAAAAGCTATACTGTTAAGGAAATCACAAGTTCAGCAGTTTTGCGAGATCTTTTTCGAGATAGTAATTCTGCTACTTTCATATAAGGATTATGAAAAAAGCCATGTTTTGATAACTACTTTTATAATTACTTTACTTAATTTCAGCCAATAAATGTTTAAAAGTATAGATGTATAATACATACAACTATGAGGCCAAATTAGTGGAGATTCTCTTCGTTATATTTTCGACGCTATAAGCTAATTTCAAAGATCCGATACAAATTGGGCCATGTGGGAAAAGTTACATTTAGCTCATGTCCCCTCTATTTTTTTACTTTATATCTGTATGTTTACTAGTAATAATGTTTACTTTAATTTGTTACATGTCAATGTTTAGTAATAAATACTAAAAATGTGGAAGTAGAAAAGAGTTATTACTTACCGCAAAACAGGGACAGCTATCCTATAATATAAAGTGGTAAGTTTTGTTTCTGTATCGAAGAATCTTGCAAACCGAGAAACCGATTCCTTTACAGTGAAGCATCTTATAGGTCATCGCAATATTTATAACTTTTTTCAGGAGGGGTACTTCGCCCCCTTTCGCTTGAGTGTTTCTTAGAGGCCTCTAAGGGCGTGACTTCTAGTTCACACATAAAGTCCGTTAGTTTTTTAAATGTTAGATCATGTGTTTGGCTATAACTCTGTCAAGAAAAGAAAGATTCATCAACACTGATTACTTGGGCTTGTAACGTTACTGCTTTAATATCCCCTGTCGAAAAGGGTCTGTTTCCTAATCATTTTAGACACCGTTATGGCCAAATACATCACCAAACATATATAAAACTAACGTACTTTATTAGTATATAAGAAGCGGCTTCGCCCCTAGCCTCTAGGGGCTTGGGCCCCAAGAGGTTTGATCAAACCAAATGTTTGTATTTTAGATTTAATTTTTTTTTTTTTGGGGGGGGGGAGGGGTTTTAGTTCACCCAGCTATTTTAATTTTAGTTTTAAAAAGAAAATTTTTTTTGGGGGGGGGGATTTTTCATTTTTTAGGGGGGTTGGGGGTGTAAGAAAATAGTTATAAACCTTTCCGGGACCTATGAGAAGCTACCCTGTAAAGAAGAACCCAATTCAGAGGTTAGCGAGATCCTTTGCTACAAACAAACAGACAGACAAACAAACAGACAAAAAGACAGACAGGCATCATTCTACTTTGTATTATAGACTAGCGTCTTCGCCCCTAGCCTCTAGGGGCTTTGCCCCAAGATGTAATCAAAATAAAAATTTGAGCGAAATTTGTAAAAGGACCAAGGAAATCTTCAGCAAAAAAAAAGGACCAAGGAAATCTTTTACAAAAAAAAATAAAAAAAATTAAAAATTAAAAAAAAATTAAGAATTAAAAAAAGATTAAAAATTAAAAAAAAAATTAAACATTAAAAAAATATAAAAATTAAAAAAAAAAAAAAAAAAAAAATTATAAAAAAAAAATTAAAAATTAATAGAAAATATTAAAATTAAAAAAAAAATTAAAAATTAAAAAAAAAAAAAAATAAAACAAAAAAAAAAAGTAAAAAAAAAAATAACAAAACAAAAAGTAAAAAAAAAATAAATAAATAAAAAAAAAAGTAAAAAAAATAAAATAAGGGGGGGAATTTTTTGTTTTTGGGGGGGTTGGGGGTGTCCCACCCCCCAAGAAAATAGCTTTAAACCACCACAGGAACAATAGGTATATACCCTCAAGAGTAGAATCCGATCGGTTCAGTGGTTACAGAGATCTTAAGCTTCAGACGGACGGACGGACGGACGGACAGACAGACAGACAGACATCGTACTACTTTGTATTATTGATGACATTGCTAAAGGCCATGCATAGAGTTGCTAATTGTATAGCGGATAAGCACCTGACCTCTAGGGCAAGACGGAAGGGGAGTAACAAAGTAGCCTAAAACCACCCCAAGACTTATATTTATAAATCAAATAGCCATTTATATGTTTCTATTAACAATTATAATGATTTAGAAAATTGAATTAAATGAATACAAACATAACATGATTTAAATATGTGAATATGTGTCTCAGATCCTGTTCCCCTGTTCATCTTTTGTAATGTTATTATATCAACAAATGTAGCCATGGTAATATATTTGCGCGTTTATTGACTGCTATATGTATTTTAATGGCTTCGCTCCTAGAGGCTTCTAGGGGGCACTGTAAGAAAGAGCATGGAATTTCAATTTTTGTTATTAAAAAAGCAAAAAAAAAAAATTTGATCATTTTTATGGACGATATCTCCCCCACTAAGTTAAAAACCATTCTGAACCTATAAAAAGCTTCACTGTACAGGGTTATCATATCAGTCTAGATTATCAAGATCCTTTGCTGCATATATACAGACAGACAAACAGACATTATGTTATATATATGAAAGGATATCTATAATACAAAGTAGAACGATGTCTGTCCGTCTGTCTGTCCGTCTGTCTGTCCGTCTGAAGCTTAAGATCTCAGTAACCACCGAACCGATTGGGCTCTACTCTTCAGGGAATATACGTACTGGTCCTGTGATGGTTTTAAGCTATTTTCTTGGGGGGTGGGACACCCCCAACCCCCCCAAAAAATGAAAAATCCCCCCCCCCTAAAAATTTTTTTTTTACTTTTTCTTTTTAAATCTAAAATACGAAAAATTAGGTTGATCAAACCTCTTGGGGCAAAGCCCCTAGAGGCTAGGGGCGAAGCCGCTAGTATTATATATAGTCAGAGAGAGAGGGGACAATGGGCTGTTTATTACAATAGTCGGGTATAGTCCTTTCCACGACATCCCTCCATAAGGAGCGATTAGTCGTATTTTTAAAATGGCTTTTTATAGGTTATTTTAGGTTAGGTTAGGTTATATTGTGTTAGGTAATTGCCCCACAGGGTTAGGTAATTGGCCCCGCAGGGTTAGAGCCCCCCGCAGGGGCTAGAAATAGGAGAAAAGCTACTGTGAAAAGTACGTAGAATCGCTCCTTATGGAGGGATGTCGTGGAAAGGACTATACCCCAATAGTCCCCAAAGTTTCATGATACAGTTTTCTTATTCGTTGTCTAAACAACTTTCCCGACTTTTGAGATTTTGAATTTTCAACCACTAAGTTTAATCTAGAGAAGGATTAATTTTATGTATCATCATTGGGGAAGTGAATCAATCTATCGGCCATTGTCTATATATGGTCGATAAATGCAATATGCTAATAGAATGTTTCTTCTAGCAGGGTAACAACAACCACAATTATATCCGTGTCAGGAAATTGAATAAGCATTTAGGAAATTATGGCAAAAACTAAAGCACTCAAACATCTAAAGGGATAAGACAATGGCCAATAAATTGATGTACATCCCTGATAATGATGTACAAAATTACCCCTTATGTAGAATATAATTAGTGGTTGATACGTTTAGAACCTCAAATTGATGAATCAACTAATCAAAATTCAAGAAAATCCCAAATGTAGTCTAGCCAACGAATAAAAAATTTTATCATAAAACTTTGGGGACTAGTGTAATAAACAGCCTAATGTCTCCCTACTCCCTGAGAGCACTGCAAGGAAACAGGGAGAGGACAAAAGAAGATAAATTTATCTTTAGTCCAATTATAAGTTCGATATGTTAAATTGAATTTTTGGTGGTAAGAATATTGTAACTTTTAATGACATCTATCAAATTGACAAAATCAGTGTATAGGAAATACATAATAAACCTATATTGTTTTTTCTATTTACTATTTAAACACACTAGCGGCTTCGCCCCTAGCCTCTAGGGGCTTTGCCCCAAGAGGTTTAATCAAACCAATTTTTCGTATTTTAGAATTAAAAGAAAAGTTAAAAAAAAAAAATTTTTGGGGGGGGAAATTTTTTTTTTTTTTGGGGGGGGGGTAGTCGACCCCACTATTTAAATTTTAGTTTTAAAAAGAAAAAAAAAATATTTTTTTTTGGGAGGGGGGGGTGTTTTTCATTTTTTGGGGGGTTGGGGGCCACCCCCCAAGAAAATAGCTTAAAACCATCACAGGACCAGTAGGTATAATCTCTGAAAAGTAGAGCCCAATCGGTTCAGCGGTTACTGAGATCTTAAGCTTCAGACGGACAGACAGACGGACAGACGGACAGACAGACATCGTTCTACTTTGTATCATAGATACCATATCCGTTAAATCGTTTTTACTCTAATTAGGATCAAAAACTGTTTAAAATCCATAAGTAATTTTAATTACCTCATATTTTAAGTTTTCCATGACATAATCTGATTTGTGGAATATAAAAAAGTGATAATATCTAACATATTATTGACATATTCCTATTGACAAAGGAAATTATGTGCTTTTTTGCAGAAAGAACCAAAAAAGACGACCATCGTAAATTATAGAGTATGGTCTGCACAACTTTTAATAAGGAAATGCAAATATTGCAACCTCCTTGTATTCATATGTATGGGATGATAACATATTTTATTAGTAGAGAAGCTACTCTATAATACACCCACTTTAAACTAACTCCTCCTCCCCTCACTCACTTATGAGAGAAAGAAAGAATGAACAGCTTACAGGAAATCTATACTTACAATATTATTAAAATAGAATAGAAAATAGAAAATACTTATTGATGAGTTCGTTCATGCAGTAGGAGATAAGGGCATGGTGTAAAGGGGGTTATCGTTATTTTAGCCAGCTACAAGTTTTACTTAATTATAGTGCATGGTAATCTGGTGTAAAATCCAAGTAATAATTATTCCAATTCCAGAGAGGAAGGGAATATTAAAGCTTGAAATTATACTGGTCCCCAAAATTTTAAATTTAGGTTTTTTTCCTAGATATTGGAAAGGTATTGCTGCTGTACTTCCTATGCACAAAGTTGTACCTGTTTATGAATATGATTGTCATTTTATAAATTTAAACAAGATTGGTTTTATGATATAAAGATATTTCAAAATTTCCTGTTCAGGTTTATATGTCCTGGTTGTTTGACACCCCTTTTTATTTGTAGCGAAGCTACTTTATAATTGACACCCCTTTTTATTTGTAGCGAATCTACTTTATAATTTACTTTGTTTGTCCGCCAGTCGTCCGTAACGCTATGGGAGGAAATGATATTTACTCAGCTGCTATTAAAGCTAGACTTCTGTTTTGTCTTGTCTATAGCAATCCGACTGCATTGCAGTAGCTTTCTTTTTTACTGATTTCCACATATCTATGGTTTTTTAGCCTATAATCAAAAATTTTGTGGCCAATATAGTGCCAAATTAAATTTCCTGTCGTTCTAATTGAATTTTTGTGTTCATGAATTAAAAGACAAGTATCTTTTTTTCGATCTTGGTACATTTTATTTATTATCCTTGCTGCTATTGAAGACACATTGATCATGGATGTTGTCATCCTTGTTATGATAATCTTTAAGATATAACTATAATCATACTTAATTATTCTTTTAATTCTTTTAAAATATCAATTAATTTCTATTTCTTTCCAATATCCTAAAGTTAAGCTTAGTATATAAATCTATATATCTTTACAACAAATAGCATAAAAAACGGTGGTTGGCCATATGATCTAAAAAGGACACTATATAAAAATTGTCATGTACAACACTGTTGTTCTTTTATGATGCATGTATTCTTTTGTATACAGTATACTCTGCAAATTGTTGATTTATATCAGTGAAGCAAACAATGTACTAAATATGTACATAATCATAATTGCATTGTCTTTTTTGGTAGCGTAGCTACTCTTTAAAAGGAAACGTTTGTATGTCCATTTTCCTTGTGTTGACTATAATGTAGTAACACTTTTTATAAGGGAAACAAACTGACTTAACATTGCTTGAAATAACAAAAGCTTTTAAATTTGAAACCTTTTATGAAAGGGATGGTGGATGGATATTGGTCATGTGGTCATCGAGATCTATCAGTATAGACAGAAAGATATATTAACAGTCATCATGTTATTTTTATATTCTTTGTATAACTAAACAAATTTAAGAACAATTGATTTTAGCTTTTATACAAATTTTCCCCTTTCACTGCTTATATGCAAATGCAAGAAGAAAAAGATAACACTGTCATTTAACATGGTTAACTGCTTTTTATTTGAGGTTATAAATCAGGGATCTAAAGGGAAAAGACATTAGCCAATAAATTGAAATACATCCCCGATGATAATAAACAAAATTACCCCTTCTGTAAATTACAATTGGTGGTTGAAACGTCTTTTCACTCAACTTAATAAACCAACTAATTAAAGTTCATTAAAATTCCACAAAGTTGTTAAGCTGACGAATAAGAAAACATTTTTATATAACTTTGGGAACTAGTGTAATAAACAGCTCAATGTTCCCTCCCTCATTGTAATAAATCTATACTATCAAAGCAGCAGTCATTAACACAATATCACCTAACCTAACAACATCCCACACCCTTATTTTAAAATAGATTGAAGAGAGTTGGAAGAAATAGTCTGAGGGGAGCCCTAACCATGCAGGGTCTTTTCCTGTGATGGCTTAACCATGCTGGGCTACCACGTACTAAATATAGCATAACAGAGATTAGACTTAGTTAACAATTTTTACCAGAAAAAAACCTCTCTCTTATTTTCATTTAGTCTAGAAAGGGGGTGAAGGTTTTGTGCTTTACATGGGACTTTAAGAGAAACTACCATCATTATTATCACTTTCTTCATTTTTAAAATTCATTTTCCTTTTCAAATTTTCACTTGTGTCTTCGCTATAGCATATCGTATGTTTAGCCACTAAATAAGTTGAATAAGTTGCTCTCTATTCTTTTCTGTTACAACTTACATTATTAAGAATGATTGTGATAAGCGCCTTACTTACAGACCAACCGACCTTTTGCCTTACATCTTTACAACCATGGCTTACTAGGTTTTGTATACTTTTTAGTAGCGAAGCTACTCTATAATTCGCTTTGTCCGTCCGTCCGTCAGTCCGTCCGTCCGTCAGTCCGTCCGTCTGTCAGTCCGTAACGCTATGGGGGAAATGGGATTTACTCAGCCCCTATAAAAGATAGAAAGCTGAAATTTTTTGATAACATTCCCATCATTAAGGAGCACAATTAACTATAAAACATCAATGGCGGTCGGACGGCTTTTTAGCAGGTTTTAGGCTATTTTTTTATTTTCCACATTTTTCCTCATATCTTTGGTGTTTATGGTCCGATTTTCAAAATTTTTTCAGTTAGATATATCAAAATTAAATTTTCCGTCGTTTGAAGAAAACAACAATGACGGTCAGACTGCCTTTTTGCAGGTTTTTGGCTATTTTTATATTTTTTACATTTTCCCCCATATCTTTGGTGTTTATGGTCCGATTTTCAAACTTTTTTCAGTTAAAGATATCAAAATTAAATTTCCCATCGTTTGAAAAAAACAACAATGACGGTCAGACTGCCTTTTTGCAGGTTTTTGGCTATTTTTATATTTTTACATTTTCTCCCATATCTTTGGTGTTTATGGACCGATTTTCAAAAATTTTTCAGTTAAAGATATAAAAATTAAATTTCCGGTCATTTAAAGAAATCAACAATGACGGTCAGACTGCCTTTTTGCAGGTTTTTGGCTATTATTATATTTTTTTATATTTTTCCCCATATCTTTGGTGTTTATTAATCGATTTTCAAAATTTTTTCATTTAAAGATATCAAAATTAAATTTCCCGTCGTTTGAAAAAACAACAACAATGACTGTCAGTCCCATCCACGAAATTTTGTGCTTCGCTACTTATGGATGTTGTCATCCTTGTTTATGTAAATAAGTTTTTCCATTTCAAATTGTAAAGAAAAGCGCGAGTCACCCTAGTTAATCAGGGTTAAGGGGATAGATATATGGAGTAAAAAAAACAATTTTGATACCACATTCAAACAATACTATAAACTATTCCTATTTCCTCATTGAAGCAGGATTCTCCCTCAATTTAAAGTGATTATTAGTAGCCAAGAGCATCATCTGCTTGTAATTGAAAGCAGTACTCTAACGCCGACTGGTGGATATTAGGTTAAGTAACATATATCTGACAACCAAACCTTTGATTACAAGACCTTTGTCTGAGAAGTCCTAACAGTGAATGTTAATGAGTTGCGTATGTGCCAAGTCATTTCCCCTACTCTAACTATTCATGTCTAGCTGACATATCAGTAGTAGGAACCAATGTCGGGCCGAGATTCGAACCTATTACCTCCTCGACGAAGAGCGGATGCGCTACGTGTTGAGCCACGGTCGCAGATTATGTGTTATTTACCTAACGTCCTTGAATTTCTAAAAAGTCAACAAATTTTTTTTTTTTTAAATTTAAAGAAAAATGAAACTAATAATTTTATGGATATATCAGCTTACATTGACTATCCCTGTATCCCATATTGTGTCAAAAGTCATGGAGTTATGCTCCTTACAAGTGCAAGACAAGAAATCTTAAAATCCTTTGGAATAGCTACTCTTTCATTAAATTTTTCTTTTAACTTTAAGAAAAATATAAATTTGGTTTTAGAATTAAAAGCCTTGCTAATGAATTAAAACTTTTGAAAAGCTGTACAGAATACAATTTTTTAATTAGTTTTTTATGTTACTTATGCTTATATTTACCTACAAGTCGAGTATAAAATTAATATTTATCGCATTATTATAGACAGCTTTCCGCAGATACAAAAAAAGAGTAAAACCAAGTTTTAGCCCGGAGGGTCCGAAGACTCTGGCTAACAAAACTAGCTTTAATTTAAAAATTTTATTTCAATATTCGTGCAAAGTTGACTGTAAAAAGATGCAGTACATGATTTTTCAGTAGGGCTGAAACCCAGTTCTAATCCAGCGGATAGCAATCGATATCGTCGAAGCCATACTGTAGAAATTATTTAAGTGTATTACTATAAGTATAATTGTGAGCATATGTATTATGTAAATGTGATTTCCTTCTTTAAATATTCTCCTTCTGGTTTGTATAAACAGGGACAGTGACAGATCTTATAATAATTTCTCGTGTTCATTTGAAACCAATTCTAATCCGTTGGATTAGAACCGGTTCTCATTCATACGAAAAAACTATGTCTAGCATTGTATTATATCCAGTTTTCTACGAACATAAAAATTTACGATCATAAGATTAAAACCAGTTTTTTTAGCCGGTTTACAAAAAAAACTGGTTTCTTATTATTGTACATTTTTACATCGGCGGAAAGCCGTTTATAAAACGATGCGAGAAATAACTATTCCAGTATGGCTCAGAAAGCAATTAATATCCGCTGTATTAGATCCGGTTCTCAGCCTTACTGAAACATAATTTATAGCAAATTATTAGTGACTATTTTCACTAATATTTTAATATAAATTACACAGATTTGTTAGCCTGGTTTTAATCTAGTATTTTTCATTTTATATCCACAGAAAGCTGTCTATAACACAATGCGATAAATATCTATTAATCAATCATTCTTTTTATTTTATACACATTTAGAATAAATTTTTTCACCATGAATTCATTTTTTATTTGACATATACAATACTGAACAATAGCCAAAAACAATCCCCAGACCTAAACACTGCTTCCCTGTTTAATAATCCAATCGAATAATCTGAATTGGAGATCATAAATATACATGCAACAAAACATTTGAATTGTCGAAAGATATAAATGTCTTAATTTGTGAATATATAAGGAGCATGAGTTTTAAGATGTTATAACACAAAAGCAACCAAGGTTATAAAAACATCTTAATACCATTTGTCATACCACATAACTTTCTAACACTTATATATATACAGGGATATAGGTATAGGTAAATAATATTTGTCATACCACATAACTTTATAATACTAAATACAAATATACAGGGAAATAGGTATGGGTAAATAATATTTGTCATACAACATAACTTTATAATACTAAATACAAATATACAGGGATATAGGTATAGGTAAATAATATTTGTCATATCACATAACTTTATAATACTTATACATATACAGGGATATAGGTATAGGTAAATAATATTTGTTATACCACATAACTTTATAATACTTATACATATACAAGAATATAGGTATAGGTAAATAATATTTGTCATATCACATAACTTTATAATACTTATACATATACAGGGATATAGGTATAGGTAAATAATATTTGTCATACCACATAACTCTCTAAACTTATACATATACAGGGATATAGGTATAGGTAAATAATATTTGTCATACCACATAACTTTATAATACTTATACATATACAGGGATATAGGTATATGTAAATAATATTTGTCATACCACATAACTTTATAATACTTATACATATACAGGGATATAGGTATATGTAAATAATATTTGTCATACCACATAACTTTATAATACTTATACATATACAGGGACATGGAATAGGGAAATAATATTTGTCATACCACATAACTTTTTAATATATACAGGAATATAGGTATAGGTAAATAATATTTGTCATACCACATAACTTTATAATACTTATACATATACAGGGATATAGGTATATGTAAATAATATTTGTCATACCACAAACTTTATAATACTTATACATATACAGGGATATAGGTATATGTAAATAATATTTGTCATACCACATAACTTTATAATACTTATACATATACAGGGATATAGGTATAGGTAAATAATATTTGTCATACCACATAACTTTCTAACACTTATACATATACAGGGATATAGGTATAGGTAAATAATATTTGTCATACCACATAACTTTCTAATATATACAGGAATATAGGTATATGTAAATAATATTTGTCATACCACATAACTTTATAATACTTATACATATACAGGGATATAGGTATAGGTAAATAATATTTGTCATACCACATAACTTTCTACACTTATACATATACAGGGATATAGGTATAGGTAAATAATATTTGTCATACCACATAACTTTCTACACTTATACATATACAGGGATATAGGTATAGGTAAATAATATTTGTCATACCACATAACTTTCTACACTTACACATATGCAGGGATATAGGTATAGGTAAATAATATTTGTCATACCACATAACTTTCTAACACTTCTACATTTACACAGGGATATAGGTATAGGTAAATAATATTTGTCATACCACATAACTTTCTACACTAATACATATACAGGGATATAGGTATAGGTAAATAATATTTGTCATACCACATAACTTTATAATACTTATACATATACAGGGATATAGGTATAGGTAAATAATATTTGTCATACCACATAACTCTCTAAACTTATACATATACAGGGATATAGGTATAGGTAAATAATATTTGTCATACCACATAACTTTATAATACTTATACATATACAGGGATATAGGTATAGGTAAATAATATTTGTCATACCACATAACTTTCTACACTTATACATATACAGGGATATAGGTATAGGTAAATAATATTTGTCATACCACATAACTTTCTACACTTACACATATGCAGGGATATAGGTATAGGTAAATAATATTTGTCATACCACATAACTTTATAATACTTATACATATGCAGGGATATAGGTATAGGTAAATAATATTTGTCATACCACATAACTTTCTAACACTTCTACATTTACACAGGGATATAGGTATAGGTAAATAATATTTGTCATACCACATAACTTTATAATACTTATACATATACAGGGATATAGGTATAGGTAAATAATATTTGTCATACCACATAACTCTCTAAACTTATACCTATACAGGGATATAGGTATAGGTAAATAATATTTGTCATACCACATAACTTTATAATACTTATACATATACAGGGATATAGGTATAGGTAAATAATATTTGTCATACCACATAACTTTATAATACTTATACATATACAGGGATATAGGTATAGGTAAATAATATTTGTCATACCACATAACTTTATAATACTTATACATATACAGGGATATAGGTATAGGTAAATAATATTTGTAATACCACATAACTTTATAATACTTAGACATATACAGAAATATAGGTATAGGTAAATAATATTTGTTATACCACATAACTTTCTAATCTTCATTATCAACCCTTAAAGAATACAGAAACTCGGACGGACAGACAGACACGTGCTTGGAATTTTAGAGGAGTTTTGCTACAAAAAGAAGTATCATCTATACAGAAGTTTCATTTATTGCAAGGAAAACAACATCCATAAGAAGCGAAGCATAGGTAAATAACATGGTCGGACAAATAGGAAAATTGAGTGTTAATAATCGATATATTATTATTTGGATGTTGCACCAAATTTTCATGTACTCAAATAAGAAATACTCAAAGCTGTCTAAAAAAAAACGATAACCACCAACACTCCCTTTAACCATTATCTTACAAAATGTTTAATTTTCGGCAATTTCAAATGGAATTGATTGGCTCAATAGTAGCCCCTGATACGAACAGTCAAACGGTCATTTACAATTATAGAACAGCTTTATAACTCATAAAAAGGTGTAACTAAGATTAAGATTTCTCCATGATATTACATTTCTTTTTATAAAGGACATAACAAAATATTTAGATAAAACATCAATTTCAAAATTACAAATCATATTTCAATCTTTTATTGCCTGTATTTGAATTCAATAAAAAGAATTTTATTTAGAATTTTTCATTCAAAAGCTACATAAAACAAAAATAAAACATCTATCTATATTCATGATTTTTTAAAACTGTATTATATACAAATCAAGCATATAACTATTCCACCAATAAATGTATAAGTATAAATGTGTAGCCCTATACAACTACCTGGATCAAGAGCGGGGACTTTTTTCGTCTTTTACCAAATTGCTTTCTGCAATTTTGTAGCGACTTGGCTATCAAATCACCATTTCACCCTATAAAGATATAATTTTATTCAAGCATTATTAATTAAAAGTAATATTCATTTGGAAACTGAAAAATCATATCATTAGCGACTATACAATTTTGGGGACTAGTTAATTAGCAGCCAAATATCCCATCCCTCCCTAATTCAAAGTAACTTCTATTTATAAATTGTAAGCATAATAACTTAATATTCTTATATTAAACTCTGCCAACAAACCATACTTCAATTAAGCTACAAACTAATTATAAATAGAACAAGAATAAAAACACTTTAGAAAGCGAAGAATGTAAACTTTCTAAAATATTAAATAGAACAAATTAGTAGTCAAATGTTTGTGATGTAGGGACGTACAGAGTCTACACTGAAAACATAGGGTAGCTGCGCTACTTAAAAGATTAATTGTATGACAAACCAATTTAAATCAAAATCCTATTGACGTACGTACACACCATATTTATAGAGTAACAGAAAAGGTTAATTGCATGACTAACCAACCTACTCATAAATCCTAAAGACGAACAGATCCTAGTTATAGAGTACCTACGCTACCAAAAAAGATTAATTGTATGACAAATCAATCTAATTTCAAAGACCTAATGCTCCATATTGAACAAGAATGATTAATATCTTGGCTAGCAAAGCCAACTTTTGGTTATTTTTGTTACATTAGAATGTAAATTATACTGGTACCTAAAGTTTTA
The DNA here is from genome assembly GCF_053477335.1 of Acartia tonsa. Classification (NCBI taxonomy): domain Eukaryota; kingdom Metazoa; phylum Arthropoda; class Copepoda; order Calanoida; family Acartiidae; genus Acartia; species Acartia tonsa. Next base: position 50,518,771 of record NC_137261.1, read on the forward strand.
AAAACTCGTCATCTTATTAGTTGGCTCAAAAACTTTGGGCACTTTTTAGAAGTTTGATTAATTAGCTCCAAACCAGTAGTGTTGAAACTTTTCATCCAATATTATTAATATCTTCAGAAGGGGTAATTTTGTTTGTTTATTGTTGATGTACATCAATTTAGTCTTATTCCATATGATCCCTGGACACATATAGTGAATGAAGATACTTTTAAAGCAGCTTCGCTCCATACATGCGCATTTAAATATTACACATACCGAGTCATTAAAACCCCATTACATATATATTCAAAGAGTAATTATTTTATGTTTTATAACTATATTCTTTTTATATAAATTATAGTTTATTAAGTAGTAAGGTTAGTTTTTCTGTTTGTTTATATCTTATTTGCCAGTGAACTATGAAGTAGAAGGTTGTTAAAAATCACCCATTTGACTTCATAAAAATGGGGATTTTTTAGGGGTTTTCTTTCCCACTTCTCCTCTCATCTCCCTTATTTTTATGACGTCACATTGGTTATTTTAAACACACTTTGGTCTTTGTGGTTATTTTAGCAATCAACAAATTTCACTTTATTAGAGTACATAATAATCTGGTGTAAGATCCAAATAAGATAAATCTATTGGCATGATATAAGGCATAGCAATGTAAAACACATGTCAACTTGACTTGAATTAAACGCTATCGTTTGTGTTCTAATACAGACTATGTCCATTCTAAAAATATTAATTTTTAATGTAGTAGATATAAATTACACATATGCGAATCAAGTCTATTCAAATTAGAACAAGCAGGAATGTTAGGGATGTAACCGATATGTTTCTCCTTTCCAATATAGCTTCTCATAGGTCCTGGAAAAAATTTTTACTATTTTGGAGGAGGACATCACCACCCTGCCAAGAGAAATCACCCCTAGAAAAGAAATATTTTAAAGTGCTACTAGAGACCACCACTGATGACTTACTGGGAAAGAACCCAGTAATAGTGTCGGACTGATTATGACGTCAAAAAAAAATTAGCCAATGAGAGGCCATTATTGACCAATGATAAAATTTATAGTGGCCTCTCATTGGCTAATCATTTTTTTACGTCATAACCAGTCCGACACTTTTACTGGGTTACCCTTTTACAAGAGTGGCAAAACTTTTTTTTTAACCACAATTGTAAGTGGGAGGGTTAAGGCCTCTAGGGGCATAGGCCCTTACATAAAGTATGTTTGATTTTTATCAGGCTAAAATGGTGAAGCAACTGGATAATCTAAAACTTAATAAAACAATATTTTTCTTCGTTTTCATATACTATCATCTCTGAAAAAAATCATATACTGGCCATTGCCCATACATATTCATTACTGGTTTCTAAACTCAACTCTTAATGGAGTCAGATTTTACTAATTTAATTCAATTCTAATTTTCTAAAGAGTTCTGTAGATGCAACTTAAAAGGGTTTCACAGAAAGGTTTTTTAGAGGCAAAGCTTCTTTATAATTAACCTAAGGTATTTTTTATTTAATTTTGAGTGTTACTCTGAGCGGACTAAAATAACGATACCTCCCTTCCAACCACTTTACCCTATCCCCTTCCCTCCTACTGGATGAACGAACTTACCAGTAAATGTGTTTCATGTTAGCAAGCTAAATTTGACGAAAATTTTTCCTTGTCATAATATTCTACAACCTTTAGTATAGTTTAATATTTCAGATTTAAACTTTTTTTAAAAAGATTCTGTGTTTTTCTGTATAATCATCTTTTTTACTTCCCTGTTGTTCTTAACTGTAATAGGGTTGACTTTAGAACTGACAAAAAAAATCCTTAACCCCGTAACCCAAAATTTCTAATTCAGACCAAAAAGAAATCTGACCAAGTGAAATTTTAATTAATTTTTCTTTTCATTTGAATTTCTTTACTTGTCTTAACCTCTTTTCGAGGAAGCTTTGTGTTTATCAAGATCGAAATTAATTCCTTATTCAAAATTCAAATCAAGCGCAAATGTCGTCTTTGTTTGACTTTCCTTTTCTAAAGAGACGCGGCATGAATGTTGTTTATGTTTTGATGTGTCCACGTTCTTTACTTTTGAATGATATGTGAGTGGATGAAGATTTCGGAGAATAAAGTTGGGCCTATCATTGGTCTCATAGTGCGTGAACAACCCTAGTATACCAGGGGCTTTAAACCATAAGAACTTCAGGTAGATTTTGTTCATTTTATTTAAATTGAATGGCGTATAGGACGGATTTATTAAGTTTAAAAGGCTTTAGCCAGCTAAACATGAAACTTTATTATGATTCAATTATTATGTTTTAGTAATTTTTATGTGCCTTTATTTTTGCATTTAACAATGATTTATTAAACCAAATAATTTTCCTTTAAAGCCAAAGTACCCAAAGATTCTTAACCGTAGAAAAAAAGCAAATAATATTACGTGGTTATAAAAACTGGAATTTTGTATTAATTGATTTTGTAATTTCAGGACTTTGAAATAGTTTGTATCAATAAATCTATACTCAAACCTGCTGTTGAAACTTGATGGTTCCTGGTATTGGGGGTTTTTGTCCGTCAAACTAAGATCTCTAGAACTTCCCGCAAATTCGGAAGTCATACTTAACCAAAGTGTCATGGTTAAGACATTACTTTTGTTACAAGATAGATGGAGAAGGAATTCAATTATCATCTTTGAATACATATATGTATATATATGAAAAGCGGATGTAGAATATACGTGGATATTATGACAGGTGGGAAAATTGTCTTCAATTTATTTTCCTAACATAGACATCACTTATTGTTCAGTTCGTTCATCTAGTAGGAGGAAAGAGAATGCGGTAAAGGGGGTGGATGGGGGTGTCAAGTTTATCATTATTGAGTACATGATAATCTGGTGTAAGATCCAACCAATAATAAATTCATTAAATGAAATCATTCTAGCTTTATATAATTACTTTGACGACAACTTGAAGCTGAATTGATATTCAACCATTAACAGTCTGCACTACAAACCATTATAAATAGCATAAAACCTATCTAAAGCAAAAAAAGCTCTACTAAAAAGTATGTAGTATATTATATCAGATGATAATTTGTTCTCAAAACCAGGGCGCATCAGCCGCCTGTAGGCCTTAGGGAAATCAACCTTTTTAAAGGCTTTTAATCAACAGGAGAAGTTAAAACCTGGCCTAAATATGAAAATCTCTGGTAAAAAATATGTTTAAGATTGTAAATTTAAAGAATTATTTTTGAAGATTTCGGCGCGGGCGGTTTCTATCAAAGTGCAGGAGTTATTTTAAGGAAAAGCACCAAGAATTGTTATATACAGTTTGATATCAATAGTTATTCTAATATACATGGACGTATGGTTGGTCAAACCATCAACAAAACATTTTTTTAAAATTATGCTTAAACCAACAAAACAAAAGAAATATAATAACTGTATTATTAATTATAAATCAAATATTTAAACTGGTTATATTTTAAAACACGACCACGTTATACAGAATTATAGCAGGCCTTGACTAATTTTCAATTATTTAGGCATATCTAGTCGCAATCTTTATTGCCTTTAACACACCTTACTACTTAGTAAAGCATGTATGTTGTGTAGAGTTTGGTAAATTAACTTGGTCTGCTATATGCAGCACATAAAATATATTAAGTTAGAAATGATGTTGATATATGCGAGATAAATTATCAGTCGCGACTAAGCCTCTAAATTAAACCCGTTTGGATGCTTTGAAAATTTTTATAAGGGACTGCGATATTTGTGTCAGAATAAAATTTCCAAATCAGAAAATTAATATTAGTTTTGTAAGCCCGAGCCTTCGGCCCCTCAGGGCCAACAAATCTGGGTTATCATTTATCCTTTTAATTTCCGCGGAACACTGTCTATTGTATGATGCGATAGATGAATATTATAATGCCTTTAATAAGATATAATATTAGGGAAAACAAAATATAATTGGTATATACATAAATATTAATCATTGCTTTCCACAAATTTAGTATACCCACCTTTAAGATTTCGAAGATAGTTTATTTTCTGATCTGCATATTACTGTGCATATTCAAATAACAGTTTATGAACCTTACCGCGCCAAGTCAGAATGAGTGTGGTAAATAATCATTTAACAGTTTATGGAATAACTTTAGGCTAAATTAACAATTGACATGATACATTAGGGAGAGGAGGAGAACTTATTAAACAGGTGTGCAAATGTTTCCGTAAAAGTTCTTCATTTTATCAAGTATCAAATGTTATTAAAATAGCAATACTGAAGTTACATAATCTTTAATTTACAATTTTACACCAAAAATTATCCCTGCTGCTTTTTCTGGTGCGTGACATATAATAAAAGTAGGTGAAAATCATGACCCATAAACATGTGCTTAAACTCATTATCCTACATTGGTACAGGTAGGACTTCCTGACAAAGGTCGTGCAATAAAAGATTTGGTTGTCTGTTGGATTTTACTTAACCCAATATACATAAGCGATAGAGCAACAAGTTTAACTAAAATGGACGATGCAATAAGGTCAATAAACTATTTTCGTATATTTTCGTAATTGATAGGACACCATTATAAATATGCTTTAAGTCATTAACACCTAATGTTGTTAATTTATACATTAATATTATATATTATTATGTATATTTCTTGAAAGCTACATTTGAATAAAATCAAGATTCATTACTTTTTAGGCATAATAAAAAGATAACAAAAATCTATGTTATGCCTCAGCGTTTCAGTCATCATTAGGCAAGATTTTACATTGATAGGAATGTTCAAGCAACCCTTACAATTTTATTAAGAGATTAAGAGATTGCTTGCACTCAAACTGAAACACCCCCTAATTGTTTTGAAATAAATTGAATGAAGGGGTGGGTTGTAGTTTTTTCTTTCTTTGTGCTTTATACATGAAGTGCCCTTTTCCTGTGGAACTACCCTGTACCCAATATAACCTAACCTAAGCTACGGTAAAATACAAGCCACAAGAAAAACTACATTCCCGCACCCGTATTCTTATTTTCAATTTATTTCAAATTAGAGGGGAGTTCTTTACGCGCTTGGAAATTTTGAGAGAAACCGTCGAACTGACAGAATAACAAAAGGACAGAAAAGCTCCTCCTTTTTTATAAAAAGCAGTTAAAATTGTATGTTTTTCTTCTCACTATTACATGATGTTTAAGATCTACCCTTTGCCTATATTTCCAAGAAAGAACCAAAATCATCAAAACATACCTTTTACAAGCGTAGCAACTCTACAACTAGATTTTTTCCATCCGAGGGTTCGTCTGATGGTTTGTCATGAAAATATTGTTGAGAATACAGAAACCCAAATAAAATAATGTATGTTTTGTAGAGAGGAATGGGACATTGGAATGTTTTATATACTCCCCAAAGTTTTATAATAAGGTTTTCTTATTCGTTAGAGCAACAACTTTGGAGACCAATGTGAATTTTGATTGATTGGAATCATTTAGTTGAGTGTTTAAATGTTTCAACCACTAATTGTAATCTACAGAAGGGATAATTTTACTATTTATCATTATCGTGGATGTACAGCAATTTATCGGCCATTGTCTTAACCCTTTAGATCATTAAAAGGCACGAGTAACTTCCAGAACATGCTATAATATTTTTAATGTTTTACTGTATTATAGTGTATCGTTCTTTGAATATAAAATATTGCAAGCTTGTTATTGCTACGCTATCTATGATGAAAAGATATCTTGTAATAATATAAGGTTATGCTTATGATAAGATAACCACCTCTAGCTTCAAAATTATTTTTATGGAGCAGAGGTGCTCTCTAATTTAGTAAAAAAAAATTTTAAATTATTCAGTGTACATTTTCAATGTCAGGTTAATAATCTTACCACTCTATGTTATAGTGTCTCTATATGAAACAAAGAAAAAAACAGATAGTTTTTAATAGACAAAAATCCAAAAATATAATTGAATTAACCCCTCCCATACTTTTTAAATCACTGAGAACGCTCTTTTGGATAAGGCTATTGCTTGTTCAAAATGGTCAAATTGTTTTTTATTGTAATTTAATAGTAGAATTGTTTGATTATAGGGCACTACAGTACAACTCAATTTTATAACTTTCAATCAAGAGGTATTTTTTAACGTCTTTTTTTATCGGAAAGGGGTGTAAAAATAGTCTTATTTTCTGTATTTCTCATTCGTTCAGAACATAAAAAAAACTTATGTCGAACGTTTATGATGTTTAGTATGAGACAAATTAATCGATTGAAATATTTTTTGACTCTATTGTACAATATATTATTTTAAACATTCTAATCAAAACAATATTCAGGGAGTTTTTTATAATTAATAAAAGAAAATTTCATTCAATTTCTGCAATTTTTTTGTTCAATAAAGGCAAATTTAAAAACCCAAAGCTATATTCATTGTTATTTTAATATTCTATAAATGTGTATTATTACATTTTATATTATTTATTGTTGTTTATATATAATGAATATAAGATATACGTGGATATATTGACAGGGGAAAACTTAGCTTTCTAATATGGACCTGATTTATTGGTCAGTTTGTTCATTCATGAGATGGGGAGGGGATAGGGAAAAGAGGGTGGATGGGAGTTATCGTTATTTTAGCAAGCTGGTTGAATCACATTATAAAAACCATACATAAAAATCTGGTGCAACATCCAAGTAATAATATATCGATTGTCATAATGTATATTTTGAAAACTACATAAGGTAATCAGATTTACATTCAAGGGTGTCTCTTAGTAGGGTTTGGACAGAAATATATGAATATAAAGTCTCCGCAGGGTTTAGGTGGCAGCCATATTAAGCATCATATATAAACTAAATAAGGAAAATAGGGGAAAAATATGTTGGGTTGGAAAAGGTAATTTTAAATTTTACGATATCTTTGTTTTCGTGCAAAACTTACTTATGCAAAATCTACTTGTGAAAATAAATCATCAGATTGTTGGGATCTTTTTTTCTAAAACTCAAACTAAAGTGGCTTATGGCTTTTCAATTTGTTATTTAGAATCTAGAATAGTGGCATGCAGAGGATTTTATAAGGTTGGGCGCACCCAAATATTTTGACACTCCCCTTTAACTAAAATCTAGGGGGTTGTATGGGGGCGTGACCTTTAGGGGGGGGGGGGTATTATAGACCGCCTGTTTTAGAATATTTACTTTATCTGCGGAGTGTTAAAGTCAAGAATGAAAGATCATGTTAATAAAACGTTGGATACCAGTATAATTTTCAATCCAATATCCCCTCCATTCCTGCTAGTTATATAATTCTATTCCAACTAAAGAATAGAATAATCTTGCCATGCCTATTGTAAAGTTCGCCATACAATGGCCGCATAATTGCCATTGTGACACTTTATGTTTAGACTCACAGATTTATGTCGCCATGATAAAATCATATTTAGTTATTCAGACCAAAAGTGAATATCTAAACATATTAATATTTGAGAAGGTACTCCTGCCCATGGGTAGGGATAGTTATAATAAAATTACACAATGTTTCATTTTAGTATAATGAACAAATGACATTGAAAGTGCTAAGTATCAAGAGTAGATTTTTATAGTAATTTTTTATGCTAGGGGAAATTCAAAAACTTTTTAAAAGCGAAGCTTTTCTATAATTAGGGTCGGTCCGTCCGTCCGTACGTCCGTCCGTCCGTCCGAGATAGATAGCTTTTATTCGTTAATTTAGGCATGTTATAATTGTCCTATCGATTTCAAACTTTGCATGATGATTCCTGTAGTTGTTGGGTACGATTTAGAAAGCGTAGCAACTCTATAATCATTACCAGAATGTCTGTACGTCCATTTTAAATATGTTGATTTTTCTACTTTTTTAACAACAAATTTTCAAGTGTTTTAATTATCCGTTTGATCTGATTTTTGGTATATTGATTCCTGGGACAACAAAGAACAATATCATAAGCGAAGCAACTCTATAATCAAGTCCAAAAATGTAAGTATGTCCATAAACATTATCCTGTTTTTAAGCAGTTTTTCAACAAATTTACCTACAATTTTGATTCGACATTTATACATTTATGTTCCGATTTTTCACTTCAGATACTATACAAGTGTTAATGTCCGTTTGTCCTACCGTTTCAGTGCTTCGCTTTTATGGATGTTGTCATCCTTGTTTAGGAAAAAAATATGAAGTAAAGGGTTGAGGGTTCCCGAACAAATAAAAAGCTTCACTGTAAAGGAGGACTAAATCGGTTAGACAGTTAATTGCATATATTTTACTCCTCTTATATATTATGTATTATACTACCAACTTGAATGTAAGCCTGTCTATATGTCTAAAACAAAAGATCTCTGAAACTGCTAAACTATGAATCTTTTCTAATTTCCAGTAAATTTTTACTTTGGTCTTTATTAGATTATTTTCCATCCTCATGATAAAGTAATAGGATATGTCTGTCTGTATCGAAGAATCTCGCTAACTAATGAACCGATATGGTTCTTCTTTACAATGTAGCTTCTATAGGTCCTGGAAAGAGAAATCACCCCAAAAAAGATGTACCAAAAAATAGATGCCTCTATTAAATAGCTGGCAAGGAATATAATAGTTGAAAAGAAATTTTAAAAATCTCCTAAACGCTAAGGGCGCAATCACTGATATTTAATATGCAACTATGTATTTATAACTATTTAAAGAAGATTGATTAACGGGTGTTGTGTTAAAGGTTGCATATAACAGTATTCATTACTAAATATTTTACAAAAATCTTAAACCCAATTGTGCATATCAATGAATTGGCCGCACCACTGAAAAACTTTGGTGCTGGTATTATATCAACATAAGATTGTAAATATGATGTCAATTTCAAACATGTAGTTTTTGAGAATGTATTTATTATCACTTGGATCTTACACCAGATTATCATGTACTCTAATAAAAAGAAACTTGTAGCTAGCTAATATAACGATCCCCCCATCCCATTTACGCCATCCCCTTCCCTTCTACTGGATGAATAAACATTTTTGTAAGATACCAATATATGTCGAAGAAAGAATCACAAGTAAATATCCATAGTAAAATTCCAAGTTAACACAAAACACCAGTTTTAACAGGGATTGTCTAATATTCCCCTCTGGGATATTCTAATTTTTACAGCTGAGCTACTCTAGAAACAGATGTGTCTGTCTGTTTGTCTATCTATCTAAACTAAAAACTTGTACTTGTCAAAACTGTATTTGTCAGAAACGAAAGCCAAAAATTAACCTTACCTGCGGGCTTTCCTTTTTATGGTAAAGAAGACAATTGGTTATCTAAATTTTTACGTCAATTTATCCATTAATTGTAATTTCATTAGTCTTCAAAATTATCATGTTCAAAATTGCCTCTAGGGGCTCTTGAAGGGGGTAGGAGGAAGTAGATCCCCCCCCCCCACCTTTAAATTGTAGTTATAAAAAGAATAAGTAAAAAATTTGGAAGGTTCATTTTTGTTCTAGAAGAAATATCTCGTGGGAGGGTTGTGGTAACCTCACCTAGATAGTATAAACTTTCCTATGACCTATGGGGAGCTACATTGTAAATGAGAATCATATTTATTCAGCAGTTACAGAGATTCTTCGGTTCAGACAAACAAACACACACACACACACACAAACACAGATCCTGTTACTTTATATAAGAATAGAGTCCGAATGGATACAATCATCCTTGTTTTAATGATTACTAAATATATCCTCAGTTTTGCATAGAAATTATGCAAATCTATTTTAGATTTGCAAAAACAACAAGGTCGATTACATCCAAAAGTAATGAGGCTTTTGAAAATGGAGACTCTGTAAAAAGTCTGTGGAGAGACAGAGATAAAAGATATTGGTTAAATCCTTATAATAAAGTAGCAGGATCTGTGTATGTCTGTGTATACCGAAGGATCTCGATAACCGCTGAACTGATACGGATCTCCTTTACAGCATAACTTCCCATAGGTCCTGGGCAGGTTCATACCTATTTGGAAGAATATACTACCACCCTCCCAAGAGAATCCGCCGAATATAAAAAATGTAACTAGATGTAATAGATATTTTTTGGTAAACAGCTGATCTTAACATAGATTTTTAAAAAAACATTTTACGAGCTGCTACGAGTTCTCTAGAAGCGTAGCCGCTAGTAGTTAGACATAGAGTTAATATTGCTTTTCTGACCAAAAGAACAAATCAATGAAAGTGTAGCTCCGTATATTGCTTCGTAAGGGAGAACCTCACAGACAATATTGACAGACAGACAATAAAGATTATAGAGTAGCTTCGCTACAACAAATGTGTATATGCACTCCCACTTTACCAGGCTTATTACAAAATTATATAAAAATGAAAAATATCAACACAAAATCATATAAAAATAATGCAAAAAAATCAGCACATATTGTTGTATTTATGTGAGTTGTTTTCTTAGATGTAAAACTATAATTATGCTTTTTTAAAGCTTAATAATTGAAATAAAAAGTTTTCTGCATTTGTATTGATTTGATAAGTCGTCTTTCGACCAAGGGCGTCGAAAAGTGTATTGCTGACCAACCTATCAATGGTACTACGTCAAACTCTAGATGCGTCAAACAGTTGATGCGACATATTCCTGACAGAAAAACCCTTAAAATAACATACACTAGATACGACAAACGCTAGACGCCAGTCTAGGGTTTGTTGCATCTATCGATTGTCTGTCTAGCGTTTTCGGTTCAAATGTTTGTCTGCTTAGCGTTTGTCACATCTGCTGTTTGACGTATCTTGGGTTTGACGTAGTACCCAATAAACCGACAACAGTTTTAAATTCTTAAAGAAATAAAACCCAGGAATTATTACCACTTTGATATTATGATTTATCTCTTTAATATTCGCCTATAGCCATTGTTTACTTTTTGAAATGCTAATGGGGATGTTGACAGGGAGGGAAGGGTCATTAGGATGTTTATTAGACTTGTCCTTAAAGTTTTATAATAATGTTTTCTTATTCGTTGACTTAAAAACTTTGTGGACTATTGTGAATTTGTGATTGGTTTGTTCATTAAGTTAAGTGTCCAAACGTTTCAACCACCAATTGTGATTTTATCACTGGGGATGTACATCAATTTATCGGCCATTGTCTTATCCCCTTAAATCCCTAGAATGTTCAACTTTGAATATATAGGTGTTTATACACACCAGCAATAGTTAATAATAGAATAAAAATTAGGGAACATAAATTGGATTGTGAGGTGTAAAGCATTTTAAAATTAAGCAATTTATTTTGAGGCTGTGATAATAATTTTGGTTTTCATAGGAAGATTTTTATAGAGCCTTCATAAATCACGTTACACTGGCCTATAAATTATTACAATCTAAATATATACAGGCCTGCCATTGGTAATTTAGTCTGTTTATTTGCCTATCATTGGTCATTTACATTAAATGGCGTCATTTCTATAGGCACTATAAAAGCTTCTCCCTTCCCAGTAAAAATAGGATGCTTGTTAAGTCGTTTTAAAATTGTTAAAAATAGGCTCTTTTGTAAGTAAAATTGTACACCTATTTATGTTTTGTATATACGCTTTAAATGACCAATAAACATAATGTTATATTTGAAATAATATCTTTTTAGCAGCAATTCTAACCTTTAATAAGTTCTTGTCCGTCTACTGGTTTGAAATTTTATGTAAATGGATTTCAAATTGTCCTTAATGGGGACATTTGGCTGTTTATTACATTAGTCCCCAAAGTCTTATAAAAGCGTTTTAATACTCAGCTTGATTACTTTTGGGACTTCAATTGAATTTTGATTTGTTGGTTTATTATTTGAATGTTTCAACCACTAATTGTAATCTACAGTAGAGTAATTTTGCTTATTATAATCGCGGATATACATCAATACATCGTTCATTATCTTATCCCTCTAAATCCCTGCTTTATTCCGCTTGTCCTATGTTGCAAAAGCTGCACTGCTTTTGATGTAATCCTCCTTGTGGAATACAAACAATACAAGATTAAAAGAAATAACATTAAAACTAAATGTGTATGAGAGTATGAATATTTATGAATAATTACCATGCAAATTTTCATCAAACAACAAACAACTATAAACGTATCCATTAATACAGCAGAAATAAATGATTATTTTTAAGGAGATGCCGGGTTCGAGTCTCGGCTAAAGGGTATTTTTGAATAATTGGTTTAATATTAGAATAGATCTAAGAAGAACTTGAGAATATATATACAATACATATATATATATATTTAACGATACCACCCCATCCCCTCCCCTCCTTTTGGAGGAACCTACAGACCAATATATAAATTGTATATTAGCAACCTAAATTAATGACAAAATTTCACTTGTCATAATATTTAAATATCATATATTCATTATTTAAATATGATATGATAAAATTTAGAAAATTCTGAAACATTTTAAAGTATTGTGTACATAAATTAAAATTATGACTAGTACTTCTTACGGACATACAGACAGAAAGATAAACATACAGACATAAAACTTATATAGTAGCTTAACTACTAAACCAATTAGGAATCCATTTTACAATTCTAATCTATCAATTCACACACCATAAATCATAAATGTCATTCAAAGTTTTAATCAAAAAATAAATTAATTCTCTAATACATATGCATGAAATAGACAAAGATTACTAGACTGTTCAAATAAATTGTCTGGTTATTGGTCAATTGGTATGTTTATCTTTTCAACGTAAAATAAAATGTAAGAAAAAAAGGAATTATGCAAATGGACAATAAAGGATGAATAAATCTTCACCTTAATAGTTATTTCTCGCATCGTATTATAAACGGCTTTCCGCGGATATAGAATGTACAATTATAAGATTAAAACCAGTTTTTTTTAACCCCAAGGTCTATGTCTAGCATCGTTTTTTTTAGCCCAACGATGCTAGACATAGTTTTTTCGTATGGATGAGAACCGGTTTCTATCCACCGGATTCGAATGAATACGAGAAAGTATTTTAAAAATCTGTCTTATGTAGATCTAATCTACACTGTTTAAAAGCGAAGCTTTTCTATAATAAGGGTTGGTCCGTCCTTGCTTAAAGTTAGTTTAGGCATTTTGATTTTAAACTTGTTTGACAACAATTTTTCATGTGATTTAATAATACTATTCATCTGTTTTTTTAACGCTGATTCCTAAAATATTACAATGTTACAAGCGAAGCTTTTCTGTAATCAAGTCATAAAAATGTAGTCATGTAGTGTGTCCTTAAACAGCATCTTGTATTTACGCAGTTTTGCTACAAATTTACTTACAATGTTGTTTAGATTATACATTAAATTTTACTTATTCAGTTCTGACAATCTACAAGTGTTAATGTTCGTTTGTCCTATCATTTCAGAGCTCTTCTTTTATGGATGTTGTCATCCTTGTTTTAGTTTAATATTCAATAATTCCCGCGCAAGCAGATCAGCTGAAATGGATTTCCTATTCTAGCCCTAGTTTCCTAAAGTGTACAGCAGATAACCCAATTATTGCAGACCCTATTTTCAGCGACTCTGGTCAAATGGAAAAGCGATTTAATGTATAAACGATTTATACATTATACATTCAAAAATTTAAATTTTATAAAGAAGGCATATCAACTTTTTCACTTTTTAGTAAGTAGTAGATGTAAAATTTTTCATAGAATTCAGATATGCAATCGGTTTTTTTGTAGACCTCTTATTTTTAAAGTAATTTAAGTTTTTTAAAAAAATAATTAAGTCAGTTTTAAGGTACTAAAACGCAACAAAATAAAAGAAGAAAATGGCCAGTATGAACAAAAATAGTAAGATCTTTAATTTGACACCTTACTTTTAAAATTATGTTAAGTAATTAATGAAGAAATCAATTTATTTAACCTCGGTTTAATCAAAACTTTGAAGTAAAATATAATCTTCCACAGGCATAAAAAATATGGGTTCATATATACCTTTAGAATCAGAAAAATATTACGAATCCATTGTAAGCAAAATTGAAAAAAGTAAAAAAATAAAAATAATAAAAATGGCCTAACGTATTATTTTTTACAGGTAACACTTAATTGTAACTATTAAACTAGCCAATCACAAGTCTCAAAAATTGACTAATTGGGAAGCTTAACCCTTACAGATCGGGCCCCAATTCCCACCTTAATAGATCGGGGGGGGGGTCATATTGACCCCCCCCTCTATCTCGGCTTCTGTTACAGATAAAGACGTAAATTTTTTTTCTGGTGGTTCATTTTTAGAGAAAATTACTTTTTCTAGTCATAGCGGTCAGGCCGCTCCTTAGCCGCTTTTTAGCGGCCAGCCGCTAAATTTTAAAACAGCTGTAGAGCGGCCAATTTTGCAGCTAGGATGATCAAACTTTAGGACGAACTTTTATTTCTCATAACAAAAAAATTACTTTTTCTGATCATCGCCGAAAAACGGCAAATAACGGAAACCGTTATTTTCGGCGGTTACGGCGGTAAAACGGCGGTTGGCAGCGCCAATTAATATTTTTATCTGTTTATTGTTGCTCAAGAATTTACCAAAAAAATTATAGGTCTCTAGCTGTAATAGAAGCCATGATATTCATGATATATGTCTGTAGTAAAAGCCGGACAAAAATCGGTCATAAAATCAGTCAGGGTGCGGTCAAACGGTCATAACACCACTTTTCTCATAAGGTCATTGATATCTTAGTATTCACCAAAAAAAAATTAGGTTTCAAAAGTCATAATGTAGAAATTAAGATTTATTTAGAATTTTTTAAAAATTTTGGTGCTACCCAACCGACTTTGACCGGACACCACGACCGACACAGACCAGATATCCTAAAAAAACCAACTCTTGCCGACGCATAATTACTAAACTTAAAAAGTCATGAAGTCACAGCTCTCCATCTTACCTACAAAAAAAATGACATTGAAAAAACTAGAGGGGGGGGTCAATATGACCCCCCCCCCCGATCTGTAAGGGTTAACCTCAAAACCTCAACCAATAGAATTGACAAAAAAAAAGGATAATGTTCATAGAATATATACAATAGATACTACAATGAAAATAGTGATACTTACATAACATGTAAAGAACGAAAAATTATGAACAAATATGCTTCAATCTGTTTATAAACTTCAAAACAATGCAGTCAAAAATGCTTTATTGTTTCTTGTGTTTAAAAAATATATGTTACATTGTATGTATATTTATTTAGGTTTATTTCAAGTTTCAAGTTTTCAAGTTGTTCAACCCTTTAAAGCCGAAAATTATGATTCTTAAAATAAACTTATATTTTTTATTATAGTTTTACAAAACTTTTTCAATTTAGCTTACAATGGATTCATAATATTTTTCTGATTCTAAAGTTATATATGAACTTATATTTTTTATGCCTGTGGAAGATTATATTTTACTTCAAAGTTTTGATTAAACCGAGGTTAAAAAAATTTATTTCTTCAATAATTACTCAACATAATTTTAAAAGTAAGGTGTTAAATTAAAGATCTTACTATTTTTGTTCATACTGGCCATTTTCTTCTTTTATTTTGTTGCGTTTTAGTACCTTAAAACCGACTTAATTATTTTTTTAAAAAACTTAAATTACTTAAAAAATAAGAGGTCTACAAAAAAAACGATTGCATATCTGAATTCTATGAAAAATTTTACATCTACTACTTACTAAAAGAACCGGCTAGCTATCTTAAATAAAAAGTGAAAAAGTTGATACACCTTCTTTTGATTTTTTTTTAAGTTCGAAGCTTTTTTAGCTAGTAGCAAATATTGAGATAGGACGCGGAAGCTACGCACACTTTCGGAAACTAAAATTCAGTTCATCCGCAAGCAACATATTCTGTAATAGACAATTAACACTAAAAGCATAACAACAACAAAAAGAACTTTGATGTCCCAAGATCTCAGCTCCCATTATAGCTAGAGGACTGAATATTGTGTGTTAGTTCAGGTTTGATTTCAATATCAATTAACTTTAGCTAACTTAAATATCAATGGATTATTTCAGTGCTTACTATGGTTAAATATCCTTATTATTGATGTAGAATAATAGGTGGATTATAATAGGGGACAAATTGTAGTCAATTTAGGTTGCTATTTCATCTGTAATTTAATTGTCCGTTCGTTTTATCCAGTAGGAGAAGAGAGGATGGGGGGGGGGAGAACGTTATTTTAGCCCTCTACCAGTTTCATTTTATTAGAGTACATGATAATCTGGTGTAAGATCCAAGTAATAATAAATTCATATTCCTGAAAACAGATTTTTTTCTTAACTTACTGTGTATAATAGGAGTATTAACATTCTATTATAAAGGAAGTAAGACTCTAAATTGAGCAGTCTAGTATCACCAGGGATCTCAAGGGATAGGACAATGGCCAATAATTAAAAAACTGCGACAAACTGAAATTTAACGTTACGTAAATCATAATTATTGGCGTTATGAGTTTCAACACCCAATCACAAATTTAAAAGTCCCCAAACTTTTAAGGCTAAAGAATCATGTTTATAAAACTCTGGGCACCATTATAAATAACACTCCAATGTTCTGTCCATCCCTTATATGTTCCTGTCTCAATTACGTGACATCTGAACATAAATAACTCTGTTCTATTCTAGGCTGTAAGATAATTTACTGGACAAAAAGATGTGGCGTGGCGGCATGTCAGGGCGTTACATGCATTATTAATAAAGGGTAAAGTATACGAGTTCATTACTATATTTTTTAAGTAAAAGAATAAAGGGGGCAGGGGTTAAATAAAAGTTTGTCCATAGGGTGGAGACAATGTGCCGACTTTTGATTAGGTTTTTGAATATAAGCCAATAGTCGCTATTGGCTTATATTCAAAGTGGTAATATTAACACAGTCAAGTCGCTGCAAAAGAGCAGAAAGCAATTTGTTAGTAGTACTTGTCTGGGTTATATATCTATACTCATACATTTATTCCTATATTTTAGGGCAGTAGACGACCAAGATAGATATATCAAATATCTTCCTTATTGATTAGGTGGAATGATCACGAATAAGAAAATTTACAAAAAAAAAATTAATTTTTGGAGAAAATTATATTTCTTAAAGCTTTATTTAGAGTACATTAAGTAAGGGTTATCAAGTGTGCCGCCATGGGATAGAACCCCGCAGGATTAATCATATAAAACAAACGATTTACCCTATCAAAACCTAAATTAATTGTTCCTTAGAGGATAAAAACATAAAATTACAAGTATTTTTTGGTTGTCTTCAAATCTCTAACACCCCTTGTGCACGCCCCAGTTATAATATAGCGTGCAAGCAAGAACTGTAAGCCGTCTTATTCCATCTCCCTTGATATTAGCCCGGCTTAAATAATTCTTTATTGCTTGTATGCATTACTAGATTCTAAAGATAGTTCAGCCCCAAATAAGGCTCCACAAATAAATCAAATTTACCCCTCTAACTCTACCCCCTACCCCCTTCATTCTCGTAATATGCGCGCGAGAGCCATTTACTTTGGTCATCTGGCTCAAGCGCAAAATTTTATGAAATGCGCAGCTTCTCTATATGAAGTGTGTGAATGTTTCAACGGCATTGATTAAGTACGTCCAAACTTTTTATTTTAGGGAGGGGTGAAACAAAAATTTTGGGAGTAAAATGCTAAAAAGTTAACTTATTTTTCTTAAATGTGGTCATGCAATTAAAAACAATAAGGAATTTAAACATATTTAGATTTTGTATCATGAATGAACTATTCAAAAAACACAAAATACAGTATTAAGTAAAAAAAAACCAGAGTATATGAAGTGAGGCATTAACTTAATATTTAATTATAGAGAAAAATGGGACTTTTTTTCAATTTTAGGGATATCAACTTAATTACAATATGCATGTCATGTATTTTGTTTAGATTTTAATTTAATAAATAATTGTTCTGTAATTGAAAATGTTTCATTGATTTTGTGGTAATGATAAATTTGTTTTCTTTTGGTAACAATTAATTATATAAGCTAGAAAAAAATCTAAAAACCTCTTGCATTAAACCAACGATTTTCACTCATGTTTTCTTATGAATGCCCTTTGCTTCAATGAATGTTGACATCCTTGTAGCAATAATAAATATGAGATATAAATTGAGATATAGTTTATAATCCGGAGTAGGGTGTGTGCCTCCACAAATACAGACATTTATTCAGATTATTAATACCAGTTTTGTTGGCCCGGGACTTCGGCCCCTCAAGGCTAACAAAACTGGTTGTAATCTTAAAATTTTCGATTTTGTTTCTTAAATACGATGCGATAAATAACTATCAAACACAAACTAATTAAAATCTAATAATTAGGGTTGACCCGGATATTCGGCAACGTAATCTTACATATCATACAACAAAAATCCCTGCTTTTTTTTATTCAAAATGGCTGTAATTTTCTTATTTTGAAGCAAGAAGAACAATTTTTCAATTTTTGGCGGCATCAGCTATATAATAAAACACCAGATATGAGAAAGAAAATTTTTGCTTCTTAAATATCCGGTTATCCGGTATCCGCCCAAATATGTATCTGGCCCAACCCTAGTAATAATATCTATCCATTTTCCATGAGAGTAAAGCCTTATTCTCATTATTACACTAACAAAACATGATAAAATGTATGAATAACTGTCCCGTTTCCTTTTTTTTATGACAATCAAACATTTAAATATACAAAAACATTAGATAATTAAAATTTGTGTGTAAGCCAAAAGAATCATATCAAAATAATTGTATGAACACCTGTCCCCCTTCCCTGGATGTGTGGGGCCGTGCCCTCATTTTTATACTCAAACAACAACCACGACCAATGAATGAAATATTATTTATATTAATAGTTGGGGAGGGAGGTTATATTTCTCTTTCATTAAAACTTTTTTGTTTAATTTTGATTAAGACTATGGAGTAATAACTATGTAGTATGTATTATCAAATAAAGATTTATTTAAAACTTTCCACAATAATAGATAGATAATCCTTTTTTGCGTAAGATTTGCATATTTTGGCATTTTCCCTTCAAGTTTAGTGGCTGCAGAAATCCTTCCTCCCCCTTGTATTTGAAATAAATTTGAAAAAAAAAGGAGGGGGGGTATTTTCAAACAGCATTAGCTTAATATATTAGAAATATGTTCAACTACCAACTGATCAAGATGAATATGATGTAAAATAATCAAATAGGGTCTTGTATACAATACTTGGTATACTATTTGTTGAAGGGTCAGTAAAGAAAGAAAAAAAGAAATAAATAAATAGTTTTTCATTTTTTTTTATAGAATCTTTTTGTGGATATTAAAATAAAAACTTATAAAATTAAAACCGGTTCTGTTAGCCCTGAGGTTTATTAATTTTATGATTTTGATTTTAATATTCATGGAAAATTGTCAGTAATACGATGCTATGATTTAAATAGTAGAAATAAGTGCAACTACCAACAAATGAACTTAAATATGATGTAAAAATCAAATAGGCTCTTGTATACATTGATACAACACTTTGTATGCTATTTGTTTCAGGTCAGTAAAGAATAAAAAAATAGTAAAAAGATTTATTTAAAGATATTTATTAAGTTGAATTTATCTTTGCTGTTTATTATACTTTCCCCAAAGTTTTATAATAGCGTTTTTTAATTCGTTGGCTATTAACTTTGAGAACTTCCATTTGATTTAATTGGTTTAGTTTAATGTCTAAACGTTTCAACCACTAATTGTAATCTACAGAAGGTGTAATTTTGTGCATCATAATTGGGAATATACATAAATATATATTGTTATATCCCTTTAGATCCCTGAAAATACCAAAAATATAAAAAGATAAAATTGAATCTTTGAATATTTTTAAGATTCCTAAGTTTTACAGGGGGGGGGGGGGGTTAGAAGTCAATCCTTACCCCCCTCCTTCCCAACTTACCAAGCCTTCATTTTTTGATTTGATGATTTACAAAAAATGCTGCAAAACTCGTAATTTTAGTTTAAAATATTATATTTTGTGGTTGAAATGAATGGGTTTGCACAAAATTATGTCTGGTATTCTTGATAAATTATATACATTTTATATTTTTTACTATTCTTAATTTAACAATTATGTTCTTTTATTTGATTGTAATGTTTTTGAGTTCTCAATCTTGTATTAAACTAGAATTTAATTGAAATTTAGGCTTTTTAAAGCTTGCCTTTTTAAAATGATTAAATTAAGTGAGTCAAAAAAAAATTACTCCTATAACTAAGCTAAAAGTACCCATTTAGTTTCTAGATTCTGATTCTATGTTTCATAGATAACTTTTTGTATTAAATAATTTGATTCTTTATTTTGTTACATAATATTAATTTTCAATAAATTAAATATGCTATTTAGGGAAAAAAAAATATACTACTGATTTTCATTTTCAAGAAGCAATTACGTGATCTAATTTGTCTATGATGCATATCGGGTTTGCTGTACACTTACACTACGTTAGTTTCAATTTTACCACAAATGTATAAGGTTCTATAGATTTTGCTTAGAAAAAGTGCGAGATATCGTAACACGATGCCACCTAAAAAACGGCAGAGTGTAATTAAAGACGACAGTTTTGATTGTAGTGTAGATTTCTCAGTGAACGATTGTAAGAGAATATCTGTAAAAAACTGGAGCAGAGTTGCCGATGCCTTGCACGAGAGTTTTAATGGCGACCCAGTTGTGATATGTGGGTTAAAGCTGTCGGCTGATAATCACACCATTACGGATTCTGCAACAATCTTGGATGGCAGCATTTTTAGAAATGAGGCAAAAACTTTTAGCACGGCCAAATTGTGGCCGTTTGGCGACGGTTTAACGCTGAAAATTGGGAAAATAGAATGTTCAAAATTCGTATTCAAGTATGGTTTAACTTCTGAACTATTAGACCACAGCCTCATTGACTACTCCTTAGTTAGACAGAATGGCAGCACCGTAAGCCTCGAGGATCTAAATACAATGGGTTTCACAGGATTCTGTTGTCGAGTTTTTATTCAACCTGTCTCGGTCAGCAAAGCTAAGTTAACAGTTCTGTTGTTTCCCCTACCTGCTGAGCAGCTAACTAGCGATCACCCACTGGCCAAAGATCCTGGGTTTCCAGGGATTGCGATACACAGGCAAGAAATAGACCTGAGTTTAAAGGCTGCGGCGATTTTTGATAAACGAATGGGCAGCCCGATAGTGCCCGCTATCCTGCCAGGGAGCCCGCTTAAAACCGGTCAATCCATACCAAAGGGTGCAGATAACCTCGCGAAAATGTCGGCAGTGCTGAGATGTGTGACAGTGCCAGAGTGTAAATCCAATTACAACGGTCTGGCCGAACGCTGGGAGGCAATAACCACTGGCGGCAAGGCTAGCTTGAAACTGAAACAACCTGACGTATTGTGGCCGGAAGCCTCAGCCGTTGACGCACAGTCAGGTAAAAATAAAGTCCTTATTGGTTCCAGTAAACTCGTGATTTAAGAGAAAATTCTGCTTGTATTACTATTTAATATAAACGCAATTTGATAATATTTAGCACACATTGTACTTAAACTTTCTCAAGATTTTAATATTAAATTGATATAAACTAGAAACTATCCTAATATTGGTTTGATATTGTATTGTTTATACACACTTATATTTTGGGTGCGGAGCACATTTAATATTATATAAAGTTTATCTCTATAATATTATCTAATTGAGATTTTTATGTTTTATTCGCTTTTATTACAGTAGTTGATAGAATAGATATTACCCTAAATTGAGGGTAAAACAAATATATATTGAGTAAAGGAAACAATTTTAAACAAGGTCAAATGCATCCTTAAGTCGCGAAGATTCTACGGTGACGGACTGATGGGGAAAGTTACAAATCAGACATTATCTAATTAGAGAAATTTCTACCTCACAAAATTCTATAAATGGTTTAGTTGTGTTATCTAAAATTATGTTGACCCCAAAGAGGTAGGGGGGAAGGGGGGAGACGTGAAAGTGACAAAAGATACATACAGCTGTGCCTTTATTTTAAACAAGGGTCGGGAATTCGCACGGGGTCTTTATTATATAAATAAGTTTGTTATATAAAATTTTATCGTATGGGAGTAGCGGTGGGGGGGGGGGAGGGGGAGGAAGCTAGTAAGAAAAAATATACATATAGTTATACACTTATTTTACTATAGGCCAGGAAATCTCATTTCTCTGAGCATTTTTAATAGTAAGGGTTAGACGGAGAGGAGAACAACATATTATTTCGAATTTTAGAGTTTCCTTTGCTGCTATGAATTGTGAAAAAACAATGAACTGATTGTTTTTCTTTTACTTGTTCTGAAACTGTAACGAAATTGGTTACATTTGTTTTAAAACTTACAGATGAATAATATAACATTTTAAATAGTAGAGGTCTATTTTTGCTGTTATGATTTTTTAAGGAAACAATAAACTGATTGTTCTCTTTTTATTAATTGTATAGAAACTGTAACAGAGTTGGTTACATTTATTTTAAAACTTGATTTGTTTGTTTTCATTAGTTTGTGACAAGTGTCGACTTGAACACCTTAATTATTTATTGATTAACCATGAAAATACTAAATAGTGGATTTAAAAGATTTAAAGATTAAAAGATTTTAAAAAAATTTGATAACTGTAATGTGCATTTATAAGAATATGCACTAACATTATTATTTGATTTATTGCTGGGTTTAAATTAAAATGTTTAATTTCACATTATAATCCAAATTTAAGAATAAATCTCATTATTTTATTACAGATAAGTTCAGTACTAAAGGGAAGAATTTACCTAAGAAATGCATCAAGGAGAAAAAATACGGACCAAAAGGATTGTACAATCTTAATTCGTTAGAGCATTTGAATATACCTGCAAAGTTAAAATGCATTCTAATAGATCATGCAAACCATTCACTAGCCGTTAGAACTTTGAATACATACAAATCAAGTCTTAAAATGTTGTCAAAATGCTCAGACGAGCTAATGTTTTCTTATGATTTCCCTCTGAAAGAGGAAACAATTTTAACTTTTATTGCTTGGTGCCTAGAAAAAAGAAACACCGCTAGTACAATAAAGTCATATTTGTCAGGGTTAAGGCAAGCTCATATTGCATTAGGCCTTAAGGGTCTAAACCTTAATACTGACTTAGTGCATCAAGTGCTAACTGGGAGTGCAAATATTGCTATAAGTTCAAAGTCTAATAAAAAAAGAGTCCCATGCACGTTAAATATTCTGAAACTACTTAAAGCCGAAATCAAAGCCTCTAGTTTATCTAACAGCATGCAAATATTGGTTTGGTCGGTTTGTTGTATAGCTTTCTTTGGAGCTTTTCGCATGGCTGAACTGTTAAGCAAACGAACATCATGTTACAACCCAGATTTTACTTTGCTAAAAAAGGACGTTAAACTTTTGGACACTATTGGGTCAGATAGAAAATGTTTGCAGTTTAAAATAAAGAATTCCAAAACAAATAAAACTGGTAAACCAGAAATTGTTGATGTTTATGCAACAAATACATCAGTGTGTCCAATTAAAGCTTACATAAAACTTCAAGTTATCACTAAAAACTCCCCGCCTGATGCTCCAATGTTTTGTGGGAAAGATGGGAAGCCTTTAGTTTTAAGTCAGCTGAATAAACTTCTAAATAAACTTGTCGGAAAACAAATTCAAGGCGGAAAGTTGACAGGACACAGCTTTAGAGCTGGGCTAATCTCAATGTTTGCGAAATTAGGGCATAACTCTCAAGAGCTTAAACAGATTGGGCGTTGGTCATCCAGGGCCTATGAGAGTTATATTAAATTAGGCAGAACAAATAGACAGCAAATAGCCATAGCTTGCAGCAAAATTGATGCTAAACTGTAATTTTTATGTATTTTATATATATTTCAATTTGTCTAAATTGTTATCCTTATTTCAACAAGTTACTGTAATTGTAACATATTCATAAAAAGACGCCCACCAACTATTATTGTAATTGTAACAAAATGCCTATGTGGATTGTGTGCTTTTTATTATCTTATTGAATCCTAACAATAATTTTGTACATATTGTTTTATGAATTGACAAATGAAATTTGATAAATACAATTTATTTCAGACGCTAATTCTGAATCCCATGACGATGTACAGCTGTCTGAAGATGAGAGCATCAACACTTTGAGGAGAAATGCGTGTTTAGACATGGATATTGAAGGTAAAATGCGTTAGTTGTAAAAGGGGGGGGGGGGGGGAGCGTAAAGCAAAATGTTGGATTTTAGATTTATCTGTGCTACAGTATGGACAGCACGAATTGAATAATAGGGCACAAATGTGATTTGAAGTAATTGTAAAGTATTATTATAGATTTCTGCTCTGATAAAATATTAAATTATTGGTCAATTTTTAGAGTACTATATAATTATTCATTTGAATTCGATGATTTCAATTATGGTGGTGCTTGATGAAGTTTGATAAGATTTATTTCTTATGTTAAAATATGTTTATTTGTAGATAATGCGGATAGCTCTGCCAATAAAAGTGAAAATGAATGCCACAGTGCTGTTTCTTCAAATGGTAATTATTTTAATTAGCTTAAGTTCGTTTGAATTACCCTAGTAAATTTACATTTAACACAGTTTATTTTGCAAACTATTTATTTCGTTAATTCCAGAAACTAGTATGACTATTAACTAGTAATTTATTTGTGAACAAACAAATAAGTGTTTTGAATAAAAGGAATAAAATACATAAGTCTAATATTTGAGAGTATTAGTTGGCATAAAGTTAATTCTTAACTTAATTCTTAATAAATATTTACTTCATATTTAGTAATTAAAATACTTACTAAGTTGTACATATGTTTAAGTTTGGTTTTGTTGTTTTCCTAATTAATGGCTCGAACTGGTCATTGTTTATAGAATTTATGGAAGTCATAATATATTTTAATTATAAAATAATTAAAATTTATAATTTAGAGGAAGACTTCATACCGGTGAAAACTAAGAAGCGTCCAAAAGCTCCGGCGATGATTCATAAGCCGACCAAGAAACAAAGGTAGGCAGATTTTTGTTAAGCTATTTTTGTTTTAGACAAAGTTGTATATTGTTAACAACTTAAAGTAGAAAGGCAATTTTTTGTTTGAAATCTTGATAATATTTGCTATTACAGGCTTGTGCAATAGTACATGCAAGAGCTAGGGAGTAAATGTACATTTATAAAATACTATACTTGCCATTGAAATGTCAAATGTTAAAGTTAAACCGTATTGTGTTTAGTTCGGGTGGATAAATAATATATTTGAGTCTTTATAATAAACAATTCCTGGACCTAAATACAATTTGGCTCATAACTTGTTTACTACTTATTAAGTATGAGTGTAAAATACTATTTGTCGATATTTCTTTGTTTGGTTTGTTATTTACATACCCTTTAAAGTTTAATTTTGAGCTACTGGTTTTGTTAAGAAATCATTATAACTGTTATTAAGGGAGTATTGTTTTGAGGCTGAATATTGGTAATTATATGTAAAAGTATCAAGTAGCTCAGATGAGTGTTCTAGTTCTGATGACCAAGACCCAGCTTCAAACTGGAACCTGCTTAAAGAAATTTGGCCAGTGGCCGACCGCCCATTAGCTTTACAAGATAAACATACCGTGAATAACAAGGATATGGACACCTTGACTGCTTTATTCAAAATGAAAGCAGAAAAAGATAAGTTGGACGGTGTTTCGGGTCTGTTCGCTAACTTAGCGAAGGATGGTGATCATCCAGTTGTATCTTTTGCTAAGAAAACGGATAATGGACGGGACAAACTACACCCAGCAAGATTTTGCCGTTATCCTATGATTGAGCCAAGTAAATGGTATGATAAAGTTCCGATTAAGAGTAAACCTATAATTAGACAGTTGAATCTTGAATTTTCTGGTTCACAGAACTCTGTAAGTGAGAAGACTATTGAATATTTACATGATAGAACAAAGAGTTTAAGTC
This sequence comes from Acartia tonsa, assembly GCF_053477335.1. Taxonomy (NCBI): domain Eukaryota; kingdom Metazoa; phylum Arthropoda; class Copepoda; order Calanoida; family Acartiidae; genus Acartia; species Acartia tonsa. Next base: position 50,544,698 of record NC_137261.1, read on the forward strand.
TAAAACACTTTTATAGTGGGAATTTTAGTGTCAGTGGCAAAGTACAGAAAGAAATAACTGTGGTAGAAGAAGGTGGTTATGCTAAAAAACTTGATTATGATTGGGAAACGCCGTTCAGCCTCCAGAGCTTGCAAGAGGCTTTGTTGAATTATGTGGTTGTTAACCACCAGTTGTATCCGTATGACACCACGGGATTCAGCATGATGAGGATTCTTATAAAATATAGGTGGATGTCTCATGCTGAAAATGCCACAGTTAAGAGAAATATAATACAAACATTTTTTGATACTGTATCGAGACAAAATGCGTCAAGAGCTAACAACAGCAAAGCACCCTTAAGTTACCAACAACAGTTAGAACTTTTTAGGGAAGTTCTTTTGAAGAATGGAATAAGCCCGGAGGTACCTCTTCCAGTTATACCTAAAAATGTGAATGCGGGTGGATCTAATACTTACTCAGCACCCTCTAGTGGCTCAAGTGCAAGGGGTAGTAAGAGTACTGGCAAATCAACTAAGAAAGTTGCATTGTACAACAACTATTTTGTGTGTTATTCTTATAACAATACAGAAGGAAGGATTTGTCAGAACACGATGACTGGTGTAGGTTGTACCGATGGCAAGAAAACTTTTGCTCATGTCTGTAACGTGTGGTTATCTGATAAAAAAGATTATTGCTTCAAAAAGCACCCAAGGAAAGATCATGTCTGAAATAGTCTTTGGGACTTATAAAATTTGATGAGTGTTTGAAACTCTCATTTAATTATCTAGTTCATGGTGAACATATTTTGTTATAATATTAAATGTGTTTAATTTGTTCTGTTTTTTTCTTAAATAAACGGTTTTATTATAGTTTATGGTAAATTTTTTTTTTTAGTTTGGGCGGAGCTACTCTATAAATCGTTAAAGTCTAGTTAGCTTAAATATTTTGGAATATCTAAATTTAATATTAAATAAATTTTTTTTATTGTAGCTTGTTGTACATCTTTTGGACAAAGCTGCTCTATAAACCATTAAAGTTTAGTTAGTCGAAATATATTTGGAATGCTTAAATGTAATTGCTATTACTGGCTAGCTTATATTTTACTTAAGTTTGGCGAATTTCTGATTTATTTAGCATATCTAGCTTAATTAGGATAATTAGAATGTTAGTGTTAGTGGTTTTCAGCTGTTGTTGGGGTTGTATCAAATTGTATAATCGACAACCTTATTTTGTCCTCCAAATATTATTTTGGATTTATTTAACTTGATGGTTATACTTCATTCCTTAAACTTAGTTTTTAGTATAGTTTTCACAATTTTAAGTTATCCTCTTTCAAATCCGGTACCGCTTGATTGTAGAGGCGCAGACCATGAAGTGAGAAACATTCGACTATTTATTAAACTAGTCAATAAAGTTATGAAAAAGGTTTCTTATTTGTTGACAACTGTGAACTTTCGGTGAATTTAGTTTGGTTGGTTCATTAAGTTTAAGTGTACAATTAATTTTATTCTACAGATTTTTATGTGTGATATGGTGTAAAATCATAGGGCATATATATCAATTTATTCGCCATTGTCTTATCCCTATAGATCTCACTAATTTTAATACAAATATATTCAGAATGTTAGGTTGCTAAGGTAGCAAAGCTTTGCTGGTCTACTAAATCTTAACTAATATTAATAGTTAATGATAAATATTTAAGGCTTAGTTTATGTCTTGGCTTATTAATGCAGATTTTACTTTTCAATATGCATGTTATTGGTAAAAGCTATTTATAATAATTATAAATTTAGAGCTAGGTCAACATTGTTTATATTCGTATGTACATTGAAAATATTTGACAAGAATGTGAATTTCCAATTGTGTTCGCGGCTAAATTTTCAGAATGATTGGGTTTTTTGAAAATGTCTTTTGTTTCAGGGTTTTCTGCTTACACTTTGCTAGTAAGAGATTCATGGGAAGCTTTATTCTTGGAACAATTATCTAAAGATACACCAGAACTCCCTGAAGCAAAGAAGTTTAAGGCTAAACATGATTTGCCATTATTGCAAGATTATTCTAAGCAAGCACCCGATTGGTTCTGGGAGAAGTTTCCAAGCAATTTGAAAGATGGGAAAAGTTCATTAATTAATGCTGATGTCCTTTATGATTTAGCTATAGAGTGTGGTTATAAAGACCATGAAAATTTGGAGAAGATTTGCGGTTGGTTGAAGAATGGTGCTGTTATTGGTTGTAAAAGTCCTTTTAGGGACCCGGTGTCGGCCAGTAATGCTAAAAGTGCTATTACAGAAGGACAAAAAGTTACTGACAGTATTTGTGATTGGATTAAAAAAGGATTTGTGTATGGTTGCTTCACTACCCGGTTCCCGGAACAGTCGCGTCCTTCAGTCACACTACTATGGCCAAGGCGCTGCGCTCTCACCTCCTCTCCCGGTCCAAGCTCGATTCAGTGAAACACTAATATCTGTCTGATTAGAAATACCATCCAATGAAATGACTATTTATACTCAAAAACCAAATCACTAGATAATAGATTACTAAGCAGTAGATATATAATTTGTCTAAAAACCCTATTCCGAAAATAGCGTGTTATTAACGGTTTCAGGAATGTATATCAACGATCATACGTCTATTGGAAATCAAACTTTTAGGTTATTGATGCCCTATATAAAATTTTAATTAAATATTTTAGGCCAAGATCTATAGATTAAGTTCTTACCGACTTACACAATATTGGGGCGGATCCACTAACCAACCTGCGACCACGATAAGGTAGCCGGCTTACGGTGTTATCTTAAAGTCTTGGCGTCAAATATACAAAGTTCCCTAATATTTTATACTAAGGTTCGTCGAATAAGCCAGATCTGAGCTAACAGACCAGCTAACCAACCGTGAGATAACGTCAGGTCGTCTCTGGTGTTATGTCAGAAACTTAATACAAATTATTGAGAAATAAAATTCCGTCCAACCTCAGAGTAAGATCCCCGCTCGGGTTCACTAACCAGCCTTTAGACAACTATATGTTAGCCTTTGGTGTTATCTTATGGTATAGGAATTATACTGCTAAAGAAATAAAACCTGTCAGAGTCTCAGATTCATCAGGCGATTCCGGAATATGGAATCTATTGTGATATCTTAAGGTCCGAACAAATATTATTCTTTGTACTTAATCTTAATAACTACCTATTAATATTAGCCCATAGGGGCTTAAACCCTATTATTTCCCCCCTATACCTAAAACATAAACAAAGTTTGGTAATATCTCAGATCTTTATTTTTAAGGAAATTGAATAATTTTATTTAACAAAATCTATTTTATTTTAGGTATGTTATGGCCAAAGATCTCAGAGAGAAGTTTTACTCAAGCTAAGTTCTAGTCAAAGATTTAACCCGACTTATCCCTTAAGAAATTTGACTGGTGATTTGTCTTGCTATATCACAACTGACTCTATAGCCCGAATGGGCCACATTTTATAGGCCTGACTTCCCAGCTAACTGGGCAGAGCCTACTATCCAAGCAGAGTATCACCAAATGCTTCTCTTTTAACTTCTCTTTGAGACATTTGAAAAATCATTGAGTGTTTATACAAAGTGATAAGATAACAAATTAAAATTGTAAAGTGATCACATTGTATTTCTGCACATGTTAAAAATTGAAGGTATGGAATCAGTGATTTCAACGAGTCCTATGCTTGAGAGATTTAAGCCAACAACTGTTCTCGTGGTCTTAAAGAGCTATTAAACTTATATAAGATCACAAGCAGAAACTCTCTGAAACCAGAAAATCCACACCATTGTTATTGTTATACTAGAAAATATTTGACTATTGATTTAACTATTTTCGTGGTTTTGTATGAATTACCATAAAAAGGATTAAGTTTTGATTCAACGACTAAATGCATAAAGGAGAGATCTTTAAAGGGAAGTATTAATTTGCACATATGTGGGTAAAATTATGACATGGGGGAAGGCTTATTTTTTCATGTGTTAACTCGTGGAAAACTCTTATGGTGCCTTTCAGCTTATTGAATTCGTACTTAACCAGATGTTTTTATAAATCTTTATTTTTGAGAGAATTATTTTTTGTTCTAAATATAATTTCATCATAAATAAGAAGGCAAAATAATACGCATATTCTATTGGTGGAAAAGTTATAGGCACATAATTATTAATCATTTTAAACATAACTAGATTTATCTGGATTATCTATTTATTTGATGTTTCTTTGAAAAATAATATAGAAGTTAAATTAGGATCTACTTTTCTCCCTTGCGAGGCTACTCTACAATTTTCTGTATGTTGTAAAATGACTAAGAGGGCGAAATGTTGATCCATGCTCCCCCCCCAAAAAGAGAAGTCCTGCTTTGCCATTTTCATGAGGTTAAGATGAAAGATGGTCGCATTCGACTTAATTTTTTGAGGGTATATAAATTTGAGATATTTTTTATATATGATTTTTAAAATTTTTTTGTTATTTTTTCACAGACGAACGTAATATTATTTTACGATAAATATATATATTGGTTTTTCTTATAGTTTACTTTGTTTTCTTATAGAATACATTATTTTAACGAGGGCCCATAGAACTTATACCAAAATTACGTAAAGTCGTATTTGTAAGAGAAAGCGACGAATGCCGCGTTACAATTTTGACTACGCCATTTTTGGTGATTTTATATTTTAGTCTTAATATGGTGGCTACAAGCTGAAAATTTTGTAATTTTTAAATTTGGAGAAATAGTGCTAAATAATGCTTTTAGAGCTTAAAAATTAGTGATAAATGAAAGAAAAAATATCTTTATATGTAGGCATTTAATTCTTGAGTGAAAAAATTCATTTTCTCCTTAAAGTTTTAGTTATTTAAGTTCTATTTTAGCCTTCGTGAAAAATATTATCACATATTTAAGTTACCTTACTTTATTTTTAGATTTATTATTGTTTTTTACTGTCCGACCTGATGTTAAACGAAGCTGCTATGGCGAGGGTGTACGAGGTTTTGGCCGAGTACAACCTCACATTGCAGCAGTTTAATGCACTGAACATATACGCCAGCGGTAAGCTGGTGGATATGTTGAGTGCAGGGTCGATGTCCAAGGAGGAGACGATAGCACAGCTAAAGGTAATTCATTTTATCATAACTAATTTGTCATACATTATTACAGTATATTACATTATTGATATCTTTTTATTTTTCAAAACTAAAATTGGCTGAATTTTGTGAGACCGTTTGCCTAGTTTTGCAAAATAAAATGATAGTTAAATTACAAGTATTTACATATTATTCGGTCATTTGGTCACTGTTTAAAAAGTTCATTTTCTTTGGGTTTTTAATCCTATGTAACGCATTTCGGGTATATAATATTTAGTCTTCCTTTCAATTGTCACTGAATAAATGTTTTATTGACTAAATTTTATACGTATTCTTAAAAGTTATCTATTATTTCTCCATATAATTGCAATCATTCCTGTGTTATATCCTGAAATATAATTATTTCTTCTATGATTGAATTTATGGCTAATCAAATAATTTTAGTTTTTAACTTTTATGATTAAGACTTTAAGAAAATATGACTTTATTTTATTTTTCAGCTGTTGCTTCACCAGCTGGCCCAGTCGGGTGTCAGCTGGGTCAGCTCGGGTGACCCTGACCGCGGTCCAGTTATAGCAGCCATTTTGGGCCTCTGCAGTGTATTACTGTCAGCATTCTTATTTAAATGTGGTGAGTATCAATTATTTTTAATAACTCGTTACAATAATCTTTTCATATTATTATTTTATCAATATGTTATAAATAATAACCAATTGAGAAAGTGCATTAATATTTTAACCTCTTTTTTATTTATGCATTTTTTCCGCTGGTTTTACAGTATTTTAAGAGGTTACATAGCCAATAACACTTTTATCACCAACCTTTCTTTGATAAGAGCAGCTATTCATTAGATTTTTGATATAACGTTATGGGCTAGGCAACCTTTTTTTTAATTATATTATACTTGATTAAAAACCTTAAATCTAAGTTATAGAGTAGTTTTGGTCTTTTTATTTTTTAATATTTTACAACATAGCATTAGCGTGGCTTATTCTACAATTTTGTTTTTAAATTTGCTGTGGACTTTTTACTTTACACAAGATTTTTATGCTAGGACGTGTTTTATTTATTTATTATAAAGAGTTTTTTAATTCTACTCGTGCTAAATCTGAATTAAAATAGTAAAAATTTCATTATTTTACTCGTGACATAAATTAATTAGTATAAATAAGTGTTTAAGGACATAAAGTATATTATTTTACGATAGTCTAAGTTTTTTAGTATAGTTTTTATATTTCCTGAGGTGTTGTCTTCATAGTTGTCTGGTAGTCCATAGGGTAGGATAGTTGATTATTTGTTGAGGTCAGATACTTGGAACTTATTTTTCTTCTTGGATGATTTTTTCCGCTTGTTTTTGTGTTTGTTTTCAGTATATGGTGGTCGGTTTAGATGGGTTATATTTCCTAGCTTCATAAGTCTTCTTAGCCTTTGGCTGTTTCCTCTGGATCCAGGTAAGAAACTAAGCGGTGTTATTGTGTCACTTATTTTTGAGACCCATTCAATTAAGAACCGGTCATCTTTTTTAACTTCTTCTGCCAAGTATTTCCATATTTCAGTTGCATTCTTCTTTGTCTTTTTTCGCAGAACATGAATTACTTCACTCATCTTTCTGCAATCTTTATAATTTCCTGTGAAGTTCTGTGTGACGAGTTTTCCTTTGCTGTTATAATCCAGGTAAGGTAGGTCGGTCATACTTAGATGTTCAAGTAGCTCTTCATATCTTTTCTTGAACAATTTTTCCGCAGTACTGCAATTTCTGTTCTCTATTTGTTGATGGGGTGGTATGTTGTTTACTGGTGTAGTATTATCTGCTTGATTGTTTGATTGTTTGTCATAGGATTCTTTAAGTAGCTGTGGTTGTAGTAACAGTAATTTTGCAGTGTCACGTCCAAGTAGTTTGTCTGCTATGATTCTTCGAAAAAATCCCAAGTCTTGTAGATTGAAATCCAGAGGATAATTTCTTAGCACTGCCACTGCCGTGCGGCACACAAACAGTCCACAGTCTGTTAAGTTGGGTTGTTGTGGGGTATCTGTCACTATTTTAGTGGTGACAGGGCTTGTTAAGATTTTTTCGAAGATCAGAAAATCATGTAGTTTTCTGAGAAGGTTAGTTATGTAGACTCGGTGTTCTGTTATATCCCATTGTAGTAGAGAATCATAATACTCAATCATGTCACATGACTTGTGAACAATTACAAAAGCCCAGTGGTTTCCTCTTATGTGTAAGGGTATAATAAAAACTTCTTTACTCAGTAAATATCTGGCTTTATCTTGGAGCATCTGGGTTAGTACTTCTTTTTCGTATTTATGTAACATATCCCCAAAATAGGTATCAAAAATTGATAGCCCTTCTATATATCCTAGCTCCTCCATTAAGTATGCAAATATAATTTCTCCTGAAATCCATTTGTTGGGATACAGGGTGATCATATCTGAAGGTGTAATCGGAAGTTCATGTCTAGGTGTAAATATAGTTTGGTTTTTGTCGATTAAGTCTCTCCACTCTGGTGGTGTAAAATCAGTGTTATTTGGCATTAGGACTAGGTTATTCAGTGCATCCGCCAAAACATTTTGGTACTTTCCAATGTTGAAAGGACCGTCCGCTACTATTAGTTGGTTTGTTAAAACATCTAGTGATGACAAGTCTGACATGGTGATGGTTTCAGCTGTTTATTCCAACCCACTTATACGCTCACGAAAATGGGCGGGGCAGGCAGCGCTCTCGGCCAACGAGTAGCTAAGCACAAGAGTGACAGGTATGGCTCGAGAGTCTTCTTTTTAAGAAGAAAGAGAGTTTACTTACTGGTCTTATACGAGCAATAGAACCCAAGAGGGGCAGGTATAAGTAGTTTCAACTCTGTAGCTGGCAGCTGTCCTAAGGTGTCAGTCTATCTATACTAGTTTACTCACTAGTTCTGCTGGTTCTTGATCTAAAAATTGGTTCATATTATTATTGGTGTAAAAAGTGGATATAATTTGATTTCTATTTTGATGTCCTTAAAAGTCAAAGAAAAGTACTTTAAATGTCGTCTTGGATTGTCACTGTTGAGAATTAGTTATTAATAAAAATTATTACATTGTTTTTTAAGGTTTGGTAGTAGAGTCTTTGTCAACAAATGGTCTTTTTGTCCAATAAGGTGGTAAAAAAAAATGAATTCCGTATTTTTTAGTTAGAGGATAGGATATTTTATTGATTTTTATTGCCTAAATGAATTAATTTCCAGATATTCCTTGACAAGCCAGTCTTCTTTCTTAAAAATCTTTTTAGGATCCTAGGTCATTTTCACCGTCCACAAGTCACTAGACTCAGTAAAGTAATATGATGTCTATTTGTTCGTTTGTCATTTGTAGTTCTGAGGATCAGGGTATTATGGTCTATCATTCTAGGAAGTTTGGTCTGTTGGTCTTTGTATGGGGACCAGTTCATATTCTGAGCTTCTGATATCCTGAGGTTTACAACAACAGCATTTTGCCAGATTTTTCATATCCGTTTTATTGCATGGAACCCATCTAAATTCTCCTTGGTTGCTGATGAAATAGTTGCTGAAACAGGTCAGGATAACAATTAGGACGTTGAAGCCCCCGAAGCTGAGCCATACAAAAATTGACCACCAATGGTGCATTAAGAAATCATACATAACCCCCAGGATATCGTTTGCGGATCCAGTTTTTCCGAAATATTTCGCCACAATATCTGGAGTCATGATGAACTCTGCGATAGGTGTTCCTTTGTGTAGATAAATTTCACAGCTGGCGCTACAGGCATAAACCAGGTCTTCTATTAAGTCCATGTGAGGGTCAGCTGAGAATGAATAGGTATAATTACAGGCCTTTTCCACATCTTTAATGCAGCTGTAGTCTGATGCTCTAGTATGTTGACTTAAGCAGTAAACAGAGCTATGATGGACGAGGGTTTTGTCACAGAGGAGTTCTGGGGGAAAGGTAGACGAGTAAATCGTCCTTTCCCTCAGGCTCCACTGTGGCACTCCCCCGAACCACATAGCTCTGTATTTGTATCCATAATGTTTATCCGTATTAAAGGCCCAAAGATAATCATTATGGTACAACATGCTAGCTATTGGTTTTTCTGTTGCCACTAGGTCCACACATTCCCTCAATAAGGAGGGATCGATTACCATAGTTCCATCTCCTAGTGGTATGATATTGATAAGGTAGTTAGATAGTAGGTCTAGTTCAGCCATTATTCTTTCATAAATTCTTTTCTGCAGTACTGATTTTGAGCCTCTTAGGACGTCATAAATATCTTGCATTTTGTCTTTTAGTTCGAATGGTTGGAGTTTTAGTGTGTGCCTAAAATTTATCTTTGAAAAGAGAGGTGTAAATCCACTGTTTGGCAGTGAATCTATTATATCATGTGTTTTTTCATTATCAGTTGTCATTTTATTTAGAAGTTCCTCAAGTATATTGTTTTTATGTTCTAGTCTTATTAGTCTATCTTTTGTCTCAGTATCTTGTGTAACTAGATTTTTTAATGTTTTTATCTCTTCTAGGTTTGTTGCTATTTGTCCTGATATTGCTTCGTATGTTCTCAATCCCGAAAAATCAAGCTCATCTTGATTATTTTCTTCTTTTGATGAATCACTGCTGTCTTCCTCTTGTTCTTCATTAGGATTTTCAGTTGAGGAATTCGGCGGATTATTGTCTCCAGTGGGAGGATTGGGTGTACCTGGAGGTTTAGATGAGTCTGATGGTACTGTCACTGATCCTGCTGGATCACTTTTAGGTAGAGCTGGTGTTTCTGGAGTACCGGAGTTTTGTTCTGGGGCATCGTCTTCTGTTTTTGGTGTATTGTCAGATTGAAGCGGAAGGTTGCTATTGTCTAGTACTTGTCTCTTTTTTAGTATCCTATTTTCTTTCATTAATTTTATGTTGTGTCTATTGGTTTTTGTGTATAGAGTTCTTAAAAATCGATTTTTTAATAATTTTGATGCTAGTGTTTTGTTAAGTGTTTTTATGTTAGATTCTAACTCTATTTTTTGAGCAATTAACGTTAATTCCCTATTTTCTGCTTTAGCCTTTTCATTTTCCAAGTTTTGAACAGTTTCTATCCCTTTATTTATGTTTAAAGTCGCAGATTGAAGCTGGTTCTGTAACTTGAAAATTTTATCTTCTAATTCTTTTTTCATTGTTCTTATATTACTGCCATATTGTTTTTGTGCATTATCCTGTTCTAATTCTAGATCCCTCTTTGCTTTATTACATTCTGCTAATTTTCCCTCTAAAAGTGCCCTTTTTATTTCTATTTCTCTTATTTCCTTATTTAGCCATTCCACTTTATCATCTTTAAATCTATCTTTGGTGTGGATGGCGGCATCCAACTGGTTTTGCAGAGAGGATTTTTCGTTTATGGCTTTTTCTTTAGCTAATTCCAGTTTATTAATCATCTTTTTAAGATTTAAAATATCATTATTTAGTTCCTTTTCATTATTTTCGAGAGTGATTATCCTTTTTTCCCTGCTATCTAATTTTGCTTCTATAAGCTCTTTCTCTTCTTTTATTTGGGTGTTGGCAATTGTTAACGATGTTACTTTACTTTTTAAGTCATTCAAACTTAATTCTGTAGCCAGTTTGTCTGCGGACAATTGTAAATATTTATTATTTAATTCAGTCCATTTTTCTTCAGCAGTTTTATGTTTAATTTGTTCTGCTGACACCCTACTTTCTAATGTTAATTTTTCTTCATGTAGGCTTTGATATTGTGTGCCTAGTTGATTATATAATTCACTTAATTCCTGGAATTGGTTGGTTAACGTAGCTAATTTTTCCACACATTCTTTTTGTAAGTTTTCTAGCCTAATCCTTTCTTGTTTTTCGTTTTCTATGGATCCTTCTATGTTTATAATACTTAATTTTAATTCTTTTATTTCTTTAATTTTATTTTCTAATTCATTTGATAATGATAGGACTTGTTGCCTCAAGTCCAGTATTGTTTTTGGTAAGTCTACGTGGTTAGGATCATCACAAAGAGTGAGATCTACCTCCATTATTTCACTCGTGAGTCTGTCAATATGCACACACCGTAAGGTTTGATGGTTATTTTCTCCACTTTCTTCCTTTTTAGGTGGGTTGTTAACAGGATCGGGATTTTCTTCATAGTTTCCGGATTCCTCTGGATTAGGTATATTTTCAGGAGCCAGGGGATCTATTCCTTTTTCTTCTGGCAGAAAGAAATCAATGTCAGGTTTCACCAGTATATTTTCAGAGTCATCTGGATTTTCTGGTTTGCCTGTTATTGGTGGTGGTTGATTTTCTTCTTGTTTTTCTACCTTTGGTATATTGATTGGTGGAGGTGGTGTTTTAGTCTCATGTGTTTCTGGCTTGACGTCCAAGTTTGATGGTATTGGAGTATCCTCTGTATTAGGAGGAGGAGTGAAGTTATCGGAGGTTGGGCTTGATTTTTCCAATTTTGACATAGGTGTTAAATTTTCCGATTGTGGTGAAGGAGACACATCTCCAGGGTTTTGGGTAGGTGGAGTATTTTTAGGATTTCGTGTTAAAGGTGTTTGAGTAGGAGGTGTCTGAGTAGGTGGTGTTTGGGTAAGCGGTGTATTTGGAGGGGTTTGAGTAGGAGGTGTCTGAGTAGGTGGTGTTTGGGTAAGCGGTGTATTTGGAGGGGTTTGAGTAGGAGGTGTTGGTGTTTGTGGTGTCTGTGTCGGTGCTGTATTTATAGGTGCTTGTGTAGGTGGTGTTTGTGTGGGTAGTGTTTGTGGTGGTGTTTGTGGTGGTGTTTATGGTGGTGTTTGTGTGGGTGATGTTTGTGTAGCTGTTTGAGTGGGTGGTGTTTGTGTAGCTGTTTGTGTGGGTGGTGTTTGTGGTGGTGTTTGTGTGGGTGGTGTTTGTGGTGGTGTTTGTGGTGGTGTTTGTGGTGGTGTTTGTGTGGGTGATGTTTGTGTAGCTGTTTGAGTGGGTGGTGTTTGTGTAGCTGTTTGTGTGGGTGGTGTTTGTGGTGGTGTTTGTGTGGGTGGTGTTTGTGGTGGTGTTTGTGGTGGTGTTTGTGTTGGTGTAATTTTGGAAGCTGTTGTATCAGGAATAGGATTTGTAATATGTATAGCATCAGATACAGGAGTGTTAGGAGTGTTGGGATTAACATTAGAAACAGTAGTTTCAGTAGTAGGATTTGTGACAGGAGTAGGATTAGTATGATCTCTATCATTGTCCGGTGTCGGATTTCTTTCTTGATCTTCGGTGTCGTTTTCATTGTCTGAGGAGTCTTCGTCAAATTCGGAATCAACGCTTGAGTCCATGTCAATGTCTGGGTCTAGATTAGGTTGATAAGTGGGATCATCCAGTTCATTGTCATAGTCAGAATAGTCGAATTCTTCCTCACCTTCTGATATATTTGAGTCTGACTCGTCCTCTAGATTGTCTATGCCCATTAATCCATCATTATTATCATTATCATCGTCTGAAGTAGAGGGATTAACGGTATTTCCACTAGGTAATCGGAGGTTACTTCCATCCATGAAATTTGCTAACCCTATAGAGGATTGATCAATGTATCTGTCATAAGTACTGTCTGGCATACCTTCCATTCCCAGTAGTCTCGCTATCCCTTGTCTTACTTTTTTGTTTAAGACTTTGTTTCTATATTTTTTCAATTCTAGTTTTCCTACTTTCCCTATTCTAAATAATTGTTCTCGTTTTAACTTCTTTATTCCCATATATACTGATATACTTAATTTTAATTGCTCTGTTCTTGATCTGTCGTTATAAAGAGTAGGCGGATTTTCTAATCCATTGTCAAATATTGTTTCCATGATTTGTCTCATTTTGTATACTGGATAAGCCTGTCGGTCCCTTTTATCGGGTATATTACTTGGTGGAGGATCTGGATGAGGCCTTTTTGGAGCTTGGCGCTTTTTTCTAGTAGGGCTATCAGTGGATGTACTTTTACTGTTTTTATCATATCGTGCAATTCAATTATTAGGTCTTCTACATTTGAGATTTGACAAGTTATTGTGCCATTTTTGATTCTGCTTAAACTTTCTTTCAAATTTAAAAGCCCAACTCCTATGTGGTTAATTTTATCATTAAGGATTAATCCCCTTGCCATAAATCTAATTGCATGCCACAATCCATATTCTAAGTGTTCCCTAAAGATAGTTCTGAACTCTTTTTCTCCTAGTATTTGAATTTTGAATTTTACTACATCTTGATAATATGAGGGGTATTTTTCCACGGGAAGATAATGGGACTCACCTAGAAAACTAAGTTGTTCCCTCTGTAAAACACCACTACTTTCACCCATTAGGAGGATTAGGATAAGCAAAATCATGGCCTAAAAATAAAGATTAAAGTTTTATCATCCACTGTAAGCCCTATCTTTTTTAGTAATACATTTTTATTTCTTCATAGTAAATACTCAATTTCTTATAAGTTCTGCTATATGGAGAGAAATCAGGATCTTTTAGGTTATGTAGATAATTAATCCAAAGTTCATTATATTCTGGCCGTATATGTAGGCCGTTATCTCTTTCCATGTCCATGATGTGGTATAATATTATTTTTTGTGCGCTTTTATGTGCACCTAGTTTCTTGAATGAGAACTGGAATTTTTTCTTGCTTAAGTTTTTTAATATAGTCATATCATTTCCAAAGATTTTGTATATTCCCACATTCAACAAGATGAAGTTCATCCAATGTCGCAAAGGAATTACTTTTACCATTGGTATATTTCTGGTAACAAAGTGATCTTTCAATTGTTTTTGTAGTTCTGTTATTGTATCATGGATGGTTTTCATATCCTGAACATGGTGTTGTGTGTTGTTGCAACACTTAAATATAAAACGTGGAGATGTGGGCAAAATCACCACTCTTTCTTTAAGTTCCTCCCAACTTAAGCCTTTTCCTTTAAGTCCTGCTAGCATGAATCTTATTAAACTGGTCATATTGCTTAGATAAGATTCCATTTTTTGATTATCAAAACATAACCTACTTTCCGGATTGTGGTGATTCTGCCTACATCTATTTAGAAAAAGTGAATTCCCTGTTAAATTCAATAATATTATAGTATTTTCGTCTAGTTCGTTTCTGAGGTTGTTGAAAAAATTTCTCTTAATTTCTCTTTTCCTGGGGGGAAGGTCTTCTGCAAACAGAAGTTGCACATTTGTTAAAAAGATATAGCGATACCCAATCTTTTCAAGTTCGGACTGCACTCTTTTGAATGCATAGTATCTTTCTTCTTGATAACTCTTTATCCATCTTTTATTCATCCAATTTAATTGATTGTGCTGAAATAGAAATAATTGCTTTTTAAATCTCTTAGCTAATAGATTTATGAGTATCAGTCCGATCTTTAAAAGTTTGATTTTAATTTGTTTTTTTAAAGTATTCTAACTTGTTTTTTATTTTTTCAGTTTTAAACCGCGAAGATGTCGTCAAGCTTTCTCGGCGATTGTCCGCTGGCTTTGGGCGTCGCTTTTCCCTGCGGGCACGGGTCCGTGAGACACCTGCCGTCCTCCCCCTTCAAGATCTGGAGAGGGGACCTTCAGATGACCCTGTCCCTTTGTCACCCCCGGAGTTAACTGTTGCTTCTGTTGGTGGGGATGGAGAGAATGCTCCTCCCAACACCTCTTATTGTTCTATTATGTGGTGAGTATTTTTAAGTATTGGACTTATTTTAATATTAAGTTTTAAGTAGTATTTATTCAAAACCTCAAAAATTGTGTCTAAGTTTTTGTTTTTTGATTATAAACTTTCTTATGGTTTTTTGGTTAATTGTATGAGTCCTTCTTTAGGTAGTTAAGTCCTTTATTTTTATGTCCTTTTAATTCTTTAATTATTTTCAGATTTGACTTTTTCTTGTTCCACCCTTGATTTGGTGTGATTTGCTATTTAGCAACTTTGAGGTAATAATATCTTATTTTAATTAGTTTTTAATAGTCAGTGTAATTAAACACTTTCTTTAGAATAAGTTTGATCTTTAGTTAAAAGTTATGGATCCCCTTTATGAAGATCTATATATCGAGGACAGTGAGGAATATGAGGAAGATCCCCGTGATGGTCGGTTAGATTATCACGGGGATTTTCTCCACTGTTTAGATCCCAAAATAGTAGACGTAATTTGTAGGTAATATAACATTTTAGTTTTAAACTTTAATAGGTGCAATTTTCTTTTTTCAGTTTTATTTTATTTTATTTTTTGTTATTAATTATTCTTTCTGTTTTTAGCCGCTACCATCAGGCACGAAGCGACGTGTTTACAACTACAAAACCTGGCGTGATTTCCAGCGCTTCTGGTTTGGGAGCTGTCGAGGTTGTTAGTACTCCCGCTCCGGTTGTCCGGGCGGTTGAGTCCGGGCAGTTGGCCGCCTTCTGTCCGGCATACTTGCTTGTGACTGGCGGCCTCGCCTGTGTCCTGTTTATTTTCTTGGTGAGTACTATTTTCATATTTTAAGTTTCTTTATTTGTGATCCTTTGCTTTAAGAACCATCTTTGCTCAGTTTTATTCCTTTATAAAACTTTTTAGAGCTTTTTATATAATATAGAAAAGACCCCTATAGATTTACCTTTTATCTATTTGTGGGGAAATAAAGTATGCATGCACAACGTTTTTATTTTACTCGAAACTTTGAATACGATTATTATATATTATTTTAACAGAAAGATTTAATGTTATTTGCTTTTATGCAAATACTTTCCCCCCTAAGCAAAAGATCTTTGTCTTTCTAGGAGTTTTGGATTTTTATAGAGACATTTATGTTGTGTAGCTTTGTTCCATATATATTTATATTAGGGTTTGTGGTTGGGTGGGGTATAAGTTTTAGCCTTTTCGTCTTTTATCCTCTTTATATGATTATATATCATTTTTCTCTCTTTCTAGTTAGTGTTTTTATTATAGACTAATTTGGGTGCACATAAATTCGGACAGACTGTTGGTATATATTTGTAGAGACTGACGGAAAGAAAGAGAGTTGTTGTGATATATCTTTTGGTTCGGTTTTTAATTAATGGTTTTGAGATTTGATTTTAGCTGGTATTAGTTTTGTGTTTTTGTATTTATTGTTAGTTTAACTTTATTTTATTTTGGTTGTTTTATTTGGTTTTTGGTATTGTGACCAATAAAAATTTTATGTGATGTGTTTTGTTTATTTTGAGTGGGGTGTGGGGTTGAAGTACAGGTTTGAGCATTATTGTTTTACTTATGTGTTAAGGAGTATAAATAATTTTCATTTTCTCTATGTTTTATCATTGTCTGGCTGATTCTTGAGTTGAAATGTCTGCTCTGGTTAGAGATTACAACAAAGCTGGTGAAAAATGGGAGGGTATAAGGAGTTGTGTTGACTGGTTGCGTGAAAAAATTGAAGAGGAGAAAGAACATGAAGCGTACGTGGATAATGTTAATCCTGAAGTTCCTAGACGTGTGGTGCCAGGCTTTTTGGCTGAATTTTCCAGGCGTGTTGATGTTTGTTTTAACCATCTTATGCTATCACGTCTAGTATATGGAGAAAGTTATGATACCTTTTTTAAATGCTTCATGCCTGTGTTTGAGGAGTATGATAAATTGACTATAGAGTATGAGAAGAGTAAAATTAAAAAGAGATAATTGTTATTATTAATTTTGTGTTAAATAAAGTTTTTGAGCACATATTTTTTGTTTTGTTTTTATTGTTTATTTATGTTTAAGAGTATTGTGTTTTTTGGAAATTTTGTAGTTTTACAAGTTTTGGTTGCTAAACTATGCAAGTTTTTCTGTATAATACCTCTTGTCTTAGCCCTTATGGGTTTTAATTAGAAAAAAGGGCTGACGTTGGTGAGGAAAGGTGCACAGTCGGCTTCATGGTCAATGACACGTCTCTCGGTATCATCCAGGCGGGGCCTCTCGTTCTCGTAGAGATTCTCTGGCATAGGTTCATTCTTCTTTAAAAGTGTTTCTACCCAGCCGTGATGGTATAACAATTTTACTACTTCAGCACTGTCATCAATGCCACAGGATTCTTCTTGAACTCGAATGTTTAACTTGGAGAAGAGTCTCAACATCCTAACCATGAGGGCGTCCCATCTGTCATGTAGCTCGCGGTATTCATATGGATTCATCCTAATTTGAGGAATGATTATTTATTTGTCTTATTTATTTTTAGGAGGGGTGTGATTTATGTTTTTTATTTTGCAGCATTTTATTTGTCCTACTTATTATGAGCACTTGATTTTGCGCGCATATTTTAAACTTGTTTTATTTTATCTGTTTTTTATATTTATTATTTTTATAGTGTTTTCATTTGCTTTTTAGTATGGAAAATGTCGGAATTTAATGTAGACAAGCATTTTGAGATATCTTATCAGTTGTGGGAAGATGTTCGTGAATTATTTGATCATTTTAGAAGTTTTTTATCTACGCATATTCACGACCCTCCTGAATGTGGTCCCAAGGAGTTTGTTAGAGATTGTGCAAAGAGTTATTCGATTAAGTTAGAGGTGTTGTTCAATTGTCTCAGCCTTGCTAGACCAGAATATGGTGATGTCTTTGAAGATACTAGAGTAAAATTGGATCCTATTATAGATGATATTAGTGCTATGTATGATGATTTTAAGGACTTAATTACTTTTAGAGTAATATTAGAAAAAGTATAGTAATTTGTATTATTTGTAGTCAATATTTTCGTTATGTTGTTACTTTATGCATTAATAAAAATTTGTAGTCCTTTTTTATTTTTATTTGTTTGATTACTCACTTTATATTAAAATTTTGAAAAGTAAGGTAGTAGGATGTTTGTCTAAAATGAAGTTTGCTTTGTTAATATTTTAATCTTTTTAGGATTTTGTTTATTTAATTTATTTAGAGGTTAAAAACATTGAAGTAGTAGGATGTTTGTTTAAAAAGGATTTTGTTATTTTCTTATCTAGGTTTATAAAGAGAGTATTCGAAGGAAAGTTTTTGTTTAAATTGTTTTCCGGAAAACCGGTTAATGTTTTATGTTGCTAAAATTTATATTTTTAGGGAAAAAATTATTTTGAAGTTGGCCTAATTCCCGCTATTTTATTTTATTTTTATTCTTATCTATTGTCTCTGTTGTTATAACAAAGTTCCCCCTTTTTTGTGAGGGGGGGGTATCCATTGGTTCAGGTTTGATGTACAGGTTTGAGTTTCTTTTTGCTCGTGATTGTTTATCTGATTTTGGCGTGTTTTACTAGTTTAAATTCATTGAAGGGTTAGAAAAATATTTAGTTTATTAGTGTATTAAATCATGATTGGTTCTGAATCTTTTGATGTGCTGATGGATTATTGGCATTCCATGCGGGAAATGTGGAGATTTAGGAATGCTAAAGTTATTGATGTTTTGGACCATCCTGAGAAATATTGTCCCGAGCCCCATGAGGAGCACGTTGCTGACATTTTATGTCAAGCGCGTTATTTTAAGGCTGAATTGGACATTATCCTGAACAAGCTGATGTTGTCCAGACCTATGGAAACTGATACTAAAAAGGATATTTTGAAGAAATGGGATTTATATCGTGATTTGGCCAGGTTGGATGTATCAATCCGCACCCAGCTCACTGGAGATGATTAATTTGTGGAAAGTTCTTTAAAGTTGGATACCCTATTGTAAATTATATTATTTTGTCATGATATTTGTTGGCGGGAAATTAATCCTACCTGTAAATAATTAATTTAATGTAGTTCTAGTTTGTTGTTTATATTGGTTGTGTAAAGAAGTAATGGAAACCTTCGCTGATTGTGTGGCTTTTTGGGGAAAATTTGGGGAAACTTTGGATTTCCTTAATAGACATATTGAGACGAGGAATCTTAGCGCTGACGATTTGGAAGTTTTGAGGAATAGAAGTGTTGAAATTTCCAGTTTATTGGCATTAGCCCGTCCTATTGTGGGGGAAGATTTGGCTTTAATAAAAAGAAAGTTGTATGATGTTTGTCTGCAGCTAAAACTGTTCATCCAGGAAATCCAAGAAAAGTGTGGGGCTGATATAATTTACGAAGGCGAAATTATAAATGTAGAGATTTTAGATTATGATGATTAATTTGTATTTGTAATAAAGATGCTAAAATAATTATTAATTGTTTGTTATTTGCGAAAAAATTGCATTGTTGCTTCCTTGTTTTTGAAAGAATTGCAAGTTGGTTATTATTGCAAGCTGTCAGCTGCTGCCGTACTTTCATTTTCATTTTGCGTAAATGATCGCGTAATTGTTAAGCTGCGACTTCGTTGATTACACGGAAAAGGTTTTGTGTAGATTTTTCTATCCGGCCCGTGTTGGCGCAATCAAAATGCTGTGATTTTGCTTTCCTTGCTAGGTAGCCTAAGATTTTTCCCTTTCATTAAGCTGTTGATAGCTGTTTTTTATTTGAATTATCTATTTAGGCCTATATGGCCTACCTTTTTTGTTATTTAAATTAAATTTAGACTATTTTTGAAATAGCTGCTTTTTTAACTAGGTACCTATCCTTAGAATTTTTTAGTTCTATTATTTTTCGCTATTTTGCGTATTTACCTATGGAAAATATTTTTGCATAAAACGTATTAAAAGTTTATTTTCTTTCTTTCTTTAGAGTATTTTGAGAAGATAGACATTTTGGCCTTTTGACTAATAGAGTTAGAATTAGAGTGAGCGAAAGTGATATAGTCTAAAAGTCGAGTGAAAGATAGATAGAATTAACATTTTATTCGGTTTCATACATTATTTACTTTTTTATAAAAAGATTGTTGATAATGCATTTTTTATGCGTTGGAGTTTTTTAGAGATACAGAAAATCTTATTTTTATGAGAAGTTTGAATATTAACACATGTTTTTTAATTCTTACATTCCTATCTATTTATACAGAGTTTTATTTTATATATATAGGAGCGATGCTACTCTTGTTTATTTTAATCGTATTCGAATAAATAATAGTTTGTTACAATTTGCAATTAATATATTTGATTAAATATGACATTAATAACATTGATTAAATATGATTAAATATTGGTTACAATATAGGTTAAATAAGATTAAATGTTGGATAAATATTTTATCTATTGCTATACTAAGACTATATTATGCAGTTGCAGTTGTTTTATTGATGCCTATTCATGCTGCCAATGGGTCATGGCCTGTCGTCTCTGGAGATGGTATGTCTGCGGCCGTCCCAGTGTGGTAGGTAGTGGTATTGGTCTGATCTTCTGATGTAAAATCTAGGTCTTCTCCTTTCTGGCAGATCCCACAAGTCTCTTTCATATTGCAGGCATATGCGTTTGAAGGTTGCCATTTCATGATCCAATTGTGATGGGTGTTGATATAAAACCTGTGGTAGTCGCTGGCTGTTGGGGCTTTCACGGTACCAGTAGACGAGGTTCTTGACGAAAGCCCGCCACTGGCCCGTTTTATATAGCCTGTGCGCCACTTGGCTCTTCAGATCTTCGTCGGGACTGTGATGCAAGACTATTGTATAATCACGGTACATCTGTTCCAGGAAACTCATATACTCCAGCGCTATTTTGTTGGCATCATATGCTGTGAGGTTGTGGTTGATGCTGCGGGCCAGGGATATCCTTGCGTAATGCATACGCAACCTGGGGATTGGGTCACCGTACATTTTAACTATTCTGCAATTGCGTATATTTTCACTTATTGTAGTTGTTTTAATTTATTTATATATGCGTATAACTGAATTGGAATATTATGGAAGTCTCCTTTCAAAAAACGGGTGTTGTAGTCTGTTTGAAAATCTTTTGGCGAGGTGAAGAAGTACTTTTAGCAATATTGGTCTTGTTGCTTTTCTGGAACTTTCTTTTAGGTAATTACCGCTGATTGGAAGGATTTTTTCCAATGTTCTACTAGTGGGTCAGTGTAGGCTTTTGAACTAGGAGTACTGTTTTGTAGTATTTCAAGCATAAGCTCTAACTGTCTGTAAATTTGAAGTAGCTCCATATATATAACATTCAATTCTAATGATAGGTTCTGTTTTATTTCAATTACTTCTCGTGACTTTAGGTTACACATTTTATTTTAGGTTTTTTATTGTCTGATTATTTTATTTTATTAATTTTATTAGTGTTTCACTAAACCAGCTAAAATTAATCTTACCTACTTTAGTAATTCTTTTTATTTTATTTCAGGTTTCTTGTCTTGGAAATGTGCTTTGGCTCGCCTGTGAAGTGAGGAGCCTAAAAAGGAAGATTTCGCAATCTAAAGAGGAAAACGACATTCTGCTGAAGAAAAACAAAACCGTTTGTGAGGATAAAAAGCGTCTGTTCAATGAATGCATGAATTTAAAGGCTGGTTGGGTTGAATATCACAGCCGATTTCTGGCGGCTAGCGCCCAGTTGGAGCGATTTCCATCTAGCTTGCGCAACCCCACATCCAAGTCCCTTCCCACATTGTATCCCTTGGGACCCTTGTGTCAAACCACGAGTGAGCCGGCAATTCCTCTGGATGACTTGGGTTATGACGCTGTTTATGCTGAAGTGTACGAGGTTGCCAGCAGGAGGCGGGAGGTACAACGCGAGCTACCACCTGTTCCAGAGAGTTGTGAAGTTGCTACTTTTGATACTGCTGCTGGAAGGTAGGGTTTATTCATTATTTTAAAGGAGCAAAGCTACTCTATTTCCAGAGGACATCGTTCTTTAATTTAGCTACTATTAAATACTTGATAGTGAATCTACTCTAGAACTAGATATGTTGTCTGATATGCTTCTTAATATTCTATTGGCTTTATTTATTTTATTGAATTTTTTAATGTCCCGGATGGTTATTAGCCTAAAATACCTAGCCATTTTACCGGGTAATTGGTAATCCCCTATAAGGTCCTCTTTTATTATCTTTATTTGGGTAGGGTTTACCTTTCTTATTTCGGTTGACCATATGTTCTTTATGGTAACTAATGGTCTTCCTATATGTAATATTACATAAACTATTAGATTAAATAGGGGCTTATTTTTTGCGTAGTAAACCTTTTTTAGGTTATCACGCCTTAGTACGCAAAACTGGCCCACTTTATAATTATGATCATGCCTATTCTTGTTTAATCTTTTTATTATTTTTTCTTGTCTAGCATATATAAAATCTTGTGTTTCTTTGTGTAGTTTTAGAAAAGGGGTCTGGGCATTTTCAAATCTGTCTGACATCGAATTTACATCAAATAGGAAATTAGGCCTAAATAGATTATCATTCTGCACTATTCCTCCCTCAAAGCCATAGAGGGAGAGAAAGTGCAAATTATAAGGGCTTAGCTTGGTGCCAATAAGTTTAATTGTATTTACAATATGAATGACTGTACATAGGGCTGTTTTTATTTTAATTTTATCTGAATGTGCTCTAGCAATTCTTACTAAGTTTTGGATAATTTTTATCCTATTCTCTATATTGCCCCTTGAGGCACTTTTATAAGCAGCACTGTCTAAAAATCTTGACCCAATATTCATTAAAAATTCTCTACTTTTACTATTTTTAATATTTACAGCATTATCGCTCCAAAAATATTTAACGTGACCATGTAATAACATATATTGGGCAATACCATTTTCAATATCAGCATAATTTAGTTTGGGCAAGAAATGTAGTGTAATATATTGGGTACACACGTCCATAAAAACCAAAATTCCGCTTATTCCGTCTATGTCAGACAGTTTTGAAAATTCCAGAATGTCCATAGCCACAACATTATTTCTAAATTGATTATTTCTATTTATAGAGGTCATTCTTTTTAACCTTAAGTGATTAGATTTACTCTTTATACATGTATAACATAGGCTAACTATGGCTTTTACTATTTTAAATAATTTCATTTTATACTGTACATAAAAAGTGGATATTATATTCTTATATACCCTTGATTCTCCAGCATGTACCATATCCCTGTGCATAGTGGCTACTAAAAACCCATATAGTGGGTAGGGAAGGATTAATAAGTTATTCTTGTACTTAAGTGTGGCTGGATTCAGGTCATTTGATAAGTTTTCTCTTATTTGTAATTGAATAAAAGTAGATCTTTCAAATATTCTCAATCTTTCAAAAGTTGCATTGGCATTTGGTAACAATATTTCACTTTCATTATCTTTAGAGGAGCTTAAAGTTGTATTAGATAAGTTTTGTTCATTATCATGGGGTTGGTTTAAAAAGTTATTTATTACATCTTGTCTCATTTGTTCCCTTTCTTCCCTGTCAGGTTTTTTATTTAACATTTGCTCAAATTTTCCCATTTTTGGATCTTTCATGGCCTTGTTTGAGCTATGTCCCACTGTACTATGATCTTGAGTATTTAACAGCCCTTCAGAAAAAGATTTTATGCTATCTGTATTTATGTCTTTATTTGTACTTTTTGAATTTTCAAATGTTGATTTTGTATTTTTCTCAGAGATTTCAGGGAGGGTAGGTACAGGATTATTTTCTAAAAATTGATCATTTTCTGGCAAAATATTTATAGGATTATTTATGGGAACTGTATTTCTTTCAGGGATAATTGGGGAATTTATCACTATATTTGGTTCTGACTTTTGTGATGAAACTATTTCATTTTTATCTTTTATGGAAATATCCCTTGTTTGTGGATTTGTTAATATTAGTGTATCTCTGTTTTGTGTATTCACACTGTTTGAATCATTCATTTTATTTGTTAAGATAAGTGTGTCCCTATTTTGTGTGTTCACACTATTTGAATCATTCATTTTATTTGTTAAGATAAGTGTGTCCCTATTTTGTGTGTTCACACTATTTGAATCATTCATTTTATTTTCTGACATTTCAGGAACAGGGATAGTTTTATTTTTATCCGAGTTAACTATGTTATTTTGCTCGGTATTTTTATTGCTTTTATTTACTGTAGGAGCTTTAGGTAACAGTTGATCCATTAATTGCTGAGGCAATGATTTGGATTTAACTGTTTCCTCTTGTTTTTTAACAAGTTTTTTATCTTTTTTATTTCTCCTATTTTTAGCTGTTTTAGTCATTTCTTCATATCTTTTTAATACTTCTTCAGCTTTACCTCTTGTTACCGCCAAAATTTTAACTTCCTTATTTATGAAACTTTCCTTATCTCGAGTAATGGGGTTTGCGTCATATATTGCAAAATTTTCCCCTTGATAGACTGGTTTTATTTCCTCCACCTGAAGGTCTAGCCTTTCAGAAGCATGGGGCATTAATCTACTAATAAAATCGGCTAATTGTTCATCTGTTCGAATACTAAGGAAAGAAACAGCCTTACCGAACCAATACAATATTTTTTGGCTCAAATAATCCAACTTGGATTTGCGATTTTCTATCTTTTTATTTCTGAGAATTTTGAAGCATGCTACGTTATCTGTTAATATTAGTGTTCTTGTTTGTTTTATTTCCACCTCGAAGAACGTAAGTCCTTCGTAGATGGCTAAAATTTCCAAGTACACTATACCAGTGGTCTCCATAACTTTGGGGGCCACTGTTTTTGAAAAGAAACCTAAGATTTTTCCTCTTAAGCCAATATCATTTAAATTATTTTTCATACTTTTTTCTAATAAAGTATAGACTTCTCTGTCCGAGACATCTAAGTTTTTTACTGTCTTTTTATAAGTGGTCTGTTTATTTTCAAAACTTTCTCGTACTCCAAGATAATAATAATATTCTTTATTAATAAAAATTATTATTTCAGAGCTCGAGGTCTCCGAGAACCGCTGGCTAACAAAGGACTCGAGAACTGAACCATCTTTACTTGACAGGTAAATTAATCTTAATCGGTGTTTTGTAAACACAGAGTACGAAAGTAACAGGAATGTCTGTACGTACGGATCATTTAATTCAAGCGCCCCAGCTCTAAGATGGTTGATCTTTTCTATATACAATTTATTTAACTCCTTTTTAGTCCTCTCTATTCCGTCGGAGGTAACTTCTAAAAGGTAGCTTAAATGACTATACATTGTAAAATGGTTTGAAAATATTTTATACCATCCTTCGAATGAACTAGATAAATCTAGCTTCAAAAAGATAGTTATTTGATATAATAAATTTAAATAATTTGCGTCTTTGAACAATACCCCTATCTGTTCATGGTTGCCAAAGTATTCATTTAATTCTATTGGCATTTCTTGGAATGTAGGAATCTCCTGTTCAAAAAGATCCTTTAATTCGAAGCCCAGCAAGCTTGCCCCTATGGCATGCTTGCTGGCATCCGTGTATAACAGTTGAAGATCTACATTCCTGGTAGATTCATTGAATAGGTCACCCGAGGCGAGTAATTCCTTAATGGCATTAAAATGGCCCTCTGCCTCGGGGTCCCAATCAAAGTTTCTAACCTGTTTAAATAAAGCATTCATATGGCCATGGATAGGTAGGGGTAATAAACTGCGATAATATTGCAGGTTACCAATAAATGATTGGAGTTCCTTTAAGTTCTTTGGTGCTTTTAGCTGCATGATATATTTGACCTTTTTATCGGGCATTGTAATACGCCCCTGGCCAATTTAGTACCCTAGTACTATTACTTTATCTTTAGTTAAATCTGTACAAAAAGTGCATTTATCTAGATTTAGTTTTAAGTTGAGCCTATTTAGTCTTTCTAGAAATATTTCTAGTTTGGCAAGGTGTTCCTCGATGTCTTCTTTAAGCCATGAGAAGATTGAGAGGTCATCGAACCAAACTAGCAATAGTTCTATTATCTCATTTATTTTCATCTTGTTAAGATGAATATTGGACAATATGTAGTGCAATAATAAACTAGGTGTTCCTGCATAGCCCGTTATTGCCCTTTTGAAACGGAAGCAGCCGAAGCTGGTAACTATGCAGGACACACCGCTGTCCAATACTTTCTGAGATAATTTTAAGTTATAAAAGGCATTTTTTATATCTACAAAAGTTCCATATCTTACTTTAGGCAGTAGATTTTTTAGCCTGTTCATCGGATCCATTGTGATCGATGACACGCTATAAGGTATACTTGCATTAACCCCCCGGGAGTCAATTATTATTCGGGGAGGGGCCTGTTTATCCTTCCTACTGGTAAGGAAAACAGGCGATCCAAATTGTTGGCTAGGAGGGGAACATTCTATTATGTCTAATTTTAAACAAAGATCTATAAAATATCTTAAATGCAAAGTATCCGTCAGTGACAAATTATAAATTTTTGTATTTTTGTCATAATTTTCGGGGCATGGAAAGTCCATTTCTTCTATACTTTCCCCGATATCAAAGTTATGAGAAGCTCCGCTCTCAAACTTTAATAAGAGCTTAGCTACTCTAAGTTTTACATCTTGGTCCTCTATGTATTTTAACTTTTCTAATATTTGTTCTAGACTTAGTGGAGGTGGGGGTAGGGGCGCAGTCAATTCTATCCCTTCTTTATTATCCCCAAAAATATCCGCTATTTCTTCTAGACTGAGTTCATTTATATTTTCATTATTAGAGCTATTAACATTAGAGTTTACATTGTTTATTTTTACTTTAGAAATTACATTATTTATTTTAACATGAGTTTGATCTTTTTTGAAGATCTTAGAGTGGGGCCTCGTCAGTTTTTTCTAACAATCTTGAATGGTATTTTATCTACTATATATTTTACTATATTCATACTATATTTTTTAATATATCTAAATGTATTTTTTATTTTATTTAGGATGGGTTTAATAAAATACTTGCCGAGCCTGGAAAATATGCTAGAATTTTTATTTATTTTATTAAGCTGCTCTTTAATTCCAGTATTTTTTCCTACTATTGCAATTGATTTTATTGAACCCATTTTTGGAGCTTCAAAGCCTTTAATTTTAATTTGTGTTTTATTTTCAGGTTGGAAAGGGATTAGAGATATCACGAATCCTCCTTCATGAAGAACCAGTGGTTTGCTGCTGATATTTTCTACATACACAGCGAGTTGATCCTTCCCTTCCCGTCTAATATTGTAGACCCTATACTTAAGCTTAATTTGATGGTTGTGATTCGATAGGTGTGGTATAAAGTGTTCATTACTATTTTTATTTTTGACTTCCATTTCAACTAATTTTGTTTCCCCTTGGGCTATATCTAGTTTGTGTAAATTAACTGCATAGGGGTTTTTTATTTGTCTTCTATTTGGGTTTAACTCTATAAAAACTCGCTCGCCTTTCACTTGCATACTGATATTGCATGTGACAAGGAAAGGGCGTCCTAATAGGCATATATTTTTCTCTTTTAGTATATGAAAATCTAAGAACACTTTTCCCACACCTTCGAACTCACACCCCAGGCGCCTTGCATCTATGACGTTTATAGGCTTTCCTTCGACGGAGGAAAGCCTATAAGCCGAACAAAGTTCCATCTCATGGTAATTTGGCAACACTTTTAGTAATAAATTTTCGGAGACGCAGTTGACGGATGCTCCGGTATCCAATTCAAAAATAATCTTGTTGCCATTTATTGCCATGGGAATTTGGATCTTGTCAAGGACGCCAAGATTTGATTTTATTGTCTTTATAGTGATTGGTTCCTCAAGTTTGTCCATATCAATAATGTCGGTCCTGCGCTCCGCTAAATACAGAAGAAATTGTCTCCCGTTTGGTATGTTGACATAAAATAGTATTAATGCCAACAGACCAATCGGCGCGAGAGAATGACCCAGTATAAGCGTTGTCATCAGGACCAGCAATATTGCCATGAACTTATTTTGAGAAGGAAAGTCGTGCAGATAGCTAATAAAGGACACTGCTTTAGCTATTTTTGCGCGACTTTCACAGTTTAGAGCATTTTTATAATGTGACTTAATTTTTATACTGCTTTCAGACTTATCGAAATCAGATAATGACCGCGACGTTTCATCGGATTCATGTGGCCCATTGTTTATCCTGTCTTGGTCTTCTAACGTTTCCAGGTAAATACTTCCTGTATAGATAGTTTGGACCTCTGTTTTTTCACCTGTATTTTGTTTTAAGTCCAAATCGATTTTTGCTATGGTTTGATTTAAACTGTTTAAATGTTCTTCTACGGTTTTATTGCCATTATATTCAAAACCTTCAAAAATCTTATCTAACCCTGATACTGATATTGAGGGAGGCTTGGCTTCATCCTCATTTAAGCTTAAATCGCCACTATCTAAGTCACTCATGTCTGTATCTGAGTCTGTATCACTACTTAGATCTATTCTGTCAATTTCAGCTTTTATTTCTTCCCTACTTAAACCTGTAATTTCGGTTAATAAGTCCGTTTCATTTATATCGTATTCAGGGGTATCTTCCATTAAAGGATTTTCGTTAAAAAGATTACTTAAATCATTATCGTCTAATGGAAGCGTTTCAGTCACATTTTTTATTTCATTAACACAGACTTTTGGGTATAATGAATCCGTGGAGCTAGTATTAATATTTAATTTACTTTTTTCTTCAGAATTATCCTGGAGAGATTGACCGGTCTGTAAGTCATGGATCTCAGTTTTTGGACAGGTAATATTTTCATTATTTTGGATTTCAGTTTTTTCTTTATTTTGGTTTTCAGTATCTACTTTGCTTATAGTTAATTTTTCATCTTGATATGCTAATTTTTTATCAGAGCTTAATATTATGCTTTCTGATTTTGTTTCCTTAATATTATTACTTTCTATAGACGGGCCTTCTATTGTTTGAGTATTATTTGTTCCACTTTCTTTTTCTATAATATTATTTACAAAATTAATTTTATTATTTACAAGACCTTTATTCGTGGAACCATCTATATTTTCAGCACTTTTTATTTCTTTATCTATATTATTAATTAAAAGACCTTTAATATCTGAATTTTCAGTATTTTTTGTTTCTTTATCTACATTATTATTATTTGTGTTTAGGCTTAATGAGATTGAGAATGGAATGGTTAACTTGGCTCCGTCTATATTAGGTAAGTTATTCCCTTGAACAGGGGTGCCGGGTATGTCCCAAGAATTCGCAATATACGGTAACTGTTCTATAAGTTGTATGTTTTTGATTTCTTGAGATATACTCGGCGGCCTTAGCCGTTTTTTTCCGCCGGCGCAGGAAGCTTGCAAGACGACAAAGGATGATGTCGTCTTGTAATGCCATAATGCATACAACGTGGGCATTGTTCTTGCGCCGGTGTTGTGTTAGGATACGTAGGACAATCAGCGCTACCATGGGTGTCAGAATTGCACAAAAGGCATACAATCCTGTTGTTCAATGCCTTTTCTTTGGTCTTTTTATCCCACCATTCTGCATTTGCCTTTCTTATTTCTGGATCTGGATGCCTAAGACAATGTTTGCTCCAGTGAGGCTTTTTACAATGTTCGCAAGTAGGCTTTGGTTTGGTTGATATTTCCTGTGTGGGGTTTTGGTCCTTTTTAGAATTTCCCCCTTTATTATTATTATTATTGGCTTTGTTTTGTTCAATTTTTGGTTTGTCATTTTTTGGTTTGTCCTCTTTTCCTACTTGGTTTACATTTGCATTTCTTTGTCTGTCCATCTTTCTTTTTCTTTCAATTGCTGAGGTGTAAAAGCTTCTATTATTACTAAACCAGCTCAAGATTGTCTCTTTCGAGCAGTTAGGTACGTTTGTACTAGACAAAAATGCAGATTGCAATAATGGTGGTACTAAATAGGTACATATTTTTTCCCTAAGTTTTGCCATTTGATTTTCTTGACTGTTGCCTGTTTTTTGCAACATGGCTGCCAAGTTTATTACTGTCCTGTTAGGTCTGTCTTCGTCCTCAGGGGAAATTCTATAGGTATGGAATTTCCGTTCGTAGTCCTGAGGATTAAGCAATTCGGCACCTATGGTAGTTAAGATTGATTTTACGAAGTCTTGAGCACTAAGGGCATTAGGATCTATTTCTAGCATATCTAGTTTATTCCTTGATTCTGTATTAAAGTAGTGAATAAGAATATTATTATATGAACTATGGGTGAAGGGGTCTTCGTATTCTTCCAAGTATTTAAAAGTGCTAAAAAAAGTATACGGGTTGGTGCTTTCCCCGTAGCTATTGGGTATTTTACCTAGCACTTTTATCTGCTTGAAGATGCGATCATGTTGACAACTTCCCCAAATTAAGTTATTTGGTATTAATTTTAATATTTTTGCAATATTTAGGTCTGTGGCTGTAGCATTCTGCTGTAACAGTGTCTGGAGGATGTGTATTTGAGACTGGGAGAACATATTTCCAAGTAAGTTATTGTCTTGAGATGTCTCTCTATGTCTATTATCTCTATTTGTTCTTGGAATCCTTCTATCTGATTCTGTGTCTGACGAACTTGTACTAGAACTAGGACCACTACTGTCGTCGTGTCTATTCATTCTTCTTGGCATGGAGAAGCTTTGTCTATCCTTGTGACTATTGTCTTTATCCTTATTATGTCTTGACTTTGACTTGTCCTTTTCGTGTTTATAACGACTGCCATGTCTATCATGATGTTGGTCATGGCGTTCATGATCTTCATGACCATGAGGATTAAGGGGATCATACATTCTATCAGGCCTTTCAGAATGTTTTTTATCTTTCTTTTTGTCAGAATATTCACTGTTATAGCTAGAGTCTGATTCATAACCCGAAAAATCAGATGATGGTTTTACTCTTTTTTTGGGTTTATTAGTATTGTGTTCTTGCTTTATTGTTTGGATATTTTGTTCTTCTCCAAGTATTGGAGAAGTATTTTGTACATGAATTTGTGGCCTTGTTATTATGCGATTATTATGTCGCCGCGGCCTATTGTTTAGTACAAGCATTGTTGTTGCTGCCCTAATTTCTGGCCTAACATGTACTCGAGGTATTTCCTCGATTTCGTCTTCTATTTCATCAAGTCTTAAATAGTGGTTTACTGCATTATTTAGTCCAGGTTGATAGTCTGGATTATAGGGTGGTGGATTTAATATTTCATCATCTATCTGATCGATAATATTATCTTCCATCTTAGCTTATTGTTGAGTTTTTGTGTTCGATATTTAAAACAATTTTTAAGATGTTAGGTAGTTAAAATTTCTCAACTTTTTATTTTTTGTATATTTTTTATTTGACTTTTTATACTTTATTCTGAGTCAGAATGATAGATGTTATCAGGTGGACTACCTCCAACTATTATTGATCCACCTATATAATTTCTAAAATAATCTCTAAACTCAGGATATCTTTCTAGAGTTCTATTAATTCCAAAATGACTAAAGGCATATGGGCCAGCTATTTCTGGATTTACTTCTTGATTATCATATGGTGAATTATTATCAAGATTTCTATTTGTATCTCTATCTCCTATAGTTGTATTGTCTTGTCTTATTAAATTATATCTATTTCGGATTAATCTTTTAACTGCTTGATATAGAAATTTTGTATTTTCCCCGAATTTAATTGAGAAATTTGCTTCATAAACATAAAGAGTATTATTTTGATCTATTGGTTGATTTAGAGTTTTCTTTCTTATATAAAATTTAATAATAATTAATTCAAAGATGTTTATTATCAACCTAAAAAAGTAATGGAACATAAATTTACTTTTGTTGCCTCTATTTTTGGTAGACAAACTTTAGTTTTACTATATTTCGCTTTTTATGGATGTTTTTACTGATAAGATTTTAGTGGCGTTAAGCCATTTTCTCCCCTAAAAGAAAAAAATTTAAATCTTACCTGGGTTAATCCGTAGGTAACGGAACCAATTATTATGCTTCACTACCCGGTTCCCGGAACAGTCGCGTCCTTCAGTCACACTACTATGGCCAAGGCGCTGCGCTCTCACCTCCTCTCCCGGTCCAAGCTCGATTCAGTGAAACACTAATATCTGTCTGATTAGAAATACCATCCAATGAAATGACTATTTATACTCAAAAACCAAATCACTAGATAATAGATTACTAAGCAGTAGATATATAATTTGTCTAAAAACCCTATTCCGAAAATAGCGTGTTATTAACGGTTTCAGGAATGTATATCAACGATCATACGTCTATTGGAAATCAAACTTTTAGGTTATTGATGCCCTATATAAAATTTTAATTAAATATTTTAGGCCAAGATCTATAGATTAAGTTCTTACCGACTTACACAATATTGGGGCGGATCCACTAACCAACCTGCGACCACGATAAGGTAGCCGGCTTACGGTGTTATCTTAAAGTCTTGGCGTCAAATATACAAAGTTCCCTAATATTTTATACTAAGGTTCGTCGAATAAGCCAGATCTGAGCTAACAGACCAGCTAACCAACCGTGAGATAACGTCAGGTCGTCTCTGGTGTTATGTCAGAAACTTAATACAAATTATTGAGAAATAAAATTCCGTCCAACCTCAGAGTAAGATCCCCGCTCGGGTTCACTAACCAGCCTTTAGACAACTATATGTTAGCCTTTGGTGTTATCCTATGGTATAGGAATTATACTGCTAAAGAAATAAAACCTGTCAGAGTCTCAGATTCATCAGGCGATTCCGGAATATGGAATCTATTGTGATATCTTAAGGTCCGAACAAATATTATTCTTTGTACTTAATCTTAATAACTACCTATTAATATTAGCCCATAGGGGCTTAAACCCTATTATTTCCCCCCTATACCTAAAACATAAACAAAGTTTGGTAATATCTCAGATCTTTATTTTTAAGGAAATTGAATAATTTTATTTAACAAAATCTATTTTATTTTAGGTATGTTATGGCCAAAGATCTCAGAGAGAAGTTTTACTCAAGCTAAGTTCTAGTCAAAGATTTAACCCGACTTATCCCTTAAGAAATTTGACTGGTGATTTGTCTTGCTATATCACAACTGACTCTATAGCCCGAATGGGCCACATTTTATAGGCCTGACTTCCCAGCTAACTGGGCAGAGCCTACTATCCAAGCAGAGTATCACCAAATGCTTCTCTTTTAACTTCTCTTTGAGACATTTGAAAAATCATTGAGTGTTTATACAAAGTGATAAGATAACAAATTAAAATTGTAAAGTGATCACATTGTATTTCTGCACATGTTAAAAATTGAAGGTATGGAATCAGTGATTTCAACGAGTCCTATGCTTGAGAGATTTAAGCCAACAACTGTTCTCGTGGTCTTAAAGAGCTATTAAACTTATATAAGATCACAAGCAGAAACTCTCTGAAACCAGAAAATCCACACCATTGTTATTGTTATACTAGAAAATATTTGACTATTGATTTAACTATTTTCGTGGTTTTGTATGAATTACCATAAAAAGGATTAAGTTTTGATTCAACGACTAAATGCATAAAGGAGAGATCTTTAAAGGGAAGTATTAATTTGCACATATGTGGGTAAAATTATGACATGGGGGAAGGCTTATTTTTTCATGTGTTAACTCGTGGAAAACTCTTATGGTGCCTTTCAGCTTATTGAATTCGTACTTAACCAGATGTTTTTATAAATCTTTATTTTTGAGAGAATTATTTTTTGTTCTAAATATAATTTCATCATAAATAAGAAGGCAAAATAATACGCATATTCTATTGGTGGAAAAGTTATAGGCACATAATTATAATTCATTTTAAACATAACTAGATTTATCTGGATTATCTATTTATTTGATGTTTCTTTGAAAAATAATATAGAAGTTAAATTAGGATCTACTTTTCTCCCTTGCGAGGCTACTCTACAATTTTCTGTATGTTGTAAAATGACTAAGAGGGCGAAATGTTGATCCATGGTCCAGTAGATCAACAACTTGTTCCAAATAATGCTAAGTTTTCTGGTCTCATGACTAGACCTAAGCCTAATGGTGCTGTCAGGATTATTCTAAACCTTAGTGCTCCATCTGGTAGCTCTGTTAATGATGGCATTGATAATGATGAATATCCAGCGTTTATGTCTTCTACTACAGATTGGCTGAGAGTTTTAAATAAAGTCGGCTTAAGATGTTATATCAGCAAAACAGATTTTTCTGATGCTTATAAGCATATATCTGTAGCTAAGGATGATACAGATCTACAGTGGTTTCGATGGTTAGGGAAAGCATTCAAAGAACTATGTCTAATTTTTGGAGCTGTTAGCAGTGCTGGTATATTTGATGCTGTAGCCAAGATCATCCTTTTTATAGTCATTAAAAAGGCTAACTTCTTTCCTGACCAATGTATTCAGCATCTAGATGACATTTGTGCTGCTGCTTCTGAAAATTCAAATCTGCTTCATAAGTTTGATGACAAATTTTTTGAGATTGCTGCCTTGCTTGGTGTGAAGTTAGCTCCCAGAGATGATCCAACTAAGTCTTTTGGACCATGTACCAAGGGAGTTGTACTTGGAGTAGAATATGACACAGTAGCCTGGACATGGGGTCTTCCAGCTGAGAAATTGGTCAGGTTGCAGAAATGTCTTTTAGATGCTTTTGATTCTGAGTTTGTGTTGCAGAGAGACATGTGGTCAATAGCAGGTAAAATAATTAATGTGAAGCCCTTGATACCTGGTGGAAAGTTTCATGTAGACCATATCATTAGAGCAATGGGACACTCAACAGTTGGCACTGATAAAGTTTACATAACACCATGCTTGAGGAAACAGTTATGTTTTTGGTATCATATTTTGCCAGTCTGCTCTGGTAGAGTAGCAATTCCAGATCCTGATAGATGTCTTCCTCCTTGGACATTTAATGTTTATACTGATGCAGCTGGTGGTTCATCTCAAAACAACTGGCATGGGGTTGGTGCTGTAACTAGTTTTTGGTGGTCTTATATTCCTTGGTCTAAAGCTATAAACCTGGGAAGAGATGCTGGCAATGGCAGACGGCTGAATAGGGTAATGTCAGCTTTGGAACTTGTAGGACCATTGTTGGTTGTGGCAGCTGGCTATAGATGGTGCAGAAACAGTTGTGTTAGAGTGTGGGTTGACAACAGTGCTTCTGTGTGTATCTTTAACAAAGGATATAGTTCATCATGTAGGTTGTCTTCTACCATTGTCAAAGCAATATCTACAGTGGCTGCTGGTATAAATTGTAGAATAGAGATTCAGAAGATAACTAGATGTTCAAATGAGTATGCAGTGATGGCAGATTTCTTATCCAAGGGCCAATTTCTTAAATTTTATCAATTGGCTAAAGCTCAAAAGGCAAATATTCCAGTAGACATGGCTATAGTTCCTAAAGCTGTTAAAGTTTGGCTGTCTAACCCATGCGAGGATGACTTACTTGGTCACAAGATATTGCTGGAGTTGGCTGATCACACTGATGTTCTCAGCTACAACTGCTAGGATAGTAGGGATAATTTGGACTCGGCTTCGTCATTTTGGGGTTGTTTTCATGTTTCAATCATTTTAAACCTCTTAATTTTAATGTCTTAAAAAAATAAATTAAAGTTTATAAGACAATTCATTATTCTGAAATTAAAGATTTCAGGTTTGGTTTGGCAGAATTTTAAATCTGTTAAAATTTTGCCAAATATTTATTTTTAAATTTATTTTTGCAACCCTTGTTCTATAGTCTTTATTCTATGTTGGGTAGAGACATAGACTTCCTTTTATCCTACTAGATTATTTAGGTTGGAGACCTGAGAAGTTTTATGATAAAGTTTTTATATTTGTCATTAATTGTAAATAAATATAATTTTAAAAAAATATTTTGGTTTTTTTCTTTTAGTTTTAGTAGGTAGGTAATTAATTTTGATTCATTGAAATTTAGGCTTTTTAAAGCTTGCCTTTTTAAAATGATTAAATTAAGTGAGTCAAAAAAAATTACTCCTATAACTAAGCTAAAAGTACCCATTTAGTTTCTAGATTCTGATTCTATGTTTCATAGATAAATTTTTGTATTAAATAATTTGATTCTTTATTTTGTTACATAATATTAATTTTCAATAAATTAAATATGCTATTTAGGGAAAAAAAATATACTACTGATTTTTATTTTCAAGAAGCAATTACGTGATCTAATTTGTCTATGATGCATATCGGGTTTGCTGTACACTTACACTACGTTAGTTTCAATTTTACCACAAACGTATAAGGTTCTATAGATTTTGCTTTCCCAGCCCACCCATCCCTTTCTTTTAGGAATAATTACAAGAATTTATGAGATGGAGGGGTTGTTTTCATGTTTCAATCATTTTAAACCTCTTAATTTTAATGTCTTAAAAAAATAAATTAAAGTTTATAAGACAATTCATTATTCTGAAATTAAAGATTTCAGGTTTGGTTTGGCAGAATTTTAAATCTGTTAAAATTTTGCCAAATATTTATTTTTAAATTTATTTTTGCAACCCTTGTTCTATAGTCTTTATTCTATGTTGGGTAGAGACATAGACTTCCTTTTATCCTACTAGATTATTTAGGTTGGAGACCTGAGAAGTTTTATGATAAAGTTTTTATATTTGTCATTAATTGTAAATAAATATAATTTTAAAAAAATATTTTGGTTTTTTTCTTTTAGTTTTAGTAGGTAGGTAATTAATTTTGATTCAAGGAGTAATACTGTAAGAAATTTCGTTTTCAAAATCAAGCTTTGATAATTTTTTGTGTGATAATATAAAACTACAGAAATTTTGTTTACATTAATTGGGAGTGTGTTCAACAATTTATCGTTCATTGCTTTATTTTTCTGAGATCTTAGGGGATAGACAATGGACGATAAATTAATGCAATACCCAATTATTACAGCTAAATTCTGTAGATTAGCATTATAGTTTGTAAGTTAAGATACTGTAAGTTTGGACTAACTAGTCAATATTTAATAAAAGTACATAAAGATTTTAAGCAAATGAATAAAGCAACATTATTATAAAACTTTGGGCACTGGAGTAGTTTACAGTCCAATGCCCCTCCACCCCCCCCCCCCAACTAAAATTCAAACTAAAAATTTCATTCATTTTAAAATATTAACTCTTTTTTTGTGACACATATTGTATAACAGGTAATTGAAAAACAAATTAGCTTATTAACAAGAAAAATACAAGAATAATCACTTCCATAAACAGCGAAGAGGTAACAAAATTTTATATGAAAAAGCTAAGAATAAACTAACTTTTTTTAAAAAGTGGAATATATGTACATTTTTTTAAAAAACAGTTTTGTTTATTATGAATTTATTATTATTTGAATCTTACACCAGTTTGTCATGTACTCTCATAAAGTAAAACTTGTAGCTAGCTAAACCACCCTTTACCCCATCCCATCCCCTCCTACTGTATGGAACTGACCAATGTGATGCCCATGTGAGCAAACTAAATTGATGTAAATTTTCCTCTGTCATAATATCCCTACATATTGTATATCCATTTATTTAGTCCATTATATTGAGAGAAAAAAGGAAAATTTTGAGATTAATTTATTTTGTTTTGATTACTGGATGAATTGATGGAAGAATGTACATATTTTATTCATAGAGTAGCTGCACTGTTAAGAAAGGAGAGATTGAAATATAATTAACAGTAAGCTTTTTACAACCTTCCAAAAATTGAATCACGTTTTTGTAAAATTCAATAATTGTTTTGCTGCAACTTTTTACCAGCTTCCGTATTTACAACAAATTGCACAGTTTCCTATAAATTTTGCGATGGTTTGCATACGCCCAATCCCCACCTAATCGATATATTATTACTTGGATGTTACACCAGATTTTCATGTACTCTGATAAAGTAATACACGTAGCTGGCTAAAATAATGATTCCCTCCATTCACCTGATATACCTCAATCCCCTCCCCTCCTACTGGATGAACAAACTGAACAAATAATGAGGGTCATATCAGCAAGCTCAATTGACGAAAAATTATCACCTGTCATTTTATCCTCGTATATTTATATCCATTGCCCACCTACATGATACATAGCTCCGCGACAGGGAGCTCTTATTTTAAGCATGTCAGAATCATCCATTTGATTTAAAACTTTACATGATTTTTCCTGTAACAGTTAAGTTCTATTGTGTAAGATAACAACTAGCGCCCTATATTTTTAGCTATTTCTTTCCTATTTACTATATTTTTAGAATGGCTATTCCCAGGACTAATAGGCGGCTTATTTTAGCTACGTCTATATAAAACAAAATGCATTTAATCTTATTCAAAACATAGTTACATATGTAGACTTTTAAACAAAATTATTACGTTGTTCTAAAAAAAGGGTCCATTTAAAATTTATGAGAATTATTTCAAACATCAAATTCTGTAATTAAATAATAACAGTCACCAAATTATGCTGCTTTAAAAATTCTTAAAAATACATCATTATAATCTTTGTAATATTTTAAGCATCCAAAAAAGTTAAGAACCAATTTAAAGTCATTCTAAAATTTTAAAGCGGGGAAAAACTTTAATAACATGCTTAAACTTGAAAGTGTATGTATTTTATAATGGGATATGTGTAAAAATATGCGGGTAAGTCATACAGGGTGAGTTCTAAAGAAATATTTAATAATTTTAAGTTAATTACACTAGTCTACAAAGTTTTATAATAACGTTTCCTTATTCGTTGGCTTACCAAACTTTAGGACTTTGTAATCTTCAGAAGGGGTAATTTTGTTAATCATCATTGGGAAAGTTTATAAATGTATCGGCCATTCTCTTATTCCCTTTAGATTCCTGACAAAATGACATTTATTAAATGTGATAATGGTTGACATTATACCGACTTGTCCACAAAGTTTTATAATTCGAATCCGGTGGATAGGAACCGGTTCTCATTCATACGAAAAAACTATGTCTAGCATCGTATTATATCCAGCTTTCTACGAATATAGAAATGTATAATCAAAAGAGCCGAAGGCACGGGCTAAAAAAACTGGTTTTAATCTTATAATTGTACATTCTATATCCGCAGAAAGCTGTTTATAATACGATGCGAGAAATAACTATTCTTGTTCGTTGGTTTAACAACTTTGGGGACTTTTATTGAATTTTGATTAGTTGGTTAATTTAGTTGAGTGTCCCAACATTTTAACCACTAATTGTATTCTAAAGAAGAGGAAATGTTGGGTATCATTATTAGGGATTTATAGTATATCAATTTATCGGCACTTATCTTATCCCTTTAGATCCCTGAATTCAAATACTTGAAAGTTATGATACTTAAAAAAAACTTTTAATGGTCACTCTTACATTCGTAATTACATTAAAAAGTGTATACACAGCAACACATGACCAGACAATTATGAGAGGTGATCAAAGGATAGGCAAGAGAGTCCAAAATTAACTTTAAGTTGTTTGGGAATAAAAGTTTTTATAGTCATACATTTTTGAGTTTTTTTTTATTGAATATAGTCCAACTGGCGTGCACTGGGGAGGGGGGGGGGGGTTGATGGGAAGGCAGTATTTTCCCACACCCCTCTTCTACTCTCTTATGTGCCACGCTTTATCAGGAAAGAAAAAAATAAATTATACTGTTCCCTATAGTTTTTGTCTTGATTAGGTAGTACAAAGTATCAATATTTAAA
Source organism: Acartia tonsa (assembly GCF_053477335.1). Taxonomy (NCBI): domain Eukaryota; kingdom Metazoa; phylum Arthropoda; class Copepoda; order Calanoida; family Acartiidae; genus Acartia; species Acartia tonsa. The sequence goes on from NC_137261.1 coordinate 50,583,979, forward strand.
AAATTCCACAAATAATTTTGATTCCTATATGATGTAATTTAATTTATCTTACGTGATAGATACATCAAATTATCATTATCTACATCCTTGCCTTTTACTATTATTCCTTTATTCGTGATTTCTACCTCTTGATCCCTCCCCTCCCCCCCCCCCCCCGCCGTAAAAAGCAACATTCAAGTGGATATTATTACTTGGATGTTACAACAGATATTCATGTTTTCTAATTAAGGGAAAATCGCAGCGGGCTGAAATAACGATCCACTCCTTCTACCCCATCACTTTCCCTCGTACTGTATGCACAAACTGACCAATAAATGATTTCCATGATAGCAAGCTAAATTAACGACAATTTCTCCCCTGTCATAATATCCACGTACATACTACACCCATTTTGTTATTTGTGCTTTAATTGTTGAAAAGAGTGTTGTGTGTCTGTGTAACTGCCTAAACAAATTATCTTCATGCTGTAAAATGGCATATAATTCTTTTAATTCATATAATTTACATGCAACTGTGTAAATTTCAATTGTTAAGTAGGATATGGTGGGCTGAACTAAAAATTTATTATATTTTATTCCTTAATTTAAGATTTTGTTTATCAGCGTAGCTGCTATATATTTTGTCATCATTTTACTGGTTAATTTTCAGGGATACCTGGTAATCGATATGTAATCACTTGGATGTTGCATCAAATTTTTATATACCTTAATAAAGTGATTCTCTCAGTTGGCTAAAAAAAAACAATACCCTCCATCCACCCCTTTTCCCATTCCCTCCCCTCATACTTGATAAAGAAACTGACCAATAAATGAGGTCCACATTAGCAACCTAAATTTATGAAAAATTTTCCCTGTCAATATATCCACGTATTGTATATCCATTACGAATGTAGATTTAAATTTTGGTCTGAATAATCGTGTTTTACACGTAAATATCTCATTAGATGTGCTTCTATACGGCCCTCCAATGGATATAGAATATACGTGGATATTATGACAAGGGAAAAAATTGTCGTCAATTTAGGTTGCTAACATGGACATCATTTATTGGTCAGTTCGTTCATCAAGTAGGTGAGTAGGGGATTGGGTAAAGGGGGTACATTGGGGAGGGGGGAGGGTTCGTTATGTTAGCTAGCTATAAGTTTCACTTTATTATAGTACATGATAATCTGGTGTAATATTCAAGTATAAATAAATCCACTTGGTTTCCATGACTTTTTTAGAAGGGCAGCTACCTTATAACCTGGGTATGTCCGTCCATCCATATCTCACAACGAAAAGGTATTTTAGCTTACAAGGTTTCGTGATTTTTAGTGAATATTTATTGACGGTTTGTTTAGTCCAAAAATACATAGATTTTTATATTTTTTAAGTGTTGCTACTCTACAATTTATCTCAATTATTTAAAGGGTAACATCTCAAATCTAAATATTGCCTAATATTCTCTAAGTTTATAAAAGTTTATTTTATGAATTAGCTTGTTATTGTTGCCTGACCTTTGGACATAACTGTCCTTGTCGGTATAATAGTCAATTGAATAACATTATTTTGTTTGGCAAAACGAATTTTTGAAAGGATAGAGCCTCTAGAAGCTTCGTCTATAAGGTGGTGAGGGGTCCAGTCAACCCCCTTCCCCTTCCAGTAGACTAGAATTGTCAATTTAATAGCATAGAACTTAAATTTGACTGCCATTAACCAATCCCCACAACACTATTAACCTAACTGAATTTTATCCATTAAATAATCATGCTTAATTACATACAACTTCATAATAAACAAACAAGATTAAACATTTTTAATAGCGGATTGTAAATGTTCACGTAGTTTCCTTACATGAAAGAGGTAGGATATCTAAGTTTCTGTCTATTGCTTAAAAGATGAACCTAATTTTGAAAACTTTAAATCGACATTAACCATTCAAATTACAAATCGACCGACAAGTTCGTCCAAGATTTTTTTGGGGGGAGAGGGTCATTTAGCAAAATCTAATTTTTGTTTCGGGGGGGGGGGGGTCACTTCTTTACCATATTCTAGAACATCCTTATCAATACAATGCTAACAGCTTTGATAGGGAGGTAAGAATTATTGTAGAAATTTAGAAGAAGACCTCAAAAATTGAAGCATGCTTCGATTATTCCAATTTCGAAAATAATTAGAATGTTCTTTGAACGCTAAAGTTATTTATTGAGTAGCCCCATACAACATAAATAACTGTACATTACTCATGTTGATAGAAAAAAGCATCAGGGATCAAAGAATGGGTCAATAGGAGATTAATTAATCATCTCAAAATAAAATGTGCAAAATACTTCAAACTGACTTTTAGCTATTCTTACCAACGAATTAAATCTATACAAAGAGAACGTTGTCTGTTGCTTTTCGTCTTACCGTCTGTCTGTCCGTCTGAAGCTTAAGATCACGGTAACCACTAAACGAAGTAGGCCCTGCTTCAAGGATTATACATCCTGGTCCTGTGATGATTTTAAGTTATTTTCTTAAATACTAGTGGATTATTTCAATTCCCTTTGACCTATACCTTTAACCCTATCTAAATAGGGTCGAAGGGAGTATTCCAATTTGGACCACATACAAAGAAACTATAATGAAACAATTGCCGGTGTTCAACCAATTACGCAAAGAATTAATCAGCAGTACTTCAGGAATACTTGATTATTTGACAATTTTATACTAGAGCCTTTAAAATTTCTGGGTGTTGGGTGTGCAAACGTTTCAAATGGGGTAATTTTGTGTATAATCATTGCGGATGTACATCAATTTATCGGCCATTGTCTTATCCCTTTGAACCCTGATTGTTAATATTTCAAACTGTTGCTTTTGAACCCTCTGCGAAATTGATAGAATATCCAATTGTCTAAACAGCTTAGAAAATAATTGAATCATTTATATGTCTCAACCTATACAGTAAAATATAGGATGCGCCCCAAGTGTTTATTTGGAGGGTGCATTAAAATTTTTAGAATAATATAGCCTAAAACCATCCTTTAACCTATGAAAAGCTTCTCTGTTAAAATGGACAACTCAATCAGATCAGTGGTTAGTAAAATATTACTAACTAGCGGCTGCGCTCCTATTATTTAGAAGCTCTGTATTCAAAGGGTCAGAAAGAGTCTAAAAAATAGCTCAAAACTATCCGAAGACTTAAATCTGGAAATGAAATAGCCTAAAACCATTACGGGACATATTTGAAGGTTATCTAAAATAAAGAAACCAATCATTTCAGTAGTTATTGAGATTCAGACAAAAAACTTTACAATTTTATATAATAGGAAGAAAAGTCATATTAACCAAAAAAATTGCTTGTCATACAAAATATAGAATATCTTTGCATTTAGAAAAATAAAACTAATTCAACTCATTATAAAAATAATAAACATTAAATAAAATAGCCAAAGGGATTTTAAGCTTTTAGATATTTTTTCAGTTTAATAAGATTATAATTGCTACAAACGCCTGAAAAAAAAACTAAAGTGTCCTATTAAAGTTCCCAAAAGCCATAATTATATTACAATTAAACGTTATCAAATTTTTATATCTAAAATAATAAGCACTTACGGAAATCACACATAAATAAAAACCCTTTTTTTCAACCACGCACTGCATTATAATTATAACAAGGATCAATACGTTCACAATAAGCAAAACTTTCTGAAAATATGGTATTATAGCTTTTTGGTTTTATCTTATCATATAAATAAGTAAGGCGCAGCCACTTGTTATATACAAAGAACCCCCAACACTCATTTTAAAGAAAAGTATATATTTCTCAAGAATTCTATAGACCCCGAATACGAAAATGAAAACTTATAGAGTTAAATACTTGTTGATTGGCCTTGCTAGAAAAAGGTTGTGAAGCGCTGGAAAGTGTCATGTGTGACGTCATAAAAATACGTCGAAATCCATTTCTTTTTTTGGGATTTTCCTTTCTTACTTCTAATCTCATCCCTCATTTATAGACGTATTTTCATGACGTCACACATGACGCTTTCCAGTGCTTTAAAGTTATTTAAGCAATAAAGAAGAAAGGGCGAACTCAGTGTACTACAGACCGCTATCCTTATCAACATACCAACATTTCATTCTTGTAAAATAGTTTTGCCACTTAAGATATTCCTGCATTCAAACAAATCCCAATTAAAGTTGGGCTTAGTCAATATAAACCAGCAATATTATAAGGTGTTTAATTAAATCAACTAAGAATTCAAATCATCACATTAGCAAAGTTTTGAATCACATTATTTAAAATAGTAAGGTTTGTTGTTTGTACTTTGAGATCTCACAAAGTACTAATTTGATTGAATTCTCCATTTTTGGGAAGTTCCACATGGGGCAAGGGAAGGTTTTAGAATGTTTCATTTTGAAACTTTTTTAACTTATTTTAACTTGTGCTTGTTTTAGAGTTTTTTAACCCCTCTCTACCCTTTAAACACGAACATTAGGAACTAGATGCGCAGCAAAATAACAATAATTTACATCAAAAAGGTAAAGTGTAATTTAGTAATGATATAAAAATCTACACATGTCAAATGCATGGAGGAAAAAACTAAGGTTCCCGAGCCACAGCCATCTTCAGCCGCGGCTTATATGTAGAAGCCTCATAAATCAGCGTGTGACTTTTGAAGCCACCTTATAAGCAACAATCAGCAAACTTCAATTCAGCCATCCGTCAGCCGCGCGCGGCTTTCTCAGCTACCCAATAAGCCTCACTGTCAGCCTCAGCAACCCGCAGCTTTTTCCAATTATATAATGTAGTAAAGATTTTTTGTCTGAAGCTTAATATCTCAATAACTACTGAATCGATTGGGTTCTCTGGTTTAGGTAAGCTTCGTATAGGTTATGTGATAGTTTTAGGCTATTTCTCCAGCCCCTCTTTGTCCTTCAGAGTCCCTAGACGCTATGGGCGTAGCCGCTAGTTTGTAAAAAAAAGAGAGAATACCAAATAAAAATCTTTTGCCAAAAAGAATGAACGCCGTATCAAAATGTGGCCCTGGGCAGAATTAAATTGTTGATATTTATCAGTCTCAGGAAACATCATATTTGGTGAATTTATCAAACTTGGAATCATTACTAATTATGGATGCCAATTAGAAATATAAATATCTCCCTACTCCCCACCCCCCTCGTCTTGATAACAAGGATAATAATATCCAAATCTAATTATAAAAAGATGCTTTTAAATTTAAGAGAAGATGTTTTTTTCATGGGCAAAAATTCGCAAAATAATTAGCTCAACATTTATAAAACTTTGAATCATTACTAATTTTCAATGTCAATCCTTATAAAAAAGTCTCTGTGTGTGTACCGAAAAATATCGCTAGTTGCTGAACCCATATGGTTCTCCTTTACAGGGTAGCTTAAAATTAGAAATGAACCCCCCATTGAGTTCTATATTGGCCAAGCCGCTAGTTATAAATATAATAACGCCCTATCCCTCCCCCCGCCCCCGTAAAAAAAGGACCAAAATGTCTTACAGTACAGCAAAAGATATAAGAACTGATTTTTATTGATCTACAAGATGAATAATCTCATTTAGAAATTAACATAAAAAATAAAATAGAAAATAAAATTGCGAAATTACCAACAAAACAAGTGACTGACACGTCTATATGACTATATTGTAAAGTTGCTTTGCTCCTAGAAAAACATGAATTAAATTTTTATCTCATAATTCCAAATCTAGTTTTTTAGATCGATGATAAAAATTTGAAAATAGAAAGTTTTTAGGTGTTTTTTTTAGTGAAGTCATACCGCTCATACTGTCTACAGTAATAATAATTACTGTGCACAGTAACAATATTTATACCTGTTTTAGAGAAAATACTTATGATACCTGTAGAGAAGCAACAAAAGCTCCCATGCTAGGCTATGAAGTCATACCACTCATACTGTCGACAGCCACATCGACAACGTCAGCACCAGCCTCAACACAGTTCAACATGGAGGCAACACCTTCAATATAAATTATTTCATTTAGAAAAATAGGAAAAATCAACCTCCCTCCTCTTATTTTTGTAAACAGGTTGAAAATAATTGAGGGGGTAGTTTGGGTTCTAAATCCTGCGGTTGGCCCTAACCCTGCAGGACTGTCGTGTCCCTAGCATCCAACAATCCAACATTTTTACAGTGTGGTGTATATTTTTCAGTTGAAAAGTATCTTTATCTAAATGCTAGCATAAAACATGCACTTGGCCGAAAAACAACCATTGAAATTTGTCGAACCATAGAGAAAACAAAAATAAATTAGATGTATTAAGGTATCTAGAGGACAAACATAGCCAGTGGGCCTAGAGGCCTATTTTGCGCTGAATTTCATTGTTATTCCACCACTTTGCAAAAAGGGAATATTTAAGAAAATAGCTATTTTTGAGTTTTTAGCAGACAAAAAATCAGATTGTTAATTTATCTTATAGGTTTGAAATTGAATTAACCTCCAAGACTGACACATGAAGTCGTTTGTTTTACCTATATCTATGATTTGAATATGTTCTTGATTATTATCTTCAATCCATCTGTGTTAAGGAAATGAACAATATCTTTCTTGTTTATTCGCCAATTTAGAATGTTTTAAAACATAATTTTTTAAAGATTTATGAAGTGTTTAATGAATAACTTTGCTTCTTGTTTGCGATTTAAAATTTTATTAATTTACTCAAAATTTGACGTTCATATTGAATAATATCCCCCATGACTAACTTCAATCTTCCTTGCAAAGCAACACTCTAATAATAATTAGAACCTACTTATTTGAATATTGGTTGGTAGCATCCCATACACCGATTAGTGGTACTCTACCACATTTTTACACCTTCTAGCACCTGAGTTACAACATCAGATGGTATTCTCGCACAAATCGTTCATATAAATACATTATATAATATGTACCTATAATATAAATAATAGTTATAAAAAAACAGTCAAAAGAAGGACAGACCAACAGTCAGAGCAAAGCAATAAAAACTGACAATTTATTAATAAAATGGATAAACAGAAACTATTATACAAGGGGAAAAAATCATTTAAATTGTAAAGAAGAAAAAGCAAACTTAAAGTAGGTATTGAAGAATCTTATACTAACAATGAAATTAATTAGGAAAAAGTCATGAAACCTATAAGTGTTTTTTCAGCTGTCGTTGGGTTGCAACACATTGTAAAATTGACGACCTCTCCGTTTGCTTCCCAAATATTATTTTAGATTTATTTCGCTTGTTGGTTATACTTTATTCCCGGTATTCAGAATCCTCTATCCAAAGCATGAGTGAGAGGAGGTTCAGTTGCGATTAAAGGGAATTTGCCCATTATTGGTTTGTTTCTGCATCCATAAAATATGTTTTCAATTACAGAGAGATGTAAAATAGATAGGCTAAATTTGGTGTACGTGCTAATAAAGCCATTAGTCTTTTTCAAATATATTATACATATTTGGAAACATATGCATATTCTTTAAAATTAATTAGTTATAGAATGCATTCATTGTACATAAAAAAGTAAAATGATGTCTATGTCTATCTGTGTTTAGTTAAGGATTTCGCTAATTCCTTTACAGTGAAGCTTCTTTTAGGTCCAGGGACGGTTTCAACATTTTTTGGGGAGTTATACTTCCTCCCCCCTAAAAAAATCGCCCTTTAAAAAAATAAAACCTTACACAAAAAACATTAATTCATATTTTTAAAACTAATGTATTTCAAAAATCTACCCTGTATCTCACAACTCTGTGGTATGAACTAATTATCAAGATAATAGTTTTAATAATCTACCCTGTATCTCCCTACTCTGTGGTATGAACTAATTATAAAGATATTAGAGTTTTCATAATCTACCCTGTATCTCCCTACTCAGTGGTATGAACTAATTATAAAGATATTAGTTTTAATAATCTACCCTGTATCTCTCTACTCTGTGGTATGAACTAATCATCAAGATATTAGTTTTAATAATCTACCCTGTATCTCCCTACTCTGTGGTATGAACTAATTATCTAGATATTAGTTTTAATAATCAACCCTGTATCTCCCTACTCTGTGGTATGAACTAATCATCAAGATATTAGTTTTAATAATCTACCCTGTATCTCCCAACTCTGTGGTATGAACTAATTATCAAGATATTAGTTTTAATAATCTACCCTGTATCTCCCTGCTCTAAGGTATGAACTAATTATCTAGATATTAGTTTTAATAATCAACCCTGTATCTCCCTACTCTGTGGTATGAACTAATTATGTAGATATTAGTTTTAATAATCTACCCTGTATCTCCCTACTCTGTGGTATGAACTAATTATTAAGATATTAGTTTTAATAATCTACCCTGTATCTCCCTACTCTGTGGTATGAACTAATTATCTAGATATTAGTTTTAATAATCTACCCTGTATCTCCCTACTCTGTGGTATGAACTAATTATCAAGATATTAGTTTTAATAATCTACCCTGTATCTCCCTGCTCTAAGGTATGAACTAATTATCTAGATATTAGTTTTAATAATCAACCCTGTATCTCCCTACTCTGTGGTATGAACTAATTATGTAGATATTAGTTTTAATAATCTACCCTGTATCTCCCTACTCTGTGGTATGAACTAATTATTAAGATATTAGTTTTAATAATCTACCCTGTATCTCCCTACTCTGTGGTATGAACTAATTATCTAGATATTAGTTTTAATAATCTACCCTGTATCTCCCTACTCTGTGGTATGAACTAATTATCTAGATATTAGTTTTAATAATCTACCCTGTATCTCCCTACTCTGTGGTATGAACTAATTATCAAGATATTAGTTTTAATAATCTACCCTGTATCTCCCTGCTCTAAGGTATGAACTAATTATCTAGATATTAGTTTTAATAATCAACCCTGTATCTCCCTACTCTGTGGTATGAACTAATTATGTAGATATTAGTTTTAATAATCTACCCTGTATCTCCCTACTCTGTGGTATGAACTAATTATGTAGATATTAGTTTTAATAATCTACCCTGTATCTCCCTACTCTGTGGTATGAACTAATTATCTAGATATTAGTTTTAATAATCTACCCTGTATCTCCCTACTCTGTGGTATGAACTAATTATCAAGATATTAGTTTTAATAATCTACCCTGTATCTCCCTACTCTGTGGTATGACCTATTTATCAAGATATTAGTTTTAATGAAAATGAATTCTCATTGAGACTAGGTAGAAGGTGAAAGCTATTTTCATTAAGAAATCCCATCTCATCATATTAATTTGGACAAAATTGCATAGAAGGATCTTTCATTATGCAATTGGACCACAGCCGTCCCTCCCTTGGATATTTTAATGAGACCATAGCAAGCTGCCTTTTTTAAATATATGTAAAACAGAAATTAGAATTGCTTGTATATAATACTTTATCAATAAACTAAAAGCCTCTAGGGGCACTTGAGGGGGAGTGGTTAAAAGAGTATTCAGGGGGAGGGGGGCAATTTTTAATTTGAGGGTGGATGTATCCTCTTAAAAATAGATAAAAACCTTCCCTTGGCCTATGAGAAGCTTTTCTGTAAAGTAGAACCATTTCGGTTCAGCGGTTAGCGTGATCCTACGGACAAACAAACAGACATCCTGTTACCTTATTATAAGGATTAACGATCAGGTGGTCTAAAAAAGTAAAACTTCCTAGAAAATTTTTTGCATTGCATTGTATATACTTACCATAAAATGCATTCCTTTAAAATAAGTTTTCTCTTAAATATTCGCGATTTTCTTAATATAAGAGTTGGTTGCTATCGGGACAAAAAGAATATTTAAAATCAATTATGAATTAATAGAAAACCATCATATTACATAAAGATAAAGTATCTTTACTTACTAGAATATTAATATTTTAATTTAACTGTACATTAAAAAAGGAAAAGCAAAAATGTTGTCCATTACTTTAAAGTTTTAGACCATTGTGAACTGTGTGTAAGATAAATCTGAATATGGCAAGAAAAAGATTGAATCATGAGTTATATATTTTATGCGGCTATTAAGCCATAATTATGATTAATTACAGGCATTATGGAATAATCTTGCCAACTTGGGGGGAGGGGGTGTCACCCATGGAATATATTGAAGGGGGGGCACAGTGGGATTTTTGGTCATTTTTTAAATTTCCTCAATTTTGAGTTAAATGTCCCAGGGGCTAGTATTACCATTCAAAAGTTTCCATGCAACAGATATTTTTATATACTACAAAATTAGGCAAAATACAGCCGTTTTGCTGAACGTGGTCAAAGGAATATTTTTAAAAAGTGAATTTTTTCATTAAAATCATCATACATTGCTTTTCCTACTTTTTCCTAGAATAAATTGGTGTAAAAATCTGATTAAATGATATGTAACAATATTTCATTGATATATACAGATGTTTCTACTTTAAAATGCAAAGAAAAATAAGAAAAGTTGTCATAAATCTGTAATTTAAAATCCAAGAACACCTAATATTGCATCTTAAAATAACATGTATTTTTTACGTTTAAAGGTTTTTCTCACTTGGGGCTACGAGGTGCCAAAAGTTATTTAGGCCCTGATTAAATTCAAGTATTCATAATTCAAGATTAGTTCTTAACTCTTGGCACCTCGTAGCCCCAAATGAGAAATCCAGCTTAGAAAATAGATACTGTGAAGTTGTATTAATATAAATTAAATACCATTATGAGGTCAAACTACTAAAAATTCATATAATTTAATAACACACATATTTAATCTTTAAAGGTTACCTTTCCGTTTTTAATAGCGAAGCTATTCTGTAAATGATACGTCCGTCTGTCGGTACATATGTCCGTTAGAAACATTATTAGGGAAAACGTGAATTTCTCGGCTGCTATTTAAAAGACTTTATTACCATACTAAGAAGCATCCAGATTATAATTTACTAAGTCCTTCAGTCTATCGGTAATGGTCTGACAACCAGTTGATTTATATTTGAACAAGGATGACAACATTCATAAAAGCAAAGCTCTGAAACGGGGTGACAGACAAACATTAACTCTTGTGGAGCGTGAATATGTAAAATATATATAAATAAGTCTTATCAAAATTTTGCCTAAATTTGTTGCAAAAGTTCTTAAATATAAAATACTGTTTAAGGGTATACGGACATTGTTAGGAATTGATTATAGAGATGCTTCGCTTATAATATTGTACTTATAATATAATTTAAAAATCAACATAAACGTATGGACATTCTGGTAATGATTATAGGGTTGATACGCTTTACAGAACTAATACAGGAATCAATAGAACAATTCTAACATGCCTAAGTTAACGAAAAGCTAACGTTACGGACGCAGGGACGTACGGACTGACCCTAATTATAGAAAAGCATCGCTGTAATTTTAGATAGACAGCTTTTTTTTGGGGGGGGGGTAAAGATTTACCTCCCCAACTAACGTCTGCGTAACTAACGTCTGCGCCCCTAGCATTTAGGGTATTCGAAGGGATATAGAAGGGCAGAAAAATAGCTTAAAACAATACCCAGGCTTATTTATAAAAATTAAATAGCCTAAAACCATCCTATAAGAAGCTTCCCTCTAAAGAAGAACCATATCGGTTCAGTGGTGAGTGAGATCCTTCGCTACACACAAAAAAGCTTAGTACCTTATATTATAGGATATACTGAAAACATATATACAGGGTGCGCCACATAAATCCGGACTTTTTTTAAACGACCATAGCGCCAAAACTACTTGACCAATCAGGATGTTTGACCCCACTATAAAAAGCTTAGGTAATGACCTTTTTGCCCATGAAAATCTTTGGACGATGGAGGACGTGTACGCCGAGCTGGCCGCGCATATGTTCAACAAGGCATATTCGAATTGTGCAGATAGTTTACCGTGTATTTATGACTTGGGCCTACTAAATCTGACCTCAGCCCATCTGTAGGTGAGATGGACTAATGAAACTTGCTGGAGATACTATCAGATACCTAGTGAAAACACTAGAAAAGACTAGGGCTCTCTATCCCAGCTGACTTGGCTGAGGTACTCCGACAAAGTGGATCATGGTAGATTTTAAGATGTCAAAAACGTCAAAAATCTTGAAAATTTCTCGGTTCTTGACTTCAGGGGCCCATATAGAACCTTAAAACTCGTTTTAGACTATATATTGCGCTGATAACCCTATCTTAATCTTCATGCCATTTTTAAAAAGGTATAAAACGTTGTTATAGCTTTTCTGTGGCCCAAATGAGAGCCGCCGTGTCAAAGGGTAGCTTTAAAGATGGTTAATATGGATCCTTCGGTTACTCAAGTCCTTATGGAGATGTGGCCTCCCAGCAGCCCCAATCTTAATCCAATAGACTTTTGGGCCTGGAGCGCCATTAAAGCTTGAACCAATAGACACGCCCATATCAAAAAGACCTCTCTCATTGCTCTTATCATGGAGAACTTTGCCGGCTTGAACAGGGACATGGTGAACAAGGTCGGCGGGCGGTTCAGGGGGCGGGTAGAGGCGGTGATTGAGACTGGCGGCGATTTTATTAAATAATCTAATAGTCATATACCTAGGTTGCTTCCCAGTTTTATAAAATTCAATAAAATCTTTTAAATTGACGATTTTATGTTTATTTGTTTAAAAATAAGAAAAAGTCTGGATTTATGTGGTGCACCCTGTACAATGATTATTATGAAATAGTTTTAGTAACAAAGCTGCTCAATTTTTATAAATGTGCGTATGTCTTCCTTTCTGTATTTCTGAAACATTTAAATTAAATTTGATTTATAAGCCACTATTTTTTTCTGTCTGTCCTTTAACTTTGTTTGAAATACTTAATTTATATTGTTCTTTCCTTTCAATGGCCTTGGTTTCTAAATTTATAGTAGTTCCTAAATCCACTTTCATTTACTGTATTACTAAAATTTTCCATCCAACTATTAAAATTTTAAAATAATAAGGATGACAACATCCATCAAAGCAAAGCTCTGAAATGGTGGGACAAACGAACATTACCACTTATATATAGATTGTCATAAATAATCAGAGCATAAATGTATAAAAGTTGAACAGAAATGTAAGTAAATTTGTTGAAAAACTTAATAATTACAGGATAATTACAAAACAGTTAAAAATTCCCATGTTAAAAGTGGACATTCTGGTTATGATTATAGAGTTGCTACACATTCTAAATCGTACGTAACTACTACAGGAATCACCATGCAAAGTATGATAAGTTTGATAAGACATTTCTAACATGCCTATATTAACGAAAAAAAGTTATCCGTTCCAAACAGATTGACAGACGTACGGACGGACCCTAATTATAGAAAAGCTTCACTTTTAAAAAAGATTTTACAATATAATAAGGATGACAACATCCATAAGTAATAAAGCACCAAAAAACTTGGCATAAACAAAAAGGCAACTTGAGTTATAAAGACATAAAAAGAGAGAGATAATATGCAAAAACTCTTTTGAAGCATGACAGATAAACGGACAAGATAATGTATAGATTAGATGCACATATATTTTAGCTGTGAAAATTACATTTTCCCCATAGCGTTACAGACTGATATCATATGTTATATTTTTTTTAATGTTTAAAAAGTCATATTTGATAAGTAATAGCAGATATTAAAAGAAAACGATCAACAAGGAAGTTAAAAAAAAAACTTTTGTATAAGTAATACCACGATACATTAAAAAAAACTCTTAGATATTCTATAATATAAAGTAGTAAGATTTTTTTGTCCAAAGATTAAGATTTCAGTGAATACTGAACCGATTGTATTCTCTAAATTAATCCTGTGTTGGTTTTATGCTAATTTATTCTCAAATTTAAGACTTGGGATGGATTTTGGCTATTTTTCTAGCGCTTCGCTGTCCCTAATAAAAGGCCCCTGGACTCCAGAAGAATAGAAGAATATTTTTACTATAAACATCATTACTTAAAATCAGTATCGAATTGAGAATGCATATAAAATCTTGAACATCACATTTTTTTCCTATTTTGTATGGTGTATGTTTGCAGGGCTCGGCAGCCTGTATACCTCAGGGAAACCATTTACAATTTTAAATATCAACTGAAAGTTTGAACCTGACCCAAGTATAACAATCCCTCTTATCAAAAATCTTTTAAAGCATCAAAATAGGTTTTAATTTACGGCTTAGTCACAGCTAATGCGCAGCTGCCGAGCCCTGTTTACTATTTATTGATAACTTAGAATAATATATTATGTATATTAATCATATACACCTTAAAAACTCTCCAAAAGTTTTAATTGAGGTCTCAGTCGATGTTAAAATAATTTTTTTTTAATATGAATAATTTCAGAAATTTCGAACTTTTAACTATATGAGTAGATTAGTTCTAGGGACATTTTTCTTATATAAAATCACAATAATATGTATATAATATGTTATATTACATAAGCTATAACCTGTATATGAAAGGTTTTAACTTTATTTTTAGATGAAATAAGCTTTTGTTGGTATTTGTGACTCATAAAGTTAAAAAATCCCCAAAACAGCCAAAAAACCCACTGTGGGGGGGGGGGAGGAGAGACTTGATCCAAATTTACTTTGGGGCTGCACCTTTGACCCAACATAACGCCTGTGATCGCTTTCTTGAAAAATTTGCATAGCTTTATTTTTTACATGCCCTTTAAAGGTAGAAAATTATCAAGCAATTTTTGTGAATAATTAATTATGTGTTTAAATAAATTAATGCAACAAATATTAATATCCTTTTTTATAAAGTAGTACGTTTTTTTTAAGCTTAGTTTTAAATAACGAAAGAACTTTATTTAATTTAATTCTACTTTATAAAGAGTCTTCATATACATTTCAGGTTCCAGGGAGGTTTTAGACTTCTTTCTGCACCCTTTTTATCTTTTTTAACAAGAATTATTAGCTCAACAAAAGTACATACCTTTCAAAGAGTTTTCAATCTAAATAATGCATATTTAAGAAAGTAGCCACCGAAACCCAAATATGAAATTTGCAATCACCTTTAAGAAATATGCATAGACAGCGAATTTATTAGGTTATCATAAATTTTCTAGTATGGCTTCGAAACCGATTAATATCATCTGGATTAGAAATGGTTTTCAGTCATACTGAAAAATCATGTATAACATTGTATTACAGAGAATTTTCCACGAATATTAAAATAAAAATCTTTAAATTAACACCATTTTTCTTATCCTGGGCTGTAGGCCCCTCAGGGTTAAAATCTTTATTTTTTTTATATTTTAATTGCCAAGGAAAACTGTCTACAATACAATGCGATAAATAACTATATACTTATGACTATTTGCACAATCTGTAAAATGATAAACAAATGGATATAGAATATACGTGGATATTATGACAGGGGAAAAATGACGTCGCTTTATGTTGCAAACATGGACATCATTTATTGGTCAGTTAGTTCTTTCGATAGGAGGGGAGGGGATGCGGCAAAGGAAAGAATAAGGTGTGTCGTTATTAGAGCCAGCTACAAGTTTCATTTTATTATGAAAATCTGGTGCAACATCCAAGTAATATGTAATATATCGATTTGCAAATCAAAGTTGCATTGATTCTCTTTTATGTATATTTAAATTTAGATTAGAATAAAATTAATGTGTAAATTTAAAACAAATTTCTGTAACAAAGTCATGAAGTATGGAGGCAATCTTCCATTTTAACAAATTACTGCCAATCCCTAAATTAATCAAGTTATATGCAAAGAGTGGGTAACGTTGGCTCCGAGTTTTTTAAAGTGGGCAATATTATCAAAATTAGATTTCCCATCGACTATTTACTATTTTTTTTATCTTGTCAAAGTTTATATAATTTTAATCACTCTATAACAAGTAATTTGTCAATTTGTATTTTGACAAGTCACTATAGAGTAGCTATAATTTTACAAGAAACCTAAATAATATAACAAAATTAAAATTATACAAAATATTTGAATTAATCAACATATTATCATGAACAAGGAAGACAACATCATTGAAAATCATGCCTAATCGCTTATGAATCACCATTATGAAAGCAGATCATGTAGACAGTTTGTATTAAAATATCTAAGTATTGCATCTAAAATATCTTATTGTGAGGAGTCGTCGTTAAAAGTTTTAAAACGATGGGATTTAGAACTAGAACTATCTGTTGCGGATCTACGGACGGGCTGACCCTAAATATCGAAACTCTTCGCTCTTTAAAAGAAACTTATTGAAAATTTGTATACAAAAACATTTATTTCCATGACATTGCATGTTCAAGTGAAAATAACCCTGGCATTCTTTCAGGCATATGGCATATGCTAAAAAGAGTTTGCTTCTAAGTTTTTCACCATGTTCCAAACATCACCTTTTTCTTGAAAACTAGAGGACCCACCCCTGAAACCTTCAGTGGCACAATAAAAAATATTTTTTGTGCATTTATTTTTCTTGGGGTGATTTTTCTTAATTTAAAGGGGTCATCAGTCATCGCCGGTTGGCCACGCACAATGGTTCTCCATTTTTCTTTGGATTTGGCCTTTTGTAGGATTTGAAGGGGTACCCTCCCCAAAATAGGTATAGACCATCCCTGGACCAATGGGAAGGAAAACCATATAAGTTCAGTGGTTATTAATGCCCTTCACTACAGAGAGAAAAATACATGTAACTTTTATAACAGTTACAGTCTGTTATAAAAATGCGGCACATTTTGTCTGAACAAAGATCATATTTTATTTACGCAATTGGGATTTTTTGAACCCCACTGTAATTGTCCCTTGTCCCTGATATAAAACTAAATAAAGCATAACCTCATTATTATTATTTAGGCACATGTGTAAGACCACACACAACCCCACACACACTCACACACAAAAAAAAACTTACACTCACATATATATATACACACACATGCACACACTTACACACACACACTCATACACACAAACAACAATAATAAAGCATATCTTTATTTCATAATGTGCAATTCGGAAGCTACCTTCAAAGGTGTCTTCCTAAAACCAATAGCCAATTTAAACAAATTAACATTGTGTTTACATCATAGATCCTAAGGTATGTGACAATAGATGATAAATTTATGTATATAACCCAAAATTATGATAAACATAAGTAGAAAAGTAAGGACACATATCTAGTATAAATATCTAAAGATTTAAAATCGACCAATGGCAGATGAGTCTATAAACTTAGATTAGCAGTGGGATTTACAGGTTATTTCCATTACTTCCTGGTTGACACACAATTCAGCTATTAAAAACTGTGATCTTTAAGTATGGCTGAGAACCGGTTCTAATCCAGCGGAAACTTATGAGATTAAAAGCCATACTGGAAAATAATTTGCCCGATGTGAAAAATTTGCAATATTTGTTTGATTTACCCTTCTGAATAAAAATGCCATCTAATGGTAGCTTCGCAATTTGTATTTAGCTCCAAGATGGGATATGGAACTTGAAATATTTACTTTCATTTTAACAGATTTCAATGTTAAACTAAGATCCTGCTATTATATCAACACAAATTTTACTCCAGAGTTACATGCTTTCTGTGAAGTTGTTATATTATTACTTTTTGTACATATATTGTCGACAAAAATATTTTATGTTAATAATAAATAAAAGATTTTACTTGGGTAAATTTTAAAATATTTACTTTCATTTTAATAGAGAGGGTTTTTGCAGAGATCTAAAGGGATAAGACAATGGCCGATAAATTGATGTAATTTCCCAATAATGAATTTAAAACGTTCCTTTCTTAACAATTAGTGGTTGAAACGAAAAGAACACTCAACTTAATGAACCAAACAATAAAATTTCTACAGAAATTCCCAAAGTTATGAAACCAACGAATAAGAAAATATTATTATAAAAGTTTGAGGACTAGTGTAAAGTTCCTGCCTTTTGTTTGTCCAAGGAACGCTGCTACAAATAGAGTTACGACACAAACCCTTTACTTCAAAATATTTACTTATGGTGTATTATTTGCCAAGAGAGGACCAGATTTCTGCACTACCTCTCCCATTTTGGTGATACTCAATATTTTGGTCCGTAGGGTGGTTCTTGCCTCGAAAAGTGTTGAAACAAATTTTTATAGTCCCTGGATGTCTAAATATCTTAATTATCTATTTTAAACATAAACATTTTTTTATTAAAAGGAATAAAAGTATATGAGTTAATTTTAGAAAGTTAAAATTATTTTACCATCAACTTTCATCTAGATTTAATCTAGAATGTAATAGTAGTTGAAATTGTTTGCAAATTATGCGAATATTTGTGTAAAAAATTTAACATACGGTGCCCATTTGTAATACAGACATTATCTTAATTTTAAGAGTTATGAGAGCTAGAGTGACATTTGCGCATTTTTCAAGCTATTAATACATTATTAAGAAAAATATAACTAACATATTTATCAGGGATCTAAAGAGATAAGACAATAGCCGATAAATATATGTACATCCCCAATGATGACAAACAAAATTAACCCTTCTTTAGATATCAATTAGTGGTTGAAACGTTTGGACACTCAACGTATTAAATCAATCAATCAAAATGCAATAAAGGTCCCCAAATTGTCAAGCTGACGAATAAGAAATCGTTATAAAACTTTGAGGACTAGTGTAATAAATTGCCTTATGTCCCCTCCCTCCTTTCATATTTATAGCACAATTTTGATATAAACTTACCAGCTTACCATTAGAAAATGTTATAAGAGAAATTATTACACAATAGTTGCATGTAATTATTTTCAATGATTTTGAGTAAATTGTTGGCAATGTTTTAATACATAGATAATGTTTATATCCAAGAAATTAATTAACAAGAATTAAAATATCCATGAGGTTGTTGTTATGCATATTTATTTACAATTTACAACCTTGTAATAAAGTAACAGGATCTCTGTCTGTCTGTCTCTCTGCCTGTACCAAAGGATCTCGCTAACCGATGAACCGATATGGTTCTCATAAATCCTGGGAAGGTTTATACCTATTTTAGGGGAGGGTACAACCACCCTTCCAAGAGAATACATAATGAAAATACAGAAATAAAGTAGTTATTTCTTTCTTACGGACATAGGAATCGGACGTATATTTGAAATTTATGAGCTGCTTCGCTGTTAAAATGGAAAATTCACAATCTCATCAGCATTTATTTTAGGGGACAAATCGTATAAATTATTGTGCTTATTTTCAATTTTCATAAAATAAGTCCAGAAGTTCGTTCTCTAACAAGTAATACCACAAATATGACTCTAGTATATTATTTGTCCCTATAGAGTAACCATATGTTCCTCATAGCTTGAAAATAATAATGTTATCCAACTGAAAACCACTTTCACTTACTAATTCTAATCCTTTGCAACCAACATTTTATCAGGAATTAAATGATAACTAAAATTTGTTGTTACCTAATATAAAATTAAGGTTTAAATTGAAGTTTTTAAAAGTAAATAGTTTGTTCAGCTGATTGGTCCGTCCTTCGGACTGTCGGTGAATTATTGATTTCAAAAGTCAAGAATTTTCAACAAAAAATTTTAAGAAACGTTTTTATTTTGAAGTGCTGAAAGGAATGAATGATCCTCCCACAAACCCTACCCCCTCCCCATCCTTCCCTAAAGCCTATCCAAGAAATAACAAAACGTAAAACCAACCTTCAAAAAATAGCTCAAAGGAGTACAACCCCCCCCCCCTCACTTGTTCAAATTTCTTGATTCGTAAGTTACACAAAAATGTGAAACATACTCCTCCAACCCCCTCCCCCCATCCATTCAGGGGGAACCAGTTTTGGCCCCTCCTTCCGCCTTCCCTGGAAGAAATAATAAAGTCCATAAGTCATGAAAATTTACAACCATTTCATTATAAAAATTTTAACAATTTTATGGAATAGGTTGCTATCCTCTTTCCCCTGACTTTACACTTTAAATGCAAAAATGTAAACAAGGCATTTTTATACCTTCTCTCTTGGGGCTCTACACTCACTTTTTAAGCAGCGTAGCTTTTCTATAACTGGGGTATGTTCGTTTGTACATCAAAGACAAGAAAGATATTTCAGTTTTTAGTAAGTTATTTAGCATTACTTTAGGACATAACAATTTACAGCATAATGACGTGAGATAAGATGCTATGATATTTCATCAATGATCACTTTTAATTAATTAAGATTTAAATTTTTCTGGTGCCAATATAATATGTTCTTTTGCATTCTTATCAAGAAATTTGAAGCTTCGCTGCAATATGGTTTTTATCATCCTTGTTGTTGATAATAGGGTTTTCATAGCGGTGAAATCTTAAGATTACACTTAAATTATATATACATGTTCTAAATTATACATACATCATACTTTTTATGAAAGTTAAATATGTAATAGTAGCATGTGTAGTAGATTGTAGTTACATGTTTAGCTTTAAAATTATGTAGTTATCATGTAACTTAAAGTACTACATTATAAAAGTGTATTCTAACTTTGTAGAAGCGAAGCTACCCTATAATTCACTTTCTCTGTTCGTCTGTAACGCTATTAGGGAAATGAAATTTTCCTGAGTGCTATTAAAGATATACAGCTGAATTTTTAGTAAATACTCCTATGATATATGCACATATAATCTATATATTGTTTTGTCTTTCTGTCTTTCGGTCATGCTTTATAAGATGTAAACGTTTTTTTTAAAGGTTTTGTAATTTTCTTTAAGATTTTGCATTTTCTCTTTTTTATTTTTCTATGATATGAGAACTGAACAAATGCTCTATAACTCACTTTGCCTGTTTGTACACTTAAATTTTTGTTCTTTGCTAATTATGGATGTTGTCATCCTTGTTTAGCTTGTACTTTTTATAGAGAAATGTAGAGAAAATTTCTTCTAGTTTTAAAATAAAGGAAATACATTTGGTTTGTTTAAAAAAAACTCAGCCAAATTTCAAAGTCCCATCTAAACAAATATGTCTGAAGAACAATTAAGGATATGATTTTGCATTCCATCTTTATCAGTATATACTCCTTATCCATTTATGGGTAGGTACAATTAAGAATATGAAATTCACTACTGGAATATATTTGAACACAACAATTAGTCAGGTTATTGAGCGTTTTATTTATTAGTAGTGGTTGCGCCACAACATTTTGTAAGGGAGAACAGTAACTATCCTAAATAATCCAAAAAAATTAATTTTAAAAAAATGAATAATTTTTAAATTCTCCAATGACTAATTATAGGCTTCCCTAAAATGGAGAACTCAATCGGTTCAATGGTAAGCGAAATTATTACGGACAAACAAAAAGCTTTCTACTTTATTTAGTAGCATAAATAAATTTCTGCTTATATTTTAAATTCTTTAAAATCCATTTAGGTTTGTCCCAAATAATTCTCAGCGAATAAAGATAATGAAAATTATACTAAAGCTAAAGAAGTTGTATCAACTTTTTTGCTTTTTATTTAAGATAGCTAGCCGGTTCTTTCAGTAAGTAGTAGATGTAAAATTTTTCATAGAATTCAGATATGCAATCGGTTTTTTTTTGTAGACCTCTTATTTTTTAAGTAATTTAAGTTTTTTAAAAAAATAATTAAGTCAGTTTTAAGGTACATAAACGCAACAAAATAAAAGAAGAAAATGGCCAGTATGAACAAAAATAGTAAGATCTTTAATTTGACACCTTACTTTTAAAATTCTGTTGAGTAATTATTGAAAAAATCTATTTTTTTAACCGCGGTTTAATAAAAACTTTAGACCTAAATATTTTCTCAAACAGGCATAAAAAACATGGGTTCATATATACCTTTAGAATCAGAAAAATATTACGAATCTATTCTAAGCAAAATTGAAAAAGTTTTATAAAACTAAAATAAAAAAATAAGTTTATTTTAAGAATCATAATTTTCGGCTTTAAAGGGTTAGCTTAAACCAAACCTGAACAAAACCTAAACAAAAGACAATGCAATGTAGCAGATATTTTTTAAACACAAGAAACAATAATGTATTTTTAACTGCATTGTTTTGAAGTTTATAAACAGACTGATGCATATTTGTTCATAATTTTTCATTCTTTACATGTTCTTTAATATCACTATATTTATTGTAGTGACGTATGAGGGGATGTACAGACAGACCGGAATACGAGTATAGAGTAGCTTCGATACAATTAAATATCAATAATATAACAAAGGTATTTTTAAAAAATACAATATTTATTAAGCAATTAAACTGGTTAGAATAGGCAGATTAATGGGATTATTATTATAGGATATATTTAATATGATATCAATTAAAGGCTTGGACGTCTCGTTTTCTGTACAGAACAGAAAACCACGTGCACAGGAATATGGGACTAAGACTGTCGACAACCTAGCATATAGGTATACAGTCTACCAAGTGCAAGCTGATGGAGAGATGTTCTCACAAGGCCTGCATAAAATCAACTAGCCCCTCAACACAGCAGGATGGAGTATAGTGGCGGTTACAAGTGGAGGTCTGACTCAGCCAGAGAAGTATAGGAATGTGGACAGGGATGGAGATGCATAAACTTGGATGGTGAATACCACACTCGCCTCCTTCTGAGGGAATATGAAATATTCCCTCACAGTTGACCTGCACGCCTGCTTCTGCGGGTTGCTGTTGTACTCGCAGGTTCTTCGATTGCGGCCATAGCCCTTTTTACGATATCAACAGGATTGGGTTCTGAGGAAGTAGGATCTTCTGGAGCCGCTGGAAGCTCTGGAGCAACAGCATTCTGGAGGGCCAACACGCCCTCGCAGGGAGCCATGGCCACTGGATCTTCAGAGACAGCGCCAGCCTGCGGATTAACAGGCAGATCAATTCCAGATGGAAAGAGCTCACTGATTTGAGCATCGAGCTCTGTGTCACTGTTTTCCTCTGCAGGATCCAGGACCTCGGGATTGCCTTCTCTATCGGTGGGCCTGTACTCATCAGAGCACTCAGAACCGCCATAGTGGGAAACCAGCTCAACTCCATCATCATCTGGCCGGGATACGTCCTCAGCGGGAAGGGATGCCTCTATGGTTGCCACATTCTGCCCAGGTACATTCATAATATTACAACGAGTATTAATATATTTAATTACCCTGTCAGAGTTTTGGTCCAACAATCGACTAGTGGCCTCAATAACAGTGGTCATTCGTGATTTTAACTCAACGGTCGAGTCCTCAGAGACAGTGCGAATTTTTTCGCGCAACGTTTTGCGGTTCCGCAGTAATTCTGTGGAAATTTCAATAAGGCGCTTGCCATGTTGTATATATGCTTTCTCAACGAATGAAGCATTGCTAGCAATTTTAGATTCCAGGCTTCTCTGGAAGGGGAGAAGAGCTTCCTCCATTGCTTCTTTTACGGTGGAGGATAGGACTTTTTTCCATTCCTCAGCAGTCACCCAAAAAGCTTTAGGCTCAATTTTGCTTTCTGCTAATGTCTCTTTCTTTTTAGGGGGTAATGGAGGCGGTTGAGTTTCCACCTTAGCCTTCTTGGCTGCTGGGCCGCCGCTGCCTGTTGGTGTTGGCGGACGTTTTTCTACCACTTTTGGGGCTGATTTTACGGCGACTACCTCTAGTTCAGGTGAGGCACTACGTTTTGGTGGCGATTCCACCCGATTTTTTTGCGGTTCCCCTCCCCTATTTTGTTCCATTAGAGGCCTGGCCCTAGGCCTGGCTTTATCGGGATATTCGTTGGCCTCTAAATTTTTAGCCTGCCGCAATTTTTCTTGCAATTCAAGGAGTTCCTTTCGAACATCTTTTCCCGCGGTGCGGTAGACATGGATCGATTTTGAGACACATTGAAGTTCACTGAGGTTTTCAGGGTTGCGTGGCGGTTTTACTCGAGGCTGATACCTGTTCTCGTCAGGTTCATAGTAGGCTTCCTCAGGGCCGCCCTGGGGATAGCCATGATTGCTGTCGTAATAATAGTCCTCTTCATTGTAGAAGGGTGCCTCTTCATATCCTCGACGGTATGAAGAGTGACCGGCCCCATGGGAGTGGTGGAAACCCCTTGAAAAATTCCGCCTGGGATATCCTAAAATAAAAATAATAAACTTAAAATTAAGGGTCATTAATTCCTTATACCGAATAAGGAAATATTTTTACAAAGACGACCTTTAGGGACGACAATCTTATAGGTATATATGTCTGTTTACAGGTCGTCCGTTTTTTGGAGATTAGTTTTCCCCATTATTTGTAAAATCCCGTAATTCATGTGTTTCACTCGTACCTCCTGCTTTGTACGCGTGAATTTTGGTGCAGGCTAATATATAGATGATAAAAGCGACGCATAATAGCGACCCTATTCCTGTAAGGATGGCTGCTACTACAAGCACTATATGATACCAAGTACTAGATAGAAAATCAACCACCTTATGATACGTTTGAATAAACCAGGAGTCGGTTATTTTTACTTCAAAATTATTGGAGTCTGCGGCAAGTTGGCTGAGGTATAATTCCTTGGCACTTTCTGAGAAATTAGTTTTTTCTAGGCTTTGCCAAGAATGATAAAGAAATAGGCTAATCGGTTTATCCATAAGATATTGGTTTACATTTAATATTTGCATACCCTGCCCTTGATTCCCAAGGAATTTTCCTTGGTACAAATGTAAGAAAATTGGATTTTCGGAACATTTAGTCGGAGTTAAATGGGTGGTGTTAACCAATCTGCGTGAAAATGGTGATATCCCCATAGTCTTATTATTGATTGAAACCGAGAAATGATCCACAAAACAGGGTAAATTTTCTCCCAAAGAAACATTGATTTTAAGGTTATCGCACTGTATTACCAGATCCAGTTCACCGAGCGCCCTAACTAGTTTTTTACGATGGGTCTGAATACTACTTTTAGACAGAAAGTGGTTCTGTAAACAGCGAGTTTCGGGGACAATTAATTTACTATATTGTTGGTAGGAATAGAAAATCTCTAGTGGTAACATGTCATCTTTTTCCTTAGCGTTTAAAAGTGGGAAATATGGTTTTACAGAGTTTGTGAACCATACCATTAAGTTATCAATATTAGTTTTGTAATAAGATAATTCGGGAATTAGATTTTCAAAATGTTTTTTATCTTTAAGTTCCAACGCTAGCGTAATTTGGGGATCGATCACTAGATATTTTTGGTCACCCTGTTCTCCTTCAAATGTAAACAATGAAATATTAAAGATGTCTACCGTTCGCCAAGGAGAAGTGAATTTTTGTGCGTTATCAGATTTATCATCCGAGATAATTCTATCGTAGCCTATTCTAAGATTGTGATCTAGACAATTGTTTCCCACCCAGTGACTGCCCAGGTAACAGCCCGCTTTTGTTTGTAATAATTCAACAGGCTCAGCCTGGACCCCTATTTGTTTTTCCTCAAATGTCCCAGGGATAAAAATGCCGTTAATGGTTACGCCGTGTCCCTCGCAGGCGGGGTCGATGCCGTTAAGGAGGTCGTTAGGGTAAGTAAGCGTCCCGTTTACCAGGAAACGCGTGTATGACATCTGGTGTTCATACACTGAGACTGATTTTCCTTCAAAGTTAAATATTTTAGTTTTGGACATGGTGTAACAGTCTTCATAAGTTACGAGGCTCGGTATCTCCACACGTGCTGGAGCAGCGAGGTGGATGTGACTATATCTGCCACAATACCAGTAATGAGTACTGGTTCGGAGATGGCAACGAATTCCAGGTATAATTTTTCTTTCAACCTTTTGAAGTAGGTGAAATTGTTTTTGTTCAATATTGGTAATATTAAGAAACGCAGCGCATTCAGAGATTTTCAAACGCGGGTTTTCGTTTGCTGCACATTGAGTCGCATCTATTTGTATTATTTCGGACGCATTTGATTTTGCCAAAATAATAAAAAGCCCCAAGAATCCCAAAATAAATTTACCTCGAGCTCCTGGTGCCTTTGCCAAATGATGCTGCATTTTATTTTTATGCTTCTTGTTTTTCTCTGAAATATGTTAATTAGTTAGTTTTAACATATATATTTTTTTTTTGTTTATTTTCGTTATTATACATACGTAGATTAAGCTATATACATTTGCCACCTTGGTTTTATATAATTATACATTTTATATACATTTTATTTCTTCCTTTTAATTGGGTTATGCAGTCCGATTTGGACATGTATGCGGTTATCCCCCCCTTGTGACCTAGTTTTTCTTTCTTCTTCTAATATATATTTAGGTACTATGCTTTGTTTGTTAACATTAATAACCTTTTCAGGGCTGGATTGTTTGGGTCGTTGTGCGAAGAAAGAAGCCTCGGACGGGACGGTTTCTTCCAAGAAACTATTTTCGACGTGGATGTTAGGACCGGATGACCGATCTGCGCCAGGGGGTTCTTGGTCTTTGGGCTGTGGCTCAAATGGTGAGTTTTTTTCCATTATATCCCCTCCCCCATCACAATCCACCTCCCCCTGGGGTAAGTCCTGACTAATTTCAGGGTTTTCTTCTACAAAATCGTCACTATCGTTATCTAGGTAGGTAAAATCGTCGTTTTCCATACCTTTATTATCGTTTATTTCGGTTTGTCCGGTATTATCTATGGTCAATGTTATTTCCTCAGACGGGACAATTTCCTCAATTGGAAAGACGTTAAAGGAAAGTGTTTCCCCCAATAATTCTACTTTAGAATCTATTTTTCGTATTTTATCTCTACTAACAACTTGGTTAGTTTTTATTGGATTTGATACAAAGGGACTGAGTTCAAAAAGGGCCTCTGAGAATTTTTTTGTTACAATAAAAGGACCCCCATAGAAAGATTGCAATTTTTTACTGACCCCTATCTTGACTAGGTTAAAAAAAGCAAAGCATACGTCGTTAACGAAAAGGGGAGATGAAGCCTTTCTAGATTTATTTTGAAACTCTAAATAGATTTTAGATTTTTTGGAAACCTGTGCAATAATTTCTTCCAAATTTTTTAGGTAGTTTAAGTAAGACCTGCAATCAATGTCTTGCCTTTTCTGCAGGATTGGAGAAAAGAAATCGAGATTGAGAGTTGGTTGTCTGCCGAACATAAGGTAATATGGCGTATACCCCGTTCTTCTAGACGTACTAGAGTTAATTACAAAAGTGGTCAAAGCTAATTTTCTTGCCCAGTCTTTACTTTCGAATCGGTCATCAGATCTTAGACCTGCATAAATGCTTTGATTATGCCTTTCACATGGGTTACTATTAGGGTTTCTTGGGGGAATAAGTTTAGTTTCGATACCTAATTCATCCATAACTTTTTTGAAAACTTCCCCAGTAAAATTTGTTCCCCTGTCACTCCTCAATGACCGAAATAAGCCGTAGGTGGGTACCACCTGTTCAAGGATAACTTTCACCGTGCTTTCCACGGTGGCGTCCTTGATGGGGTGGGCGATTATGTACCTAGAGAATAGGTCGACTAGGATAAATATGTAGCGGACATGTTGTCCTTGGAAGTAGTTAGGGGTTAAAGGACCGATAAGGTCTACTGATACCTGGCCAAAAATCTCGTGACTAATGGCTGAATGGGTGATGGGTTGTTTATGTTTAGGTACCTGTCCTATTTTTCTTAGGCAGGTGATACAATTTTTAATGCGTGATTCAACAAACTTATTAATTCCTATAAGGAAGAATCTTTCATTTATCTTGCGTATTGTTTCGTTAACCCCCTTGTGACCTATAATATTATTATGTGCTAATTCAAAAACTTTATTATATAATCCAATGGGTACGACGGGTCTTTCAATGAATGTTCCATTGCTAAGAGGTTGTCTAAATATTAGAAGTCCTTCCATAACGTATAAATGTTCTATTAATTTAAAAAGGACCTCTTTCCGGCCGGTTAGTTCAGCTCTTTCAAAACTCGACAACTTCTTTTTTTCGAATATCCACCTACGAATGTCAGATAATACTTGATCTTTTTGTGTTTCAGATTGCCAGGCATTGTGCACACCGACTTCCGAAGCCGCATGTAACTCAAAAATCTGGTCTTGGTAGGGGCAATCCTGTTCATAAGGATCCAAGGTAAATGAGCTAGTACATTTTTCACAATCTGTTTCCTTATGTTCTTTGCATAAAAATTGCCCTCTAGATAGATTGTCGGCATTGCAATGGTCCCTACCCTTCCTATGAATTACTGTAAAGTCAAAACTTTGGATAAAGAAAATCCATCTCAGAGTTACACCATTTATTGTTCCTTTTTGCCATTTTTTGTAATAAACTAAGGAAATCGAATCTGTACGTACAATAAAGTTTCTAAATCTTAAATAATGAAGAAAGGTTTTAAGAACAAATACTAGGCATGCTAATTCGCCTTTATAACTTGGATAATTTTTCTCTGCCCCGTTACATTTTTTGGAACATATTCCAATAATTCTTTCTTCCCCCCCCTGTTTTTGGCTGAGAATTCCAGCGAAATAATTTGTAGAAAAATCTACATCTACTATAAAGGGGTTTGGGTTATCCCACTGGGGATAGCCTTTACTTATAGAATTTGAGAACATATTTATGAAATTTTCCCAATCTTTTGATAGGGAATCGGTCCATTCGATAATTTTATCGTTTCTGTGTTCATCTAGGGTACAAGAGTTTTTTGCATAGGATGGGAAATAGGCCCTATAATAATTGGAGAAGCCCAGGAAACGCTGGAGTTCCTTGCCTGTCCTGGGCCTGCTCCAATTTTTAATTTGTTCTAAATATGCGGGGTTCATTTTAAGTCCTTGGGAACTGACTATATGACCTAAATATGTACATTCGGATGTAAAAAATTTACATTTGGCTAGATTTAACTTAAGTTTTGCTATTTTTAGGACTCCGAAGAGTTTTCTGAGATGCTTCAGATGTTCCTCAACATTCTTTGAGAATATAATAAGATCATCAAGGTAAGAAATTATAAATTCGTACAAGCCAGGGATAAGGGTTAGGACTCTGTCCATCAAATGGCAGAAAACACTTGGCGCGTTACACAGTCCGAACGGCAGTTTCTTGAAAAGATACTGCCGGTTAAGGGCTGTGAACGCTGTCAAGTGTTTACTTTCCTCCGAAATGGCTAGCGCATGGAAGGCGCTAGTCAAGTCGAGGGTGGTAAATACGTTGCCAGTGCCTAATTTTTCTAAATTACTAGAAATCAAGGGAAGGGGCCAGTTAATTTTTCGTGTTACACTATTAAGCGCACGAAAGTCGATTACGAACCTAAGTTTACCTTCCCCCCCAGCCGTTGGTTTTTTCTTTACCGCAAAGATCGGGGAGGACCACTCGCTGTAGCCCTCCTCAATGACGCCCCCCCTTAACCAGTTTTCAATTTGTTCTTTTAATTTGGCTTCGTACAATGGGTTTAATTGAATGTTCCTAGCCTTAGTAGGTTTAGCCCCGGGGATCAAGTCTATTTTATACTGTAAGAGATCGCAGTTACCGATATCGGCATCGTCAACCGAAAATATATCGAAATGATCAAGGCATAATTTTACTACCTTTTCCTTCATCCCTGGGTTATTTTTGATAAGATCGCTATTTTCTAAGTTTAATTTTTCTTTAATGAATTTAATTCTTTTAAGAAGTGTAGTTCCTGACAATTCATTTATTTGATTAATATTTTTATTGCAGGAATTTGGGGAATCCGATTCGAATTCAAAGCAATATCCAACTTTAACATTATTCAATAAGGTAATATTTTTTCCTGCTAAATTAACAAAATTTACCCAACATTCTCCCTTCTCATTTACATTATAAATACCCTCCATAAGCATCAAACCGTTATGGCTGGTCATTTTAGAATTGTTTGGGGATATATACAGCTTCCTATTTTTTTGGATAGGTATTGTTATTACCGTTGTATTCCCCCCCGGCAAGAATGTTGTTTTCTTTGCTAATTTTACGCATGTTTTATTTTGTTTTAATGTCCCAGTCCCCCCCTGGTTACTCCAATTTATACCTGGGATAAGGGAGTTTTGTTCCGTATGAACATTGTTTGTAGGAATTAAGGGTATGTTTTTACTCTCTTCAACTATGTTAATTGTTGAATTTTCTATTGGAATTTGCTCGCCAGTGGGGAGCTCGAATGAAAACTTATCTAGTAACAAATTAATTCGATTAACTTTGAGAAATTCATATCCTAGATTTATAATTTTAGACGTCGTTTCAGGGATGTAAAATGTTTCTTCGAATATTTTATCTGACCCATTAAAGCTGAATTTTAAACTTACGTGTCCTATGATATTTACTGGTTTTAAATCTACAGACAGAGCGCTAAGATTGGCAGGGGTGAATGTGATTTTATTATCATCTAAGATTTCTTTAGAAATAAGGGACCTAAAGTTGTTTCCTGTATCCACTAAAGCGTGTTGCAGGAATTCCCCCCCCACGGGATTAAGAACTTTTAGTATTGCACAGATAGGCATTATAAAATAAATTATATTTTTAGTCGAAGCCTAAGATGCATATTTTCCAAGATTCCCACCTCAGCGGTTAGACGATGGTAATCCTCACACAGAGATTTCCTGTGTTCCAGGTATAGTTGTCTGTCGAATCTTTTTAAATAATGAAATGTTTTAACAATATGGTTAATTGTTAAAATAATTTTATGTAACTTTCTGGGTTTCATTAAGTTTTTATTAAGCGCTTTTCAGCTCCAGAAATTTCTTAATAAGCATGAGAATGTTGATAGTTCTAAAGAAACTACTAAACTTTAATACGGGTCTTTATTTATATATTTGGATATATGATAAAAACCTATCGGAGTAAAATTGAACTAAAAAGTTTTCGAAAGATTGAAAGGCTACAAAGTAGCTTAAAAATAAGTGTTCAGCTTGTAACTAACAAGACATTAAAAACAGACTGACTTATTTTTTGACTTCTGTCTGTATTTATACAACATATAGTTTTACTAGTTAGTATTTGATTCACAATATTAAATAATATAAAGTTAGCGCTGAATTACAGCTCAAAAAATATTAGATATGACTAATATAATAAAGAGGATCAACCATGACTGATTTATTATTCTGATATTGTTAGTATTTATACTTAATTTTTCCACCTATGGGGTAGAACGAGTTTATGTATTTACTAAAATATAATTAATGCTGAAGTCAGCTTCAAAAATAAGAAGTGGTTTGTAGTAACTGCTTTGATAGTAACTGGCCTTGATTAATAATATACATTTACTTTTATATAGTGGCCTTTTATTCCGCTGGTAATCCTAGCGGAAGCTAATAGAACTAAGTTAATTTTATTCTGCTAGTAATCCTAGCGGAAAATAATTTAATCAAAATGTTTAAGATTTTATTAATCACGTTTTAAGTGATTTAAGTTTTTAATTTTTAACTGCTGCTTGATTGCAGCTCAAAAAATCAGAGAGGAAAAGATAATTAAAAATCTTCCTGAACAACTGAATTAGATTTGGATATTCGCTCGTATTTATACAGATTTTCCAGTAGACCCCCCCCCTTCTTATTATTTACTTATATGGACCGCGATAGCATTCTAGGCGACATCTTTCGGATACATAATAAATTAAATATAGTTCTATTATTGTCACTGTACAAAATGCAATAATATTTACCCATATGAATAAGTTATTATACATAATTGCTGAAGTATTTCAGCTACAAAAATCAGAGACTAAAAGTGTGCAACTCTCAGATAAAATTGATACTGAGGATTTAACTCAAAAATCATTGTTTATATACAGATAATTCGCTTAAGGTCCCCTAGCGGTTAAAAATTGAACTAGAATGTTTTAGATTCTT
Organism: Acartia tonsa; assembly: GCF_053477335.1. Lineage (NCBI taxonomy): Eukaryota > Metazoa > Arthropoda > Copepoda > Calanoida > Acartiidae > Acartia > Acartia tonsa. The sequence continues at coordinate 50,615,626 of NC_137261.1, forward strand.
ATATATATACACTCAAAATATACGATATTTACATTTTAGATAGATCATGCGATATTAAAAATAAATACTACTAAATAGAAAATAGGTATTCACTTGTTGGCTTCTTTATAAAGACTATTAGATTTAAAAAAATGGAAATATTAAGTGCATGTGAAATGCTCCTCAGGTTACCTCCCTATTTCCCCCAATTTCCTGTATCAGCTACATTTGGATAGGGAAAGGAGGGGAAGGAGTTTATTTTGTGTTGCTTAGTCAGACTTAATAATAACAATTTGTTTTATTTTTTCGCGCCAAAGCATTGCCTGGCAAGGGATATTTGATATTAAGGAATTTGCAAGTTTAGCTTGACATGGGATATTTTGTTTATCTTTCATATCAAAATATGAAATTCATTCAGCAAATTTTTATTTTCTGGGATAGGGACAATTAATATCGCATATATCCACTTATTTTTTACATATAATGGACGTGATTTTTAACAATCGCTTGTACATGTTTATCTATTTCAGATTCATCGCTGGCTTCCTGATCCATTTGGTTGATAGTTTTACGCGCATACTGCTCAGGTATTTTATTACTATTACCTGGAGCTTTTCTAGGTGGGGTGAATTTACTCCGTGTTTTACCAAAGCGGGACTCAGGATGTGGGGGCTCCCCAGCTTTCTTTTTGTTGCAATTCTGCACTACATGGCCAGGGATATTACAATGCCAGCATTTAATATTTTTACTCCTCCCATTAAAGGCTCCTATCACGCCCTCGATTTGATCCCAAGCAATAGGATCATCCTCATGATCTACCCAAGAGGGAACCTCGTCAGGTTCTTCGGTTAAGTTTTCCTTATACACTGCCGTGTTAGTGGGGGTATTATCTTCAATAATGCTGATTATGGGTTGTTTTTTCGTTTCCGCAGAATTTTTAGGTAGGAACATTTCCATGGCTTGGGAATAGCAAGCCGAAAGGTTTTCCTTGCTAATATGGCCAGACCCATCCCAATTAACGTATCTTTGTCCGAGGTTAATAAGTTTATTTAAGTAAGCGTTGTAATCGTCCAAAAATTGCATACTCTCAACGTAATTGGCCATGTCCATGGCAAGGTTGGTATACAGCAGATTTTTGCTAACGTTAAGATAGAATTCTTTCCACTTCTTTTTAGGTATGAGGCCAGGATTCATGAGTTTGAACACCCTAAGTTTGTTTTCAAAATAGGTGTCAAGGGGTTGATTAGTCTCCTGTTTTAGGTTGTAGAAGTACTGCGAGGCTACTTCTGGATCCGAGAAAGGAGTAACCAGCCTCCTAATCATCAGGTAATAACTTAAGGCAGATAAGGCCTGATTTCTTTCAGGCGTAATTAGGTCTCCTAATCGTTCCCCTCTAGAGTCATAAATTCGCTGGTATAAAATATCCTTAAAGAGGATTGGGTCACAGATTCTGTATGTCTTTGCAACCCTCCACAAATTAGAAAAGAAATTATCAAAGTCGGCCCTGCCGTCCCACCTAGGGGCATCCCTCGCAAAATCGGAATCCCATTTTTGTCCCTTAATAAAGCATTCTTTAATAAAATCATCGTCGGCGGCGCTAGTTGTTGCCGTCGCGGATGTGCCTGTGCCTGGTGTGTTTCTTGTAGAGGGTCTTGTTGCTACATTGGGTGCAGACCGTGTAGGTCTACGGAGGGGCTCTAACGACTTAATCCTATCAGGGATAAAGGGAAACCTTTCTAATAAGGTTTTTTCGTATTCCGTTAGAGAAGTTTCTCTTACATTCATCCAATTGTCATTATCCGCCGGACCTACAAAGCCTACAATTGAATAGGCCATACAACCTGGGGCTGTAATTCTATCCTTGGCGACCCATTCGGTCACGTTTATCCTTTGTTGGACCGATAGCCGGTCATAAAAAGTGGCATTAATTGAATCATCACCTATGGTGTTAAAATGAGTCGTGTTAAGACTTTCGTTTAACGTTTTTTCCGCAAACAATGGGCCAAGATTTCCGTCCGCTGGGATTTTGATACTCTACGTTTTAGGTCTAAGATGTCGGTATCGGCTAATAATCTGCGATGTGATTCCGTGTCCTTAAACCCTGCCCATTTTGTTTCTATTTCGAGCTTCATAATCTCGGATTCTTGTTTTATTATATCTCTATAATGTGACGAGTATTCGTTTAACTTAACATTTAACGCTTCCGTTATGAGTTCTTTGATTTTTTCAGGGGAAAGCGGGTCTGACTGCGGCTGCGAGGTACCAGGGACTGCCGGAGTCGGCGGAGCCGGCGGAGTTTTGGTTTTATCATCCCCCTTCTTGGCATTATCGGTCATGGTGCTGGAGTGTAGTGTTCGTTAACACTGCTTTGTCTACCACGAACTTTTTTAAGAACTTGGGAGTATCCCTTTCTTCCTGTTTTAGGGAGAAAATATGGAAATGTGTGAAATTAAATACTAGTGTGAAAATAAAAGGCGGGTTCCTTTTTATCTTTATTTGGCAGTTTGCCACGAAATAATTATTAGAAATATTCTGTAACAAATTGTTACTATAAACTGTTTCCGTGAATAAACTTAGTTATCAGGAAAATATTAATTTCACTTTGCAATCGAAGCTACTTTACAGTTTAATTTTGTCTGTACGTTAATAATTATCTATACCTTCCCCCCTCAAAAATTGAGTGGTAGACAAGACTGCGCCAAAATGACGTATGAGGGGATGTACAGACAGACCGGAATACGAGTATAGAGTAGCTTCGATACAATTAAATATCAATAATATAACAAAGGTATTTTTAAAAAATACAATATTTATTAAGCAATTAAACTGGTTAGAATAGGCAGATTAATGGGATTATTATTATAGGATATATTTAATATGATATCAATTAAAGGCTTGGACGTCTCGTTTTCTGTACAGAACAGAAAACCACGTGCACAGGAATATGGGACTAAGACTGTCGACAACCTAGCATATAGGTATACAGTCTACCAAGTGCAAGCTGATGGAGAGATGTTCTCACAAGGCCTGCATAAAATCAACTAGCCCCTCAACACAGCAGGATGGAGTATAGTGGCGGTTACAAGTGGAGGTCTGACTCAGCCAGAGAAGTATAGGAATGTGGACAGGGATGGAGATGCATAAACTTGGATGGTGAATACCACAGTAGTATCTATTGTATATATTGTATGAACGTTCTCCTTTTTTTCTGGCAATTCTATAGGTTGATTTTATAGGTTAAGTTTCCCGATTCGTCAATTTTTGCGATTTGTGATTGGCTAGTTTAGTAGTTACAATTCTTAAAATAAACTTTTTATTTTTTCTATTTTTTATTACAATTTTTTTAAACTTTTTCAATTTTGCTTAGAATGAATTCATATTATTTTTCTCATTCTAATGGTATATATGAACCCATATTTTTATATCTGTATGAGAAAATATTTAGGTTTAATGTTTTGATTAAACCGACGTTAAAAAAATAGATTTTTTCAACAATTACTCAACAGAATTTTAAAAGTAAGGTGTCAAATTAAAGATCTTACTATTTTTGTTCATACTAGCTATTTCCTTCTTTTATTTTGTTGCGTTTTAGTACCTTAAAACCGACTTAATTATTTTTTAAAAAAACTTAAATTACTTAAAAAATAAGAGGTCTACAAAAAAACTGATTGCATATCTGAATTCTATGAAAAATTTTACATCTACTAGTTACTGAAAGAACCGGCTAGCTATCTTAAATAAAAAGCAAAAAAGTTGATACAACTTCTTTAAAAAAGAAAAATTTTACGATTTGGTAAAAACTTGATTTTCTCGTCTGCTATTTCTAAATAAGCGTCTAATTTTTTTCCAGGATCTTCAGCATTTTCTGAATTTTGTATGAATATTCCTTTAAATTTTGATACTAACTTAGCTTATCTTTCCATCCACAACACAAGATGGATTTAACTATTTCATGATTTTTGATATTCGTGTAAAATTTCTGTACTACGATGCTATACATGATTTTTCAGTAAAGCTAATAACAGGTTTAAACCAGTGGAAATTAATAGGATAACCTAATGTATTCTTTTTAAAAAGAAGTTGTATCAACTTTTTTGCTTTTTATTTAAGATAGCTAGCCGGTTCTTTCAGTAAGTAGTAGATGTAAAATTTTTCATGGAATTCAGATATGCAATCGTTTTTTTTGTAGACCTCTTATTTTTTAAGTAATTTAAGTTTTTTAAAAAAATAATTAAGTCGGTTTTAATGTTATAAAACGCAACAAAATAAAAAAAGAAAATGGCCAGTATGAACAAAAATAGTAAGATCTTTAATTTGACACCTTACTTTTAAAATTCTGTTGAGTAATTATTGAAAAAATCTATTTTTTTAACCCCGGTTTAATAAAAACTTTAGACCTAAATATTTTCTCAAACAGACATAAAAACATGGGTTCATATATACCTTTAGAATCAGAAAAATATAACGAATCTATTCTAAGCAAAATTGAAAAAGTTTTATAAAACTATAATAAAAAAAATAAGTTTATTTTAAGAATCATAATTTTCGGCTTTAAGGGGTTAGCTTGAACCAAACCTGAACAAAACCTAAACAAAAGACAATGCAATGTAGCAGATATTTTTTAAACACAAGAAACAATAATGTATTTTTAACTACATTGTTTTGAAGTTTATAAACAGACTGATGCATATTTGTTCATAATTTTTCATTCTTTACATGTTCTTTAATATCACTATATTCATTGTAGTATCTATTGTATATATTGTATGAACGTTCTCCTTTTTTTCTGGCAATTCTATAGGTTAATTTTATTGGTTAAGCTTCCCGATTCGTCAATTTTTGCGATTTGTGATTGGCTAGTTTAGTAGTTACAATTCTTAAAAGAAACTTTTTATTTTTTCTATTTTTTATTACAATTTTTTTAAACTTTTTCAATTTTGCTTAGAATGAATTCATATTATTTTTCTCATTCTAATGGTATATATGAACCCATATTTTTATGTCTGTATGAGAAAATATTTAGGTTTAATGTTTTGATTAAACCGAGGTTAAAAAAATAGATTTTTTCAACAATTACTCAACAGAATTTTAAAAGTAAGGTGTCAAATTAAAGATCTTACTATTTTTGTTCATACTGGCTATTTTCTTCTTTTATTTTGTTGCGTTTTAGTACCTTAAAACCGACTTAATTATTTTTTTAAAAAACTTAAATTACTTAAAAAATAAGAGGTCTACAAAAAAACCGATTGCATATCTGAATTCTATGAAAAATTTTACATCTACTACTTACTGAAAGAACCGGCTAGCTATCTTAAATAAAAAGCAAAAAAGTTGATACAACTTCTTTAGAGATATATAAAAGGAGGGTTTTCAAAGTTTCAGAGGGGTAAATACCCCTTCCCCTCTCACCTTAGACGTCTATGGTTTCCCTACTTCCCATGTATATATCATCCTTGTTTATTTTTAAACGGGGCACTTTAGGAATATTTAAAATGCATACATATATTTGTTTAAAGACAAAATGTATCGGTACTTGATATCTTATCAATGAAGGACAGGGACATATTTTCTTACATTTAAACACCATTAATCACAATTAACGATAAATAATTGCACATCGCGAATGATGATGAACAACTTCTGTAGATTATAAAAATATTTGTTAAAAGGTTTGTTCACTGCTAGTTTGAGATTTGATAGGAAAAACCAAAATTATTTTGCTAACAAATGTTTTAAAACTTTGGGTGCCAGATTATTTTCCTGTTCAATGTTGAAAAAAATACTGGGTATAGTCCCTTTCATGGCAACGCTCCTTAAGGGGCGTTTCTTCGTTATTTTTCACAGTAGCTTTTCTCCTATTTCTAGCCCCTGCAGGGGGCTCTAACCCTTCGGGGCCAATTGACTAACCCTGTGGGGCAATCAAAAGCCATTTAAAGATACAAGGAATCGCTCCATAAGGGGTGTTGTCACGAAAGGGACTATTCCCAAATCGCTGAATACTTGAACCCCTCCATGATTTTAATGAATTGAAAGTAAAAATCTTATTCAAATTACAAGAACCAAAATACCAAATCATCTTTGCAAGATAGAAAATGTGCAAAACTTCTTTAATTGAATTGTAAATTTTAACCTAAATAATTACATGTATACTTGACCTGGATAGACTCTTAATGACGACGGGATACACCATTAAAATCACGAAACCTATACGTGGTTTTCAGCTGTCGTTGGGGGGCAACACATCGTTAAATTGACGACCTCTACTTCTTAGATTTATTTCAATTGTTGTTTTACTTTATACCTGTAATAAAGTAATTACAAGGCCAAACATCATAAAGACAACCAATTCTTTGATTGCGTCACCTTTGCCTGGAACCCCTAAATGTGCTAGATATTGGATTGAGCATGTTATGGGCCAAGGCATTTCCCTGCTATACATCGTTTTACTTGCGACATTGCAGCTGTACGATTTATTATAAACCACGCCAGGCTACAATTGAATCAAGACAAAAGTAAGTGCCGAGCTCAGGGACCTATGTATGGTGAAATTATACATAAAACCATGATGATTCCAGGTAAAATCAAAATATTTCAGCGGGATCTTTTTGAGAAAATTAGATTTCAAAATTTCAGGTGCAATTTTCACCCCCTAGGAGTTGTCGTATAATCATGACAAGAAAAGCAAAGATTATTTATTTAAAATTTTGAACAACTTTGCTCTTATGAAGTCCTTCTTAAAACCTCTCTATGTATGATTTATTTTAGGCTGAATTTTCGTGACCTTTGCAAAGCAAGTGATAAAAATGGCCATTTATTAACTCCCTTCAGGAGAGGTTTTATGAAGAACTTTATAAAAGCAAAGTTGTTTAAAATTTTAAATAAATAATCTTTGCTTTTCTTGTCATGATTATGCGGCAACTCCTAGAGGGTGAAAATTTCAAATCTAATTTTCTCAAAAAGATCCCGCTGAAATATTTTGGTTTTACCTGGAATCATTATGGTTTTATGTCTAATTTCACCATACATAGGTCCCAGAGCTCGGCACTTACTTTTGTCTTGATTCAATTCTGGTCTGCCGGGAAACGTTTATACGGTTATGAGGTGATGTAGAGGTAGATATTGGTTAATGTTAATAAATATTTAAATATCTCTTGGTTGACAATATTTGGAATTACAAGTTCATTTGTAAATTACTCTGTCGTAATAATGAACAGACGGATTGATATATAAGTTATTGAGTAGCTACACTATTGAAAAGCAGGGATCTGAAGGGATAAGACAGTGGGCGATAAATTAAAGTAATTCCCCAATGATGATACACAAAATTCTATATATTACAATTAATGGTTGAAACGTTTGGACACTCAACTCAAGGAAACAACCAATCAAAAATCAATAAAAGATCCAAACTTTGTTAGGCTACCGAATAAGAAAACGTAATTATAAAACTTTGGGGACTTTTTAATAAACAGCCCACAATGTGCCCGCCCTCCCTGACTGAAAAGTGTTACATTGAAGTACCGTTCCTAGATTACTGGTATGATGCTGCAATTATTCATTAATAGAGTTATTAATACTAGAGTTCCTAGATTACTGGTATGATGCTGCAATTATTCATTAATAGAGTTATGAATACTAGAGTTCCTAGATTACTGGTATGATGCTGCAATTATTCATTAATAGAGTTATTAATACTAGAATTCCGAGATTACTGGTATGATGCTGCAATTATTCATTATTAGAGTTATTAATGCTAGAGTTCCTAGATTACTGGTATGATGCTGCAATTATTCATTATTAGAGTTATTATTACTAGAAACTTTAATATTAGAAAACTCAATGCAAATGATAAGTACTTGTTCTCTGCTAGTACTCATCCTATAATATACAAATATATATCATAATAAGTCAATTGAACGTCAGAGCATTACCGATAGACCTACGAATCAAGTAAATTATATACTGGATGCTCAACTGTATTGAGCCTCTTTTAAAAAAAATTCAGTCACCTATCTTAAACTGCAGCTAAGAACTTCCCGTTTCCCCCTAAGAGTTTCTAACAGACGGGCGGACATTTCGAGTTATAGATTAGCGTCGATAATATAATAACAGGTATACTTAACAGAATATTATAATCTACTATTAATAAGTCTACTAGAGAATATTACAATCTAATAAGAATTTGAAGAATAATTTATAAGTCTATTATTCAATGTGCAAATTTTGTCTCTCTTTCATTTTAGGATCGAAGCTACTCTAACACTATATTCTATCATACGTTTTCTATTTTTCTGAATATATATCTAATAGTATTATTGGAAATCGGACATTTTAATCTAACTTAAGTTATGTTAAATCAAATAGAATGGAATACAAATTTTGTTAGACTGGACCGGGAAAACAAAACTGGCTTTAATCTTCTAATTTTTCATTTCATTGTCCGCGGAAAGCTGTCTATAATACGAACGGTAAATAACTGTTTTTGTATGTGAAAGCTTTGTAAATATGGACATACTGAGTCTTGTATCCTACTCTAGCCAAGCCTCATTATAGACAATGATATCAATGCTAAGTTTGGTAAGCTGCAATCAAAATATATTTGATATCATCAGTCAAACTACAACCTGACTAATAGGCCTTTTATCTGCCAGTTGTATCAGCTTAAGCCACAAAACTAATAATTTAGCCTGTTACCCCTGTTAATAAGCTTTTTTTCTATTGCAAAAATTGTTCCTATTGCTGCTGGGTTGGGGCAAAGTAGGCTTTTTTTTGAAGTTTGCATATCTAAGGAAGCTCTTTATAATGCCTATAAAAAAGACGTCATTTTTATAGGCACTATAGAAAGCTTTATTTATAAGACACTTTCGATGCTGTGAGTATTGGTGCAAAAAATATGACGTAACAAAAAAAATTAGCCAATGAGAGACCACTATAAATTTTACCATTGGTCAATAACGGCCTCTCATTGGCTAATTTTTTTTGTTACGTCATATTTTTTGCACCAATACTCACAGCATCGACACTTTCATATGATTTTATTGTCACAACAAACGTGAATAAATTTAGGAAGGGTTATGCCTTGAACAAGAAACAGGCCCAAAATGCACTCAAATTACCCAAAAGGCTCTGATTTTGTAACTTTGTCTAAGCATACATATATAGGATTAGACTTCAGACACTTTAATATCTAAAGTTAGTGTTCATACATTTGTGCTAATAATGAGAGATATAATTAATTAATCATTATTGCTCAAGAGGGATATATCCGAGGAGAGAGGGGACATTGGCTGTTTATTGCACTAGTCCCCAAAGTTTTATAATAACGTTTTCTTATTAGTTGGCTTAACAACTTTGGGGGTCAATACTAATTTTAATTGGTTAAGTTCATTAAGTTTCTAAACGTTTACCGCTAATTGTAATCCACAGAAGGGATAATTTTTAGTTACATAATTGGGGATGTAAATCAATTAACAGCCTTTGTCTTATCCTTTTAGATCCCTGGATATATATCTTTCGTATAAGGAGATTATTTTATGGGTGAGAGGACAATTAATACAATACATGTAATGTATATTTGAATAAATCCTTTCCCTCCCACTATTAATAATAAACAAGTTTCCAAAGACAGATTATCATTTAATCTAAAAACTTGTTTTTAGTGTTTGCTGTACTCAAAACTAGCCAAAACGTGGTAACACGTATTTATATCTATATTTTGTCAGGAATGAAGGGGAAAATTGTCTGTTTATTACACTAGTCCCCAAAGTTTTATAATAATGTTATAATCATATTCGTTGGCTTAATTTTTTTTAGCGAAGTTTAATGAAATTTGATTGGTTGGTTCATTAAGTAATTTATACAGAAGGGGTAATTTGGTGTTTCATCATTGGGGATGTACATCAATTTATAGGTCATTTTCTTATCCCTTTAGATCTCTGGGTAATAAAGCAGTGTGAATATTATTTTTACAAATGACTTCTCATTAATATTCATTTAAACAGCTTTAACAAAATTGATTTTACAGTATTACATTATTTTCTTTGTCTTTTTATTAATTTACTAGCGGCTACGCCCCTAGAGGCCTTTAGGGACACGTAAAATTGTTTCTTTTTAATCTATTTACCAAACATATTTTTTTCGCCGATAGATGGTGTTTCTTATGTTTTTAGCTAATCGCAATTTTATCGATTTCTCTGGGGAAAGTGGTGTTACCCTTCCCAAAAAAGTTATAAACCTTCCCGGGACCTATGAGAAGCTACCCTGTTAAGGAGAAAACGATCCGTTCATCGGTTAGCAAGATCCTTCGGTACCAACTAACAGACAGGCAGACACACAGACAAACACAAATCCTGTTACTTTATTATAAGGATTAAGAAGTTAAGAGTTTCACTTTATTAGAGCTCATGATAATCTTGTGTAAGATCCAAACAGTAATAAATCCATTTGCAAATATTTGCAAGATCTTAATGAAAAAACAAACAAGAAACCTTACTCACTTAGTAGATAGACAAAAGTCGTGCTTTTTTTTACCAATGTTGACTCCCAACAAAACCTCCAATTAATAATAACAAACAAAGAAATAGGAATTCCATTGGAATGACAAACAAACCGAAACATAAGATTTGTTGAACACCTTCGCTACAAATAATCTATCAAAAGGTTAATTATAAAAGATCCTTGCATTTTATAACTAATTAAGAACATAAAGCCACTAAAATATGGGTTTAAAAAGGTCTATTTATGCATTTGCAACTACAACAAGGATGACAACATCCATAAAGGCAAAGCTTTAAAATAAGAGAAACATTTTGGTAATGATTATTGAGTTGCTACGATTTTGACTAGTAAATTAACACATATCCTTATATAAAAGTGACAGGGTTTCTCTCTGTGTGTCTGTATAAAAAACATGAACCCTTCCAAAAAAAAAATTTGTAAGCCTAAATTGAAAATGAACAGTGATCGACTCCCCCCCCCCCCCCCCCCACCCCACACACACACCCCAAGTGCTCCTAAAGGCGTATTCGCAAGTGAAAAAAATACAGAGAAGCTTTGCTTTTCTAAAAAGACTAATAGTTGTTATTTAGTATGCAAAATAGGTGGCTTCATCAACTAAGAAGTTGGTGTTTCTTGGAAACAGCAACAATCAATTTATTGGTACATTATAGGCAATTGCATGGATTCCCAAAGGGAAACGTTACTGGGAGGGAGGGGACATAAGGCTGATTATTACACTAGTCCCCAAAGTCTTATAATAACGTTTTCTTATTCGTCGGCTTATTAACCTTTAAGACTTTAATAAATTTTTATTGGTTGGTTCTCTGAGTTGAGTGTCTAAACGTTTCAACGACTAATTTTAATCTACAGAAGGGGTAATTTTGTGTATCATCGTTTGGGATGAACATTGCCTTATCCCTTTAGATAGATGTTTACCTTTAAAAGATTAAGAGAAAGATCGTAAATATGTAAAAAGTAAAAGCAAAATGACTAAATGTTCAACACAAAATACAGTTAAAAATCATAGCTAAAAAGGTTGTTAGTTTTGTCAGCAATTTTTTGGGAACGCTGAGTTTTTTTGCTGCATTACCATCAATAATCCGCAAAGTATCATTAATAGCGAATAATATTTAGATACAAATAGTTGCATATTTATACGCTAATTAACGATAATCAGAGATTGATTAATTAAATGCATAAAAATATTATTATCAGTGTAGCCACTTCATACTTATACATCTAGGGGCTCTTTATTCGAAGGGATATGGAAGGGTAGAAAATAGCCTAAAACTATACCCAGACTTAAAGATAAAATAGACTAAAATCACTTCAGAACATATAATAAGCTTCACTGTATAGAAGAACTCAACCAGTCCAGTAGATATCAAAATCTTACATCACAGACAAAAAACGTTACTACTTTACATAATAGGATTATGGCAGTTTGATAATCCCCCACAAACACATGCATTTCTCTATTGCTATTTAAGATACATGGACGGCTATTTTAAAATAAGAATTTCTGTAATAATGATATCTATTATATATAATTTTTCATTTGCCGTTTGTTTGTTGATCTATTTATATCTATATAGGTTTCGTGAATATCTTAATTTTATTTATTATTTATCACCACTGAATAAGTGCTCTATAACTTACTTTGTCCGTTTGTCCATTCATGATCTTTTTGTTCTTCGCTTCCCATGGACGTAATTGTTCTTGTTTAATATCGATAATTTTGCATTTATGATTTTTGTTATCTATAATTTGCCATTACGCTTAATTTAGATAAATATTTTATCCAGGGGTCGGCAGCTGCGCCTCAATTCATATCAAGGGTTGTTAATATTCGTAATTGTGGTATTTAAGGATTGCACTATTCTACGAATTGGATTAAAAAAAGGTATCCCTACAGGCCTCAAGGGGCACTTGAGGCGGTAGAGGAAAACATTGTAAATCCATATTTAATGCTAGTTTTAAAAGAAAAATTTATAAAAACAATTTTTCTGGGGTTATTTCTCCCAAAAAGTCATAAACCTTCCCTGTACCTATAAGAAGCACATAGCCTAGCAGTTAGCAAGATCCTTTGGTATACATAGATATTAGAGTAAAACACTAGAAGGAGAAAGGGTTAAATTACTGTATCTCCCCAACCGTCTTGTGGTGCAACCTTCCTATTGGGTCATTGAAAATAAACCAATGGTGTCGCTTATATTAACACAGCAGAAAATAATTTAGAAGCAGACGAAAGAAGTCTTTGATAAATGAAGGGAGGTAGTTGTCTGTATATACATCTATACTATAGATCTGATACATAGACAGACATCCTATTACTTTTATATAAGGATATATCTTGCTAGCTATATAATTTTAATCTGTAGGATATGTGAATCATGATCTGTTTAAAATCAGGAGTAATGGACAAATGACGAGTAATATTTGTAACAGTTATAAATCTATTCTATACATATTAAATATTTATTCTTGTTTTTCATGTAATTTTAATTGTTTATGTCAATTTTAATATCTTTTAACACGTGAGGCCATAACTGACATAATAACGAAATACTACAATAAGAGTTAATTTTTCTTATGCCTATTTGAACATTAAGTCCAACAAAGGCATTTCTGAATCTTTTGTCTCAAGGAGGGAAAGGTGGAATTGGGGAAAACCTCATTAAAAATTACATTATCCCCCCCCCCCCCCTCTAATAAATTTATCCCAAACTCAGATATTATCACTTATACCTTACACCAAAATAGTTCTAAACCTATTAGAAGCTTCACTGTAAAGGAGACTCATATCGGTTCAGCGGTTAGCAAGATCCTTCGCTACCGACAAAAAGCTTACTTCTTTATAAAATGGGCTTTATAAAATAGGATCTTGCTAACCGCTGACCCGTTAAGGTTCTCCTTTACAGTGAAGGTCAATAGAAGATTATAACTATTATGGTTAAATCACACCTAGAAAATATAATATGGCATCAAAGCGACAAAAAAGGGCCACTATAAATCCCTCTACCCTGAATCCAAATCCTATTATTTAAAAGAAATAGATAATTTTGCACAAGTTTTTGCACATAATTCTGCTTGCAAAACAGATTACCAGAAATTAGATAAAGAAATGAATTGGAGAAACGTGATGGTTATAATTGTCATATGTATGTCAGGCGTTTTCCCTCAAACACCTAGTTAAACACAAATCCTTAACCCCTTATTTTTGAGATAAAATAAAAGTATGTATGGAGAGGTAGTTTTTCGTTTGTTTGTTTACTACTTTAGGTTAGGTTATATTGGTCACTGATTAGCCCCGCAGGGTTGTTAGGCCACTCCAAGGGGATAGGCATCGGAGAAGAAAAAAACTGAAAAGTCCCTCCAACACAATTTTCCATTTATTTCATAAATAAGGGGGATCGGGTTTCAGTGCTCGACATGCAATTTGTGGGAAAGCACCTTATGTTTAACTTTAATCGGTCACCTAGACTTAGTTTTGATTCTTGTGCAGTTTTAATTTCTAGCCTCAAAAACACAATTTTTACTATAAACTCAAATATAATACCTACTAAAATTTTATTTTGAAATTTTTAAACAAAACTTTTTGCTGCAAATATTCTGTTAAATATTGCAATTTTTTCGACTAAAAAGAGAGTAGTTTCAATTTTATAAATACAGTGTGTTTTTTGTTGAAACAAATTGTTTCAATATAAAATATTTTTAAAAAAATCTTTAATTAAGCATATTTAAAACATTCGTACACTCATTTATTGGTTATTCAATTAAAAATAATAAAATGATAAGTAAATTAGTATTCAATATAAATTCTGCAGTAAATTACACCAATAATGATAAAATTTGCAAAAAAAATTGCAATCTGATATACGTGCCATTTTTTATCAAATCAAATATGAAACACAAATCATACATTTCATTTAAGGATCAAATATTAAAAATCTTTTATAAATAATAATCTTTTTTTGTTCTGTTGCGAGCACAGATTATTAAATGAAATTATTGGTAAAAAAGTTTGGACTCTGAAAGTTTAAAGTTACATTCCAATTCTATAAAGTTCGCAAAGTTTTTAGGCCAAACGAATGAGGGGTTGTCTGTATATAAATCTTTAGTGACGACTGTTACCCTATTATTTAAAGTAGTAAGGTTTTTTGTCTGTAGCGAAGGATTTCGATAACCGCTGAACTAATATGGTTCTCCTTTACAATAATGCTTTTAATAGGTCCTGAGATGGTTCTAGGCTGTTTTTTTTATAGATAAGTCTTGGTATGGTTTTAGGCTATTTTTCTGCCCTTCAAGATCCCTTCGAATATAGAGCCCCTATATTTTAGGAGCACAGTCACTAGTTATTTAATGTCTAGCGTCCCCTTCCTCCCTGATTTTGAATACATACATATATGCGCGCTGTATTGAATTCAACTTATTTAAATTCGAAGTGCGCTATATGATTCAGGGATTAAGGATAATTTATGAAATACTAGCGGCTACGCCCCTAGAGTATTAATATTTAGTAGTAAAAATGCTTCGCCAAAATATGAAATATTTTTAAACTTTGAAATTTATGGCAATGTTAAGGTTATTAATAGCAAAGATGTTCAGAAAAAATCTATAACCACTTTTTTGTGTGCATATTTCATTTTTGAATGTTTGTGATTGAAATATTTAACTATATTTTAACTAGAAAAAATTCTTTTTCTACGACCTGTTTTGTTGTCAAATATCTATGAACCAATTTGATGTTACTATCTTTTTTACCAAGAATGTATTACAAACAGAAATTCCTAAAAATGCCATTTTTAATCTTATAATTTCCATTTTAATATCCGCGGAAAGCTGTCTATAATAAGATGCGATAAATACCTATTAACAATTAAGTGTCATTAATAATCCCTTGTTCCAGCAATAATTTTTGTGCGTTCTGCCAATAAATTAAATCTAGCATTCCTTTTATATTCAATACGTTTAAAAATACTAATATGGGGTCATCCCATTTTTTTGAAGTCTAAATGACATCAATTGAATTTAGACTTTCATTTTCGTATGTATTTTTAACGAATTAATTGAATTTATAAAGCGTACGAGCAGGGCTCGGCAACCGCGACCACGCCTTAAATTTCAACCCATTTGGAAGCTTTGATTTTGAGGAAAACCCATATTAGACTTAGAGATGTGATTTAAATTCTTTAAGGTTGATTTCCCTGAGGCTTGCAAGAAGCTGCCGAGCCCTGCATTCAGGTTATTAAGCATTTCCTGACAAATTAAGAATGTCACAGAACCAGGGATAGGAAAATGATCATAAATCATCACCCACTACTCCATTCTAACCTTCAAAAATACTTCTTTCATAAATCAAAATTATTTGAGGCAAAAATTCGAAAATTTTACTTTTCCTTTCAATCCACCCACCAACATTTTAGTCTAACCTATGACTATTTTTTTAGAGGGTAAGAATCGTTTCCTACCCCACAGTGCGTTTGAAGGTGCTTTGTGTCAGAACCTAAATTGGGGCATAGTGCATTTCATTACCCTAGTTTATGCAAATTCATTTCACTTTTCAATAGAATCTAAAATGCAGCCGTTTTTGAGAAAATTAGATTTGAAAATTTCAAGTTCAATTTTCATCCCCTAGGAGTTACCGCCTAATCATGACAAGAAAAGCAAAGATTATTTATTTAAAATTTTGAACAACTTTGCTTTAATGGAGTCTTTCATAAAACCTCTCTATATATGATTTAATTGAAAAGTGAAATGAAGTTACCTAACCTAGGGTATGAAATGCACTATGTCCCAATTTAGGTTCTGACACAAAAGTCAAAGCACTTTCGAACGCACTGTGACCCATAACAAGGAGTACCCAATCAAAAAGAATAGGTATTATATCACCTATAAAACTGCTATAGTAATAGTTATTTATCTCATCGTATAGACAGCTTTCTGCGAATATTAAAATGCAAAATTCTAAGATTAAAACAAAGTCAAAAGGAGTATAAATTTTATCATTTTTATTTTAATATTCGTGAAATAATGCTTTGCATTTTTTTTAACCATCACATTTTACGGAATAACCAATTATTTTTAATTTTGATTGCATAGTAATTAACCTAAAAGTTAAAGTGAGAAATTTAAACTCAGTTAAGGGATTGAGAAGAAAGATTCTATATAGTTCTGGATCTTCGTCAGTACAAAATAATAGGATTATTGACTAATATCAAAGATAAATGTCTAAAATTACTTTTAAAGATTTCTTTCACCTATAAAGATTTACTTTTCAACTTTTAACTTAAATCCAAGAATTAATCTCTTAAAAAATCACTTGATATTCAACTCTTGATTATGTGTTTTTAATCATCACCTAGATGATTGATGACAGGCAGAAAAAATTTGTGTGTCATGCAGAAAAATTAATTTTTTTACAAGAACATTTTCTCCGCAAATTTTCATCAGGTCAATAACAAGGAGAAATCATTTCCATGGATGCGCGGTAATTCAAATTTATTTCCCAAATAAAGGTTTTTGTTAGTAGCCTGTATACTCTGTTATTCTTTTTGTTGAGAACTTTAGCCCGAAAGTATATACTTACAAAAAGGTGACAGTATGTCTGTGCCGAAAGAGCTCGCTAATTGCTCGGTTCTCTTGGAGTGAAGATTCCTAAAATTTCGGACGGGTATGCCTTTTAATTTGTAAAGTTTCACTACTTTAGACGTAATTGTTCGTGTTAATGCCATGTTTTTTAATTTATTTATTTGTCTCATTTTCTCTGACATGTGCATATGTAAGAAAGATACAATTAACATGTAACAAGCTCACCAATTAAAATTCACAGAAAGATGGATTTTTAAATATTTTGAGTAGTTTCATTTCTGTTATGTTTATGTGAAGAATAAGTGATTTTTAGATTTACACCGAAGAGTATGGAAAAACAAAGAATTTTCATTAGATAGGCATTTTGTGAAAGAATTTAAACCGATTCTTAGTATTTCTCATGCAGGTGCATGTGGATTCTTTAACTTCGAAATAAACTCTAACACTATTTGACGCAGCAGGCTAAAATAATCCCTTTACCTCATCCCTTTCTATTGGATGAAATAACTTGCCAATAAATGACAGGGGAAATAACAACCTTAATTGACGAATTTTTTCTCCTTCCTAGTATCTAAGCTTTGCCACGTATATTCCATATCACTGACGTTTCCAACTCATTCAAATTTACCTTTACACTTTCCTGTCTGTTAAAACATTCTGTATACGTAGTTAGTTCTATATTCTAACAAAAAAAAGGATAACTTTTTGGTATATTTTTATTACATATTAAAAAAAAAATAAACGTATTTTTTATATTTATCACATTACAATATTATACTGGGTGTGAAATCACTTCCGCAAATGTGTCACTTTGTCAAAAAAATATATTTTACATAAAAAAGAAAGTTAAATTTGCTTCAAGATATTTAGCTATTGTATCACATTCGAAATGTAAATTTGCGGGTGTTAAAACATACGGAAGCGAAAGCACAACTATTACTTGAGGTGTTTAATTTACATAGTTTTTCATGGAAGATTTAGTTTTACTTTTTATAATCAATCAATATTACCAATATTGTTCTTATAAATAAAATTTTTTAGACGAAATTAAAAAAAAACATATTTTAGTTTTAAAAATACAAGCTTTTAAATCAGAATAAAATATATGAGACACCTTGAAATTTTCGATTCTTTTTGTTATGTAATGACTGAATAATGACTCAATTTAAGCGCAAAAAAGTATAATGGAAATAACTTACAAATAACGTTTTGGATAGCAGGAATGATCACATACTATGCATTATTGTTAATAACTACGAATATTTAACTTTTACATTATGTTGCTGATGGGTATTATGCATAATTGACTATATAATTTAAGCAACAAAAAAACGTTATCTATTTCTTAAAACTAGAGTGACCTACAACTGAGAAATAATTCAGGCAAAAAACAAATTATTCGTTGGCTCCCTTGATCTCCTTCTTAAGCCTTGCGACAGCGGTCTTGACGCTGTGGTAGATAATATTCTTGATCTGGAGCTTGTCCTCGTGGTTAGTATGGTGCTCCGTTAAATGACGGAATTCCTGAAAGTTAAAGGCAGCGTCAAAGGATATAAGTGGATAAATTGACAGAAAAAAAATGTTGAAAATTAGCTTGCTCAGTTCGTTCATCCAGTGGATGATTTTTTTTGAGGGGTGGGGGGGGGGGGGTCGTCGAACATTTCCCCTCCATTTTCAACTTAGGTTAAAAAAAAAATTGGGGGGGGGGGAGGGTTCTAGGGTTGCTTTCTCTTGGAGGGTGGTGGTAGCTTTCCCTCAAAATAGTTATAAACCTTCCCAGGACCAATGTGAAGCTACCCTGTAAAGGTGAACCATATCGGTTCAGGAGTTAGCGAGATCCTTCAGTACAAACAGACAGACAGATAGACATGACATCCTGTTACTTTATTATAAGGAAACAGGGTAGTTTATACCTGTGTTAAATGCAAACAGTTGGATGCCAATTCTGGTGATACAAAATCTTCAGCAATCTTAATGCAATTATGAAGGTTTCGAACCTGATGACAAGCACCAGCGGGGATGAAAACAGTGTCTCCTAAAAACAAAGAAAGCTTTATCAATAATCTGTTTCTATTGCAAAATTATTTTTTATATAAATGTTTTCAATAACACAATACAACCCCCAATTATGATTACAAAATTATCCCATTTATAGATCAAAATAGTTGGTAAAAAAGTTAGGACACAATTAATTTGTACAGAGAAATCATAAATCAAACTAATCTACCAAAGCTTTAAAGCCAACAAATGGCAGAACGAGTTAGTAAGCATGGAAGGTCTGTAACCTAACCTGCACATTGAATGATGGTATATCCATGGACCCCATACTCTGTGTATAGCCTCTGCCTGAGCCTGGAATCCAGGTAGGTGCTCTGGTCATGGATAGGATCATCGTGCGGATCCAACTTTTTACCATTCTCCACAGCAACCTTAAACAAGGAAAATTATGTTCATCTTTTATTCTTATATAAAAGTTACAGGATCTGTTGCGTCTATCTTTCTGTCTGTACCGAAAGATCTCGCTCGTTGAACCGATATGGTTCTCCTTTACAATGTAGCTTCTCATAGGTCTGGGAAGATTTGTAACTACTTTTGGGTTCAATAGTTATCAGAAAAAAAATCATTGCTGCTTTAACTTTATGTAGGTATATAGGTAATAAGATATACCCAAACATTAAGTTGTATAAAACATTTGATGGGGAAGCCAGAAGTAACTGTTTACCTTGAGTAGAAAATCTCTGATCTTATTAGTATCCGCAGGATGGAATACATGCCAGATAGCTCCAGGTAGAAGACCTTCCTCTCTCACTCTTCGCCTCATTATTATATCACAACCGGCTTCGTCAATCTTAATAAGATAAGTTTCAATTAAAACTTTTGCTTTTTAAAATAAAAAAAGAGATACGTGTCCTTTCATGCATCAAAGTCAGAAACAAATAGATACCCTACTATTTCTTAAAATTAGTTTCTGTTACCTTCAGTAAAAAAAGGATGATAACATCAAATATTGGCGAAGCATTTTGAATTATAGAGTATCTTCGCTATTAAAGACTAAAAATACTTTAAAATAGCAACCAAAATTACCCCTTCTTTTGGGTTCTAAAGTTTGATACCGAACTAATTAAAATTAAATAACAGTAACCAAAGCTATGGAGCCAACAAATAAGAAAATGTGGTTCTAAAACTTTGGGTACAACTTATAAGTGTAATTTACAATTCAATGTCCCCTCCCTTCTTCCTGAAATTACCTGGTCCAGAACGCATCTAATATTCTCCTGAGGATCACAATCATCCGGCAGCCCGACATAAACCAACAAATTGACTGCATCACTCATATCCAGATGTAAATTTGTACTCGCCCGCTCATTGTACAGAGCATTACCATATGCTATATACATTTTAGGTCCCAACTCTGGTTTGAGAAAGTAGTTGGGCATGTAGGAGGCTAGATTCAGATTTCCCTCGCGCAGGGTGTAACTTTTTATAGGGAAATCGTTGATTAGATCGTTGTAACGTTTGGGAAGATGTTCGGCGATATCTCCATCTGGAGGCCAATCCTTTAGCTTTAACAACATAGGGGTTCCCTAACAGATTAATCCTTAACTATAAATTCTTCGATTTTTAAATTGGTGTATTTTAGTTTCTTATGATAGAAAGGTCACTTTTGGGATAGACCGATTCTAAAGTTCAAGTTGCTACGCATGTATTATTATTGAAAAAAATGACAAATTGAAACAAATGTTAGTATATTGCTTTAGTCGACATCATTCCATGAAAGGAAAAATCTACAATGAAATATAATAAGATGTTAATTAGAAAATGTGATGAGAGAGTGGATATATTATTTCTTGGATATATTCTACATCTAATGATGAGAGGAATGTTTATTTTATTGAGGATTAATTCCTGAGAGTCGACTAGACGCTGGGTCACACTTGAGAAACCTCTCCAGAACCATTCCAACGGCTGGTTAGGTACAGTCCTGCCGGTCAATGTGTTCACTAGGTCGGCACTGCTGTTCTTAAAGTCTTTCATGAAGGCTTTCGGGGTCCAGAGACGCTTGTTTAGGTACTGATCGCTTTTGCCTGACAAAATAAAATTTGTTGAACTTGGATCACAGTGCCTTCGAAGGTGCTTTGACTTTAGTGTCAGAACCTAAATTGGGACATAGTGCATTTCATTACCCTAGGTTAGGTAACTTCATTTCACTTTTCAATAAAATCTAAAATGCAGCGGTTTTTGAGAAAATTAGATTTAAAAATTTCAAGTTCAATTTTCACCCACTAGGAGTTACCGCATAATCATGACAAGAAAAGCAAAGATTATTTATTTAAAATTTTGAACAAGTTTGCTTTTATAAAGTCAGTCATAAAACCTCTCTATATATGATTTATTTAAGGCTGAATTTCCGTGACCTTAGCAAAGCAATTGATAAAAATGGCCATTAATTAACTCATTTCAGGAGTGGTTTTATGAAGAACTTTATAAAAGCAAAGTTGTTCAAAATTTTAAATAAATAGGTAATCTTTGCTTTTAAAAAAGATTTTAAATACTTACCAATGATCACAGGTTGACCCCTTGACCATTGTTGCTTGAACAACTCCAGGTTATCCGGACAAATGGCATCATGCAGATGCAGCAGCCGGCCGTCACACAGCCAGGAATGAGCTGGCCGCACCTCCAGCAGACTAGTTGTCTCCTGGGTCAAGATACGCCTGCTGGACAGTGACTTAAGGCCCGGTTCATTTATACATTCCAATTTCGCCACAGGTTGGGATACTTTGTCCGCCTCCTTTTTATGACTGGCCAACATTGATTTGAAACTTGGTATGATGTGTTCAGATTCAGATTCTGAGCTTTGGTTATCAGGTTCGAGGATGTCTTTAAGCAATGATGTGTTGCTTGATTGCTTTACTGGTAATAGTTGACTAGTTTGGGCTTGATGCTCAAATTTTCTGTAGGTTGACTGAAAAAAAGAAATCATCAATTAACTTGGAACAGTTTAATTAAGTTTCTACTTTTATAAGTTTCCGCTAAAAAAGTGCTAAAATGATAAAAATTATGTTATAGGTGGAATACATTGACAATTAACCAAGCGGCCGCATAAATTAAATGTTAAATCTCTGTACAAAAGGTCGTGCATTTATAAGGTTTATTGTATTTGATGCCATAAATTTGGAATGCCTTGTTGATATCACTAAAAAAAGTATGCTTCTCCTAACAAATCTTTAGTGCCACTCCATTGTTAATTTCCCAATAGAAAATTGAAACATGACATTTATAAAGAAACATTGGCCTGCATCCCATTCTTTTGTTCAAGATATTTAACCAATGTCATAATCTTAAAAATCAAATATAAACAATATAGTTAAGTTACCTTCAAATAAAGCTTCTTCATAAACTTAAGCTGGCTTGCATACATGAAGGTACACAATGCACAGGCTCCATCTTGTGTACCTGGCGGTGCAAGCACACCAGCAAGATCATTGCCGACAAGACTGACACAACAAACAAAACATTGATCCTGCTGAATTAAGAATGATGGTACATGGCTGGAGTCTTCTTCTTTATCAACAAGATTTATAAGGTCATCTACAATGCCGTGAGTGTGTCCATAATGTTCGAGTAAAGATTCGAACTTAGCGCATTTAACATCACATATTGGACAGTTTAAGATTGTATTCAAACCTTTACTTTGTTTGGATAGGGCAGAAATGATTTGAGGAGCGAAATGATTACTGTAATGAGAATAATATTCTGAAGGACCAAATGAAATGTTACAGGATTCTTTGACACACAACTCCAGATCTTCAGTGCTATGTTTGCGTTTACCTAACAACGAATCTTTTTGGGTTTGTTTTTCTTTTTGTTGAATAAGCACTGGCTTGTCTGGTTGGGAAAACAGAGAAGCCAAAGATTTTGGATAATGAATATCTCCCATGAAGTGTGTAACACATTCATCCAAAGAATTGAATTCAGGGAATCCGTCGCATGTATCACAATAATAATCATCAGTTGCTGCAAGTGCTGTATTAAGATCTGTTGCTACGTGCTGCTTCAAATGATTTGCTGGAGTTTCGCCTTCAGGTATGGTATCCAGGCAAAAAATACAATAGTGGCCCAACAGCAAGGCAGCCATTTTGTATTTGAGCTCGTACAAAATTATAGGGCTACCACCCAACATTTCTGAGATGAGATTCTTTTCGAAAAAGTTTTCTATGGCTTGTTCAGGATGTTTTAAGCCCTCGTGGTGTAGACAGGCCCCGTAGGGGTTGTTGGGGACTAGCTCACACTCCTCGTTGCATTCGTCACATCTAGGGAATTCCTTAAATAAGCTTGAACTCTTTTACAACTACAGAGTGACCACTCAAAATTTACAAATATATAGTACATTTATAGTACATAAAAATTTTCATATAGTACCATATAGTACACAAAATTTAAACTAATATAGTACCATAAAGTACCAAAATTTTAACTAATTATGTAGTAATACCATATAGTACCAAATATTAAAAAATAGTACCTATATATCTTATTAAATAAAGTAGTAAGGGTTTTATGTCTGAAGCTTAAGATCTCATTAACTACTGAACAATTGGGTTAGCAATTTTAGGTAAGCTTCACTGAGGTCGTATGTAGGTTTTGGGCTATTTAATTTTCAGAATTATGTCCTGGGATGTCCTAGAATCTAGGTACTTAGCTGCTAGTCTATAATACAAAGAAGCTTGATGTCTGTCCGTCTAAAGATTAAGAATTTGGTAACTGCTGAACTGAAGGGGCACTACTCTCCAGGGAATATACATACTGGTCATATAGTGGTTTTAAGCAATTTTTGTGGGGTTAGTAAATCCTAACCCCCTCAAAAAAAAAAAAAATGATATCCCCCACTAAATTTTTTCTTGTAAGTAAAAAGTAATTGCTGAACCAATTGGGCTCTACTCTTCAGAGAATATTTGTACTGTTCATGTGGTGGTTTTAAGCACAGTGTGGGGCAAAGCCGCAGAGAAAAAAAAACAAATAAAGGGGATAGGAAATCCCCCTTAACAACTTTTTAAAATCAATGAAATAATAAGGTTTTTGTGAAATGATGAGGGAGCATTAAACAATTTTTTTAATTGGTGGAAGAACCGAACACTAGAAGACCTTTTTTTCAAAAAGTCCTAAAAATGGGCATTTATTGCGTAATTTAAGGGACTGTGATTGAGAAAATTTCTCATCAGATTATCAAAGTATGTCCAAGATTGGGGAAAAATTTCCGGACTATATAAATGTGCGGTTACTTGTCTTTTTTCCTTCTATAGCTAACACTAAACTTTTGACATAGTTCTCTATTTTTCACAACAGTTAAGCTGACTTTTAATACAATCCTTGCTTTAAACCAAATGTATAGTTACTTAGAAATTGATAAAATAAGCAATAATTTTTATGGAATGCCAAATACAATAACAAAGCTAGAAACAGGTTCTTTTATTAGTATCCAAGTAACTTTAGATGGCCCACCTTTAATTAAAAATTTGTAAAAAATAAAGGTGCAATATTTATTTATAAACAGTCTGATAAGAGTGTAAACTAATTCTCCAAAGTGGGTTATTTATTGTCCAACACAATAATAAAGGATATTATTATTTTAAATAACCTCTGAGTTTCAACCCTTTGTAGACAGTGAGTGTTAATAGGACGTTTTTGGTTGATCAGTGTAGTGAAATGTGCTTAGAAAATGTTAAGATTTGATAATCAGATGAGAAATTTTTATGTCCACACTCCCTTTAAAGATGTCGCACATAAAGGTATTACTTAAAATTTACAGTGAGGATCTAAACCTATACAGTATACATTTCACCGACTCAGAATTACCATTTTTTTTATAATTCAATGGGCGTGCTGTTCCAACCAGTTCCTTTCATGATATAATGACTATTGATACTCAAAAAAGTGTTCTGGTTGCTTTTGTTCAGCAATATGTCAGTTTTGATTTTCATAAAAAAGGGAAGGGTTCCCTCTGGAGGAGAAAATTTTTTCTTCTTTCAAAGTATGGCTTTATTTACCTTCTTGAAGAGAAGATTAAGAATCAAAAAATGGTTTATAAAAATATTGACCCTTGAAAAGTTATCCTTAAATAACTAAAATCTGCTGATTTTGCTAAAACATCCAAAATTGTCAGTCTTTTGAGGATAGCCCTTTCTATGATAAAAATCTTTAAAAATCATTTTTTTAAATTCTTCAATATACTCTTCGGATCTACTGCAGTTCACAGTAAAATATTGCTGGTAAGCAATATTTCCAAAAATCTATAAATTTTAAAGGCTGCTAGCTGCCAAACGGCTGAACGTACAGATCATGCCCGCACACTGTTTTAAGCGGCATAAGAAGGCCTACAAATAATCTGGAATAGCCATAAATCAATAATGCATAATTATCTCGCAGTGCTGAGAAATGCGCGAAAAAGACCTATTTTAAGCGTTTTTTCTTCAGTGAAGCTTTCCCTGTGCATAACTGGATCTTGGCTATTCCAGATTATTTGTAGGCCTTCGTAGGCCGCTTAAAATGGTGTGCGGATATGATCTGAACATTCAGCCGTTTGGCAGCTTGCAGCTTTTAAATTCATAGATTTTTGGAAATATTGCTTACCAGCAATATTTTACCTTGAACTGCAGTAGATCCTACTCTTCAAAGCAAATTCAGAAAGGTGTATAAAGCCATAACAAAATTTTTTTTTTTTATGAAAATCAAATTGACATATTGCTGAAAAAAGCTACCAGAACACTTGTTTTGGTGTAAATTGTCATTATATCATAAAAGAAATGGGTTAAAATAGTGCGCCAATTTTTTTGGCATTTTGAGTCGGTCTACTATACATACACCTCCAAGGCCCTACCCTAACCCAGCAGGGCATTCTTTATTTAACCTAACTTGGTCATCTAGCAATATACAGGAAAAGCACTAATTAAAAATTTAGTCTATGTATTCAGCCGCTTCAGCAATCATAAAAATATGAAGAACAAAAAGAGTTTTATATCTTATAAGAAATAATAAAAATCATTGAAGCAAAAAATATATGATCAAGGTGATTTTTAAGAGTCATTGCATATTTCAAAGCTTATAATTTTACTTTACATACCCAAATCACTACTCTCTATATTAGTATTATTAGAACTGAAAGTACATTGTAATATTACAAACAATATTATAATACTTTGGTTGGTAATAAGTTTTAAAATAATATTAAAAAAAATTTCATATAGTACCAAAATTTTAACTCATATAGTACATATAGTACCTAGTTTGTCATATAGTACCATATAGTAAAAATTTTTGACTATATAGTACATAAAGTACATATAGTACACAGTGGTCACCCTGCAACTAAAATCCAAACAACTTAAGTTTTCTATAAGAATAAAGCATCCACTAACTGACATTATTTCCTTTCTCCTCTAGAAGGTCTAATCTTTAAAGGATACAAAACTCATCAAATTAAAATGATTGTGCCTAATGAATATACCTTTTGATCGACTATTTTTTTAATAGGTCGTGAATACCATAGATATTAAGAAATGTAAGAATATAAGATTTTCCTAAATAGTAATATATTTTCAGTATGGAACCGATCACAGATTAGATCTGGTTCTCAGCCAAACTGAAAAATCATGTAAAGCAGGCCATTTCCCACAAATATTTAAATAGAAATCATTTGATATCCGCAGAAAGCTGTCTATAATACGATAAATAACTATTCACATCCAGAGAATTTCTAGCTAGTTAAGGAATGGTGCCTTGTGAATGATATCTTGTCAAACATGTAGCTTGTATAGAAATGATTCAGAAGGTGGTTCACAATATCCTTTAATTGTAGTCAATGTTGAATTATAGAATTCCTGTAGTTTCAGATATTTATCAAAGATAAAGGTCAAGCTGTACCTATCAGATGTAATATCTAGAAAACTAAGATCTTTGTTAAGTACTAGCGGCTACTTGGGAGGCGACCCAAAACTTTTAGTTTTAAAAAGAAGATTGGGTAGGTACAGTCACTTTCGTAACAACGCCTTTTAAGGGACGTTTCGTCGTATTTTCACAATAGCTTATGTTAGGTGATTGCCCTACAGGGTTAGAGCCGCCAGCCCGCAGGGGCTAGAAATAGGAGAAAATCTACGACGAAACGCCGTATTTATTTTGTAGGGGTAGATGAATTGTTTGCTAGGGGCAATTTCTCTTGGAAGGGTAGTGGTACCCTACCCAATAATAGATAAAAACTTTCTCTGCACCTATGAGAAGCTTCACTGTAAAAGAGAACCATATCGGTCCTGCAAGAGACAGACAGACATCCTGTTACTTTTAAGTAATAATTGGATAAACTGTAGGTATAATTTGTATAAATAAACATTGACTATTCCTTAATACATTCAGGTTGTTTACAAATACTGCAAAATAATCCAGGCTCAAGGCTCTTTCTTGTCTAAAAATAAAAATAGTTTCATTTTCAGAAATGGTCAGTTTTAGTTCCTAAGAACAATATTCAAGCTATTTTTATCATGTTATATCTGTGTGTATTTTTATTCTATTCCTTATAATTTCACCAAATAAAGTTGCTATAAAATCAAAAATTGGGATAGTTGCATGAAGTGCATTTTAGAAGAATAATTTTAAGCATAAGTTACAAGTCTACCATCAATATATTAATATTGATTTACAATAAATAACGAACAATTAGACATCACTAAATTAGTCGTCATGCTGTTTTTGTGACAATAAGCCAGCTATATAAGTTGCATATGTCATAAGAATACACAATTTTCAAGTCTTTATATTTTAAAACTACATGGTAGAAAATTCTTTCAAGTATAGGCCCTATAAATGTGGTTTAAACTTGACCAGGAAAAAATATGCAGTTCACTAAATTCAAGTTTAAATACATTTCGTGCAACTACCCCTTTCATAATAATAAAAAAAATAATGCGCTAAAAATGTTCAGTGACTTAACTTACCTTAAGAAGAAGCTGTTTTGGAAGATAATGATCGACAGCTTTGTGGTCAATAGCAAGGTGTCGTACTACCAGAGATTCATCTTTAGAGGAGAAGTTGCACTGCTTGCGCAAGGGGCACAGGTACACACCATCCTTAATGAGTGTGGGGTTACTTTGTTTTACATTTTAAAATAGGAACAAATATTAGTTATTTTACGTGGAATATTTGGAATTTGGACTTATTTCTGTGAACTCCATACCGTATTTGGGGGGGGGGGGGGAGTGTGAATCCCCACTTATCTAAAATATATATGGGGAATATTCCTTTTCGTAACATCGCACCATATGGGGCGATTCGTCGTGTTTTTAAAATGGCTTTTTATTGGTTATTTTAGATTAGGTTAGGTAATTTTGGTTATGTGATTGGCCCCGCAGGGTTAGAGCCCCCCGCAGTGGCTAGAAATAGGAGAAAAGCTACTGTAAAATATACGAAGAATCGCCCCATAAGGTGCGATGTTACGAAAGGGACTATTACCGATATATGTTATAGTAGACAATGATTTATTATTACTTGGATCTTACACCAGTTTTTCGTGTTCTCTAATACAGTGAAACATGTAGCAAGCTAAAATAACGTTTCTATCCCCCCCCCACTCCTTTTCCTCATCCACTCCCCTCCTACTGGATAAAAAAAACTGACCAATAAATGACATAAACAAAGCAAGACTTTTATTACAAATATCAGAAAACGTTATCATAGTTCTTAATAAGAGTTTTCTTTTGTTGCAAACCGTGAAATACTATTAAAATGCTGACCTGATTGACATTCAACTTCTTGAGAAGTGCATCCTTAAAATGTTCCAGCAGATGATCCCGTTTCTGTATGGCTGTTGTGAATTTCGTGGATCCCGGACAGGTCAGTTCACAGAGTTCGCAGAGGCTGGAGCCAAGACTCAGCCATTCTGTCGCATGATACTTGGATATTAGATCCTAAAAATAACATTTTTAAAGCAAGTGGTGGATACCTTTTTCGTCTGCAGCAAATTGATTTTAGTTCTTTTGAAGCGACTCGGCTGTGGTAATATTTTCCACGCTATTATTGATATTCAAAGACCCAATTGAAAGAAGGTACAGAGTCCCCACCCCGTGGGTAAAGTTACATTTATCTTGTGCCCTCTCTTCTTTTACTTTAATTCTTATTCAAGTACAATATTTATCCTTCAATCACTTCCAGATCACGATACTATTCAGCATTCCTACCTGAAGATATTGTTTATGATCCAGCATATGATGAGCCATTTGCGCCATGGCAGGTGAGTGACTCTTCACACGAATATTACACTAGTAATCATTGTATACAATCAATTCAACTAAATGACTTATTCTTCAAATCAACAGACGAATTATTAAATCACACCAAACTAATCGATCGTTAATTATCTGGATCTAGGAATCTTCGGGGTATTTTGATATACATTGTGAACCCCCTAAATTACTAAATATAAAATTACTCCTTGTGTAGATTAAAATAATTACCTAGTAGAAAATTTTGGATACTGATGTTTTGACCAGATATAATAAAAGTCTCCAAACTTTACATGTTTGAACAACCCAATCACGAATTAATTAGTCTCAAAGTTTGTTGGCCACAATGTTAGAAAACCTATTTAAAACACTTAACACTTTGGGGGCGTTTTTGGCTTCCATAAAAGATAGAAACATGAGCAGAATTGATTGTATACCCTAGAACATATCTCCTCGGCTACAAAGGTAAATATATCCTTGTGTGACTCTATGTAGTGCATCCACATGTTGTTGAATAACGTCCTGCCATTGTGCACAAATGTAACACCACAAAACTCGCATTCGGTGGGAGTTGCCGCGTTCAAATTTTCCTTAAACTCTTTGTCGCGCTCGTTGATCTTGCTTTGGTCAAAAGTTTTGAATATTTCATACGACATTTTGTGGGCTACTCCGTAGTGTTCTATCAGATGGTTATGGTTGTTGAATACCTTAAAAAAGTATGATGCAAATCAAACTACCCTTGGTACTTCAATTCATATAAATGGCCAAAATTTAATTATTTTATAAGAAATATGATTAAGGTACATAAGTAAATGATAAAATAAGCTTTTATTTAAAAAAAGGAATTAAATTTTTGATTTCGCGTTTTCTTTTTATTTAAAATCATCTACCTACATATAAAAACATTTTGTTTTAGATTTTATGAAAGGGAAATTTTTTCGCTAGACAAAGTCAAGAATATTGAAGTATAAACAGTCAAAATATTACCTAAATGATTTTAAAATTACCTTATGGCATTCTGGGCAGGCATCCCTGGATCCCAGATAATCTCTGAGCTCAGTAAAGGTATGCTGCACATAATGGCTGTAAATGGTTTCTTTAGAGAAATGAAACAGGCAGACGTCACATTTTACAGACTTTGCCACATTCTCTTTCTTTATCTTCTTTGGTGTCAAGTTCGGAAGGTCAGCTTGTTCTGAGGTGCGTTTGGTATTGGCTTCAATAACAGACTTATGAACTTTGGGGGGTTCTTTGGTTTCTGGTTTGGTTGTTGGATTAACAAGTTTGTCAATATTGATTGTTTTAAAATCAATATAGCCAGGTGTATCCAGTCCGATGAAGAAATCTGAAAATCTCACTTTGATGCTCTCATTTGCCAGGCCAAATATGTTAATCAACCATTTGGTAACATTCGCAGCATGTTCTTGGATGATGTGCTCTACCAAAGCGTCTGCATTGTCAGGCGCGTGATGACAGAATGTGCAAGTTGAAGTGTTGTCAAGATTAGACTCATGGAAAAGATGATGTTTTATCAAATGTAGTCCCATACCCTCTTCCAAGCATTTGGTTTGGTCAGCCTGTTTATAATAATTCATGTTTTATTTATATCAAAGACAACAAAGACAAGATAGAAATACGGTTAGAAGATATGGGCTAGCTGGCCTGTACTAAATTATGGAAAATTGAAAACTATAATAGTAGTTCAAGCTGTTAGTAAAATTGAAGGATCTCTGAAAATATTCTATTTTATATCATACTTACTAAAATCAACATTACCTCTTGTATTTTAGTTATCAAAGAAATAATAACGTATTGAGGAAAAAACAATCTACTGTAACTATTTTGCTGAAGGGTACCACCCACCCACCAATTTTTAAAAAAAAGATACATTTCTGTAGGTATAAACAACCATAAAATAAAATTAAAGAAAGGGTACCTTAAAATCTTGAAAAGAAAATATACTACTAAATTTGGCGGGTTTTAACACTGCCAAAAATTTTAATCTTGAATAGACAGAAAAGACACAAATTATATTCCTGAAGTAGAACTTTATCTCTGGAAGCAAGGCGTACATCATCAGACCCACAAATCAAACACATTGTCTTGTACCTCTTCCCATTCTTTGGAAGTGTCCACCTAGTGATGTCACACTTCAGGGTCCTGGCAGCTTCCACGGGCTGGATGCTCTCTGCAGGTATGAACTTGTTTACCTGAAAGAAATATTTAATACTATAATGTAATGTAGTAAGGTTTGTTGTCTGTAGCTAAATATCTTGGAAAATATTTGCTATAATTAGTTGTACATTTCAGAGAAGCTTTATACATGTCTTAGGGTGGTTTTAGTCTATATTGCTGACCTCCCCCCGATTTAGTGAGGCAACCAGAAGAAATTTTTAACATTTCATGCACCAAACATTGGTTTTTATCACAAAAAAGTCCTTTCCTTACCCCCCTATTACTTTTTAAAAACTCATCCATAACCTTGAAATTTGTACCTGATTATGAGCGATGGCAGAGTGTAAGAAGAATGACTGTCTACTCGCCAAAGTCATCCCACACTCCTCACAAAAATTATCCTCTCCAAACTTAACCATATTGATGAGCTGACCGGCATAGTGGCGAAACAGATGCAGCGAAACTGTCAAATTGTCCACGTTGTTAAAAACGGCATCGCATTTGGGACACTTGCTCACTTTGGTGTGTAGGAACCTGTAACTTTCCTCATCTTGTAATAATCCAGAGTAACATTGTGTAAAATCTTCATCATGCGGGTGGACTAGATGATTTAGTTTTCCATAAATGCCATCATTAGTTTCAGCATCTTCATTACTGTATACATCCTTGTGAGCAGATTGGGGAAATAGTTGAAGGAGTTTGTTTGTATAAGATGGATGCTGAGCTATATGATTAATCCATTCTTGTTCGTTGCTAAATATCTGACTGCATTCGGTACATTCAAGTTTGGAAAAACCTGTAATATGTCCTTATATAAAGGGGTAGTTTCACGAAATGCATTTGAACTTAATTTAGTGAAACGCATATTTTTTTTCCTGGTTAATTGGTTAAACTACATTTATATGGCATACATTTGAAAGAATTTAATTTTCTGCCACGTAGTTTTAGAAATATCAAGACTTGAAAATCGTCTTTTTAAATTGCATAGGTATATCACAAAAAAACCGAATTTCAAGTCTTGATATTTTCAAAACTACGTGGTAGAAAATTGAAATTCTTTCAAATACATGTCACATAAAAATGGTTTAACCCTTTAACTAGCAAAAAATATGCGGTTCGCAAAATTAAGTTCAAATGCATTTCGTGAAACTACCCCTTTAATTGGTCGGTTCATTAAGTTTAGTTTCCAAACGTTTCAACTACTAATTGTAATCTACAAAAGAGTAATTTTGTGTATTATCATTGGTGATGTACATCAATTTATCGGCCATTGTCCAAACCCTGTAGATGCCAGGGATTTGGTACTTTTTGTAACCAAACTCAAAAGAAACTTAATCAAATGGCGTTGATGCAATCTAATATGAGAAAATGTACCTGGGCAAGCTTCTTTAACATGTGAGATCAGATGAGTTGAAATAAAATTCTGAAGGATGTTCTGTTCCCCACCAGGACGTCCTTCAGGTACTGGTGCCTCCAGAGATATACCACACAACAGACAATAACATCTGAAAAGTTATTTATCGTATCGTATTATAAACAGCTTTCCTCGGATATACAGCTGGTTTTAATCTTATGATTGTTTATTTTTATATTCGTTGAAAACTGGATATAATACGAAACAATACACGATTTTTCAGTATGGCTAAGAACCGGTTATAATAGATATTGAAAAGGTACTTTACCTTTTAACATGTTGACGTGTTTGTCTCTCATCCAAATCTACATCCCCTTCTTCATCCACCTGGTGTTCCCAGTGCGTCTGGAAAGCAAGTAATTTAACTTTTAAGTAGCGCAGTAACTCAAGGAGGGGTGGAATATTGGGTTGTTTATGACACGTGACTAGTCCCAAAGTTTTAATAATAAAGTTTTCTTATTCGTTGACTTAACAACCTTGGGAACTTTGAATTTTGATTGATTGGTTCGTTAAGTAGAGTGTCTAAAAGTTTAACAACCAATTGTAATCATTAGGAGATATTTTGTGTATTATATTTATCATTGGGTATGACATAAATTTATCAGCCACTGTCTTATCACTTTAGATCCCTGGCAGTAACTACAAGATAACACTTTTGGTTAGAAAAAGGAGAGAAAAGTCTATAGGTAATACAAAGTTTGAAAGCTTAAGGTCTAAAAATTAACTAATCTCACATAGTTATGGTTTTAGACTATTTATTCAAAATATACCTGTTCGATATATCTACAGAAGTATCCATGTATAGTTCCCATGTGTATGACCATGGCCTCGTCGGACTGAAGTCTCTGCTTACAGAAGGGGCACTCTCCTAATGTTTAATAGTATCAAAATGAATGATAAAAGGAGAAAAATTGTCCTCAATTCATCTTGCTAACATAGAACTTATTTATTAGTTAGTTCGTTCACCCGATTGAAGGGTAGGGTAATGGGGTTGGAAGAAGGATATCTTTTTTTAACCTACTGAGTGGTCCACTTTTTAGAGAACATGAAAATCTAGTGTAAGATCTAATATCCATTTAGTATCTAGATCAAAAAATAAAAACAATAATGTGGTATAAATAAGCTCTCGGCAGGGTTTAAGTATGTTTCTTTAGATAAGCGTAAGGATAAATTGTTACCTTGATTCCAGCCCTGGATATCTTGATGCATAACTTTAGAGAAGTGGGATGCATAGTGCTTCTTGATAGCTGTAGCCTTTGCCAAACCAGTTTTGAAATCTGCATTGCAAACACGACATCTGGTTTCTTTGTCGTAGTTTAGATTTCTGGTGTACTCGCGTATCTTCCGGTCAAACAGTCCGTGTTCTACACCCATGTGAAGAAGGATTCGCCTAAATAATTATGATTTATTTGATGCAAATATAACTTGAGCAAAATGTTTGTTAAGTTAATAAATACAGATATTAACGGATTATACAAAGGTAGCGTCGCTATCAGGGATTTATATCATGATTTTTTTTAATGGCAATTTTTTTAATCATAAAAGTTTTTGCCGAAATTTTTAAATAGCCCCAGGGCTTACAAAAATAAAATAAATATCTCACTTAAAGCCTTCATCAACATTAGCCCTCTTTGACTTGGTATCACAGAACGGACATGACAACTGATCATCAGCCGATGCATTGGCAATCTCCTTCTCAAATTCTTTCCTCAGCTCCGTGTTGAAGTGATTGTAATAGTGGTTCATCTTGGCGTCTCTGTGAGTGGATAATTCCGACAGACACACGGCACAGTTGGAATCTGCCAGGAACTTTTCCGAAGCTTCATACTTGCGGCTGGATAAAGTCGTTGTATCAGTGATAAATTTCCTTCATATTTTTGCATTAAAATAGAGAAACAATACTTACTTTACAAAAAAAGGTCCTTTTAATGATACAATACTTCAAAGGATTAGTAATTTAGATATTTATCGCATCGTATTATAGACAGCTTTCTGGGGATATTAAAATGACAGATGATAAAAAAAAACAGTCGAAGGTCCATGTGAACAAATCTTGTGCTAATCTTATGATTTTTCAGTATAGCTGAGAACCGGTTTAATCCAGCAGATAATAATAGGTTTCCAAGCCATTCGGGAAAAAAGTTTATGAACAATAGATATTAAGACGGATTTTATTTTTAATAATACTACACTAGCAGCTAAGGTATACAACAAGAGGTATTTAATCGAAAGGAATAGAGGAATGGAGGTCCAACCCAGGGAGTAAGGGAGGGGACAATGGATCGAATATTCAATCTTTAGGAGTCTCAGACTTTGGGGACTGGCTTAAAGGGAATGTGCAAGAATTTAGCAGTTTCTGACTGAGTTTGGGGACTTGCGCAAGAAATGCCGTTACTCGCTATGTTAGTTTTGAATATATATAGTTTTGCAGACAAAGAGTAGTTCAAATATAAATACACGGCCCCCCTCCCATACATATTTCACTCCCTTCATCCCCACCTCCTTTTTAAAAGTAGACGAGAAAGGGAAATGGAGAAGGGAGGTGGGGGAAATAAACAGGATAAAAAGGGGCAGGAAGGCGTGCGGGTCATATACTTGCCCATCCAGCTACACGCCTGCCTGCCCCTTCTTTCCGTGTTCACATCACTTGCCCCCAAATCTCTTTTCTCTTTCCCTGTCATCTGAAGAGATCCAGGGAGATATTTCTAGTAATTAATTACAGAATGGTTATGTCAGTCTGTAATACTGGTAATCTTATTTTCAAATGTTTGCTTTTTTTCTTGGAACTTTTTTCATAGTTTATGGTTTTCTAGATTTAATCAACAATCACTTTACAATTTCCACCATATTTTCGGGATTATTCTGGTTTTCATGGCCTATCTTCAAAAACTCTTAAATTGAATTAATTGCCCATTGTCCCCTCCCTTACTCCCTGGGTCCAACCCCCATTTTCAATTTTGTCAAATAGTTTTTTGACTGCAGATTCAGCACTAAGTCATACCAAATTATATATTTCTACTTTGTAATGAAAAAGATTCAAACATTAACAAAAACTATTTCTGTATTTTTTCAGTGAATTTCTTCCTGTAAATCAAATTAAACAGAACCCAACAGTAGCAAATATAAAAAATCGAATCTAAATATTAATGCTATAATATTCCTGAACAGATCATGGAAAGTTCCCAGATGACTGATGAGCTTCCGTTTATGATGTCCAAATTGTTCAGTCTGTATTTCTTCAGTGTTGAACTGGCACCCCTCGAAGGGACAGTACAGGGGCATTTTATGTTCGTCCATTAAGTCCTTGTACTTCTCCTCTATGGAATTCTACAATAACATTTAAATAAATTTAGTTAGATTAACAAATAAATGTAAAGGTATAGATGCATAATCCAGACAACTGTACATTGGAACCGACTTGGCTGTGTTTAAATTGGCTGATATTCAAAGACTCAATCAAAAGTCTGCACACTGTTCACTCCCCACCCGGTAGGTAGAGTTCCAATAACTTTTGTGTTGGGACTAGTGGCTGCTCTAGAGGCAAAAAGAAAGGCTAAGAAAATAGCTTAATCCCAACCCAAGATTTAGGTCTGAAAATGAAATAGCCTAAAACACCCAGGGGACCTATGTGTGTCAACCAAATCAGTTCAGTAGTTATTGAGATCTTAAACTTCAGACAAAAAAACTTACTAATTTGCATAATAGAAATTTAATATTGAAATATTGTTTTTGTTGAACACAAACCATGAACTCAAAATTTACTTGACTGACCTTAAAATGAATATTGTAGTGTAGTTTTGCCGCCTTGAAACCATCCTGGGACTCGAGCTGGTCAAACTCATGGTCACAAATATGACATCTGAACAGAACAACAGGTTAGGTTATTGTTGAGTAGGGGTTGGATATACATCTTATTAGTGTATTTTTGGCCGGATTCGGATTCCGGATTCTTGAAGAATCCGTCAAAAAAAGTGGCGGATTCCATGCGGATTCCGGATTCTTATTTTTAGCTGATTCCAAATTCGGATTCCGGATTCTAGCAATATTTTAAAAGGATTTTTAAATTTTTAAAAAAAATTGAGTGCTAAGTATGTCCTAAAAATCAATGTTCTTGGTGTTATCTATAATTCACTTCTGAGAATCGAACCAGATTTTAAAAGATATTATATATAATGATGAAAATCTTTGCCTTCAAAGAGGAGGAGTTGAAAGAAAAAACTCAAGACGATAACTTTAGCCTACCAAATAAGAATCCGGAATCCGCTATTAAAAAACGGATTCCGGATTCGGATTCGGATTCCAAAATTGGCCAATAATTGGGGGGATTCCGGATACGGATTGCCAACCCTACATCTTATAGAATAATGCATAGTTAATTAGTATTTGAGCTAAGTAGTTGAGCAGCGTTTGTTTAAACAGCTTATTACATGACGAGCTCTAAATCTAATGACAAAATAATTCAGCATGAAATGGTGATTTTTGGTGGTTTCTTCATATATCTATATTTTATTCAAACAAAGCTAAATTCCTATATTTTTTAGCAAAAAACAACATGTTTACATGTTTAGAGAAATATTTTTTTTACCGTTAATATGAAAATACATCCTAACCTTGTGGAGAAAAGATCCAACATGTCCTCCTTGTTCTCAGTGCTAACCATACTCCTAGTAATCTCCTGAATCAAGGGGTCAACCAGCTTGTGGGTCACAGCAAAATGGCGAATAAACCTAAACAATAATTTCTTTAACAAGGTTAGTTTTTATGAAAACTGAAGTCTTTTAAAATATTTTTTTTTGTGAATACAAATTCCATAAAACGTAGGTACATTCTATGGACATCAATAAAGATATTCATGTTTTTAAAAAGTGTGACACTGAAACACACTATTTTAGAACATTGTTCTTAAGGTCCTCATGGTCAGGTCATAACGAGAAAGCATTACAATCTTTTTTGAATTGGTGAAAAAGTTAGATAATTTCAGTAATATCTCAAAATAATAAGATAACGCCTTTTCATTCACTTCTTTACACTATTTATCCAATGACACGACATAAAATATTTTCTCAATTGAAAAGTACTATTTTCTGCATGGATAGCTAGAAAACACTAGGCTACATAATATACCTTGTACAATTTCACAGAGATTTTATTTTTATTTTTATTCAAAAACATAACAAGCTTTTCATTAATATTAATATTCCTAACCAGGACAAACGGACAGTTGAGTTTCTAACTAAAGAATAGCTGCACTTCTCTTAGTTACAAACACTTACTTGTTGGTAGCAGTGTTTCCTTCCACAATGAAGTTACACCCCACCTCTCTACATCTATAGGGAGGATTCTTATTCAGGATCTTATCATACTTTGCATTTATATTCTTCTCAAGCTGGGGCCTAAGTAAAGCAACACATTTTCCCCATTAAATTTAGTTTTAGACGATTTTTTAAAAATATTTCACATGAGTTCATTGTCAAAGTAATCATTTAGGTAATGAATTTGATGCATTTTTACATTTTTATTAAACTTTACTCTAAATGTGATTATTATTAGTAATAATAAAACATGTTTCAAGTCATTTTCAGCAAAACTAGTATGTAAAGGCAAAAATGTTGATTAAATAACAAGAAACATATACTATTACGTAAGGGGGAAGTTTTTTTTTGTAAAATGTTAATCTGAACATAAGGGCCTATAGAGATAGAAAGAATAAGGGAGGTTAGAAGGAGAGCTAGAGGGAATTAAAGAACGATTAGAGATAATTATAATTGGATTACAGAACAGAAGACCCAACGAAGAAACAAACGCGATCTCAAATAGTGTAATTTCTCTCATTAATAGTGTGGAGTTGTTTTTGTAAAGTTAATGTTAAAATAAATATAATTTTAAATGTGCTGTGCCTTAGATGACTACAGTAATGGCTACGCTTTCCCGTCTCTGCTTTGTCAGACAGCTTCTCGTTACAATACACACATAGAGCAATATCAAGCCAACTCTTGACAGCTTTGTTAGCCTCTACATTGGTGTTAGTTATGTAGCTGTTCAGAGCAGCGTCCAGGTGTCCGTGAACTATACTACGGTGGAGCATAAGCCGGTTGCGGGTATACTCCACATACTTACACTCGTCACATTGAAAGGGCGGAGCCGCGCGTGTGTTGGCATACACTAATGCCGACACGTGATTAAGGTAATGTTGTCGTAGGCTGGTAACACTCATTTCCTTAAAGGATACCTGGCAAATCTTACAACTTTTATGAGAATCAACTTGAAGTGTCGTTTTTGCTTGTATGTCCTGTTCAAGTTTGTCAAATGTAGGTTTGTAATATTTGTTAATATCATCATGGCATAGTGCTCTGTGTATGAGCATATTTCTGGCGTTACAAACATCAACCTTACAGTCAGGACATGTATTGCCGTTGCTTGACAACACATTGGCTGGTTTGATATGACTAATCAGATGAATTTTTCTCAATTCAAGGGAAAATTGTTCCAAACATGCTCCGCATTCAGGACAAGGGTGGAGGACGGAAACATCAAATTGTTGTAGAATTTCGAG
This sequence comes from Acartia tonsa, assembly GCF_053477335.1. NCBI lineage: Eukaryota > Metazoa > Arthropoda > Copepoda > Calanoida > Acartiidae > Acartia > Acartia tonsa. The sequence continues at coordinate 50,655,104 of NC_137261.1, forward strand.
GTTGCCTCGGTGGACAATTGAGTCCTGTTGTTGGTCACTGTGACAACAGATACATTTTGCCTCCAGCTGATAATACTTCCTAGTTTTTCGCAACAAATTAACACTATTGTTTAAAGAAAAAATATTTGTTTATTGCGTCGTATTATAGACTATTAGACAGCCTTCCGCTGATATTAAAATGAAAAATAATACGATTAAAACTTAATTAGTTTTATAAAATTCATTTCATTATTCGTAGAAAAATGTTTTTAATACGATACATTATTATTTCAGTATGTCTGAGAACCGGTTCTAATCCAGCGGATATTAATAGCTATTGAGGCCATAATGGAAACGTTTTTTAGCCCCTGAAGAAAGTAATCCTTGGCGAGGCCACAACTTAAGATTTTACCCTTATCTAACCTAATATGATTTTTCATCATGATTCATCAAAATTGCTATTTATTCAAAAGTTAGCATATCATGTAGCTCAGTGGAAATTCGGGATAAAAAAATACATGATTTTAATAATTTTGTATGTCATTCAAACAAAACAATAACTGAACATTAAAATAAAATTATGTTAATTTTCCTTATGTCATGAATTTCTTGCAGGAGAACATCTGTGACGTTTCCAGGTGACATCTGAGTCATGATGAGCTTGTCCAGGTCATGGATCTGGCTGTTCATGCACAGCGGCCACAGGTTCATGTCCAGGCCCTGAGAAGGTTTAATATCTCTTAAACGATGGGTGGAACAATAATTCCTGCACATAACTTCTATCTATATATACGAAAGTTACAGGGTGTCTATCTATCAAATAGATCAGGTAACGGCTGGACAGATCACAATTTTCAAGGGAAAATGGACTTTGGTCCAGGATACATTTTGGACTAATGGGCAAGGGGAATGTGTCATCTCCCCCTCCCAAAAAAAATATTTACAAAATGAAATAAATGTGGGTGGGTTAATAAAAAAGAAAGATTAATAATTTTGCCAATAATTCAATCTCCATTACCATTTAATATTTCATTATTTTTTTTTAATTCTAGATTTATTGCTAGATCCTTACTTATTGAAAAGATAAAAAAAGAGATATATATTTTTTTTGAAGGGGTGGTGGGGAGAATGTGAGAGGGAGACCAAGGCACCACTTAAAGATATTATTCCTGTTTAAATCTTCTCTTTGTCTGTGTTTGTCTAGTGAGAGCTGTGATACTTTTGTATTTGGTTCCTTGTTTTCTTGCCCTGACAAAATTAGTTCTTATAATATTGAATGCCTATAAATCAATGTTCTGAGAAACTACCACTGTGTCGGTCTTCATGTACAGAAGGATCTCGCTAACAACTAAACCGATATGGGTCTCCTTTACAGTGAAGCTTCTATGAGCCATGGGAAGATTATAAACTTTTTTTGGGATTGTCCCTCAACCCTTAAAATCCAACCAAGAGATTTTAAGTGGAGGGTATTACCTAGATTACCTCGTACGGGCGGGATTACAATCCAGGACCTTTTCGACTTGGTGTACTGTCTAGGTCCTGGTCCAGCAATCCAGGAGAACTAAGGATGACTGGTACGCACCCATCTCTGTCCAAACACCCAAGGATATTAGGTTAAGTAACATCCAACAGACAACCAACTCTCTGTGATGCACGACCTTTGTCTGAGAAGTCCCAACTGTGCATGGTAACAAATTGCGCCTGTTTTGGGCCAAGGCATTCCCCCTACTCTAACTATTTATGTCGCCCATCTGACATAGCAGCAGTAGGAGCCATTTTTAACGTCTTTAGTTATGACGCGGTGTCGGCCCGAGATTCGAACCTATCACCTTCCCGACGACGAGCGGATGCGCTACGTTTTGAGCCACGGTCGCGGGTTAAGTGGAGGGTATACTACCCCCCCCCCCCTCACTCAAATGTCTCTAGAGGCCTAGAGGACGTATCCACTGATGAATAAGAACTAGTCCCTGAGACAATCCACACACACAAGTATTCCACAGGTAGAACAGGTGAAGTGAAGATTAAATATCGAGGTGCTGCATACATCACACATCTCTCTAACTCCCTATACAACACATTTAGAATTACAACAAGTGTAAAGTAAAAGGTTTTGAATTTGCAGAAATTAAAACAAATTCATTTTTGGGTGATTATTTTAGATTTTTTATTATAACTCTATTTTCTTTTCTTTACAAGATGTTACAAAATACTAGTTATTTTTTTCTACTGGAATAATGCCATCCGTAGATAAAGTTTATACAAAATTGAAGGATTTTAATTTTAAAAGTTACAATAACTTTATAAATATTTCATTTAAGCTAAAAAATCGTTAGGCAGGGATAAGGGATAGGAAACCTGGCCATTAATTAGGTCCCGGCCTAGATTCTAAAGGGATATTGCAACTTTTACAAATTCCTACCAAACTGGCGGACGCTCCCAAGTAGCTATAAATAGTTTATAAATGAAATGTTGTACTTTAAATTTTAAAACTTTATACAGAATTGAATGAAACAACTAATGTACTATTAAATGCTAAAAAGTACAAAAATATTATTCTACTAACATAGAACAAGATTATTGATAGAAGGTTACCCAAGTACTTATTTACTTATTGTACTAAATTTATTTTTTTATTTGGAATTTTAATAAGAAATGATAAAATAATATTTTTAAATAAAATTTTTACTCTTTAATAAAAATGCAAGAGACAAAAAAACATCATATCGTGATTTTAACAAAAGCCATTAATATATAGACTAGCTACCTGAATTTTATTCTATACTTTATCTACACACACACACACAGCTATTTCATTAACGTTTATAACAAACTACTGCGCCATCCCAAAACTAGTTTTTTAGGCCTAGGCTTGAAATAGGCCTGAAATAATATTTTCCTACGTTTCCTATCCCTTATCTCTGTCGTTAGGTAGGTAGTTTCAATCCAAATGCCAAAAATGAAAGTAAAATACGAAATAATTTCCTTTCTTGTAAAGGGAAGCAGAGGTGATATTCAGACATAAAACGAAGCCCAACGACTAATAGGATATAATTCTATTTATCACATTTAATGTGAGAATGTTGCTATTATCATATTCAAAATAAATGCTGTAATAAGCTTCATTAACGTTTATAACAAACTACTGCGCCATCCCAAAACTAGTTTTTTAGGCCTAGGCTTGAAATAGGCCTGAAATAATATTTTCCTACGTTTCCTATCCCTTATCTCTGTCGTTAGGTAGGTAGTTTCAATCCAAATGCCAAAAATGAAAGTAAAATACGAAATAATTTCCTTTCTTGTAAAGGGAAGCAGAGGTGATATTCAGACATAAAACGAAGCCCAACGACTAATAGGATATAATTCTATTTATCACATTTAATGTGAGAATGTTGCTATTATCATATTCAAAATAAATGCTGTAATAAGCTTTAAAATATTTAAACACTAGTCTCTCATTGGACACAAAATGACGTCCAATAAGAAAAAGGAATAAAAATATTGGAAAGAAAATTATTTTATTTCAAAATTAATTCTTGGCATTTTGGAATAAAAAATATAGGGGAAAGAAAATTATTTATTTCAAATTTATTTCTGGTCTTGAAATAATATTCATTATTTTATTTTAATTCGAGTGTCAACCAATAAGAAATAGGCATGCTGTTTTAAAAGTTTGGAATAAAAATTATTATTTTTTGTCAATTCCTTTTTTCAGAGTATAAAATGAGAATAAATTTTCCAACATCATTATTGATTTCTAATTTAACATTTCATACAGTGGGTAATATTTATTTCAACATTTTTTGTCATTCAAAATCAAGTGTCACAAAAATAATAATATTTAACATAAAAAAGAAATTTTTAAAATAATTTTGTTTTCTTTATTTGTTGAAGATTTAAGCCCAAGCTTTTTCTGAGGGGGGAGACCCCCCTCAAACCCCCCTCTCCTGAGGGGGGAAACCCCCCTCGACCCCCCCCCCTGACGCTCTCTTCTTTAAATCTTTCATTATTTCTGTAATTTATTCTAACTATCTTATAAATTTTAAAACATGAGATAAAAAGGAAATAATTTGCTGTACATTATTAAAAAATTAAAAAATTGTAAAAAAAATTCCAACATGATTTTTAATTTTAAATACAAGAATATTTTTTCCTAAATGATATGTTAAATTTAAATACAGGAATAATTTTGTACTGTGGAATTAAAGAAATAAATGCTGTACATTAGAGTGGCTTGATTTTCAATGATTTTCTAATTTTAAATGTGCTACATAAACTTTCTGTCTGAACATCATATTGTGGTATCCGCCTAGGATAAATGGCAGACACCAGAGTTCAAATGACTACGGCAGTGTGAACAGACGTGGACACCTATACTATAGAGAAGCTACGCTTCTCTAGCAATCACTAAATAATAAACAGAGTCTATTCAGTTGTTCCTTTATTGAAGGTCTAAGGATTACTAAAGTTGTACAACATAATATAAATACATATGGATTAGGAATAAAGATAGTTAAAGGTAAACCATACAAGTAAAACATAGATAGTTGCAATGGTTAGGTAGATGGCTATCCCTGTCCGGGGGAGGCAGGATAGCCCATGGAACAGCACAATAGGTAGATAAGCATAGAGGGGTTGAGTGGTAGGTCTGGGTACTAAAAGGGAAGGTTTGATGATTACTGTGACAACAACAGTCTGTGTGGGGGTGATTCTATCAGGTGAGGGAAGGCTTAGATCCTTTATCCTCAGGGCTGAGGTGGTGCTGATAACTTGGTGGTTGAAGGGGAAGGTTCCGGTGCTTAAGAAGGGAGAGGGAGGGGTAACACCCCTCCCTCCATTTGCAGGACAACTGAGAGATGAAATCAATACCGTTATCTGACATATTTTCAGGTGGCTTTACAATTGTAGAATAACAGGATTTAGCTGGGTGCGTAGCATCACTATAATGTCTTGGTTTCTGCATGGCCCAGAGTTGCCGCATACCACAATATAAGAGACCAAAAAATGAAAAGAAAATATTTTGAATAATGGGGAGGCTCGCTGATGCATGTAAACTTTTAGAAAGACACTTGTGGGGAGAATTTTTTTTTTTTTTTTTTGGGGGGGGGCAATTATTTTTCTTTCAAAGTATAGCTTTATGCACCTTCCCAATTTTGTCTTGAAGAGTAGAATAAGAATAAAAAATCTGTTTTTAAAACTATTGATCCTAGCAAGAAAAATCCATAAATAAATTTAAAAACCAAGAGATTTTACATTTAATTTAAGATTTTTCATGCTTGGATGAATATTTTTTAAAACCAATTTGATATTCTTATATTAATCAACAAGACAAATTCAAAAAGATGCATGAAGCAATACTTTGAAAGAAAAAAAGTTGCACCTCCAGAATAAACTTCTAAAATTTTTAATGCATGGAAACACCTTCCCCCCATTTCCCCTCAAGGACAAAATCAATTTTTTATATTTAGGTTTCTTATATGACGTTTAAACTGTAGATGTTGATTACAAATTCAATGTCCAAAATTGATCCACTCTACTGTACATTGTTATAATTTAATATTTGATGTGGGTATAAACATTAGACATAGATGGTCAATCTGACCCCATTTTTTTCTTAAAAAGAAACCTTTGTTCACTTTTTGTTGTATATGAAATAAAGCCCTATAGGCAACATTATTTGCAACTAAATTTTGCAATGATATAATTTTTAGAAAGATAACTTTATTATAAGAAATTAAATTATTTATAACTAACTTATTATAGGTTGTGTCATACGCTTCACATTATATGATGGAAGAAATATTTTCTTCAAATATTTCACCCAAGGAAAGCTTTAACCTAAAATATTCAACAATTTATAGCTGATACATAATGTAAACAAAATTCCCTTGTGCTGTCTCTAGGTTATCTCTATTGTATAAATGAACGTACAAAAGAGGAGGAGAGAGAGAAGGAAATAGACAGAAAAGTGAGGGAGGGGGGAGGGGGAAGAAATATAGAGAAAAATAGACAGAGATATTTATTGTTCACCCTTAGATGATGTAAATTTTTTGATAGACTTTTTTGAATATAAGAAAAAGATAGAGAATGAGACAAAACCAAGTATCATATTTTATTAATATTGCTTATACAAGAAAGGTCATTCAAAATTATTTCACCAATATTAAGGTCAAGTGACAAAAATTTAAATTTCCACCTACTTCGCCCCCAGAGGGGGCAATAGTAGAAGGAAAATTCAAATTTTGATCACATGACCAAAATTGTTGAAATAATTTTAATATCCTTTCTAGCATTCACAATATTACGAAAATATGATAAATAACTATTAATGGCTTTCTATCGTTAATCATTAAAAATGTCAATGTTTAGGTGAAACTGAACATCATCGAAGATTACAGATAATCTACATAATAAAGGACTTCATAATGCACACTATAATGTCTATTTGTCTATGTCAAATGTTCCAATGGATGTATCAGAGATCTTAATTTAAATCATTGCTTTCAGAAAATAGGCTTTTTATAATGAAAAGGTGAGTGAGTTTTGTCATAATATAATGTTATTAAAATGTGCTATTCCTGATGTGTCCGTTTCCAAACCACACTCCATCCCATCTCCTGATACACCTTCTTCACCCTCTGTTCATCCACTAATATTTCACACAGGAGATCCGCAACTTTATCAAGAATAAGAAAAGCTTCCTCTATAGTAGGGCTCTCGTCAGGTATATCAGAACTGGGAGTCCACAGCAGGATATCTGAACATCTTGGATCAAACTTGGTATCGAGATAGCCAGCAACAATGATCTTGTCACTGTGTATAAATCTTAGTTTTCTGAAACCCTCGAAGCAGCAGCAGGTTCCACTTGCAGCGTAGTTCGCCCCCATTTGAATTTTTTTACACTCATGACATGGGGCTATTTGACCTAAAACACAAAATCAAGATTTTTATGGAAATGATTTAAATAAAAAATAGCTATGAAATTACAAAATAAAAAGCTTGTTTGTAATCAAAATCTTCACAAGAAATTAGACAGACACCAATCTTTATTAAGAGCTGAAAAATGGGGTTATACCATCTGAACCAGACCATAAGAGACAGGCGAAAAGCAATTTGCTAGCAGACGACATTAACCAACACTTGGGCCAGATTGTTGTCTGAGTTATACATCTAAACTCATACATTCATTGGCATATGCGCTAAATATGAAAACAAACCTGAAAACATGTAACAAGGTGCACTCTGGACGAATACTTCGTTAGTTTGCTTCATCTCGAGAAGGGATGTAGTCAGGTTTCTTTCAATAGCAGCATAATCACCTAATAAACATTCTAGCTTAACATCAAATATTCATTTCTGTCAACATATTAAAATACAGTGATAATGACAGATTATGATTATTTACATTAAACAAAGTTTTAATTAAAGCATTGATAATAACTAATTAACACAAGAAATATGTTGCTAGAGGCAGGATCTAGCGCCAACATAGAGTGCAAGATAGAATTAGATAGTCAAAAATATTTAATTAGTAACCTTGGAACATGCGGTGAAAGATTTCATTTTAGACTTCAAGTAGGTAACCTTTAATAGTTATTTCATATTCCGAAACTTTAAATCCTCCCCCCTTCCATTTAGCGTTTTTTCCCTTTCTTAATTTAGCCATTCTGTTTAATTTTAAAGTTTTTTTCAAATTAATAACAAATATAAAGATTTCATTACCTGTCTTACCACTGAGTGTTGTAAGCTCATTATTATCTTCATCCTCAAATCTCGACTTGGAATCTCTTTTCAGAAGCTCCTTGTACAACTTCATAGTGGTATCATGCACTGTGCGCAGGTGAAAATCTTTTTTGGTAACCTCAACAGAAACATTGCAGACATAACAGACCGGCACTTCCTTGTCTTCTGGTGAAAAATCACCAAAAAATACTTTCCCATGTTCTTGAAAAAGTTCCTTAAAATGTGCATTGTACAAATGAGTTTCAAATTTTGAATTTTGGAAAATTTTGGAACAAATTGCACATTCGCGGAAGTCATTTTCAATGATTTCTTTTTCAGCTTCCTGTTTCAAACTATTAAAAACGGACGCCATTAATTCAACCATCAAAACTTTTTCATCATTAATAATATGTGTTGTCATATAGTCGAGATTAGCATGGTTTGTTGGACAATGGAGGCAGCAGAAATTTCCTTTGCTGTTCAATTTCAGGTGTTTCTTTACATTCACATTGAAATGTTTGTACAGCAAATGATTTAGATATGCTTTTCTATCCTTAATTTGAACATTGCATCCGCTGATTAAACAATTTGCTGATTGTAGATTATGAGACTTGAAAAAATCTTTGACATGGTCTCGATAATGTTCCACACGCTTATTTGGGACACTTGGAGTAAGATCCTTCTGACAGACTAAGCAATTTCCAGCCTTCAAGGCCCAGAGACATAAACTCAAACTTTTCAAAAATTGCTGCTCGGTTATTGGTTTTAGATCCAATTCTGGTTGATTTATGAAGAGCTTGAGTATCATGTCATGTGAACTAAATCCAATATGGCGGAAAAATTTAAACAGAAAATCTTCCAAATCGCAGTCACGTTGAATTTGAACTCTACAGGTGTTGAAAGGACAAGTTATTTGTTCCTCCAGGTTGCTCTCGTCCAGGATAGGCTTACAGATAATCTCCAGATCTGACATGAAATGATTCACGTAATGAGTTCTTAAATCACTGGATGAATGACCACAAACAAAGCATTTGCCGTCACTATCTATAATATCAATAACTTTGGGAGACGTAGATTCCTTGTCATGGTTCTCTGTGTCAATATTTATTATTTCTGGTGCAGTTGTATGTTTTGATGATGATTTGGAATTCTGTATTAGCTCTTCAAGTTCTCCTTTGCACCTGTAAAATAAAATATTAGTATTGAATATCATATGTTATCGCAGAAACCTTCTTCTAATTCATACTAGGTATAGAAGCTGGGTATAATTTTGTGTCAAAATAAATCAATTTGTGTGTTATTAAAGATCTCTAAAACGTCAAGACCACCAGATTAAAGAAATACACTGTCAATTGCATAGTTTAGTCCGTCTTTTTAACAAAACAAGGATAACAACATCCATAAAAACGAAGCTCTTAAATCGTAGGACAAACACCAATTAACACTAGTTGAGTGACAGAAATGAAAAACAAACTAAGTAAATTTGTTGCATAACTGCTTGAATAAAGTATAGTGTTTAAGGGCATATTCACATTTTTAGAACTTGATTATGGAGATGGTTAAGGACTTTCTGATAACGATTATAGAGTTGGTATGCTTCCTAAATCGTACCTAACTGTTATATGAATAAATTGGAACGAAAAGTGCTAACTGTTAGTGGACGGACCGACCCTAATTATAGAAAAGCTTCGCACTTTAAAATTAAAAAAAAAATACCTTGCAATATGCTCAAGCATAGACTTTTGATGTTCTTGCAACCTTCCTCTGACACCTGCTGTGGTATGTTGGCATTTCTGGCATACCAGAGGCACTTTTCCATTGAAGGAATACGGATATTTTAGATACAAAACTTTACTGAACTCTTGAAGGTAGTGCTGGAATCTTTTGATTGACTTGTCTTCAGCAGCCTTTGGTGGACTTGCAACCAGTGTAGGTCTCTTATCAAGCAGATATTTCTCAAACTCATTGGAATAACTCGATGCAGATTTAACTGTTCCAGGTACATTCTGGTGGCCACTTGGACCTTCGCTGCTAGCATTCTGTCGCTGTTGGAATTTGGCAATGTTTCTATCAAACATGTTATGTTGGGTGCCAAAATGATTGTACAGTGTGTTTTCATCAAAAAACTTTATTCCACAACAGTTATCCAGTCCTCTTTTAAACTTGTAATTGACATAATTCGCTATTTCACTTCTAAAATGTTTCAGATAATGGCAGCTTCGATCAAATTTACCCTTGTTGCCAAATGACTCATTACAAACAGGACAGCTGGAACAAGTCATTGAGTTAGTGCCAGCAAACTCCTGATCTTTGTCGGGGAGTCTCAAGTCATTCTTCGCTTGAGGCTGCTGCTCTTTTGGTTCAGATTTGATTATTGGCGCTGACAGTTGAGCAAACTTGCCGGTCATCTCCAGAAGATTTATCTTACTCTGTGAGTGCAGAAGAGTTTCCAGGTAGTCATGGTCGATGGCATAGTGCATAATCAGGTCCTGTTCTGAGCTGTTCCGAGTCTTGCAGTTTTTAAATGGACAAAAGGCATACAGGTGTTTTTGTTTCTCAAGCTGGAGAGTCTGCTTTAGTGTGTCAATTGTGGCTTGATCCTAAAATTAAACAGGAATAAAATTAATGAACAGTGAAAAAATTCTGATTTTATTCTTGTTTTATAAAATACAGTCGGCTACGCCCCTAGAAAGGCCTCTAGGGCACTTGAGGATGGGGGAGTTGGATTAAATAACCCAATTCTTAAATATAGATTTGAAAAAAAAGTAAACAAAAGTTAGAGGGGGGGGGGGGGGTTATTTTTTATTAGAGGCGATTTCTCTTGGGAGGTTGTGGTTCCCTCCCCCAAAATAGTTATAAACCTTTTTTCTTAGAACCTTTAAGATGCTACCCTGTACAGGAGAACCATACCTGTTCAGCAGTTAGCAAGTTACTTTTCTACAGACAAAAATAGCTTAGAACTTTATATAATAGGAAACAATATTAATAATTTGATTTTAGCAAAATTGATGATGTAAAGGGAAAATAAGTATGTTTTGTAGAGTAGTCAAATCAAAAGATTTAAAAAGAAAAGTTCATGTAATCTTAAAAGATTTTATTTAAAAAAAAATCAATAGGTAAGCAATCTTTACATTTTGTATCATCACAGCGCACGTGCAGTGTCTTACTTTTATAAATATAAATAAAAACTAAAGCAACGCAACATCAACTTTAAAAATACAAATTCTGTTCATAAAGTTGGCAGCAGAGCCAACAGATAAAATTTATATTTAATCCAAAAACAGTAGAGGTGTTCCAAAAAGTTGTCATTACTTATAAACAGAGTGAAGGAAGCAAAGCTTTATACAACATGAACTGTGTGTTACAACTAGTATAGGGTCGAATCTGGAATCCGCCAAATTTTTAGCCAATTTTAGAATCCGAATCCGGAATCCGTTTTAAATAGCAGATTCGGATTCTTAATAGGTAGGCTAAAATTAGCGTCTTGAGTTTTTCCTTCAACTACGCCTTTTTGAAGGCAAAGATTATCATCATTATATATAATTTCTTTTAAAATCATCTGGTTCGATTCTCGGAAGTGAATTATAGAGAACACCAAGAACATTAATTTTTAGGACATATGTAGGCTAGCACTTAATTTTTTTAATTTAAAAAAAGCCTTTAAAATATTGCTAGAATCCGAAATCCGCCTTTTTTGGACGGATTCTTGTAAAAATCCGAATCCGGTCCAAAAGTTAGACGGATTACCATTCCTAATTACAACTACACTAACCTTATGATTCCAGAAGACATGAGTGTAGTAGCTGTAGTTATCTTTAGAAGGTTGACCGCAGAGCTCACAGATAAACCTTCTTAACTTTTCATCATAACCAGGTTTCATTACTGTTTCTTTACCTAAACATAACAATAATTAAAAATAGATGCAATGCAATAGAAAGTATAAATAATCACTCTAATATAGCCAGCGTAACCTTTTTTTTAAAGCTTAGTTACATTAATATACTTATTATTACTTGGATCTTAAACCAGATTATCATGTACTCTAATAGAGTAAAACTTGTAGCTGGCTAAAATAGCGATCCTCCAATCCACCCCCTTTATCCAAACCCTCTTAACTACTGGATGAACGAACTGACCAATAAATAATGTCCATGTTAGCAATCTAATTAAAATGACGACTATTCTCTGTCATAAAAACCACGTGTAATCTACATCCATTCTTACATTGAATTTCAAACCTGTTTACAAGCTGTTTATAAACGATGACTTTTCTGCCCTACCCCCCCCCCCCTCTCCCCCCGTTAAAAAGCCTACCTGTTTCTACAATATGTTTGATCCAGTAATGTACTTCCGGTGTTTTATCCACGGCCCCGCACTCTGGACACAAGTTCCGGTGCCTCACTACGTCGTACACGTGGTCAAGGATCTCCTAAATTATACAATAAAAATGAAGGGGGTCAATTTTTGAGGGGAAGGGCTTAAATCGGGCCTCCCTATTTTTAATTTTAGTTTTACAATATAGGTAAAATATAAAAAAATACTTTTGGTGTGTTACCCTTCCTTAAAATGTTCAAAACCTTCCAAGGTCCGATGAGAAGCTACGGTGGAAAGAAGAACCATATCAGTTCAGTCGTTTGCGAGATCCTATATTTCTTTACATTTAATCATAAATGGTATTAAAATTTCAGCGACCTCTTCTTATTTCATGTGCTGGCTTCGCCACAAGCATTCATGTTCCCTATTTTAGAATTCAACAAGAAAGAAAACGTTCATTCCCCCTGGTTAAATGTTCTGTAATATCAAGAAGCCAATCATCACTCATGTAAAATTATTTTAATTTTGAAAAGATTTTTTAAAATTTTTATAAAAAAAGATTAAATCCATTTCAGAAAGATTTAACAAAACATCAAGACTTTTTAAGCTCCGAGCCACCTCGTTTCTAAACAGCTGGCTAAACAAGGAGAATTCAAAGCAAAGTAAGATTTTGTTACAAAAATCCATTTAAAACTTAATTTTTAATTCAATCCTTCACATGTAAAAAATATTTATTTTTTTAGAATGATTGTATAAACTGTTAAGCTGCTCAAAGTGATCAAAGCCCTAATAATTAATAGGTATACTTTTGTAAAGCAGACATTTATTAAAAAAGGAATTGTTAAAAAATAGTGAAGAAAAAATAAGCCCTCAGCAATAAAGTATTATATTTAGAAATTGTACCTACTGTTGCTGTGATAGATTGTTGGAACACTAAGAACTTTGTGTTGTTAACAAGGTAAAAAGAAACCAAAATTCAATATGTTTTTGAAATATTATATTAATAAGCTTTATAACAAAGTAAAAAATTATTTAAATTTTAGATTGTGCTGTTATTCTGATTTTATCCTGAATATTGTTGGCCTAGCAGCCTTTAATACCTTTTCTGGTAATGATTTTTTTTAAAAGAAAAAGAAATTTTATTTTTTCCAAAAAATCAAAATGCAAAAGTGATTTCATTTTAGTCATAAATCGAGCGCAGTGAGAGTTTGAGTCCAAATTACCACCCCAGGCTCTATAATATACCCCAGAGGTAAATCATGTTTATTGTAATAATGTTATTTATAAGCTCCGAGAAATTTATGTAATGAATCCAGTCATGCTTGTTTTATACATTTTTTTAATTTATATTTCTAAACCTAAAATATTCCCCTTTTATTTTAGTTTTGTGAAAGTTCACGAAGAACATTTTTATTTCAAAGTTGAAAAATGTCAAGCTGTCCACTAAATATGGGGAAATCTGCCTGGTGACGTCCTACACCTGGAGCTGCTTGCTGACCACCAACCGGCAGTAAGGCTGATACAACCCTCCAGAAATCACAGGTTGTACATTCACAAAACTGAGAACGTCCCAAGACAACTACTGGACGTCAAGCAGCAGGACAACAAGCTGCTTAAAAGGGTTTGGTAAGCCCTAGCTGGTGGAGCATCCGCGAGGAACTCTGCCGCAGAGGGGATTCAGCTTCGCGGCTGGCCCCGACTCAAACTCATTAATTCATTGTAATTATCACTGCTTATAATTGTATTTAATACATGCTCGTTTTTATTGACAGATAAGGATAGACGCAGCCTTGGCGGGAGGCTAGACAGACAGGGCCGTAAAAGCGCCACCCCGTATGCGTCGCCACCACCCAAAAGAGGTGCTGGCTGTGTTTTTTGGCAGTGCTAACGTCATGCCACTTAATTAAAACAGGCTGTCGTAAGACCAACACATTTTTCCCGCTACTGGTGCTTCGAAATAAATTGCCTACAGCCCAGTTGAGTAAGCGTTTGAAAAACAGCCAATGAAAATTACTACAAAGGAGCTGCAAGATCTTGGTCCTGTTGAAGACTTGCCGCCCCGCCGCCGTCCTAATCTTCCGTACACGATTCCAAGACGTTTTCCGGCGGCCAATATCGACGACCCCCCACCGACTCAAAATTTTCCAGGGGGGAGCCGTATACCTAGAACCCCTCCCCTCTCTAGAACAAGGGGATATTCTACAGAAGCCCAGCCGCCATCTGGGCCGCGATCTGCGCCTGCATTACACTTGCAGCCCGACCCGTCTGACACTGAATCTACACCGACCCGTAGAGTAAGCTTTGCAAACTTAAACGAAGCATCACCGTCGCAGGCTAACATAGAGTCTGTCCCCAAGGACAGGCAGCCGTCAACCAGCAGTGAAGCCGGGCCGCAGACACCAAAGTCGCCATCAATACGGCGATTAGACATTTCAACAACGCCATTTACAAGAACTTGTGAAGAGATTCATGAAGAGTTAGCACACTTCTACCAACCTAACTCAACCACAGCACAGACACACACAGTTTCAGTACTTGGCCACAACAACAACACAGACAACATGGCACAGGACATACAAGATGCCAAAAAGAACACCATTGAGGTGAGGTACATGATTGAGGACTTTGAACAGGCAGTTAGTGCACCTGGTGCAAGCTCTGTTGATCATCTAGAGGTAATATTGAAGCAGCTAGATGCCGCCGCCGCCACACTCCGAACCGCAAGATCTGTTTTTGATGTATATGAAGGGAATGATCCATCCATCAACATCAAGAAAGAGGAGGCAAGGGAAGCCCATCAGACTGTCCGCACAATGATAACAGGTTTAAGTGCACATCTTGCTACCCGCAGAAATGAACAGTTACCTGGAATCCGCGCATTACAGCCAGCCGCAGCTGGTGGAAATGTTAATGTGCCTAGGCTGAATAATGCACAAATCAATGCTAAAACAAGATGTGTAGACAATGCCATTGCAACACTTATTCCCAGGGCAGTTGAGCTTGAGTCAGAGCTGTTTAGGATTACAGACACAGAGCTCAGGTCAGATTCACAGCTGGCTGACTTTATGAACCAACTGAAGGAGTCCACAACCCGCGCCAGTGAACTACTAAAGAAGCTGGACAATGCTATCAAGGATGCTACAGACCTTGATAAAGATGATGAGGCCACAAGACTGCACGAAGCCCAGACTAACCTGGAGAAAGAGCTTGAGGCTGCCAAGAACCAGGTAGAATTGCAACAGCTGCGCTACGGATTCAAGGCTATGTGTAGTACAAGCGAGCATAGAGCCAAGAGTGTTTCAAAGCCAGTGTTTGATGGTGTGAATGGCCTGGACATGTTCACATTCAAACGTGAATTTATGGCTTATGTGGGCAGCATACCTGGGCTCACTGATACTGAACGGCTGAACATATTGCTGAAACAATGTCTCAGTGGCACCCCACAAACAATATGCTGTCAAGAAGCATCTGTTGACAGCTGCTGGAAAAAACTCTTGACCCGTTATGGTAGTGTTCCAGATATTTACAACAAGTTTCTGAAGGAGCTGAATGAAATTGGGAGACAACCCTGGTTAACAGCAGCACCTTCTCTCCATCTTGATTGGCTGTACAAGATGCAGGCTGTACTGCTTAAAATGCAAAAGTTTGCCCTGGAAATGGACCCAGACTGGGGAGCAGAGAGTGAACTTTACAGATTGAATATACATAGGACTGTCAAGAGCCTATGTTTGAAGTCCAAGGCTGATGAATTGTTGAAAAGATATATCATCAATGCTAATTCTGTAGGAATCCAAGATGGTAAAAAATGTTTTGGCCTCCTACTTGATTTCTTGGAGGAAGAAATCAGCCTCAAGGCATTTGAAGTTAGTAAATATAATGCATCTAACAACGACAACCGTGATAAACCCAGCGGAGCTGCGAAGCCGGACCGCCAACAACGACGTGGAGGAAAGGACCAAGACAAGGATAAGAGTAAGGAGAAGGAGGTTGTGTTAGCTGCTGACAGAGGTGGAAGTAGAGACAAGACTTCAGCCAAACGCAATGACACAAGACCGGTCACCAAGCCACTGGAACAGACTGGCTCAGGTACAACACCTGCAACACGTGACTGTGTACTTTGTTCTGGCAGACACACCCATCTTTACATGTGTCCAAAGTTTATTAAATCCACTGTCAAGGAACGGATGAAAGCTGCGACTGTAACAAAGGGCTGTATGAGGTGCCTAAGACTGGATGCAGACTTTGACAGCTCTGATATGGACGCTTGGTGGACACGTCACTCCAACAACTGCAGGACAGAGCACTTCTGTAATGTTGAAAAGTGCACTAGGGGGCGCCACAGGTCCCAAAGACACATCCTGTGCTGTCCTCTACACATTGATGACAATAAGAAGCGTTTGGACAGCTTCAGAAAGGCTGTGGGAGAGATGCTGCCTGCTGGGAACCTGCTCTACAACATGGCACATGCTACCATAGACTCAACACTGGTAGGTGATGCTGCAGATATCCCAGCTGATGTACACCCTGATGTTAACCCACCTGCCATATTTATGATGCAAGAGTTGGAAGCACCAAAGGGTGGAGAGCCACTACTGCTATTTTATGATTCAGGATGTTCTAGTGCTTGTATCAGCACCAGAGCTGCGCTGGAGCTGGATGGGACAGAAGTCCGTGCCGGCCCAACTTACCTGAATGTTGCCGGCGGCCAGACTGTTAAGCTTGATCATGGAGATGTTATGGTGTACCTGAAACTTGCTGAGCAACACAGTAAGCAGTACAACAGAGCTGCTGTAACAGGTATGATGATGTCCCAGGTCACAACAGAGTTTCCTACCTGGGATCTAGAGGAACCATACATGGATGTTGCCAACAGTTACACTGGACGAGAAAAGCTGCCAACTGTACCTAAACGTATTGGTGGTAAAACAGTGGACATCCTGTTAGGCTCTAAGTATTCCTGGCTGTACCCAAAGCTGATTGCAACCCTGCCCAGTGGCTTGAGCCTGTACAAAAGTATGTTTGCTGGTGTTGGCGGCCACAGGGGTGTGTGAGGCGGCCCCCATGAAGCTTGGCAACATGCAAATACTGCCATTCAGCAGCTGGGAGCCTTTGCCTATTTATGTGCTGAGGCTAAGGTGTATCAGGCCTTCACTGATATTAGGAGGTTTGAGGGTTGGACAGTTGATAGAGGTCTCCTGGAGGATGACAGAATAGACACCTGCCCATTCCAAGGAGACAAACACACTGCCCTGCAAGCCAAAGCTGATAAAAGGAGATACTTTGAACTTGAAAATATTGGCTCAGAGGCTCCATATAGATGTATAAACTGCCGTGGGTGTCCTACCTGCAAAAAAGGAGCCATCCTGGAGCACCAGAGCTTGAAGGAGGAACGGTAGGATCAGGTTATACAGCAATCTGTCCGTTTCTTACCTGACCAACAACGAGTAGAGGCTGATCTACCCTTTGTCATTGACCCTGAAGAATCACTGGGCCAGAACCGACACATAGCTATGGCAATCCTGCACAGTCAGATGAGGAAGCTCCAGCAACAACCTGACCAGCTAGCTGAAGTCCTGAAGAGTCACAACAAGCTAGCAGACAATGGTTACAGCTGCAGACTTACTGACCTGCCCCTGGATATCAGAATGGAGATAGAATCCAGCCAGACCTATTACTATCTGCCATGGAGGACTGTTACTAAAGAAGGTTCTCTGAGCACGCCCACTAGGTGTGTCTTTGATGCCAGCAGCGGCACCAGGACGGGTAAGTCTCTCAATGACACATTGGCCAAGGGCAGCAACAGGCTTGAGAAATTGCTCCACCTACTGATTAACTTTAGAGCAGGACCTCATGCTTTTGCCACTGACATTAAAATGGCATACAACAATGTGTCACTAACACCACAGAACTACAAATGGCATCGTTACCTGTGGTACCCAAACTGTGATCCAAACCTGGAAGTGGAGGAGAGGATTATGTTGACCTTGATATATGGTGTAATAAGCAGCGGAAACCAGACTACTGAAGCTATCCAACAAGTTGCTGAACACTGTATAGAAAAGTATCCAGAACACAAGGATGGAGCTGATGTCCTGCGGACTCATACCTATGTCGACGACACAAGTGAATCATCAGACTCTACAGAAGAGAGGACCACTCAGATCAGTGGCCTTAACTTTGCCTTAGGCCTTGCAAAAATGGAGGTCAAGGCATTTGTTCTATCTGGTAAAAAGCCTGATGAAGCAGTATCTGCGGACGGTCAGTCTGTTGGGCTGCTTGGATACAGATGGCTGCCAGAAGAGGACAAGTTGACCCTGGAGCCAAAACCACTGTACTTTGGCAAGACCCGCCGAGGTAAGCGACCTGAACCTGTGACAGGTGACATCAAGGAGGCTCTGTCTATAAACTTCACCAAACGAACCCTCTTGAGCAAAGTCGCCAGCAACTGGGACCCACTGGGGCTAGCTACGCCCATCACGGCCCAGTTTAAGCGGGATTACGGCACAGTTGTATCGCTAGGAACCGATTGGGATGATGGTCTGCCCGCGACACACCTGGACACCTGGGTAAGTCACCTGGAAATTATGCAAGAGCTGCCAAATGTCAAGTTCCAGCGTGCGGCTGCTGGTGCAGGCAAAGTTGACCTACTTGTCTGTACAGATGCCAGCAAAGACCTTGCCATAGCATGCGTACACACACGTTACACTGCGCCTGATGGATCAACCCAGGTAAGGTTGGTGGCAGCCAAATCCAAGATTGTGACCGGACTAACAATCCCCCGAGCTGAGCTCCGTGCAGCTGTTCTTGGAGTAACACTTAGCAGAGCAGTTCTCAACAACTTCAAGGACAAGGTGGAAAATGTTTATTTTTTCTCAGATTCAACTATTGTTCTGTTCTGGTTGAACACAGATACACGGCCAATGAGCATAGGTGTCAGAAACAATGTAATTGAAATTCTGAGATTTTCTGAGAAACACCAATGGAGACATGTTGAGTCAGCAAATAACCTTGCGGATATTGGGACAAGACCTGGCACAACTCTACAGGACATAGATGGCCAGTCAAGCTGGCAAACAGGTATGAAATGGATGTACCTCCCTAAATCTGAATGGCCTGCCAAAAGTATTGCTGAAGTAAAACTTTCTGGTGATGAGAAAGCTGTAGCCAAGGCTGAGATAAAAGCTGTTGCAACGGTGTTGGCCCTTGAAGACAGCTTGGCAGCCAGGTACAGTCTGTCAAAGTATGTACTTGATCCAGCTAAATACGGCTGGCGGAAATCTGTTAGGATTTTGGCTAATTTATACAGGTTTGGAGTATGGTTAGCCTTGAAAAAATCCGGCAAACCTGTGTCACATTACCTGCCTGTTATTGATTCAATCAAGGACCACCTGACCAGAGATGAAATAGCTGCTGCTGAAAACTACTACTTTAGGCTAGGCACAGCTGAAGTAAAGCAGTTTGCTAAAGCCAAGGATTATGAAGGTGCGCAAGAAGTTAATGGGATCCTCCACTATGTTGGCAGGCTAATAGACAGTGAAGACATTCATGATCCTGGAAATGTGTTTGCGGATTTAAGCCCTGTGTCATTCTGTAAACCTATCTTGGACAGGTATTCACCCGTTTCCTACGCCATCATGACACATGTTCACCAACGGGAAGTACACCACCGGAATGTGAACCAGACACTGCTGCACAGCAGGACTGTAGCGTACATCCTAAAGGGGCGCGACTTGTCCAAGGAGATACGAGAAAAGTGTATGACTTGCCGGCGTAAAGCAGCTAAAAAAGTTCAGGTAGAGTTGGGACGGATTCATGAGAACCGTGTCACAGTTGCCCCTGCTTTTTACAATGTCCAAGTTGACATTTGTGGGCCTTTCAATGCCCAATGTGAGCACAACCACCGGGCAACAGTAAAAGTCTGGTGTCTTGTGTTTAAAGATCCTGCCACTTCAGCCGTAGCCGCCCATGTGATGACAAAATATGACACTGATGCATTTATCACAGCCTTCATGAGATTCTGTTACCTGCACTGTGTTCCTGACAAAGTTTTTATTGATGCAGGTAGCCAACTGAAAAAGGGCTGCAAAGAGATGGAGCTAAGTATAGCAGACATAACCAAGACCCTTAATGGCAAATATCAAATTGGCATTAAGCATGAAATAGCACCTGTTGGCGCCCATCACTACCAGGGATGTGTGGAGCGAAGCATAGGTGAAATTAAACGGCTGTTCCATCATGCATTTGATGGCTTGAAGCTTGACATACTCAACTATGAAACCGCCTTTTCATATGTGTGCAGTGAGCTGAACAATATGCCGCTGTCACTAGCTGGAAGGGCAGAATCTTTGGACGGCGTGGACCTGATAACGCCGGCCCGATTGATGCACGGTAGAGCCAGTAACAGAACACTTTTGATGCCTTGTACTATTGCCAAGCCAACTCGCGTTCTGCAACAGCTTGAAGCAGTGTACAACGGCTGGTGGAAAATCTGGTACAGCCAACGGCTTGCAGACTATGTGCCCAGAGGCCGAAACCACGGAAAAACGGTAAGACAACCAGTAAAAGGTGACGTCATCATTTTCACCAAGACTGAAGGTGAAAAGTTTGCCAACAACCGTACTTTCAAGCTGGGTATCATATCTGAGGTGTTTCCGTCTAAGGACGGACATGTAAGAGCTGTAGAGGTCACCTACAGAAATTCTACAGAGGAAGTAACCAGGACAACCAGGAGAGCCTCCAAACACATAGCAGTAATATATCCGGAGGATGAATTGATGTTGACAGAGATAATGGAGGCAGCAGCTGCCAAGGCTGATGCCATGTTCATATACAAGTCCAACAGAGCACAGCCCAGCAAGCTAGTTTCAGACCTACATTATCAAGAAGTGGTGGACACATGCGGAAACCAGTGAAACAAAAAATCTGCATGGCCAGGACACTAAAAATCCAAGGTTTGTCAGTAACATAGTATTTGTTTGTTAATAAATAAACTTTAATCTGTTATGTTAAGCGTTCAAAAGGGAAATAAAAAGCCCTGAGAATCTGTGACAAAATTTTAAAAAATTGTCCAAAAATCATCTATCTGCCCCTCTTATCTTACCTGGGTAAGTATATTTGTCTAAGAAAACTTAAAAAATTCTGTACAAAAATAAACACTCATGGGTTAATGATTTGAATAATTAAAACATTCAGTGACAAGTTAAATACTGTCTTTAATCAAAAATCCGCCCCCTGTAGGTTAACCTTGGAATGCTTAAAGTTTTCCGCCATTGAAAATTAAAAATTCCGTGCAGAAACAAACAGCAGATATGATTTTTAAAATATTCTCAAAAAAGTGACAAACCTGTAAAGGATTCCTAAACACTTTAACCTATAAAGGGTTCCTAAACACTTTAAATATGTCGTCTCTCAAATTTCCCTGTATTTCAACTAGAAATTGCGAAGCGAACCTTATAAAAACAATAAATAAATCAAAAATAAAGTGAAAATAACAAAAATAATACTTTTCAAAGTTAAATGGAAAGTATCCAAAAAAAAAAAAAAAAAAAAAAAAAATGAAAAAGTTAAAATAACTAAAATATTTTCGTCCATACAAAAATAAGTGATATTTCGTCTACGGCATAAATAAATCTACGTAAATTTTCTATAAGGAAAGATAAAAATATGTGATAATTCGTCTATGGAAAATAGTCAAAAATCTATGTGATAATTCGTCTACGGTTCGCGCGAGAATGCCGCGCCGACAACAAAAACAAAGATTTTCTTTCTGTCTGCTATTGTCATCAGTGAAGGAAAGAGCTCTATATTTTAATAGTGATACAACAATTATTTGCGTTTTTTTTATTACGTAATACATCGTATTTTATTCGCCACGCTAGTAGATTAAATAAAACAATGATCTTAAACAACTTTTTTTGTGTGATAATTTTATCCAATGCTTTTTAAAACTATTCAATTTAATGTTTTAATAGTCGAATCAAAGTACAAATTTATAATGGGATTATACCCACTTCAAAACTTTTTTTTAAAAAGTGAAACTAAAGTGCAAATTTTATAATGCAACTCAAAACCTTTAAAGCTAAAGCCAAATATTTTACTACCTCTTTTAAAGATTTTATTTATAAATAAAGATTTTATATTTATATATGTAGTAGTATATTCTTGGAGCTATCGATGGGGAAATGATCCGTTTTCTATTTTTCGCCCGGGCAGTGTGCTGGCTTCGCCACAAGCATTCATGTTCCCTATTTTAGAATTCAACAAGAAAGAAAACGTTCATTCCCCCTGGTTAAATGTTCTGTAATATCAAGAAGCCAATCATCACTCATGTAAAATTATTTTAATTTTGAAAAGATTTTTTTTAAATTTTTATAAAAAAAGATTAAATCCATTTCAGAAAGATTTAACAAAACATCAAGACTTTTTAAGCTCCGAGCCACCTCGTTTCTAAACAGCTGGCTAAACAAGGAGAATTCAAAGCAAAGTAAGATTTTGTTACAAAAATCCATTTAAAACTTAATTTTTAATTCAATCCTTCACATGTAAAAAATATTTATTTTTTTAGAATGATTGTATAAACTGTTAAGCTGCTCAAAGTGATCAAAGCCCTAATAATTAATAGGTATACTTTTGTAAAGCAGACATTTATTAAAAAAGGAATTGTTAAAAAATAGTGAAGAAAAAATAAGCCCTCAGCAATAAAGTATTATATTTAGAAATTGTACCTACTGTTGCTGTGATAGATTGTTGGAACACTAAGAACTTTGTGTTGTTAACAAGGTAAAAAGAAACCAAAATTCAATATGTTTTTGAAATATTATATTAATAAGCATTATAACAAAGTAAAAAATTATTTAAATTTTAGATTGTGCTGTTATTCTGATTTTATCCTGAATATTGTTGGCCTAGCAGCCTTTAATACCTTTTCTGGTAATGATTTTTTTTAAAAGAAAAAGAAATTTTATTTTTTCCAAAAAATCAAAATGCAAAAGTGATTTCATTTTAGTCATAAATCGAGCGCAGTGAGAGTTTGAGTCCAAATTACCACCCCAGGCTCTATAATATACCCCAGAGGTAAATCATGTTTATTGTAATAATGTTATTTATAAGCTCCGAGAAATTTATGTAATGAATCCAGTCATGCTTGTTTTATACATTTTTTTAATTTATATTTCTAAACCTAAAATATTCCCCTTTTATTTTAGTTTTGTGAAAGTTCACGAAGAACATTTTTATTTCAAAGTTGAAAAATGTCAAGCTGTCCACTAAATATGGGGAAATCTGCCTGGTGACGTCCTACACCTGGAGCTGCTTGCTGACCACCAACCGGCAGTAAGGCTGATACAACCCTCCAGAAATCACAGGTTGTACATTTCATCCATATTTCTTTCTGTTTTGTGCCTTCAAGCATTTACCATTATATATAACATCATTCAAAAGTATTTTCCCAGGTTTAAAAGAAAAAAAATAAACTTACCCCATAATGATGTTTCTTGATCAAATGTTTCTTCAGGTTTGACAGATTATCTTCAAATGACTTATTACAGGGAGGACAGGCATAGTGCTTCATGGAACTTGAGGATGACTTGAGCAGGGTTTTGGAGCCCACTGCGGTATGCTGGCCACCATAGGTAGATACTTTGCCACCTAAAATGTAAAATGGAGTAGGTGATATTTCATACAAAGAAAAATATGTTTTCCACTAATTTTTACAACAGTTACAAAAATGATAAAAAAAAAATTACGCTAATCAGTAATGCTCTCTTATTTTAAATAACCAAGAAGAACCATCAACTAACTATCAAGGGCCTCGAGAAAGTCAATCAAACAATAAATGGATAATAAAATAATAAGACACAGAACCTTTGCAAAGACTCACAAAGCCTATCTCTAAATAAGAAGCACACAATACCTACATATCAGGATGGCGCTTATTTCTCTTATTTGACTCTTGGATGTATAATGGATGTACTATGGAGATCTCAAATATGTTGCTGATTTCAGAACAAGCTTTTTATAATGACCGGGTGAGTTGAGTTTTTGTCTTATTTATATTAAATTAGGGATGGTGGGAAGGGGGGCGGGCTTGTATTTGTTTCCTATTCATACCTCTTACGTAACCCACTACCAATATACTAACCTACTAACATAAGGTAACTAAAAACCACTTATTTTCAGATTATTTCAAAATAAGGGGGTGGTGGTTTCTGTGCTCGACTAGGCACGTTGAGGGAAATTACCCAATACTTTTGTTCACCTGTCTTGGCTCCAACATTCCTCTCTCGCCACACTTCGTTCTCTGAGTAGTAGTCCAATTCTTCCACTTTCATAACAACAAACTTAAACAGCTGATCATGGCATTGGGCGAAGTGGTTGATGACCTTGAAGCTATCCTTGTCGACGTATCCGCAGGCGGTGCACGTGGTCCGTGAGAACTTGTCGTCCTTGTAACTTTCCTGAAAATAATATCAAGTCTAATACAAATGTTTATACACTAGCTAACACACTTTAGGGATTAATTTTTGAAATAAATTGAAAATATTAGGACTGGGGGGAGAGGGGGGGGGTTGCTTATGCCTTACTCCTGCGGGAGGGGGGGAGGCTCTAACCATACTGGGCCTAAACCTGTCCTATACAAATTAACAAAAACCACCCGCCCCCCCCCCCCTCCTTATTATCATATTAATTTTTCAATTTATTCAATTCTTTTAAAGAATTTTTGTGCAATAAGAAGCAACATACTAGGACTAGGTTTATTATAAGTTTTAATTGACAAAATCACTCAGAAATCGAACTTTTTGAATATTTGTCACCTGTAACAGGCCCATGCTTTGTAGAAGCTTCTTGCTATGGGAAGCCAGATGGTTTGGACTAGGGTCTTTCTCCTTGCAAAGACAACACCTCCCAGTTTCTTGATTTGCGGATTTTCTCAGGTTACTTTCCAAATCAAAATCTCGGAAACTATTTATGACCTAAAACAAGTTTTTTATAATTCTTTTTTAAGTATTGGCAGATACGCCCCTATAGACCTCTAGGGCCACTGGAGAAAGGACGTGTAGACGTCTACCCTCAACTTTAAATTTTATTTATAAAAAGAATAAGTTTTAAAACGTTAAGTTAAACAAAAATCCCTAAAAACTACTGGCAATTTAATGAAATAATATTACCCACAAACATTTTGAAAATCAGTATACAAATACCAAATATATGTGAGTTTTGAAGACAAAAGCTGCTAAAAAGCTGTTTAAAAGCAGTCCGACCGCCAAGAATGTTTCATATTTAAAGATGCTCCATAATAAAGCAAATATTGACATGAAAATTCATCCGTTTTACTTGAAAAGGAGCCAAGAAAATCACTTTACCCCCTAAACGTTCCAGACGGACATACAAACGCAAATTTGGAATTATAGAGTAGCTTTTATAAAAAAAATATGTGACCTGAACTATATGAGAGGCATATAGATGATTATTGTATGTGTCCTCACTCTTGAAGCTGCTGTGGCACAGGGTGCAGATAAAGGCGTCAACATTGCGCTGCATTATCCCCATGTTCAACAAGAATATGTGCCCGTGCGTGAGGTAGTGTCCTGTTGTAATGATATAATTTGTACTGCTATTTAAAGTATTTCAGTTATGAAATAATCGCCCCCTCCCCATAAGGTATTTATAGAATAAACAAACTAACAAAAATATTACCCTTAATTTTGATTTGTTTCAAAATAAAGGTACGCGTGGGAGAGGAGAAAGTGCTCGACTTGCCTTTTTGAGGGAACCCGCTGAAACTCGCTATATTAACAGTGAGATAATTTAGCTTTTATTTATCTCTCTCTTTCTGTAATAAATAAGACTAATTTATCTATATAAATTATTGGATATAATATCAAATGGAATCATTCCTAGTTCAATTCTTCTGTTTGTTTCTATGAGATCCTCATCATTATCCTTCACAGACAGAGACATTTAAATCAAACTTATAATTACTTATTTTCGCTACTTCCATAATGCTGTGTGTTAGCGATTAGTCAAATGCGTTTATTAAGTCAATTTTTTTTATTTTTTTTTTGACAAAATGTAGGTATATATATACAGAGTGACCACTCAAAATTTACAAATATATAGTACATTTATAGTACATAAAATTTTTCATATAGTGCCATATAGTACACAAAATTTAAAC
Organism: Acartia tonsa; assembly: GCF_053477335.1. Lineage (NCBI taxonomy): Eukaryota > Metazoa > Arthropoda > Copepoda > Calanoida > Acartiidae > Acartia > Acartia tonsa. The sequence goes on from NC_137261.1 coordinate 50,681,292, forward strand.
TAATATAGTACCATATAGTACCAAAATTTTAACTAATTATGTAGTAATACCATATAGTATCAAATATTAAAAAATAGTACCTATATATCTTATTAAATAAAGTAGTAAGGGTTTTATGTCTGAAGCTTAAGATCTCATTGACTACTAAACAATTGGGTTAGCAATTTTAGGTAAGCTTTACTGAGGTCGTATGTAGGTTTTGGGCTATTTAATTTTCAGAATTATGTCCTGGGATGTCCTAGAATCTAGGTACTTAGCTGCTAGTCTATAATACAAAGAAGCTTGATGTCTGTCCGTCTGAAGATTAAGAATTTGGTAACTGCTGAACTGAATGGGCACTACTCTCCAGGGAATATACATACTGGTCATATAGTGGATTTAAGCAATTTTTGTGGGGTTGGTAAATCCTAACCCCCTCAAAAAAAAAGAAAATGATATCCCCCACTAAATTTTTTTCTTGTAAGTAAAAAGTAATTGCTGAACCAATTGGGCTCTACTCTTCAGAGAATATTTGTACTGTTCATGTGGTGGTTTTAAGCACAGTGTGGGGCGAAGCCGCAGAGAAAAAAAAACAAATAAAAGGGATAGGAAAAAAAAAAGAAATTTCACCTAAAAAATGGGATATTCCTAGTAATTTTAAACAAAAATAGTTTTCCTTAAAACTGAGGACTTTTTAAAATGAAATAATAAGGTTTTTGTGAAATGATGAGGGAGCATTAAACAATTTTTTTAATTGGTGGAAGAACCGAACACTAGAAGACTTTTTTTCAAATAAGTCCTAAAAATGGACATTTATTGCGTAATTAAAGGGACTGTGAACGAGAAAATTTCTCATCAGATTATCAAATTATGTCCAAGATTGGGGAAAAATTTCCGGACTATATAAATGTGCGGTTACTTGTCTTTTTTTCCTTCTATAGCTAACACTAAACTTTTGACATAGTTCTCTATTTTTCACAACAGTTAAGCTGACTTTTAACACAATCCTTGCTTTAAACCAATGTATGGTTACTTAGAAATTGATAAAATAAGCAATATTTTTTATTGAATACCAAATACAATAACATAGCTAGAAACAGGTTTTTTTTATTAATATCCAAGTAACTTTAGATGGCTCACCTTTATTAAAAAATTTGTAAATAATAAAGGTGCAATATTTATTTATAAACAGTCTGATAAAAGTGTAAACTAATTCTCCAAAGTGGGTTATTTATTGTCCAACACAATAAAAAAGGATATTATTATTTTAAATAACCTCTGAGATTCAACCCTTTGAAGACAGTGAGTGTTAATAGGACGTTTTTGGTTGATCAGTGTAGTGAAATGTGCTTAGAAAATGTTAAGATTTGATAATCAGATGGGAAATTTTTATGTCCACACTCCCTTTAAAGATGTTGCACATAAAGGTATTAATTAAAATTTACAGTGAGGATCTAAACCTATACATTTCACCGACTCAGAATTACCAATTTTTTTTATAATTCAATGGGCGTGCTGTTCCAACCAGTTCCTTTCATGATATAATGACTATTGATACTCAAAAAAGTGTTCTGGTTGCTTTTGTTCAGCAATATGTCAGTTTTGATTTTTATAAAAAAGGGAAGGGTTCCCTCTGGTGGAGAAAATTTTTTTCTTCTTTCAAAGTATGGCTTTATTTACCTTCCTGAAGAGCAGATTAAGAATCAAAAAATGGTTTATAAAAATATTGACCCTTGAAAAGTTATCCTTAAATAACTCAAAATCTGCTGATTTTGATAAAACATCCAAAATTGTCAGTCTTTTGAGGATAGCCCTTTCTATGATCAAAATCTTTAAATTTAATTCTTTAATATACTCTTCGGATCTACTGCAGTTCACGGTAAAATATTGCTGGTAAGCAATATTTCCAAAAATCTATAAATTTTAAAGGCTGCTAGCTGCCAAACGGCTGAACGTACAGATTATGCCCGCACACTGTTTTAAGCGGCATAAGAAGGCCTACAAATAATCTGGAATAGCCATAAATCAATAATGCATAATTATCTCGCAGTGCTGAGAAATGCGCGAAAAAGACCTATTTTACGCTTTTTTTCTTCAGTGAAGCTTTCCCTGTGCATAATTGGATCTTAGCTATTCCAGATTATTTGTAGGCCTTCGTAGGCCGCTTAAAATGGTGTGAGGATATGATCTGAACATTCAGCCGTTTGGCAGCTAGCAGCTTTTTAAATTCATAGATTTTTGGAAATATTGCTTACCAGCAATATTTTACCGTGAACTGCAGTAGATCCTACTCTTCAAAGCAAATTCAGGAAGGTGTATAAAGCCATAACAAAAATTCTTTTTTTTTATGAAAATCAAATTGACATATTGCTGAAAAAAGCTACCAGAACACTTGTTTTGGTGTCAATTGTCATTATATCATAAAATGGGTTAAAATAGTGCGCCAATTTTTTTTGCATTTTGAGTCGGTCTACTATACATACATCTCCAAGGTCCTACCCTAACCCAGCAGGGCATTCTTTACTTAAACTAACTTGGTCATCTAGCAATATACAGGAAAAGCACTAATTAAAAATTTTGCCTATGTATTTAGCCGCTTCAGCAATCATAAAAATGTGAAGAACAAAAAGAGTTTTATATCTTATAAGAAATAATAAAAATGATTGAAGCAAAAAAATATATGATCAAGGTGATTTTAAGAGTCATTGCATATTTCAAAGCTTATAATTTTACTTTACATACCCAAATCACTACTCTCTATATTAGTATGTATTAGAGCTGAAAGTGTCACAATTTATGTTTATATTACAGGAAAGCAAACCCGGATCCTCTACAGAACGCTACGAACCACCTACAATCGTTTTATATATGAAAATAATATGTTAGTACTTATTTTAATATATATGTGTTATTAAATGTTTATGTCTTAATAAAAGACTTGTTTTAAATGTGTATTTCAATTATGATTATTACAGATGTTTCTTAGATATTAAGGTTTTGATTTATTCTTACGATTATTTCAGTATGCAAAGAATGGGTAAAAGACTTGTGCTTGACATAACCTTTACATAGGTACGGTCGTGGTGTTATAGGCTTGATACTTCCAATAATAAGCCTATATTTAGGAACGTTTGTTACGTCATAGACTTAATCCTTACAACTCATATTGACCTGACCAAAGGCCTAGATATACGTGTTTATCAGAAAGTACATTGTAATATTACAAACAATATTATAATACTTTGGTTGGTAATAAGTTTTAAATAATATTTAAAAAATTTCATATAGTACCAAAATTTTAACTCATATAGTACATATAGTACCTAGTTTGTCATATAGTACCATATAGTACAAAATTTTGACTATATAGTACATAAAGTACATATAGTACACAGTGGTCACCCTGTATATATATGAAAAGATGCGATAGATACGTATTATGCTACAGTTGTAAATAACAACTACAAGACAATCAATCAATCACACAGGAAAAGTAGTTCAGCTTTAACAAATATTTTCAATGTTATTTAATTTTAAAGTCCTTTCCTGTGGATGTAGGTTGAGAAAAGAATTACAGATTCTACAAATACAAAAGCTCGTTATTGTTCTTCCATACTCCTCCTAAATAAAAAAAATGTTTTATTTCTTCATATGTATACCAGGGACTCCCATAGGCCTTTAAGGGGGAAGGGGACAGGGGGGGGGGAGGTAAAACAAATTATTGAAGAGTACAAACAAGTGTAGGAGATGAATATAATGACAATTTTACTCAAAATGTCAAACACTTTGTCAAAGTTAAAAGTGCACAAATTATAAGAGGGAAATATAATATATGTATTATGTAAGTATGGATTTTGGGATAGAACTCTGGACGAAAATTTTATCCTTCCTATTATTCCTTCAGAGTTTCGGATCCGCATTGATTGTATGCGGATCCGGATCCTCAAAATTTGGTCAGTGCGGATCCGGATCCTTGACAATAAAAATAAAATCTCCAAATTTTTCAAAAAAATTTTATTCTTTAATTCGAAGTCAAAAATACTTTTAATTTTCAAGTCTGAACCTAAACCTTAAAGATTGGCTCTCATCAAGAGAATGTCTGAGATTTTATATATATTTAGGTAGATTTTTCCATTTTTTCCGCATTTTTTTGAGTCCAAGGATCCTTGCGGATCCGGATGCGAAACTCTGATTCCTTCTTAAATGTCTGATAAGACTAGGTAGAAAAGAAAGTTAGTAAATTATATACATTTTTTAAAAAAATCAAATTTGCCTCCTTAAAATTAAAAGCAGAATAGATATTGTTCAGATAAAAAAAAATCCATAAAAACATCTGTATTAAAATATAAGTTGCTTTACCTTAAAATAATCTTTGTGAATATAGCAAATATGTTGAAACAGTTCTGGAAGGTTGAAGAATGTCGGAACAGATTGTCCGTATTTGGCAGTCTTGACACATTGACCACATCTCAGCTGTAAATCCAACTGCATGAACCAGCGTCCAAGATATCCTGATGAAATAAACTTTAATTTTCATATATTTGTTAAACTCCGCGCTTAGATGTCGTTTTAACGAGTGGAGGTAAAAAGTTGTAATCAGTATGAGTCCTGAATCCAAAAAAAATAATTTTTTCTCTGATTATTTGGCCAATAATTAGCGGATTAATTCAGATTCGGATTGCATTCCATGACGCAGTAACTAGCACCTATGTTTTAAATGTTTCTTTCAAAATATCTAATTTGTCTATGTTACGATCAGTTGTTTCTTATTCAGGTTATTTCTTGGGAGGGTGGTGGTATTTATTCATTTATGCAAAATGCAAATATTTAATGATTTGTGAAAGTCACTTAAACTATCTAGAAAGAAAGAAGATATACTAATATCATGTAAAAGAAATCAAAATAAAATATACAAAGTAGGTTATTTGTTTTCACAGTTTTGGACAAACATAATTTATATTCTAAGTGCGATTTGTGCACTGATTACGAGATGGTTGCATTACCATTACTCTCCTCCACTCCCCCTTTACTAGCGTCATCATTGAGCCAAAGATTTTTAGCTATACCTTTTTTCTGTTTGTCCTCTTTCTTGAGATGATTTGTCTGAAATGCCCAGCTCAAGTTGACGTGTTTAGTCTGAGACATGTGATAGCAAAGACTCATTATGTTGTTACAAACCTAAAAACAAAGTAAAAATATGATTATTTTATCTATGAAAAGCTTTATAGTAAGGGAGAACCATATATCGTTTTATCGAGATCCTCGCTACAGACAAAAAAAACCTTACTGTTTTATATAGTAGGATAACCTGTCTCTTCAATACTAACATGAATACAATATGACTGAAAAATAAAACACTACAAAAATTTGAAAATCCTATGAAAAAAGGGGGAGGGCAGATTTATTATTTAGTTAAGAAAACTATTTTTTTACAAGAAAAACTTTATTTGACCTATACAATCATATACAGTATATATGTATACATATATTGATTTTAAGTTTACATAAAACATTTTATTTTGTTGAAAAATCTTAGGTATTTAAAATCTCAAAAAGTCAATAATATAACTCACATATATATAAACTATTACAATATGTTTATTAAAAACTGCTAAGAATTACCTCGTGACATTGAAGGCACTGGAAGGGAGAAGGACTAACAAAAGTATTACTGGAAAGTTTCAAGATAACTGCAGACTTTTCTTCCTTAACTGTAACTGTTGGTGTATACCTGCAAGAGAAGTCAATCATTTTTAATTTTATATTCATTCCGAATCCAGGGACCTAAAGGGATAAGACAATGGCCGATAAATTAATGTACATTTCCAATGATGATACACAAAATTACCCCTTCTTTAGATTACAATTAGTGGTTTGGACATACAACCAATTCAATAAAAGTCACCAAAGTTGTTAAGCAAACGAATGTGAAAACATCAATAAAAATTGTTGGGGACTAGTGTATTAAACAGCCCCAAGTCCCCTCCCTCCCTGTTCAGAATCACATTAACGGGTGTTCCATCTGAAGAACAGGAAGTTGACCCAAAATTTCCCACATTTTATAAATACAATTTTGTGGTCGGAAAAATTGATTTTGGAACGACAAAAAATAATGTTGTTGGTTATAAGCTTTATTGTCTGCTTGTATTTATGTTGATTATCTTTATTGCGTTTGGCCTGCAAGGCGCATAACAAATTCAGCGGTGACAAAATCTTCAAAATGAGCCAAAATAAGCAAAGTTGTTTTAGTTATGGTACTCAAAATTCAAGACAACCAAGAGAATGAATTATAGATCTATTGTCCTATCCTTATAACCTGGCCCTGTACACAAATAGTATATGTTTTCAGGGTTCTAAAGGGGTAAGACAATTGCCGAACAAATTGAATCCCCAATAATGATACAGAAAATTACCCCTTCTGTAGATTACAATTAGTGGTAGAAACGTTTGAACACTCAACTTAATTCAGCAACCAAAAAAAAAATCATTTAAGTTCCCAAAGTTGTTAAGCCAACAAATAAGAAAACTTTATTATAAAACTTTGGGTACTAGTGAAATAAACTTTCCTCTTTTTCCATGATATGTTTTAAAAACATTTATCAAATAGAGAACTAAAAAATCTAAGCGAAATAACCTACCTACTAACTAGGCCTGGAGCCTCATGCCTTGAGCTGGTCCAGGTTGCCAGGATTCTATCCACCACAGCTGGATGGTCTGCCCCTATGTGCTTCAACAACTCCTCACGAAACTGGGTCTCAAACCTGCATCCATGATTGTCACACCTTGTGTAGAATTTGGTATTATAATTAAAAGGATTATATATTACTTGGATCTTTCATGTTCTCTAATACAGTGAAAATTGTAGCTGGCTAAAATAACGATCTCCTCCATCTCATCCACTCCTAATGGATGAATAAACTGACCAATGAATTAGTAGGGAAATAGCATCCTAACTTGACAATTTTCCCCTCTCATTATATCCACGTATATTCAACATCCATTTATTATTAGAAATAATGGAAATAAATAGGACATTAAGGGAAGTGAAAAGAAGTTTATTAGGTAAGCCAATCTACTAAGATTGGTTGACCTAATAAAATAGGTATTCTTCCAATTAGCCATTTATATAAGTAAGGATGAGCTTTGGGTTAACTATACATTTGGACAAGACAAGCAAGTCATTACATACAAACAGACAAAACATTTTAAAAATGAGGTTTTTGATATTTCAACCTATGGCATATCTACATTCTACATTTATGATTAGGTACATAAATTAAAGAATAATACCTAATAGACCATGATAATTTTTTGAATTTTGGAAAAGGTTAAAAATATATCTTATTGCAAAGGCTTAATCATTTAAGAAACTTACCTATATGGTGCAGTTTGTAACAAGTGACAAAACTTTCTCTCCATATCCTGAAGGAAATGCGCGGACACATAGTGGGTGTACAGCTCCCTGCTGGCTCCAGGTATTCGCTGGTTGCACACTTTGCACTGGAAAGCTGTGCCTGTCTTGGAACCGGTTCGTTTGATCTCAATTGGGTCACTAGAAACAAAAATAGAAATAAAGTTTTATTTATTCAATGCTGAATTCAGTCAAGATAAATTAAAATGAAAGAAAAATTATTTCGCTAGATAAAATCAGTTCCAATTTCAGCATAAAAGTGTTCTGCATTAAAAAATATTTATTTTTATCTAAAAAAACACACAATTTAAATTTTAAGATAAGACTAACAGAATCAAAAATATAGTTATTACTACCTATTTTTTACAATAAAAATACTTAAAATACTACAGTCTGCCTATACTTTATTTATTATACTATATATAATATATATTAATAGAAATTAAGCTAACAAAAAAAACAGGCATAAATCTTGAACGTATTAGCTGCTGTACATAAACTAAACTTACCCAGGTAGCCAAGGCATCAGATAGCCCACATACTGCCTCTCTGTCGGCCCTGGGGCTCCCTCATCCCGGGGGAGTACAATCTCTTTGGCGCAGACGGCCCTGTACATGTTTTGGATAAGGGTGTGATTCTCTTTCAAGTGAGAGATAAGGTTCTGGTAGTTGAAGCTGTTACTGCAGCAAGTATAATCCTCTCTAGAGCCAGGTGAACTATATAATACACATTTTCTTCCCCATGCATTTAATTTTCCCTCCAGTTTTGGATCTTGTAAGCATACTTTGGGTGATACTAATAACTAACTCATTAAAAAGATTTTTCTTAAACATTATTAAAACTTAGTTAGGGAGAAGCACAAAAATAAATATCTAGTTTCCCATTTAACAAATACTACCCCCCCCCCCCCTTTCATAAAGTTTCTTTTTTCTAATTCTATTAAAGTGAACAAATATTTAATTTGATATTATTAAACCAAAAACATAAAAATATCAATCTGACGAAAAATGTGTTCCTGAACATCTTTTCAAGCTCAAGTTTGAAATGTTTGTTGGCCAAGTGGATTAGGAAGGCGTCCTTCATCTCACGGTCATTACCAGGAGGTGGTTCCCAGCGGTCACGGTAAAGCGGGCATAGGGAACAGCTGAGCGGCCCGGTAAAGTTGTCAAAGTTCCACGGAGCTTTGAAACTTTTCAGTGGCAGTCTAAATTTATATTAAAGTAAAGAATAGAGGGGGCATGAGCTATCTGTAACTCTACCCACGGGGTGGGGACCCTGTGCCGACTTTGGGTCTTTGAATATCAGATATCAGCCAAAGGCGACAGAAATATTAACACAGCAAAATCGCTAAAAAAAAACAGAATTCAATTTGATAGCAACAGTACAGATCCCTACCACTTGGGTCGGGTAGTTGTCTGGGTTATACATCTATACTTTTACATTTATTGTCTAAATTTTAAAAATAAATTATCATTCCTTCTTGTATTCTTTACCACGAAGTAACATTCTATCTGTATGTCAAGTCTCATAAACGGCCTTACCCTGCCTCCTTGAAGCCTTCACCCCCCCCCCCCCCCCAAACACACACACATACTAGCCACTAGTATTTTAGGTATTATATGCAAGAAACGCTTTTCTAACAAAGTATAAAAATTTTGAGAAAAAATTTAAATGAAAAAAAATATAAGGCAGATTAGACTTCTGTATCATAGTCAAAAAGGAAAATATATTATTTGAATTAGGTATATATTTACCTGTTCTTAAATTGTACAGTGACATAATTGTCATGTAAATCAATATCAAAAATCAATGGACAGGACATGGGATCTTCTATGAAATCAGCATTCACCTGTAAAATAAATATTACATCATCTTTCAATGAACTAAAAATTTTGGGAATGGTTCCGATGGTTTACCAAATCTTCCGAATTTATCCTAAATGTTCTTATAAATAGAATGATTGTTATGGACATACTTGCATTTTAAAACTTTTTTTATAGATATGCTTCGCTTTATGACAATGTGTCTAATCGACCTAGAAATCAGTACAACAAAATCAAACATTGTTGCCAAAATAGGTAAAAAGCGCTATGATTAAAATGGACAAATGGAAGTTTTCGGTTATGATTATATGATGTTGTTTCACGATGAGAACTATCTGTTATATATACATAAATTGACCTGTTTGAGACAAGTTGAAGGATAGTATTTCAGCGAAACTTCTCTGCGTTTTGGTGCAGCAGCCATGCTCAATTCTCGTGCTCTTTTTCTAAACAAAAAATATTTCCACTACAGCTAATACTACTTTTTATAAAAATAATTTAAATTGTTTGCTTTATAATGCAGCTAATATTATGCCCTGTAACAGTATAGGTGCTTTAGCAAGTTTAAAGAAATCTCCTTTGCAGGTTCTTATTTAAGATAATATACTGTACACAGTGTACAACTAGTATCTATTGAAAGGTGTGCAGTTAAAAAGTTTAAAACCACCCAAAGTTAATTTTAAAAACAAAATAGTCTAAAATAATCCCGGAAAGTATGGGGTGAGGCGGGGCTAAACCGGTATTTTTTTCGGTTTTTTGAGAAAAAAATGGGGTAAATATTAATATTTTCAAATGAAACCAAGACCATTAGAAAGCTTACGGAAAAGACTATCAGGTCCTAAAAGGACGTTATCCTAGGACTTTTATAAGTTTGTCATAATTGGACCCAAAGAAATTACCGACTTTTACCCCACGGTGGGGCTAATCCGGTAACGTCTTTTCAACCCAAAAATCGATAAAAAAAACGGCCAAACGGCCAGTCAAACATAAATAATCATAAAAAGTATAGGTTATAGGGAATATCCACAAATTTTTTTATAAGGATCGGACTATTCTTTCTATGTCAAAAATCATTTTTTTAAGGACGGTAAATTTTGATTTTTTTCTCACAAAAATTTTCTTTAAAAATAAAATTCAAATTTTTTTATAAAAAAAACTTGTTCTTTTCACTTTTTGGCCTAATTCTCAAAAAGCCCATATTGAATTTTAGATTTTTCAAAAAAACCTGAAAATTGATCTTAAAAATCGAATTTGAATTTTTATCGACATTACCGAAAAAAGCCCCGCGCGAACTTTGGTCATTTTAGAAAAAAAATATTAACTCTACATTTAAGCTCTCAACGGATTTGGAACTAGCGGGCAATTCTTAGTTCAAAAGGTTTTTACGGATCAGTTCTAGGTCTTACCAATTTTTGTGTAGGTCAATCTTTACACACCTAGGTGAAAAAATTTTTGGAAAAAAAAATTTTTCGTCCGACTTTGAGACCCAAAAAGTACCCTTAAAATTCATCTCACAAAATTTTCATTTAAACTTTTTTTGTAGGCAATTTAATAAGGAACAAATTTGCTTTTATGTTTTTTTTTCTGTAATTTGAAAGGAACATGGAGATGAAGGTTATTTTATGAAGGTTGGTAAAAAAATACCGGTTTAGCCCCTTACCCGTTAATGCCCCGCTTGACCCTGTTTAACCTTCCAAAAATGAAAAACAAAATCGGTTCAGAGCAGTGGTTTATATATTAAGAGTAAAGAGCGTCATTTTCTTTAGCATATTCCATACAAGTGGGTGCAAGCTTTCAGTCAAATGCGCTTACTTGGTCAAACTGTACTTAATTTTGATTAAACGCATAATTAAAAGTAGTTTGACCTAAAAAGCGTATTTGACCAGAAGCTTGCACACAATTTTACGAAATAATGCGAAGAAATTACCACTGAAGGAGGAAAGTAAGTTATTATTTTTAAATAAGTGAATTAAAACTTAAAAGTAGGGTTGGGCCGGATACTTTTTTGGCCGGATACCGGATACCGGATATCCGGCTGATTTCAAATGCCGGATATCCAGTAACCGGTCGAATATCCGGCCAACGCCGGATATCCGGCAAATATCCGGTTATCCGGCCAAATTACCGGATATCCGGCCGGATAACCGGCCAAATTACCAGATATTAAAGTAGTAAAAAAAATTTCTTCAGAAATCTTATATAAATTTACATAAAGTTAAACTTATTCAAAAAAGTGTTCTTCTGGCTTCAATAATAAGAAAATTATAGCCATTTAAGATTTTAAAAAGCAGAGATTTTTGGTGTAAAGTATAAAAAATTATGGAGCCGGATATCCGGCCGGATAGTTTCATTATCCGGTATCCGGCCGGATATTGAAATTGCCGGATATCCGGCCACACCGGATATCCGGCCCAACCCTACTTAAAAGTAATATATTTCAGCAGATTAAAAGGGTTCTGCAAGTCAAAGTATTTATCATTTAACTTCACATACCGACTAAACAACAAAACTTAAATCTAGAGCAGTTTTGCTTGTAAAAAATAATGGTATACTTACATCAAAGCATCATAGTAGTACTTAGCCGACTGGCTGGGAGGAGCTAAGGCAGATATTTTATTCAACTGATGCAGCTGACAGAGATACCAATACATTGACTGGTTGCAGTTGAAAGTATGCATGCCCTTGTACATTGTCATTCCTGTGTGATTAATCAGCTCTGTCGGGCTGAATAGTCTCCTGGTTGAAGTTTAAGCATGATTTAAATTAAATATTGAGAAAACAGAAAAATAAACACGGATATTAATATCCTTATTAGCAAAGCTCTAAAAATCAGACAGTAGGACAAGCGAACATTAAGAAATATACCTACAGTGGCCGAAATATTAAAGAATTGCTGAATATTTACTTGACGATTCGCATTGATATAGTACTGAGCCTAAATGTAAACTAGATAATTACAGAACAGTTATATTTTCAGCAATGATAATTAACATGGAGTTATTACGCTTTCTTGATTAACACAAGCCGTACAATTACTGTTTTAAAAAAGTGTGCATTTTTACACAGCCTTCAACAAACTTATGATAATAAAATGCTTAACAAATTCCTGCAAGTTTGACAGCTGATTCCGGTTATATTTTTGATTTGTTCATAAACAGCATTGCCGTAATGCTTCTCAGTTAAATGAATCAAAAACTTGTCAATATCCTGAGACCAATACTTAAATTTTAATAATAGTGTACAAAGTAGGTAATTAAAAGGCAAAAGGAACTATGCCTGAACGAGAGCAAGTGATTTTTAGTACCTTCCAGTCATGAACCTAATTATTTTCTTTCAGAATTTACTAGTTCATTGCTTTTTTAACAAACAAAAAATATGTCACCACCTTAAGTTGAAAAAAAGTTAAAACTATCCAGCATTTTAGTTGAAATCATATCAAACATTTTGTTGAGTTCAAGGTGTCTTTAATAGTCGATTGTAAAATGCTAAATTGAATTCGACAACCCCATTTTCAATTTAAGTTTTTCTTTTAAAGTATTTTCCTGAAATTGTCCAGATAGATTGCTGCCAGGTAGGGGTGGACACAGCTCACAATAGAATGTTGTCTGTGAGCCGCTGCTAGAATATGATGCAGCAGCTGTGAATCCCCCTTCTTGACGATTTAGTAGCTCCTCTTCATACACTTTTTCAATGTAGTTATGTCTGTTATAATTAATGCATTACTTTAAAGTTTAATATAATTTTTAGGTTTTTATAAAAGATATTCAAAAAAAAAATAACAGGTCCTTTTTCTATACCTACCTATCAAAGATGCATCAAATCTATTTAGTGTTTTTTTTATTCCGAAAATGCAGATTGCTAGAAATCAGATTTTTGGTCATATACAAGTTATTTCTCACTGTGGGCTACAATTGAATCAAGACAAAAGTAAGTGCCGAGCCCTGGGACCTATGTAGGGTGAAAATATACATAAATCCTTGATGATTCCAGGTGGAGACAAAATATTTTAGCGGGGTCTTTTGTTTTTTTTTTCAATTTAAAGTTCTGAAAAAAAATTGAAAAAAATATGAAAATCTTTAATAAAAAACAAACAAAAAATAATTTTCAATATTTTTTTTTACTAAAAGATACAAACAATTTATATAAATACTATAAGCTTTAAAAAAATCACAATTTTCAAATTTAGACTTTCAATATAAAGATTTGTAGAAAAAACCTAACAACAAATTCTAACATATTTCTGATCAACATAGCAATAAAACGTCTTTTGCAAAATCTTTATAATCAAAAATAAACAGCACTTACTAAAGACTTTTTTTTCATTTTAACTTATACTTTTCACATTAATTAACTTTAAAGATTGATTTTTTCTTAAAGAAAGGTTGCGTGATTTTTTTATTCATAATTAATTGCCTAATTTTGAGATTCAGATAAAAAACCTTACTGCTTTATATCATTGAATACTCTACTACAGCGGCTACGCCTCTAGAGGCATATAGGGACCCTTAGGTTGGGGGGGAAGACGAACCCCCCCTTACAATTACAGTTTTTTTTAATGAAAAAGTTAAAAACATTTATTTTGGAGAGTTAATTCTCTTGGGATAGTGATGGTACCCTTCCCCAAAATAGTTATAAACCTTACCAGGACATATAAGAAGCTACCATGTAAAGGAGAACCATATTGGTTCAGTGGTTAGTGAGATCCCTTGGTGCACAAAGACTCACATAGAACGTGTTACTTTATTATAAAGATGCATATATACACAGAAACTCTACAATCAGAGTATGTCTGTTTGTTCATCTGTCTGTATGAAAACATTACAGAATATATTTATTTGGTACTAGCGGCTACGCCCCCTAGAGGCCTTTAGGGGCACTTGAGAGGGGAAGAAGTGGTTGAATTCTACAACTAGATTTTTATTTTAGACTTAAAAAGAAAAAGTTATTTTTTGTGTGTGAAATGGGGTCCTTTTTTAGGGGTTGATTTCTCCTAGGATGGTGTAGGTACCCTCCCAAAATAAGTTATAAACCTCCCAAGAACCAATGAGAAGCTACATAGAAAAAAAGAACCATTGATCATTTTTAATTACTATTCAGGGATCTAAAGGGATAAGACAATGACCGCTAAATTGATTCACATTCCCAAATATGATACATGGATAACCCTTCTGTATGTTTCAGTTAATGGTTGAAATGTTGGGCAATTAATTTAATAATCCAACCAAACAAAAATCGCAACAGGTCCCCTAAGTAGTTAAGCCAATGAATAACAAATTCCTATATTAAACTATGGGGACTAGTCTAATAAACAGCCCATTGTCCCACCTCGCTCTGATTAATATATTTTTGTATCTGTATGTTACACTTGCTATTTTCTTTATTTGTATTCTTTTAAACTTAAGAGCTTCACTAATTATGGATGTTGTCTTTTTCCCTTGTTAAATCCAATTACCTAATTCTGGATATTCTTTGAGGTTGATAATTACAATTATATTTTATTAAATGGAAAAAGAACAATTTAATTATAATTCAAGATAAAAATTATTTTATCATTAGCGGTTTTGCCCCTAGAGGCATCTAGGGGCCCTTGACAAGTGGGGGGGAAGTTGACCCCTTCGCTACTTTCAGTTTTAGTATGTAAAAGAAAAAGTTTTTTTAAAATGTTGGATAGGAACTAATTTTTTCTAAACTCAAAACTTCTCAGGACCATGAAAAACTTGAACCAAGAAGAACTATATCAGTTAAGCGGTTACAAAGAATCTTCGGTACCGACAGACACCCTCACACACACACACACACACACAAACAGACAGACACAGAAACAGTTACTTTTATAAAAGGATTAATAGACACTAAACTACTCCTTAATATGTTGATCCTATTATCAGTCTAAAAGATAGGTCAATAAAGAAGAACCAAATTGGTCCAGCGGTTAGCAAGAACTTTAGGCACAGACAGAAAAAACACACGGACATCCTATCTTTTTATACAGGGATATAACTTTTAAACCATAGGAAAAAATTTTTTTTCCAGATGATATTTCTCTCCCTGCTTTAAAGCACTATTTATGATACAAAATAGATTGATGTCTGTTTGTCCATCTTTCTGATGCTTAAGAACTGATATGGTTCTTTTTTTACTTTACTATGTAGCTTCTCATTGGTCCTTGGAAGGTTTATAACTTCTTTTGCGAAAGAGAAAAGAAATCGCCCCTTAAAAAAGGACCACAACACACAAAAAAACCTTTTTCTTTTTAAGCCTAAAATAAAAATATAGTTGTTAAATTCAACCCCTTCTTCACCTCTTAAGTGCCCCTAAAGGCCTCTAAGGGCGTAGCCGCTATAGCAAAATAAATATGTTCTGTATTGTTTTTATACAGACGGATGAACAAACAGACATAATCTGATTGTAGAGTTTCTGTGAATATATGTATCTTTATAATAAAGTAACAGGTTCTATGTGAGTCTTTGTGAACTATGGTTCTCCTTTACATGGTAGCTTTTCATATGTCCTGGTAAGTTTTATAACTATTTTAGGAAAGGGTACCACCACTATCCCAAGAGAATTAACTCTCCAAAATAAATGTTTTTGAGTTATTCATTAAAAAAAAACTGTAATTGTAAGGGGGGTTCGACTTCCCCCCCAACCCAAGGGCCTCATATGCCTCTAGAGGCGTAGCCGCTGCTAGAAGATTATCCAGTGATATAAAGTAGTTTTTTATCTGAATCTCAAAATTAGGCAATTAATTATGCATAAAAAAATCACGCAACCTTTCTTTTAGAAAAAATCAATCTTTAAAGTTAAATAATGTGAAAAGTATAAGTTTAAATGAATAAAAGTCTTTAGTAAGTGCTATTTATTTTTGATTATAAAGATTTTGCAAAAGACGTTTTATTGCTATGTTGATCAGAAATATGTTAGAATTTGTTGTTAGGTATTTTCTACAAATCTTTATATTGAAAGTCTAAATTTGAAAATTGTGATTTTTTTAAAGCTTATAGTATTTATATAAGTTGTTTGTATCTTTTAGTAAAAAAAAATATTGAAAATTATTTTTTGTTTGTTTTTTATGAAAGATTTTCATATTTTTTTCAATTTTTTTTCAGAACTTTAAATTTAAAAAAAAACCAAAAGACCCCGCTAAAATATTTTGTCTCCCCCTGGAATCATCAAGGATTTATGTCTATTTTCACCCTACATAGGTCCCAGGGCTCGGCACTTACTTTTGTCTTGATTCAATTGTAGTCCACAGTGTTCTGATCCAACCACGCGGCCAAATTTTAAGATTATAAAATATCTAAAATAAATTTGAAGTATTTTTAATCCTTCTGGTTTTAACCAGCGTGGCGGAGCCGTATCTGGAAATACGGCTCCGGCTCCGACCTAAATCAAGAAAAACTCGACATATTTTTTCCCCCATAAAAAAAAATATTTTTTTTTATTTTTGACTTTTGAAGGTTTTAAAAGTTAAATTTTTGATAAAAATGGCCATGAAAAACTTAAAAAGGGCATTTGCACATGACAAAACAGAGTTACCAAATTATAACTTATAAAAAAACTCTTTATTTATCTAGTCCGGAGCCGTTTTTAACGAAAATTACGGCTCCGGCTCCACGGCTCCGCAACCCTGGTTTTAACACATAAAAAAACAAACGTTTTAGTCAGTAGTTTAGATAGCCTATAGGTAAAATGTTTAATGAGTTAAAATTTAAGACAAAAAGACACAATTTATAAAATTATAAAGTAATATATATTTCCCTGACAGCTACATGACGAGCAAGATCATATTCCACTTGAACATGTTCACCTGGGCGATGCTGCTGACCACCAACATTACAAATTGTCTAAGGAAATGAATATTTTGAACATTACAAAAGATAACAGTTGATTTTTTATAGGGGGGGGGGGGGGATATTTCATATGAATAAAAACTATATCACTAAAACTTATTCACAATAGAAAATCATTATTAAGGCAAAATGAATGGTTTAGGAGATATTAATACTACGGTCCAAAAGTAATATTCCACACGAGTTTAGAGTTAGGGATCTAGCTTAGAGTTCTATAAATAAGTTGTTTATCGCATCGTATTATAGACAGCTTTCCGTGGATATTAAAAAGAAAAATAATAAGATTAAAACCCTAGGGGCCAACAAAACTGGTAGGTATTAATTTCATGTTTTTTTATTTTAGTAGGTATTCGTGGAAATTGCTTGCACTGCAATGCTATACATAATTTTTCATTATGACTGTGAACCGGTTCTAATCCAGTAAATATTAGTCGGTTTCGAAGCCATACCGGAAAATCTCTATACTAAAGGGGGGAGGCGGATGTGCCACTTTTTGAAACCAAAACTAAAAGTCAAAGGAACTCAACTAAAAAAAGAGTTACAGGTCGGAGATTTTGCATGGCAGTTGCTTATTAGGGGTACAATATGGAACTGTGAAGAAACGGCGGCGCAACCGCCGAAAACCGCCGAGAGAAGGCAAAAAAAATTCGGCGGGAAACGCCGGTTTTCGGCGGTTGCGCCGCCGTTTCTTCACAGTTCCATATTGTACCCCTATAAAGCAACGGCCATGCAAAATCTCAGACCTGTAACTCTGTTTTTAGATGAGTTCCTTTGTTGACTTTTGGTTTTGGTTTCAAAAAGTGGCACATCCGCCTCCCCCTTTTAAATAATTTTTAAAAGCAACCAACCTGATGACAAATCCTGCAGATCCTGTTCTGTCCAACAATCCTGGTGGCCAGATTGATCTCGCCTTTAAAGTGTTTCTCCCCCAAGTGGTGCTTGAATTGAGCTAGGTTGGCCATGGTTTCGTTGCAGAGTTTACACTTCAGGTCCCGCAGGGTTAACTGTGTCCGCCTAGTTTTTAAATTGATTTTAGTAGAGACCTCTGATTTTTTCTTATTGTTAATATTGTAGTGTAAATGTTTATCATATATTTTTTGGTTTTCAGGTAAATTAACTTATTTTTG
Source organism: Acartia tonsa (assembly GCF_053477335.1). NCBI lineage: Eukaryota > Metazoa > Arthropoda > Copepoda > Calanoida > Acartiidae > Acartia > Acartia tonsa. Next base: position 50,699,482 of record NC_137261.1, read on the forward strand.
AGTAAATGGATAACTAGGTAAATAAATAGAATTCAACCTTCTCCAAGGAAAATCGTACAAAAGGTGTCACAAACGAATTATTATAGGGAAATAAAAAACGGCAATGCCTAACACTGTTATTTTTTTTAAAGTCTTTCATTAAAACTGATGTCTTCTTGAAATGAAAAAAAAGATTAGGTACTGTTCTTTCGTGTAAATACATACAAAACGTAAACATATAGAAATTATATTGCCTCTAAAAAGTGAAAAGGCATAAAATGAAATAATATAACTTACTCATAAAACTTTTGTGCGGCATTGTGCTCTTTGTTTCTGTGGACAACCATTTCAACATTTGTCAAATAGCCTATGCTAGGACATTCAACACACAGAAATTTGCCACCTCCTAAAAAACATGTAATATTTCTTATCACAAAAAATTTGACAGAAAAACTACCAATTTCTTTTACCACCCACAAACCCAAATATTGAGATATTTTTCCACAATCTACCAAATTTAATCAGGGACAATGGAAAAATTACAGCTGTTTCATTTGATTGAAAGGTTGGGTCTCAAAATTAAGGTTGCTCTGGCTGAATATTTAAGTTTTTAGCAGAATCAAACTGCTGTACCATAGTTTAGCCAATTGAAAATATTAGTATAATAAATTCAAAGGCAGGGGTTTCTTTCTTACCTTGATACATAAAGACACATACAAATACTACTTAGATTCCTTCTTAAATCTTAATGGCTCAAGATAATTATGACCACTACCTGGAGTGTCATTATGGTTGTTCTCAGGTTGTGTTTCCAGAAGAATATCATCCATGAAATAATTATAACCACTACCTGGAGTGTCATTATGGTTGTTTTCAGGTTGTGTTTCCAGAAGAATATCATCCATAAAATGAACATCGGCCAAGTGACTTTCAAAATCTTTTGTGGTCATGCATTGCTGGAAAAAAAGAAATAAAAATGTTGAATTAATAATTTAATAGTTTGTGTAGGCATGAGTTTTTATCTAAATTTTCTTTAATTTCTGAAAAAAATATGTAACTCTACCCAAGGGGTGGAGACCCTGTTCCGTCTTTTAATTTGGTCTTTGAATATCAGCCAATAGCGCTACAAAATCAAAAAGTAATTTGTTAGCAGACGAAAAGGGTCCCCACCACTTAGGCCAGGTATTTGTCTTGGTTATACATTTTGCAGCCTTTGAACTTTTTATTCAGGTTCCATATCCATTTAAAATTTAATACCTTTGAACATAGTTTGCAGTGGAGTCTTCTATTTCTGTCCACAATCTCCAGCTTTGCAAAGTCAATGGCCAGAAAGTGTGGCCGCATCGCAACATGACAAAACATCATGTTCTCATTCTAACAAAAAAAACCACGATAAATTAAATAATGTCAAAGTAAATAAATTTCTTATATCAATTGCCAGCCTCCAGTAGTTTAATTTCATTCAACCCCTACCCCCCCCCCCCTCTCCATATACTTAAAAATATGTCATTCTTATCTGTAATTTCTCTATGAAAATAACTCCCCTGTTCTGAAGTAGACATATTTTACAATATAATAAATATTACCTGAAATTTCATGTCACAAAATTGGAATGGACAAGAAAATTCTCCATTTGTAAAATTCTTCTTTATTTTTTTGGAACATTTTTTATAAACTAAAAATTTTTTATGTTGTGTTGAAAAAAATTAAAAAGAACTGCAATTTTAAATGCTATAAATTAAAATCCATCTAAAAAAAACATGTAAATTAGTAACTACTACTGCATTATGAATAAAAATTTCAAATAAAAAAAATCTTCATTATTAATAATTATAGGTAAACCTTGCATCATAAAGAAAAACCATATCGGTCCAGTGGTTAGCAAATTTCTTCGTAAACCGTACTATTTTATATAATAGGATTATTTAATTTGGACATTAAAATTTCCACATGCAAAGCTTTATCCTAATTAATGTTAGGAATTATTAACCTTAACTTTTTATTTTCTTTTTTTGGATCACCACAACACAAACATTCCTGGATTGTAGCTATTATTCTTCAGCAGAAAATCTTTTGTCGCCACTTCTCTTTCCACCCCAGATTTATTGGAGGAATAGAGGACAAATCTCGTCATGTCTTTCTCCATAATCTTGACCTTCCTCATGTCCATCTTATTCAGAGTGACCTCCTTCTTGGCCTGCAGGCTCAGCACACGGTCTGTCAGGTAAAAGTTCAGACGCTGGTGCTAAAATAAAAAAAATCTTTTATTAATAAAAACAGTGCAATTAAGAGCTGAAAATTTTATTTATAATACAAAGTAGAATGATGTATGTCTGTCCGTCTGTCTGTCCGTCCCTTAAGATTTTTTGATTGATTAGCCATAGTCTCTTAGGGTTTGGACCTAAGTAGTCATGGAGTAGGCTGAGACACTTTTGTATAGCCACTAGGGCTATCAAGCTCCACGTTCAAGCACATTATGACTTGACCCGCTATCTTATGAGAGCTACTCATTATTACCTAACCCTCGCCGAGTATGGCAGGTGTCTCAAATTAAGTCACCGTAATGAATGACGCTCTCCTCAGAGGAGCTTGGGATAAGGGTAGTACTGATATTATGTACTTGACTATTAAGTATCCAAACTTACTCAATAATCCCCTTCTTACACAACCAGGGGAAGTTGTGTGAATGTATTCAACTGAGAAATTCGAGTTGCCACATGGGGACTAAAATTCGAACTCTAAGTTGTGTGAATGTATTCAACTGAGAAATTCGAGTTGCCACATGGGGACTAAAATTCGAACTCTCATCACCGTAACTCAGTGCGTTAACACTGAGCTACGTTGCCCCTCCGTCCCTTAAGATCTCGGTAACCCCTGAACCGATCGGATTCTACTCTTCAGGGAATATACCTACTGGTCCTGTGGTGGTTTTAGGCTATTTTCTTGGGGGATGGGACACCCCCAACGGCCAACCCCCCCCAAAAAAAAAACAAAATCCCCCCCCATTTTTTTTATCACCTCTTAGGGCAAAGCCCCAAGAGGCTAAGGGCGAAACCGCTAGTGACTTATAAAAAACAAAGAGTGAAATTATTTTTGCATATTTTCGATAAAGCTGTGTTTTAGCGTTTAGTCAAACGCGCTTATTAGGTCAAACTGTTCTTAATTTTGACCTAATGTATATAAAGGAAACATTCATAAATAAGAACAGTTTGACATATTAAGCGCATTTTACAGACTCCAACAGACAACTTAAATTACGCGAAAAAATGTACCTCTTTTTAAAGGCATGATATCTCTACCTAAATCGAAAAATATTGCATTTTATGTTAAATAAATAGGGCTTTAAGCTATGTATGCTTATTGCTTATGAAACAATACTACATACATTCTTTCCAGTTACTATTATTCAGTTTGATCTCAATAGAATAAACGGACACATTCTATTGCAGTACAGAAAATACGAATATTTCCTGTACAGCCACATGTTTCATCAATTCTTGTTAATTGCTGTGTTAATAATTTTGTAAGTATTCGGACGGACAAACCTTTAACGTTGCGCTACCATTGAATATATTTATACCTGTATAGCAACATGTTTGATCATCTCATGTTCATTGCTGTGTTTATAATTACAGTTACTGCAAGCGTACAGGGAGTCGTTCTTCAAACATTCTAAACAAAATTTATGTGAAAATGGATGTAAAATATATTTGAGCAATCTAGGATGTTTATTAGATCTTTTCATGAAAATACCCTTTCTCAAATTTCATTCTTCTGCTAACCTAAAAAGTTACTTTAGGGGCATAGAAATACATGTACAAAATTTCAGCTCTTTATCTCTACTGGCGACCTAGTGCCAGGCATGTAAAATATCAACAGATAACGGTAGCACGGCGGTTTTAATAATATCTCAGTAATGTGCAGGTTTTAAGCTCTTCTGCATATTTCAATTTAAACACATAAGGCCAAAGATATTATATATCCTAAAAATCTTTTGTCAAAGTCTACTCTACACCTAGCGCCAGTCAGTTTTCAGTTTATAGTTACAACTTATAAAGATATTATTCTCAGTTAAAAAAAAATTGGCGCTTCCAGCACCAAAACCGGCAAAAACAGGCAGTTGAACTTCTGTACCCCTACTTAACCCCCTAACAGACCCCCCCTCTATCTTGGCTCCTGTTACAGATAGAGACGTAAAACTTTTTTCTGGTGGTTCATGTAATTAGAGAAAATTACTTTTTCTAGTCATAGCAGTCAGACTGCTCCTTATCTGCTTTTTTTTTCAGCCAGCCGCTAAATATTAAAACTGCTGTAGAGCAGCCAATTTTAAAGATAAGAAAACCAAATTTTATGACTAACTATTATTTTTTATAACAAAAAAATACCTTTTCTGACCATCGCCGAAAAACAAAAAATAACAGAAACCGCCAATTTTGGCGGTAAAACAGAGGTTGGCGGCGCTGAATAATATTATTATCTGTTTATAGTTACAACTTATTAAGATATTATTCTCAGTTAAAAAAAAAATTGGCGCTTCAAGCACCAAAACCGGCAAAAACAGGCAGTTAAACTTCTGTACCCCTACTTAACCCCCTAACAGACCCCCCCTCTATCTCGACTCCTGTTACAGATAGAGACGTAAAACTTATTTCTGGTGGTTCATGTGTATTTTTAGAGAAAATTACTTTTTCTAGTCATAGCAGTCAGACCGCTCCTTATCCGCTTTTTAGTGGCCAGCCGCTAAATATTTAAACAGCTGTAGAGCGGCCAATTTTAAAGCTAAGAAAACCAAATTTTAAGACGAACTATTATTTTTTAAAACAAATAAAATACCTTTTCTGACCATCGCCAAAAAACGACAAATAACGGGATTTCAAAACTGCCTTTTGAAAAGGCCTAAAAAATATCTTTTTTGTCCCTTTTTTCACTGTTAATAGTTACAACTTATTAAGATATTATTCTCAGTTAAAAAAAAATTGGCGCCTCCAGCACCGAAACCAGCAAAAACAGGCAGTTAAACTTCTGTACCCCTACTTAACCCCCTAACAGACCCCCCCTCTATCTCGGCTCCTGTTACAGATAGAGACGTAAAACTTTTTTCTGTTGGTTCATGTGTATTTTTAGAGAAAATTACTTTTTCTAGTCATAGCTGGTCAGACTGCTCCTTATCCGCTTTTTAGCAGCCAGCCGCTAAATATTAAAAAAGCTGTAGAGCGGCCAATTCTAAAGCTAAGGAAAACCAAATTTTATGACGAGCTATTATTTTTCATAACAAAAAAAATACTTTTTCTGACCATCGTCAAAAACGACAAATAACGGAAACTGCCAATTTCGGCGGTAAAACGGTTGGTGGCGCTAAGAGAAGCTACCCTGTTATGGGGAACCATATCAGTTCAGCAGTTAGTGAGATCCTTCAGTACAAACAGAGAGACATAAAAACAGACATCCTGTTATCCCCCCCTAAATGAAAATATCCTCCCCCCACCTAATAAACACATTGAAGGGGAGAATGGTAATAATAATTTTTTTTTACACTATATAATATCAATATTAAATATTTTACAAAAGTTTATATAAAGACAACCATAGACACAATTTTCTCACTATCACTGATTATACACTTTTTTTTGTTAAATACTAAAAAAATAGGTCCTTCACTTATTGTATCCACCTTTCAACAAAAATCAGAAGACATTTCTAAAGTCATTTTATGCATACTAGCACATAAGAATCACCGGCAACTTCGTTTTCTTTCCATGATCCAGAATCTTTCTATCAACAGCTAAATTTTTAAAATACATCTTGCATTTGAAAAGGAAAAAAAGAAAGATAATATGTAATAGGATGGAAAAGATCATCTTGATGTTTTTAATAATTAGATTTGTATATTTTGATTTTGTTTTTAACCCTTTGTAGACAAATTGATAATATTTCTAAATGTTAATTTTTTTAATTGTCTGCGTCTGGCATCTGACTAAAATAAAAATCTATTACATTAGTTTCAACAATTAACTGTGTTGCCCCTTTCCAGACCTTAATCAGCCAATTTTTGTATGAAGTCTTTTATTTTTTTTTAACTGAGAATAATATCTTAATAAGTTGTAACTATAAACAGTGAAAAAAGGGACAAAAAAGATAATAATAATAATAATGTTTATTTGGTGCTGCCAGGTACCCCCTAGCTTAGGAGATAGCACATACAATACTCTAAATTGCTGCTATCTATCGACAATTTAGAGTTTACATTATGATGTTTAGTCTCATACAAAATAAAATAATATATACTAAGAGATTAATTATTAACTAAATATAAATTGGTGGAAAAGAAGTAAAATTTTCAGGATATGCACCAGGAGCTACAGGAGTACTATCTTGACCAAAATGGGGATAGTGTATTTGATTCCTGAAGCCCCTTTTTAAAGAAGACGAAAAGAAAAAAAAGAATATAAAACAAATTAAATGTGAAAGGGAAAATTGAAACTTTAATTTAGTTAAATTGAGTTGTGAGGATGGTAAAAAAAGTAAAAAAAAAAACACAAATAAACATTTATATTATGTTAGAGAAATCAGTAAATAATAAGAAAAATGAAAAAAAAAATATATGAAGGAATTTAGAGAAAAATAAAACAAAATTAATATGAAAGTAAAGAGAATAAAAATAACAGAGTAGATATTTTTTAGGCCTTTTCAAAAGGCAGTTTTGAAATCCCGTTATTTCATAAAAAAAATTAAAATGCTTAGAGAATGGCTTGTAAGGTGAATTTAGGTGTTCTGCATATTTCAACTTAAACACATAAGGCCTAAGATATGATATCCCAAAAATCTTTTGTCAAAGTCTACTCTACACCTAGCGCTGGCGATTTCATTTTTCACAGGTATAAAATGCATGATTTTAGAAAACTGACTGGCGCTAGGTGTAGAGTAGACTTTGACAAAAGATTTTTTTGGATATAATATCTTTGGCCCTATGTGTTTAAATTGAAATATGCAGAAGAGCTTAAAACCTGCACATTACTGAGATATTATTAAAACCGCCGTGCTGCCGTTATATGTTGATATTTTACATGCCTGGCGCTAGGTCGCCAGTAGAGATAGAGAGCTGAAATTTTGTACATGTATTTCTATGCCCCTAAAGTAACTTTTAAGGTTAGCAGAAGAATGAAATTCGAGAAAGGGTATTTTCATGAAAAGATCTAATGTTTATAAATGTACTGCATTACTGCGCTAATTAGTAAAACTCTTGTTTAGATAACCAACATGAGCCATCAATTGGATATCAAAGGCCCCGAGAAAGTCAAAGTAACAATAAATTGATAATATAATGCCACGAAACCTTTACAAAGAATCACAAAGCCTATCTAAAAATAAGAGACACACAAAACCAACTTATACGGATGGCGCTTATTTCTTTTATTTGTCTATTGCATGTATAAACTGATGTATTATGAATATCTCAAATACATATAATGATACTTTCAGAACAATTTTTATAATGACAGAGTGAGTTGATTTTTTGTTATACAATGAAACAAGAATAATACCTGATAGTATGTCATCTTTGAAATGTCCCAGTGTCAAATGATCTATACATTCCAGTGCTGAGTTGAAGCTAATCTGACAGATTATACATTCTACTAGGCTACTCTCTCTCTGAGCCAGCTTATACCTTGACAGTTAAATATTCATAGTCAGATTTTTTTCAATACATTTATAACTAATGAATACAATATGTATGTACAAAGTAAACATTTAAGAGATTTTTCATAATCCCCACCAACCCCCGAAATTAACGATATTCACATATTTTTACTATATCAATTAAGGGTAGTAAATAGAGAGAGGTATGGGGAAAAATTATACATGTTTACACCCCTGCTAATATTGCAGAATTTAAACTTTTCAAATAACATACCAATACCTATATTTTTTAATTATTTCAGAGAGGGAATAAAATCTTCATCAAACTTGTATGCCAGTCAAGGCTAACATATTATGCTTTCATATCAAAATATAATTTTTCCTTTCAAATCTAATGATGGTTATTCTTTACAAAATCAATAATGCTATACAATCCCTTTAATGCTTTACCTGTCCAAAGAATTAAGAAATTCTCGTTTATGCTGAAACATGATGTGGTGCATAGCGCTGGTACTAGCATAGTCAAATATTTGGTTGCATAGCGGGCAGGTGCGCTCTGTGCGGCCAGCCACACGCAGACACCATACCAGGCCGAGGTCGTATTGCACCTAAACAACAAGGATGGTTATTACCATTGGGTAAACAGAGGCATAACATTTTTATTGAGATTTAAGTTCAAGTCAAGATTATTTATATAAATATAAGATTACTAGCGGATTCGCCCCTAGCCTCTAGGCGCTTTGCCCCAAGAGGTAATTTAAAAAATGTAGTACATGTGGTGGATCTTCATCATCTGCTTCATCAAAAAAAAAAAAATGAGGATCTTCATCATCTGCATCATCAAAAAAATGATTAGGAATTTTTTTTGGGGGGGTTGGGGGTGTCCCACGCCCCAAAAAATAGCCTAAAACCACCACAGGACCAGTAGGTATATTCCCTGAAGAGTAGAATCCGATCGGTTCAGTGGTTACCGAGATCTTAAGGGACAGACGGACAGACATCAAGCTACTTTGTATTATAGATGATAAAATTATTTTTTTTGTATATTGTGATTCTATTATGGTATTAAAGATATATTATTACTTGGATGTTGCAACAGATTTTCATGTACTTCTAATAAAGTATCTTACAGCTGGCTAAAATAACAATACCCTCCATCCACCCCAATTACCCCATCCCTTCCCTTCCTACTGTATGAACGAACTTACCAATAAATAAGGTCTATGTTAGCAACCTGAATTGACGACGAATTTTCCCTGTCAATATATCCACGTATAATTTCTATATCCATTACTCTATTGCACATATTAGTGTCCCCAATGTCTTAATATTAATTTACAAGAAGCGCTAACATGGCGTTATACGGCTTGAGTTTATTTTATGATCATAGAAAAATTGTCCAAAAGACAAGTTTGGTCGCGTTCAATTTTAAAACATTATTAGTTCACTTTGTAAGTTCGTCCGTCAATCTGTAACGCTGTGAAGGAAGTGTGATTTTCGCGGCTGGTAATTACGATATACTGCTATTTTTTATGAAAATTCCCAATACCTACTAATTACGTCCAGTAAATAATATATTTATGCAAAAATAATTAAGGTTTCGTGTCTAAAAAAATAAAAATATATTCTTGGTTTAATACAAATAAACATCTCTTTTTTAAATCACTTTGTATGTTCATAATTGCTTATTCATGATTTTTCATTTATACTTCGCTCCTTATGGATGTTGTCATCCTTGCTAGATCTAAAAATATGTTGCCTGTTCAATGTGTTTTTCTTTCAAGTGTTGCAGGAGTAAGTGTGGTTGAATAGTTTGATCACAAAATACACAAGAGTTATCTGGCTTTCTTTTCATCATATGCTCTTGGTATAAACTCTAAATTCAAGAAAGAATAAATTAAATCATGGTTCTTTAAGGATAAGATAAAGAACGAGAAAAGGTTACATTTTTCTTGCTGGTTGCCATAAACGTATGTGTTCCATGACTTTAGAATAGGAGTAAAACGCTGAAATTTGGCATGGCAGTTGCTCTAATACGTTACAATAAAAAACAGCGACGAAACCGCCGTCGCCGAAAACCACTGAACCCGCCGATTTTTGTGTGTTTTTTTTTCTCGCTAAATTATATAATTTTGAATCATTTAAGACAAACTTATTATTTTATTAGATTGAAAACAGGTGAAGATTCTCACAACTTTTGAATCAATTTAATGTTATTCTTAAAGTTTTAAGCAAACAGAAAACCATTTGATTTTGTAAAATATTATTTAAGTAGGCATTAATTATAGATTAGCTACGCTACTAAAAAAACTATACCTTAACCGGATGTGGAGCACATATGGTTCCATAATGATCAATAAAGGCAATGTCATCACTAACACAGAAACATTTACAGTTGGGGCAGCGCCACTCACCCCCATCTGGGGGCTGGCTGTCAGACCGCTGCTGTCTATATCGCTTCCATAAAGCATCCTGTAAGTAATAAAATAAAGTTATTTATATTATTCAGATAGAGTAAAAATTGAATAAAGGGGTATATTTGATGTAAAGTTAATCTTTTTTTCTTCTAACCTTTCTGTAAGTCAAATTCCATTTTCTTTTTAACATTATATAATACCTATGTTTATTTTAAAAAATTATTTTAATTTTGAAAATTCTTAGGCAAAATAGTTTTACTTCAGTCAGTAACTATTTCACCTATCTTGTACCATGTAATATTAAAATAAGATAGAATCAAAAACTGTTTAAACTTTAGGTAATCTTTTTGCTTAAAATAAAATAATATAATTACCTTAAAATGTTCTCTACCCAGATGTAAATACAGCTGTTCAACTGAAACAAACTCTTGAGAACACAAAGCACACTTCTCTTTCTTCGCAGGACTTGTGGACAAAGGTTTAGCATCAGAAGATGTTCTAGATAACAGCTTGACATCTCCCAAAGCCGGCTCCTTCTTTAAAATCACTGATCTTCTTGGCTGTTCCACCTGAATATCACTTTCCTGGCTAGAACTTGAACCTGGACGCTTTTTAGGTATATGATACTTTCCCATACGGGATTTAAAAGTGCTGCCTGACCCCTTATTGTCTGTTGGTGATATAGATTTACTTTTATCATTGACAGTGGTAGGTTTTTGCTCAAAAAGAACTTCAATTTCGTCATCAGTATCATCTTTGCTTGATGAAAGCTCAACGACAGATTGGACTGTCCGGGAAGTGGCTGCCACAGTCGGCGGCTGTTGATGTTCAACTGCCACTGACAGCTGTGATGGTTTAGCTGTTGCCTGGGGAGTGACTAGATGTTCTGGCAGTGATTCATTGCTGGTGCTTAAGTCAAATATTGATTTTTGTTTTATTAATGTATTAGCAGTAAGATTTTCTGTACCTGGCTCACTTTTCATTTCAATTGGTTTTTGTTCATTTAGAGTGTTATTTCTCGATGGTACTGTTTTAGGAAGTTTTATTGGGGATTCTTCTATTGGCTCGGCTTTAACTTGGTAATCAGGTTCTTTTGAAGTTATTGTTGATGGGTTTGCATTGATAAAATTGGAAATTTCAGCAATACTTTCTTCAATATTCTCCTTCTCAGGTGAACTGCAAATGTTATTACTGTTTTCATTGTCTTCGTTTTGTATATTTGAAGACATTTCTTGGTGTTCAGATGCTTCTTCAATCCTCTGTGATTCAAAAGTATCCTGTTTCTCAAGTTTTTCATTGTTAGGTTCTTTTTCTTTAAATTCTGAAATTTGCGATTGTTGTTCCATGCTTGCTTTTGCCTCAATGTTTTCTTCACTAGGTTCTGCAACTATTGTTTCTGTATTTGATGAGAGTTTATAATTATCAGATTCATTTTCTGGATCAGCTGAACTATATTCAGTATTTCTATCAACATTATCCACTTTGAAAGCATTGCATGCTTTTTCAATGTCGTCTATTTGCTGATCTAAGCTACTTACTTCTTTGACTGTAGTTTTTAGTTCACTTGTTTTAATAACAACTCCATCATTTTTAGTTGAACAAGTGTCAAAATCACTTTTAGCAGCTTGAGATGAATGTTTTGCTTTAGGATCTTTTATTTTAGCAACATCTTGCATAAGTTCTGAATTTGAAATATGAACTTTTGAGGTGTTTTCATCAAGTGGTGTTTTAATATCACTGGTATTTTCTGTCGGCTCTTTTAGTAAATTTTCACTGTTAATATCCAATTTTGTTAGTACTTCATTTTTGGTAAGAACTTCACTAAATTCTTGTGTATCTATTACACAATCAGTATTTGTATTATCAGCACTTTTCTTTGTTTCAGTCTCAACTCTGTTTAGAGGTTCTATAGGTTTTTCATTAACATCAACTTTTCTGGGAGAAAATTTAGGTTTTTCTTTGTCAGAAATGGAGTCATTTTCATCATTTGATGTCTCCTGGTGTGGAATAAAAGACATGAGAATTCCCCCTGCAAGACTTTGGGTAATAACTCTTTTATCCTCGACTTTATTTTCCTGTGTAGCTTTCTCGCTGTCAGCTTCACTATCACTTGAATCTGAATTAGAACCAGTTCCATCTTCATTCTTTTCTTTTTCAGAATCAATAATATTTTCATCCTGTGGTTCATCATTAATTATAGCACTATCAGATATAGAATCAACTTCTTCAGTTGTATCATCATCAACTGATAAAATTTCTTGGCTTTTCTCAATTGTTTTGGCACCAAATAAAACTTTATCCTCTTGATTAGATTGATTGTACTGAGATAAGTAGTCATAGTCACGGTCTTCAGTAACTTCCATGTCCAAATCCAATGCTTCTATACTTCTAAAATTATATGCATTTGGTTAAAACTATTAAACATTTAACAGAACCAAAATTACCAATATAGTACCAAAAGTTAGAAAGCCAAAAAAATAAGAAAAATAATTTATAAAAAAACTTTAAATTGTGTAATAGAGTAAAAAACAGTCCAATGTCCCCTACCTACCTCCCTGTGAGTGAACGGATTTGACACAGTATTTAAACAACTTACAAGAAAGAGGACCGAATACAGAATAGCATTACCGACAATAGTACAGACACGGCCACTAGTAAAGAAGCTTCGTAGCTAAAAATCAGCTTTCTATGCATTTTAAGAAAAAAATATAATTCTTCAAATGTGTAACAATAAAAAAGGGTAAAAGGAGATTATCAACATAACAATTTATAGTTTACATGAAACTTGAACAATAATTTAGTTTATTCAATTGGAATATTGTAGGTAATCTACGACTAAATATGTAAAAACTATGTGACTTAAAACAATTGTTAACTTACCCTCGTATGCTTTCCTCCTTAATAGGCTTAGACATTTCTATAGCCTGTGCAGAATTGATGATGTGAACAAAGGGTGCGGCAATACTGCGCCGCAAATATCTGGTCACCCCTTGCTCAGCTGATTTCATTGCCACATAATGGGTACCGTCTCCTAAAATATCAAAATTAAAATAATGCCTACCATGTTTTAGTTTTACGAAATAGCGTTGATCTACTTTTTTGTATCGATTCTTATTCTTAATAAGTAAGATACCTATAAAATTACGAATCTTTCATTAGGACATTTACAAAACGAAATATTGTTACTGTAGTTAGGACTATCAGAATTAAAGTTTGTCCACAGGATGAACAGTACATTTAAAGCAAGATATAGAGTAGCTTCGTTGCGAATCAATGTTTTTTCTGAGATTGTAAAAAGGGTCTCTGTAAGTTTAATAGTAAGATCACCTAAAAGTCAAAATACAATTAAAATAGATTAACTGTGTTTCAAATGTAAGCTAATCCTAACCTGTAATTTTAGCCAGTGACCTCTGAATGCCTCCATGATGAACTCCCCAATGTAGGGGCATCTGCATGTCAGTTTGACCGCAAACAGGACAGTTCTCCTGGCCGGCCTGCCAGCCTGTCCGTTCCAAGTCATCCTCCATTCTAGATATTTTATTTCAATAAAATATCTTTCTTTTACTTTTCTTTCTAATTTTACTTATATGGCGCAGCTTTTCAGTTACCTTTAACAGTTTTGACCTATTTTTTTTGTACATTTAAAAATTACGCGATGTGACTGTTTGTTTTAAGATGGTTAATGGAGATTTTGCCAATAAAAAAAATACCTACCTAATGAAGCTTTTTTTAAAAAAAGGATTTTAGTACATATTGTTTTTAAAACTAAAAGTAAAGGTTTTCTATAATAAGGGTCTACGTCCGGTCCGTCACAACTAAATCTTTTAGTCAAAAAGGAACATTTAAGTAGAAACAATAGTTAAAATAAACTAACCTTCTCCAAATATGATTATCCACAACATGCCGGTTAAACTCATCCACAGAGTTTAAACTTTTGTTACAAAACAAACAGTAGGTATCCTTGTCCACTTGGTCATAACTGGTCACAATATTTTCATATTCAAATTTGATGCTGTCATCGTCGGTATCATAATTAGAGGCAGGTTTATCCACACTACTTCTTCTTCTGCTTGAATTAGTTGAATCTCGCCTAAAATAAAATCATTTCATCCAAATTAAATATTACACATATTTTTACCTAGGTTTAGTCAATTAAAATCATAAGTTCTATAAATAGATATAAAATATATGTAGATATTATGAAAGAAAGAAAAAATGTCGTAAATTGAGGTTGCTAACATGAAACTCATTTATTGGTCAGTTCATTCAGCCAGAAGGAGGGGAGGATGTGTGTGTTATTTTAGTCCGCTGCGAGTTTCACTTTATTAGAGGACATCGAAGTAATAACATCCAAGTAAGGATATAAAATCAAGTATTTTGATGTTTAAACTTTTATAAATAAAAAACTAGGGGGGGAGGAAATATTTTTATCAGCCGTGGAAAAAAATAATCTGTCAAATGCATGAGCAAATTGATACTACCTTGCAAAATCATGGTGAGTTTCAATGACTTGAAGCACCTCTATTTCAGAATCGTCGCTCTAAAATTAAAATAACAGATGGTATCAAACGCTTTGTTTAAGTCCAAACTACGTAAATAGTTAACATACAACAGCTTTATAACAATTTTACGAAAATTGTACCTATGCTTGTAACGCTTAAAAAGACAGCAGAAATATCTTGATACAATTTTTTTTGTTGTTGCAAAATTAGGGGCCAATGAAGAATCAAAAAGGTAGTTGTCTGATGTATATGTCTATAATCCTAAATCTATTATATTGACAAGTAAATCTACTACCTTGCTCCTATTTCTTCTCGATATTGGACGAGGTTTGTATGATTGTTTTATCCTTTCTTTTGAACATTTTTCGTTCTTGGTTTCTTTCTTAGGAGTATTTTGAGAACCTTTTACTGGTGATTCTAAATAAAAATAAAATATATACCTAATAGGTGTAGGTTTTTGTAAAATGCGATCATTAAAAAAATTCATATTGTATTATTTACAACTATGTAATACTTCATCTGTTTAAACAAGGCCGATAACATTAAACCATTGAGAGTTTTAGGGGAAAAATAAGAAAATAAAAATGAATACAATACAATATATAAACATAAATATTAGTCAACGAGATCTTTGGGTACAGACAAACAAACAAGAAACGGATACACAGAATAAGTACCGAATGTAATTATCTGTAAAAAGAATACCTCCTACTGAATCTTTACTTTTTCTTCTACTCGACCTTCGCTTAGGAGTAACCTTAGCTGAGCTACTCGTAGGTTGGTCATCATTAGACCCGTCGGGCTGTTCAGCACTAAAAACATCATCTGCTGAATCAATTCCGATGCTTTCTGGCTCATTTTCTGTTGTAAAGTCTTCTAATAACTCCCCTGTTGCCACGCTGAACACCTCTCGCTTTCCGTCTACTTCAAAATAAACGACCTCATCTATAGTTCATTGAAAATGATTTTTAAATATCGATAATGCTTTAGAGACATTCACGATTAGAAATAAATATGGACTATTTTATACCTATGTAGTACTAACAAGCTTTCATTATTTTAGAGGCAAGATGAATATCGACCAGTTTATAAAAATGCTATTGAAATGAAAATCAAGTAAATTCATATCGAAATATTAAAGTAAAAGAATAGAGGGGGCACGAGCTATATGTAACTCTAACCACAAAAAAGTTGAAGAAAAAAAAAACATTTTTTGACACACCATTCTACATCTCACAGAAAGACAGAGAGGAAGGGACTGTTAATTACAATAGTACGGTTAGTAGGATACCTGACGTACCCATACAAGGGTTAAGTCTTAAATTGATGTTGAACCTTACAAAAGTGATTAGATTTCAGAAGGTAGAGCTAATATCGTTAAAAAAAATTCAATCAAAAGAAAACTAACGTGAAACAACAACAAAATACAATTTTAAAAACTTTAAAAAATCATTTTTATTCCTTTAAAGTTTTTATTGGCTGGTTGTCCAGTGTCAAGATTAGTGTTATCAGAAGCAGCAGCCTTTTCATTCTCGGCATCAGAGTCAAGTAGTTCGTCTATATCACTATCCGACATTTTTACACAATTTTTAGGCAAATCATATCATGATAAAGATTTTCTTTTCCTAAACATCATTGATATCTGAAAAAATGTTATATAGGGGAAAAAATAGAAGGTACTTGGGTTTCATCACAGCCGTTTCAGTCAGAGGTGTATATTCTGCACAAAATTCCTTTTTTCCCCGGCTGCAAAATATTTCATTTATTCCCCCCTTCCCTCCCCCCCCCCTAGTTTTAACCCTAAGGAAGGAAAAATGGAGAAAAAATATATTACTCTGTATTTCTAAAATGTTTTTACCACTCCCACATGTTTTTCGAGTTTTTCCCCCAACGAAGGAAAAAAGTGGAAAAAATGTTTGCAGAACTTTTTATTTTTCATTTTTTTCCCTCCCACATATCTTTGATTCACCCCCCCCCCTTTTGGCAGGGGATCCCATGCAGAATATACACCCCTGGTCCAAAGACAAATTTTTGTTAATGCATTTTACAATATTGTACAATAGCATGCTAAATTTTCAATTAATATTCAAAATAAACTTATTCTGTTTGATACAAAAGTTTAAGGGAAAATAATTTTTCTTTGAATTCATTAATCCAAAAGTCTAGTTAACAATATATTAGTTACAAGATTCCAACTTACATTTTCATATAAAAATTTTAAATAAAAGAATAGAGGAGGCACTGGCTGTATGTAAATATACGCTAGTACCCACGGGGTGGGGATCCTGTGCAGACTTTTAATTGAATATCATTCAATAGCGTCAGAAATATAAACACAGCCAAGTCGCTACTAAAGAGCAGAAAGCAATTTGCTTGCAAACAAAAAAAGGTATCCACTACTTGGGCCAGGTGGTTGTCTGGGTTATACATATATACTTGATTTATGTATGAAATAATAGGTCTAAATCTATGATACAAAAATTGCAGGAATATATAAACAAACAATTGTTTTATAAATTACAATTCTGCTTGGGATATTTCACATTTACCTCCTCACATTTTTCACAGTCACAATATTGAAAAGTAGGTTTTGATTTATATTTGGTCTTGCTTAACTTTTGTCCATCGACTGGGACCGAAGATGCAAGCTTTTCCTTAGTGGTCCTATCCGGGGAGATGGAGAAGTCCCCGGGCAAACCTGCATCAACAACACCTGCTTTACCATCGCCAAAGAATGATTTGTCCAATCTTCTTATGTAAAGTTCTAGCTGCTCTACTTCAGTTTCTGATATTTTTAAATAGAATTTATATTTTTTACGAAAATTTTTATTACAAGCACTGCTTCTAGATTACTAGATGTGTTTATACTTTGTCTGACATTGTCAATTAACAAATAATAAAATTTTCTTTTGTTTTATAAATCTTTGGCATGATCTAAGGCTTTTTATCCCGACCCCCCACTCACTCCCTTAAAGGCTGGTGGTGAGGTTAAAAAAAAAAAAAAAAAAAGAGTATAAATTCCTATTTTCCTAGTTTATGTAAAGGAACCATGGCATAGCAGGAAAAATAATTCAGCACCCATAAGTAGTTGTCTGGTAAGATCTAGATAAAATAAAACATTAGGTATTTTACAATGGATCTTAAGTGATAAGCCAATAGAATACTGTAGATTAAAATTCGTGGATGAATCGTTTGGACGCTCAACCTAATGAACCAACCAATCAAATTTCAAAAAATGCCACCAAAATTGTGAAACCTACGAATGAGAAAACGTTAAACTTTGGGTACTGGTGTAATAAACAGCCCAAATTCCCCTCCCTCACTGCACTGGGGTAAAACTAATCATTAATCAAACAAATGGGTTGTTTATGGGAATGTTTCCAAACTATTAATACCTGAAGAAACCCCCAATAATCTTCCTCGCAATCCTTCCCTAAGTTGATAGAAAGGGGAGAAAACCAGTACTTCTTTACAACTTTCTTAAAGTTGGCTACACTAGTTTCTGAAACAAAAATGTGACAGTACTGTCAGTATGGTTCAGTTTTTCCTGTGTTGCAACAACCTTTAATTATGGTGAAGACTTCAGTATTCATTTTAAAAAGAGAAAATAGAGAGAGGGAGAGAAAAAAAGAGAAAGAGGGAGGAAGAGAAATGCAGTGTGGCCACAACCAAAAAAATACTGATACTGAAGAAAAAAAAGGAAATACTGAAAATACTGAATCCTAAAATAAGAAAAAATACTGAAATACTGAACAAAAAAATACAAATACTGAATAAGTATTTTTTTTATATGATTCCTCATTTCAAAATTTCATATCATCATAGCTTTGTTATTAGTGGGATATTTTAAAGATCTTTTAATTTTGCCTCTTAGATTTTCTTGCACCAATTAAGCAGAAAATGACTGATAAATATTTTAAATGATTACAAAACTTAAATACTTTTTAGTTGAGTTAAGAGCATAGACGTCCAACCTTTTTTTTTGGGGGGGGGGAATTTTTTTAACGGGGGGATAATTCGCTTTTGGAGGGGGTAAAATGGCGCGCGAAGCGCACCGCAAATTTTTTTTTACCCTCCACAAAATTTTTACCCCGGGGGTAAAATTTGTTTGGGAAGGGGGGGGGGGTAATTACCCCCCATGAAATCTGTTGGCAGTGGTAAATTTTGTTTACCCCCCCCCCCTAAAATTTACCCCCGGGGTAAAATTTTTGGAGGGGTAATTTAAATTTTATTAAATATTTAGTATTAAAAATGCGCGCGAAGTGCGCAAAAATTTTCTTTGTTAAGAGATTTTTTTTGGGGGGGGGGTATTTACCCCCTCAAAATTGTTTAGGGGGATGTAAATACCCCCTCCTAAATGGTTTGGGGTGCCGTAGGCACCCCTCAGGGTAGGGGTAAATTATGAATGGGGGGGGGGGGTAATCGCCACTTTACCCCCCCCCCCCTTGGACGTCTATGATTAAGAGCATGCTAAAAAACTTTACCTTTAATAATCATGCAAAGTACTCACCTTAAATTATTCATTCTATTAATAGACAAAAAAAATACTGTATAAAAGCATCTCAAATATCTAAAAAATTTATATTTGAGATGAAATTGAAAAAAAAATGTTTATTACCATAAAAAAAAAAAATTAATGTACAAAGTTATAGGGTAATTCAAAGGAAAGTAAAGTGAGGCGCGAAGCGCCGAAAAAAATCTGACATCAACTACTTAAATCAACATCTTATTTAAGCAAATTTTTTTGGAATTTAAGAAATAATGAAAATACTGAATCATGAAAATTTCCAAAAACTGAAAAATACTGAATAAAATTTTCAAATACTGAATATTCAGTATTTACTGAAAATACTGAAGCCCCAATTTCCAAATACTGAAGAATACTGAAGATTTTCAGTATACTGAAGAATATGGCCACGCTGGAAATGGAGACAAAGTAAGAGATAAAGAGAAAGGGAGAGAAAGAAAGAGAGAGATAGAGACATTGAGAGAGAGAGAGAAAGAGAGAGAAAGCGCGAGTTAATGAGAGAAAGAAAGATTAAGAGAGAGTGGGAGAAAGAAAGAAATATCAAGAGAGAGATGGAGAGATCAGCTTCCCAAAAAATAGCATTGTACCTGTAATGTCAACTTGAGGGACACCGTGGCTGGGAACAGTTGGACATCCGCGCATTTTGTTGGCCTTGATCGGTTCCGTCACTTTCACAAGGTTGCCACACATGTCATCTTCGTTTTCAAACCCCCTGAACAATTTTTCTTGTACTGGTTGACATTTAACGGCCTTAAAAGGTATCGCAAAAGGATGGAACGAAGTTGATTAATTTTCAGTCAAGGAATTTTCATATTGGTTTAGTTAAGATTTTTTTTTATTTCAACAGGAGTGTTCCCATGAAATTTATTCAAAATTAAAAATATTGAATCTTTTATTTGGTTATTGATTTTTAAATACAGTAATATTTTCATTACCGTTTTGAATACGATTTATGTGTTTTATTCCACATGGCCCATATTAATCTAAATCTGATGTCAAAGTATATTTTGTTTAAATGGATTTTCTGTCACTTTCAAAGAAGGGCTTTGTTTGTGTATAACAATTTGTTGTTCAATTTCTTTCATTTAAAAGGTAGTTCATTGTTGCTGTGCTACCTTTAACTGTCCTTAGGTAATATTTTTAATACAAATAGTAACCTGTAAATTTCTTTGTAAGAATTCATTTTATGATATTTCATGTCCATAAGCTTTTTCAACTTCTTGCTAACTACATCTGCTCCTGGCTTTTTCTTGTTCTCGTCCAGAAACATGCACGTTTTTTCCTCAAGAATTCTCAATGACTGAAATTAGATTAGGTTGATTTGAGGGTTAAGCCTAGTAAAACGTGTCATTTTTTGTATAATATGCAGGTAAGTTTTATCAATAAAAAGATTCCAGCATGGCTTCAAAACCAATTAATACCCGCTAGATTAGGTCCGGTTCTGAGGTGTACTGAAAAATCAGGTATATAATCGTATTATAGACAACATTCCACAAATAGTAAAATGACAAAATTATAGGATTAATACCGTTTTGTAGTATTTCTGCCCTTATAACATACATTTATATTTAGAAATCAAACATATATAAAGTAGGTATAACTCTATATAGTAAAAAAACAGGTTTTTACGTGAAGTTTCATGCTTTCGCAATTTTCAGAAAGATACTAATGATTTTTACAAAACAAATTGGATGATTATTTCAAAAAGTTTTAGGAGATTTTTTTGTACCTAACATATATAATTCTTCATAAAAAATTTCATTTCATACATGCAAGATCTAATGAGGGTGGGGGACAGAAGCCTCCCTAGTTATACCTGAATACTAGTTCGCTGGGAGGTAAATTTTTCTTCCGCCAAAGACTTCATGTTCTTTCCCAACTGATCCAAGTATTCTTAAATAAATGAAACTTTTAACATTTCTTACAAAGAAAATGAGAAAAACTGCGCGGGTTATACATAGGATATAGTTATTTTGAAGCAAATAGCATCTACCTATATAATATATGACATCACCTTAGCCAGAGGACGGGATTCACCCAGAGATCTCTGAACCAAACATTGCTTAAATGCGGTGTATGGCCCCCACAACCAACCCTCTGATGGTACACCCTTTGTCTGGAAGTCCTAATCGTGCATGGTAAAGAGTTACGCCTGTTTTGGGCCAAGGCAAATCCCTAAGTCGCGCACCTGATGTAGCAGCAGTAAGAACCACTTTAAATTTTTTATGGTTATGACGTGGTGTTGGGCCGAGATTCGAACCTATAACCTTCCCGAAAAGGAGTGGATGCGCTGCGTGTTACGCCACAGTCGCGGGTTATGGCATCAGTTTTAATTTTGGATCATGCTCGTCAGGCCCAAAGATTCAAGGAGAGCATAATTTTTTTGTTTAGATGTTGCATACCTGTTGAGTGATAAGGTATAAATCTTTTCTGTTCTGCAATTTGTCTAACTTCATTAATTGATTCCAAAGTAACAGGAGGTGTTCCGACATGTCTGAATAATAAATGTATAAGTATAGATAGATGTAAAACCCAGACAATTACATTCAAAATTTAATTTAAAATGCCTTTTATTCAAAGTAAATATTAATTTTTCTTATTGCTTGAATTAGATTCTTAGTATTAAAAATTCTCATATTCGTTCCTCTCTCCTCCCCATTTAATTTCATAATCCCTTCCTAAATTTATGACGTACAGTGGTTTGGATGAGCACTGTTTGAAGTGTCAGCGCTATTTATAAATATCACAATAGAATTAATAAATGCATTGTTTATCAGGGAGGGAGCGAAGATTGGGCTGTTTATAACACTCGTTCCCAAAGTTATATAATAACGTTTTCTTATTCGCTACTTAACAACTGTGAGGACTTTTATCAAATTTTGATTAGTTGTTTCATAAAGTAAACCACTAATATTAATCTACGTAATTTTGTGTATCCTCATTAGTGTTGTACATCAATTTATCAGCCATTGACTCATCCCAGAGTGTATTTACTGACCTAAATCTGTTGAATTGTTGCCGAATAGTGTAGTCACTTGAGATCAGATAATCAAGCCTGAAAAAATAGTCAGAAATTATTTCATAACCAATGTTTACAGTTACAATTATGTATATCCAATATACTATAGTAACATGATGTCTATCTGTCTCTGTGTATCTCCACAATATTATCTAAATTACCTATATTTTTAAACTTTAAAAAATGTTTACCGTAGTTTTGAAAGTCTGATCCACTCAATAAAATCAAACTGAAAACTATTATCTTCGTCTTTGACAAGGTTAAGAGAATTTCTCAGTTTATACTCCTGAAAATAAATATATACATCACCGACAGACAAACTATTTTGACTTCAACTTTTCCGCAAAACAAAATCGTGATTATTGAAACAAATTGTTTTGTTCTTCATTGTACAAACTATGTTATATTTGTCATCCTATTATTTAAAGTAGTAAGGTTTTCAATCTGCCCGTTAAGATCTCAATAGCCAATTAATCGAATGGGTTCTTCATTATATATAGAGAATCTTCTTCACCTAAGTCCCGGAATGGTTTCAGACCATTTAAAATAAAATAAAGTTGTGAGATGGTTTTATGCTATTTTTCTGTTCACTTTAAAAACAAAGCTCCTAGATAAAAAATGATACCTGCATATCATCAAGACCAAAGTGATATTTCATGGCAACTAGTAATAATCCTAGAACTCTGAAAGCAAAAAAGGGCAATTACGTTTGGAATTAAAAAAGATCAAAGTGGAAAATTGTAAAGGTAAAAACAAATAATAAAAAGGAAGGAGGTGACACTTGTTGAAACCAAAATTACAAGTCAAGGGACCTCTACTAAAATATTTACAGCACTGAAATTTGGTATGGCGGTAGCTTTAAACATGTACAATGTGAACTGCGAAGAAACGGTTTCTTTAACTTTCAGTTTTGGTTTTAAAAAGTGTCACATCCCCCCCCCCCTTTTAAACTTTCAATAATGCACAAAATAAAAAAGAGATGTTTAAGAAGAGCAAATTACCTATTTAAAGAAGAAAAAAAAAGATAAAGATTAAAAGTTGGGAGGGGGGGGGGGGGGCGTTGAAGAAAGTTTCATGAAAATGACATAGCTACTAAAAAATAAAGGAGGAGTAGGTTGCGCTAAAAATCCATAAGTGTAAGTTTTAAGGCTTAAAATAGTAGTAGAACAATAATATTCACTAAATATGTGTATTTCTTGTTGAAAAGAACTATACGGTACTACGTCAAGCAGTAGATGCGACAAACGCTAGACAGACAAACAGTAGATGCGTCAAACGCTAGACAGACAAACAATAGATGCGTCAAACACTAGACTACGACAAACAGTAGAATTTTCAATTTCGCGACAAACAGTAGAATTTTTAAAGTGCGACGAACACTAGAAGCGACATACGCTAGAATTTAAACTAAAAAAATATTCATAGATTTTTTCGTTCTTAAATACTAAATTTATATTACTATCGATCGATGCAGGGATCTAAAGGGATAAGATGATGGCCGAAAAATCTATGTACATCCCCTATAGCGTGAAATTAATGGTTTAAACGTTTGAAACATTTAAACCAGTCAATCAAAATTCATTTAAGTACCAAAAGTTTTTTTTTTTTTTTTTGGGGGGGGGTATTTTTCATTTTTGGGGGGGTTTGGGCGTTTGACGCATTCTAGCGTTCGTCGTATCTAGCGTATGTCGTGTCTAGGATTGTCTCTCTACTGTTTGTCTGTCTAGCGTTTGTCGCATCTACTGTTTGACGTATTACCAACTATACATAGACAATTTTTTTTAAGTTAACATAATTTTTTATCGTTCTACTAACTGTTTTTAACTTGAGACTCACAATCGTTCTAGTAACTGTTTTTAACTTAAAACTCACAACCTTTACAGATTTTTAGCGCAACCTACTTCTCCCTTTATCAATTTTACTTTTAATTTAATTAAGTTGCTCAAATCTATAGATTAGCTTTTTCTAAGATCTTAATTGACAAAACACTTTTACCTGACAGAAACAATTGGATAATCTAAAACCCAGGAGTCCCTCAATGAACACTTCATTGATTGTTTGGCTACCAAAGTCATCAAATTAATTCCAGAAAAAGTTCTAAATATTAAATTATCTTTAATGACAAAGAACTGCGCCTCTGGCATCTAGATGCTGTGTATTCAAAAGGGAGGAAGGAACATAAAAATAGCTTAAACCATCCCGAGTAAATGTGAAGCCTTAGAATTAAAAAAGCAAAAAGAACATTAAACAGATTTTTGGATGGCGTATTTACATTATTATTTCTTCAAAAATAATTCAAAAATATGATGAATTATAAGGGAATCATGACTAGGTAAATAAAAATATTTAAATTACCTCATAATATCTTTAACCAAGCAACGGGGCAGGCATAGATCCTTGATGTATCGTTCAAGGATAACATTAAATGATACAGGCGTGCACACTGTTAACCTTAAACAAACAAGTTCAATTAGGTCCATAACTAAATTAGCAAACCAGAAAGAAATTGAAGTCATCTATAATACAAAGTACAATAATGTCTGTCCGTTCGTCCGTCTGTCTGAAGCTTAAGATCATCATCTTAGTAACCACTAAACCGATTGGGTTTAACTATTCAGGGAATATAGATACAGGTCCTGCAGTGTTTTAAGCTATTCTTTTTACCCGCGACCGTGGCTCAACACGTAGCGCATCCGCTCGTCGTTGGGAAGGTGATAGGTTTGAATCTCAGTCCGACACCGCGTCATAACTAAAGACGTTAAAATGGTTCCCACTGCTACTATGTCAGATGCGCGACGTAAATAGTTAGAATGGGGGGAATGCCTTGGCCCAAAACAGGCGCAACTCGCTACCATGCACAGTATTGTATGTATGTTGCAAGGTGCGTGGAGAGAGGTCTAGTACCCGAAGCGACACCTAGCCCCCTAGAGTCTTAAATCTTTAAGCTATTTTGTTCCAAAAAGTAATTTAAAAAAAAAAAGTTTATATATTTTTTTACAACAATTAAATTATATTATTAAATTACGTATACACATTGTATGCAAAATAAAAAACAATGTAGCAATAATGATAATTTTGAGGGGAGGTAGGGATGTACATAGAATACCTTATAGGAGGATCCTGTATTTGTATAAGTTGAGCAATCTCCATAGCTTCCTCGCGTAATGTAAATTCTTTCACTATTTGCAAACCCTGAACAATATATTTGAAGACTGCAGAATAGGTCCAGCTCATTTTATTGCACAGGAAGGACTTCCAGACAAAGGTAATGTAATTAAGGAGTTAATTGTCTTACAAATGTTACTCTGATTAATGGTTAAGATTATTGTAAGGGCTCTATAGGGTTAATGCAAGATTTTTTTATAATTCAATGCTTCAAAAGAAATAGTTGCATGAAATGCATTTAAACTTGAATTTTTCCCTAATCAGTATTTTTTTATAGTGCATATATTTGAAAGAATTTTAATTTTTTGCCATGTAGTTTTAAAATATCAAGACTACCTAGAAAATCATATTCTTGTGATATATGCAACTTAAATGTCTGTTATGTTTTGATACAAACAACTTAACGACTATTTTAGTGGTGTCTAATCTTATTTCTTGTAATACAATATTTTATATCTTTTACAGTATTCGTGTAACTTATGCTTGCAATCTCTTTTCTGAAAAAGTGACTTGTATCATCACAAATTAGACATTTTTAGATGTAAAACAGAAAAGACCAAGTAAAAATTTATCTCCTTACGATTATCTTCATGGCTAACCTACATTTATCATATTCTACAAATACATTTAAAGGTTCACTACTCCTAGTAGAACCCAAACTCGATATCCCTTTATATTCTTTTTAAAAAATCTTACCTCTATATGGAAGTTGCCGGTTAAAGCAAATATATCTTCTTTACATGGTTTGAAACTCTTCGGTATTATCTATAAAAGATAATCATTTCAAACTAATCTTAATCCAATGTAGTTATTTAGTTTTAAAAGAATAGATGAACGCAGGGAGGGAGGGGACATGGGGGAGTTTATAACACCCGTACCCAAAGTTTTCTAAAAACGTTATCTCAATCGTTGTTAAACCTTAGAACTTTTATTGAATTTTCCAAACATTTTAACCACTAATTGTAATCTACAGGAGGGGTATTTTTATGCATCATCATTGGGGATGTACATTAATTTATCGGCAAAAAAATTTTCAATCGATACTTTATTAGTTATTTAACGCATCGTATTATAGACAGATTTTCGTGGATATTAAAGTGAAGGCCCGGGCTACCAATACTGGTATTAATTATATTATTCATGGAAAATTGTCTGTAAGATATTAATCGGTTTCAAAGCCATACTGGAAAAAAACTTTGCTGGTTCATCTTAAAGGTTTAATTTGAATATTTCCATTAGCAATAGAAAATGATTATTCCTTGATAGAGGTTGCCCACGGGAGATACTCTGAAGAAAACAGGTGTGCCAAATCGCTGGTTGTAACAATTGAGTTTGGCATCCCCGTCACAGCCAACACAAATACTCCTCGAATATTCCTAGATGGAAAAAGAAGTATGATACCCTCCCTGTGCTGTAAATTGATTGATTGATTACTATTAGCCATAGTCTCTTAGGGTTTAGACCTAAGTAGTCATGGAGTAGGCTGAGATCTTTTGTATAGCCACTAGGGCTATCAAGCTCCACGTTCAAGCAAATTATGACTTGACCCGCTATCTCATTCTCATGAGAGCTACTAATTATTACCTCACCCTCCCTGAGTATGGCAGGTGTCCCAAATTAAGTCACCGTAATGAATGACGCTAACCACAGAGGGGCTTGGGATAAGGGTAGTACTGATATTATGTACGTGACTATTGTGTATCCAAACTTACTCAATAATCCCCTTCTTACACAATTAGGGGAAGTAGTGTAAATGAATTCAACTGAGAAATTGCAGTTGCCACATGGGGACTAGAACTCGAACTCTCATCACAGTAACTCAGTGCGTTACCAATGAGCTACGACACTCTTGCTGTAAATCTTTTTATTTGGTTCATTTCTGGGGCGAACACTTTAAAATAAAAATTGTCCAATTCTCTTGATTTTTTGTAATAAATATGGATTTCTAAATCAATAAATAATAATGTCATGCACGAAGTTAGAATGATCAAGTTCTAAATGTAAGTATGTCCATGTTAGCATCCTGAATTTCAGCAATTATGGTATGGAACATTGGTTGATGTTTGTTTGTCTCACTTTTTACTATTTTGAGCTTCGCTATCATCGATAATGTCATCCTACTTTCTTATACAAACTCGGGGCTATGCCCCTACTATCAGGGGGCTCTGTATTCAAAGGGGAAGAGGGGCTAGAAAAATATCTTAAAACCATCCAAATACCTAAATCTAACAATACAATAGCCCAATACCATCACAGGACCTATGTGAAGCTTACCTTAAATATGTATTCCAATCGTTTCTGTAGTTATTAATATATTAAGCTAAAGGTAAAAAACTTTAATTCGTTTATATAATAGGATTACATTAGTAGAAACTTCACCTCAGATAGAATTTATGTCTTTCCTCCTTTCCTGTTCTTTTTAATGTATTTGCAAATTCTTGTAGAGTCTCTGCAGCATTTCCAAACTTGTCTACATAAAACAACAAGATTAGATTTTATGATGAATTTAACAACAAGGCTAAATACTTAGGTAGCAAACTTTTATAGAATAAATATAAATAAGGATGACAACATCCAAAAAAGCGAAGCTCTGAAACGGTATGACAGACGAACTTTAACTCTAGTAGAATGTCAGAACTGAATATGCAAATTATAAATATGTACTTAAGTTTTGTCAAAATTGTACGTAAAAACATAAGTTAAAAATTAAAATGTTTAAAATATACGTAAGGACATTCTGATAACGATAATAGAGTTGCTACGTTTTCTAAATCGTACCTAACTACTGCCGGAATCATCATGCAAAGTTTGATAGGACAATTCTAACATGTCTAAATTAACGAAAGAATCTAACCGTTACGGACGTACAGACCGACCGTAATTATAAAAAAGCTTCGCCTTTAACAATTTATAAAGGCAAATTAGTCACCTTCTTTCGATTCAGTTTCGTCGATTTCTTTTTTATTTAATGATTGGGATAACGTCTGAAATAAACAATAAAAAATGACAAGGTAAAAATAGTAGGTAATTTTTTTACAAAATACTAAGTTTAAATAAAAGCATATTCTAAATTCTAAAAATATTGACGTTCTTGTTTGACTTTAAAAGGTGAATAAAAGAAAAGTTTTTTTTCTTTTGAGTTCGATTAAATGAAAATATTGATTTGGAAAAAAAACCTAGGATATATATTATATATAGAGAAGAAAAAGAAGAAAATACATAAAATCACGTTGTTAGGAATTAAATCCTGACAGACAAGTATGGCTTATAAATAACCTATATTAATAAAAAAAATAGTCGTAAGTTTATACCTACCTTTAAATATTTTCTTTTCGATTTTTTCATTTTTTTCTGATTTTCTAATTCCGCTTCCAAACCGTCATAGGTCATCATTCTTTCAGCTTGTCGAGCCTTTTCCTCCAGTTTCTTTAATTGAGTTACTCTGCCTGCAATCCAAGAACCCAGGAATCTAAAAAATAAGTGGGTCACTGCCAATTCTACAACTGGCAAAAGGGCCACCATTGTATATTTTGTCACTTTAAAGAAGTTTATGTGTATTTGTATATTGCGGAATATTTTTGTTATTTATACAACAATGAAAAGATACGCTTTTATACCTAGGTATTTTAGGTTAGGTATAAACTAAACTAATTATAAAAAATAATATCTCATAAGTTTACATAGCAAAATTAATTGAGCAAGTATGTTGTACAGTTTCAAGAAGCACAGAAAAATCCAAATTCCGATTTTGTGTAGATTTTTCACAAGTTTTATAGTTACTGCATGGATTGCGTTTCTAAAGGGGGTGGGGGGGAATATGTGGTAGGGGGAGAAAAAAAAGAGTAACGAAAACATTTATGCCATTTTCCTTTCCTTGACGGGGGGGGGGGGGGGGGGGATAGAACAATAAGTGGTAGAGGTAAAAAATTAAATAGAGTACTGAAAACTTTACAATTTTTCCTCCTCCTGGGGGAAAAAAACTAGGGGTTTCCGGTTCAATTTGATGTAATACTACATAATGATGCCGGTCATAGAATAAGGAGGAATAGAAGTGAAAACCCTAAAAAATTCTGGGAAATTAGAAGGAATCTTTGACTTGCGCAGTAAAGACAATAATGCTAAAGTACAAATCACAATGACTAGTAGGACAAAATTAGAAAAATTTAATTTGTATTAAAATCTTATATATACTGTTTAAAGGGGGGGGGGGGGGGGATGTGGTGACTCGTGCCACGACATACCAGCAATTTTATTTTGGGTGCTACTCCCTTAGTTTTAGAGATAATTGGATGAAATCTTTTGGGCTGGGTCAGTAATTACCCCAACTATTGGTATCTTTTAAAAAAAACGGCGGCGGGACCGCCGCTCCCGCCGCCCGCCGCCGTTTTTGCCGCCACCAAAAATTTTTTTTTTTTTTGCATTTCTCGCCGAATTAGGCAATTTGGAATCATTTGAGACCATGTTATTTTTTTCAAAAAATTTTCCCCTTACAAGCAACCCTGCGGGGGGACTTTTTTTT
This sequence comes from Acartia tonsa, assembly GCF_053477335.1. Classification (NCBI taxonomy): domain Eukaryota; kingdom Metazoa; phylum Arthropoda; class Copepoda; order Calanoida; family Acartiidae; genus Acartia; species Acartia tonsa. The sequence goes on from NC_137261.1 coordinate 50,729,249, forward strand.
CAAATTCTCGTATATCAAGGTATATCTTAAATACAGTACTTCTCCTGTGATTTTGAAGATATTGAAACAAAATCTTTTTAGGTTGGTAAGTAAAAAATATTTGAATAAAAAACGGCGGCGGTACCACCGCTTGATATATGAGAATTTGAAAAAAATGACTGCAGGGCTGCTTGTAGAGGGAAAAATTTTTGAAAAAAATAACATGGTCTCAAATGATTCCAAATTGCCTAAATTCCCGCCGCCGTTTTCTTAATTCAAATATTTTTTACTTACCAACCTAAAAAGATTTTGTTTCAATATCTTCAAAATCAAAGGAGAAGTACTGTATTTAAGATATACCTTGATATACGAGAATTTGCAGGGTTGCTTGTAAGGGGAAAAATTTTTGAAAAAAATAACATGGTATCAAATGATTTCAAATTGCCTAATTCGGCGAGAAATGCAAAAAAAATTTTTTTTTGGTGGCGGCGGAAAACGGCGGCGGGCGGCGGGAGCGGCGGTCCCGCCGCCGTTTTTTTTTGAAAGATACCAATAGTTGGGGTAAATCTGACCCAGCCCAAAAGATTTCATCCAATTATCTCTAAAACTAAGGGAGTAGCATCCAAAATAAAATTGCTGGTATGTCGTGGCACGAGTCACCACATTCCCCCCCCCCCCCCTTTTTTTGATCTTCATGATTTAAAATTAAGTATTGCAGTGTAACACGCTTGACTTTAGAACAATTTAGAATAATTCTCTGTAATCAGAAGGTAAATATTTACCCATAAACATAAGTATCTGATTGAGACTTACATCTCTAACACACACCTCTTAATGAAGTGAAGACAGCATTAGCTGCTTGGTCGTTTTAGACAAAGATGAAAAGTCACTTAACATGATGTTGTTTTAATTGTTGTAAGTACAATAGACCACATTTGTAATTTTCAAGGGTCAGTTAAATGGGTACAGCCCCTTCCTCCCCCCCTCCCTCCCTACCACTTAATGTATGGATGTTAGGGTGGGTCGATTTTGGACATTTTTTTTCTGAGGCCAAAGCGGGGATCTGCACTCAATTTATATAGATATAATACACCTCTAGATGATTTAAAATTTATCCTAAGTCTTAAAACCGCTGACGACCAGACATTCAATTGTATAGCTATTTGTAAATGGGAGTCAAAAATTTATTGAATCAGAACTATGGCTTCATGGTGCTCCCTGGAAATGCCTTGAGGAGCTGAGTCAGGAACTTTTGTCCGTTTCAAAAAATCTCGTTCCTAGCCTGAGAAAATTTTAAAAGCCTCTACAAATTGGACAATTCTCAATAAACCTAAAAAAATTTGGGTATAGTCCTTTCCATGACATCGCTCCATATGGGGCGATGATTTTAATTGATCGCCTCTTATGACAAGGGGCGATGTATTGGCTCCTTGAAAGGAGCGATTTAATAGCCCCTTATAACAAGAGGCGATGTTATGACTCCTTGAAAGGAGCGATTTCATAGCCCCTTGCCCTAAGAGGCGATTAAATGATCCTTTATCGCTCCTTTATCGCCCCTTCTAAAGAGGAGATGATATGTCCTCTTATCCCAAGGGGCTATTTAATTAAATATCGCCTCTTCATGGCCCCTTCACTATTATATATATCTTAGTCCCTTGATGGCCCCTACATCGCTCCTACATCGCCCCTTCATCGCTCCTCCATCGCTCCTTCTCCAAATTTATATTACATTGTACTTTGATGGCCCCTACATCGCCCCTCCATCGCTCCTACATCACCCCTTCATCGCTCCTTCTTCAAATTTATATTACATTGTACTTTGATGGCCCCTACATCGCCCCTCCATCGCTCCTACATCGCCCCTTCATCGCTCCTTCTTCAAATTTATATTACATTGTACTGTGATGGCCCCTACATCGCTCCTACATCGCTCCTTCATCGCTCCTACATCGCCCCTTCATCGCTCCTTCTCCAAATTTATATTACATTGCAACTTGATGGCCCCTACATCGCTCCTACATCGCTCCTCCATCGCCCCTTCATCGCTCCTTCTCCAAATTTATATAACATTGCAACTTGATGGCCCCTACATCGCTGCTACATCGCTCCTCCATCGCTCCTCCATCGCTCCTACATCGCCCCTTCATCGCTCCTTCCACAAATTTATATTACATTGTACTTTGATGGCCCCTACATCTCTCCTCCATCGCTCCTCCATCGCCCCATCGCCCCTTAATAGCCCCTTACCTTAATTTATATAAAAAAGCCCCTACATAGCCTCTCCATCGCCCCTTAATAGCTCCTTACCTTAATTTTTATAACATAGCCCCTACATAGCCTCTCCATCGCCCCTTAATAGCCCCTTATCTTAATTTATATAACAAAGCCCCTACATAGCCTCTCCATCGCCCCTAATAGCCCCTTACCTTTATTTATATAACAAAGCTCCTACATAGCCTCTCCATTGCCCCTTAATAGTCCCTTACCTTAATTTATATAACATAGCTCCTACATAGCCTCTCCATCGCCCCTTAAAAGCCCATTACCTTAATTTATATAACATAGCCCCTACATAGCCTCTCCATCGCCCCTTACCTTAATTTATATAACATAGCCCCTACATAGCCTCTCCATCGCCCCTTAATAGCTCCTTACCTTAATTTATATAACATAGCCCCTACATAGCCTCTCCATCGCCCCTTAATAGCCCCTTACCTTAATTTATATAACATAGCCTCTACATAGCCTCTCCATCGCCCCTTAATAGCCCCTTACCTTAATTTATATAACATAGCCCTACATAGCCTCTCCATCGCCCCTTAATAGCCCCTTACCTTAATTTATATAGCATAGCCCCTACATAGCCTCTCCATCGCCCCTTAATAGCCTCTTACCTTAATTTATATAATCCTTACCTTAATATATATAACATAGCCCCTACATAGCCTCTCCATCGCCCCTAAATAGCCCCTTACCCTAATTTATATAACATAGCCCCTACATAGCCTCTCCATCGCCCCTTAATAGCTCCTTACCTTAATTTATATAACATAGCCCCTACATAGCCTCTCCATCGCCCCTTAATAGCCCCTTACCTTAATTTATATAACATAGCCCTACATAGCCTCTCCATCGCCCCTTAATAGCCCCTTACCTTAATTTATATAGCATAGCCCCTACATAGCCTCTCCATCGCCCCTTAATAGCCTCTTACCTTAATTTATATAATCCTTACCTTAATATATATAACATAGCCCCTACATAGCCTCTCCATCGCCCCTAAATAGCCCCTTACCCTAATTTATATAACATAGCCCCTACATAGCCTCTCCATCGCCCCTTAATAGCCCCTTACCTTAATTTATATAACATAGCCTCTACATAGCCTCTCCATCGCCCCTTAATAGCCCCTTACCTTAATTTATATAACATAGCCCTACATAGCCTCTCCATCGCCCCTTAATAGCCCCTTACCTTAATTTATATAGCATAGCCCCTACATAGCCTCTCCATCGCCCCTTAATAGCCACTTACCTTAATTTATATAATCCTTACCTTAATATATATAACATAGCCCCTACATAGCCTCTCCATCGCCCCTGAATAGCCCCTTACCCTAATTTATATAACATAGCCCCTACATAGCCTCTCCATCGCCCCTTAATAGCTCCTTACCTTAATTTATATAACATAGCCCCTACATAGCCTCTCCATCGCCCCTTAATAGCCCCTTACCTTAATTTATATAACATAGCCTCTACATAGCCTCTCCATCGCCCCTTAATAGCCCCTTACCTTAATTTATATAACATAGCCCTACATAGCCTCTCCATCGCCCCTTAATAGCCCCTTACCTTAATTTATATAGCATAGCCCCTACATAGCCTCTCCATCGCCCCTTAATAGCCTCTTACCTTAATTTATATAATCCTTACCTTAATATATATAACATAGCCCCTACATAGCCTCTCCATCGCCCCTAAATAGCCCCTTACCCTAATTTATATAACATAGCCCCTACATAGCCTCTCCATCGCCCCTTAATAGCTCCTTACCTTAATTTATATAACATAGCCCCTACATAGCCTCTCCATCGCCCCTTAATAGCCCCTTACCTTAATTTATATAACATAGCCCTACATAGCCTCTCCATCGCCCCTTAATAGCCCCTTACCTTAATTTATATAGCATAGCCCCTACATAGCCTCTCCATCGCCCCTTAATAGCCTCTTACCTTAATTTATATAATCCTTACCTTAATATATATAACATAGCCCCTACATAGCCTCTCCATCGCCCCTAAATAGCCCCTTACCCTAATTTATATAACATAGCCCCTACATAGCCTCTCCATCGCCCCTTAATAGCCCCTTACCTTAATTTATATAACATAGCCTCTACATAGCCTCTCCATCGCCCCTTAATAGCCCCTTACCTTAATTTATATAACATAGCCCTACATAGCCTCTCCATCGCCCCTTAATAGCCCCTTACCTTAATTTATATAGCATAGCCCCTACATAGCCTCTCCATCGCCCCTTAATAGCCTCTTACCTTAATTTATATAATCCTTACCTTAATATATATAACATAGCCCCTATATAGCCTCTCAATCGCCCCTGAATAGCCCCTTACCCTAATTTATATAACATAGCCCCTACATAGCCTCTCCATCGCCCCTTAATAGCTCCTTACCTTAATTTATATAACATAGCCCCTACATAGCCTCTCCATCGCCCCTTAATAGCCCCTTACCTTAATTTATATAACATAGCCTCTCCATCGCCCCTTAATAGCCCCTTACCTTAATTTATATAACATAGCCCTACATAGCCTCTCCATCGCCCCTTAATAGCCCCTTACCTTAATTTATATAGCATAGCCCCTACATAGCCTCTCCATCGCCCCTTAATAGCCTCTTACCTTAATTTATATAATCCTTACCTTAATATATATAACATAGCCCCTACATAGCCTCTCCATCGCCCCTAAATAGCCCCTTACCCTAATTTATATAACATAGCCCCTACATAGCCTCTCCATCGCCCCTTAATAGCTCCTTACCTTAATTTATATAACATAGCCCCTACATAGCCTCTCCATCGCCCCTTAATAGCCCCTTACCTTAATTTATATAACATAGCCCTACATAGCCTCTCCATCGCCCCTTAATAGCCCCTTACCTTAATTTATATAGCATAGCCCCTACATAGCCTCTCCATCGCCCCTTAATAGCCTCTTACCTTAATTTATATAATCCTTACCTTAATATATATAACATAGCCCCTACATAGCCTCTCCATCGCCCCTAAATAGCCCCTTACCCTAATTTATATAACATAGCCCCTACATAGCCTCTCCATCGCCCCTTAATAGCCCCTTACCTTAATTTATATAACATAGCCTCTACATAGCCTCTCCATCGCCCCTTAATAGCCCCTTACCTTAATTTATATAACATAGCCCTACATAGCCTCTCCATCGCCCCTTAATAGCCCCTTACCTTAATTTATATAGCATAGCCCCTACATAGCCTCTCCATCGCCCCTTAATAGCCTCTTACCTTAATTTATATAATCCTTACCTTAATATATATAACATAGCCCCTACATAGCCTCTCCATCGCCCCTGAATAGCCCCTTACCCTAATTTATATAACATAGCCCCTACATAGCCTCTCCATCGCCCCTTAATAGCTCCTTACCTTAATTTATATAACATAGCCCCTACATAGCCTCTCCATCGCCCCTTAATAGCCCCTTACCTTAATTTATATAACATAGCCTCTACATAGCCTCTCCATCGCCCCTTAATAGCCCCTTACCTTAATTTATATAACATAGCCCTACATAGCCTCTCCATCGCCCCTTAATAGCCCCTTACCTTAATTTATATAGCATAGCCCCTACATAGCCTCTCCATCGCCCCTTAATAGCCTCTTACCTTAATTTATATAATCCTTACCTTAATATATATAACATAGCCCCTACATAGCCTCTCCATCGCCCCTAAATAGCCCCTTACCCTAATTTATATAACATAGCCCCTACATAGCCTCTCCATCGCCCCTTAATAGCTCCTTACCTTAATTTATATAACATAGCCCCTACATAGCCTCTCCATCGCCCCTTAATAGCCCCTTACCTTAATTTATATAACATAGCCCTACATAGCCTCTCCATCGCCCCTTAATAGCCCCTTACCTTAATTTATATAGCATAGCCCCTACATAGCCTCTCCATCGCCCCTTAATAGCCTCTTACCTTAATTTATATAATCCTTACCTTAATATATATAACATAGCCCCTACATAGCCTCTCCATCGCCCCTAAATAGCCCCTTACCCTAATTTATATAACATAGCCCCTACATAGCCTCTCCATCGCCCCTTAATAGCCCCTTACCTTAATTTATATAACATAGCCTCTACATAGCCTCTCCATCGCCCCTTAATAGCCCCTTACCTTAATTTATATAACATAGCCCTACATAGCCTCTCCATCGCCCCTTAATAGCCCCTTACCTTAATTTATATAGCATAGCCCCTACATAGCCTCTCCATCGCCCCTTAATAGCCTCTTACCTTAATTTATATAATCCTTACCTTAATATATATAACATAGCCCCTACATAGCCTCTCCATCGCCCCTGAATAGCCCCTTACCCTAATTTATATAACATAGCCCCTACATAGCCTCTCCATCGCCCCTTAATAGCTCCTTACCTTAATTTATATAACATAGCCCCTACATAGCCTCTCCATCGCCCCTTAATAGCCCCTTACCTTAATTTATATAACATAGCCCTACATAGCCTCTCCATCGCCCCTTAATAGCCCCTTACCTTAATTTATATAGCATAGCCCCTACATAGCCTCTCCATCGCCCCTTAATAGCCTCTTACCTTAATTTATATAATCCTTACCTTAATATATATAACATAGCCCCTACATAGCCTCTCCATCGCCCCTGAATAGCCCCTTACCCTAATTTATATAACATAGCCCCTACATAGCCTCTCCATCGCCCCTTAATAGCCCCTTACCTTAATTTATATAACATAGCCCTACATAGCCTCTCCATCGCCCCTTAATAGCCCCTTACCTTAATTTATATAGCATAGCCCCTACATAGCCTCTCCATCGCCCCTTAATAGCCTCTTACCTTAATTTATATAATCCTTACCTTAATATATATAACATAGCCCCTACATAGCCTCTCCATCGCCCCTAAATAGCCCCTTACCCTAATTTATATAACATAGCCCCTACATAGCCTCTCCATCGCCCCTTAATAGCCCCTTACCTTAATTTATATAACATAGCCTCTACATAGCCTCTCCATCGCCCCTTAATAGCCCCTTACCTTAATTTATATAACATAGCCCTACATAGCCTCTCCATCGCCCCTTAATAGCCCCTTACCTTAATTTATATAGCATAGCCCCTACATAGCCTCTCCATCGCCCCTTAATAGCCTCTTACCTTAATTTATATAATCCTTACCTTAATATATATAACATAGCCCCTACATAGCCTCTCCATCGCCCCTGAATAGCCCCTTACCCTAATTTATATAACATAGCCCCTACATAGCCTCTCCATCGCCCCTTAATAGCTCCTTACCTTAATTTATATAACATAGCCCCTACATAGCCTCTCCATCGCCCCATTAATAGCCCCTTACCTTAATTTATATAACATAGCCTCTACATAGCCTCTCCATCGCCCCTTAATAGCCCCTTACCTTAATTTATATAACATAGCCCTACATAGCCTCTCCATCGCCCCTTAATAGCCCCTTACCTTAATTTATATAGCATAGCCCCTACATAGCCTCTCCATCGCCCCTTAATAGCCTCTTACCTTAATTTATATAATCCTTACCTTAATATATATAACATAGCCCCTACATAGCCTCTCCATCGCCCCTAAATAGCCCCTTACCCTAATTTATATAACATAGCCCCTACATAGCCTCTCCATCGCCCCTTAATAGCTCCTTACCTAAATTTATATAACATAGCCCCTACATAGCCTCTCCATCGCCCCTTAATAGCCCCTTACCTTAATTTATATAACATAGCCCTACATAGCCTCTCCATCGCCCCTTAATAGCCCCTTACCTTAATTTATATAGCATAGCCCCTACATAGCCTCTCCATCGCCCCTTAATAGCCTCTTACCTTAATTTATATAATCCTTACCTTAATATATATAACATAGCCCCTACATAGCCTCTCCATCGCCCCTAAATAGCCCCTTACCCTAATTTATATAACATAGCCCCTACATAGCCTCTCCATCGCCCCTTAATAGCCCCTTACCTTAATTTATATAACATAGCCTCTACATAGCCTCTCCATCGCCCCTTAATAGCCCCTTACCTTAATTTATATAACATAGCCCTACATAGCCTCTCCATCGCCCCTTAATAGCCCCTTACCTTAATTTATATAGCATAGCCCCTACATAGCCTCTCCATCGCCCCTTAATAGCCTCTTACCTTAATTTATATAATCCTTACCTTAATATATATAACATAGCCCCTACATAGCCTCTCCATCGCCCCTGAATAGCCCCTTACCCTAATTTATATAACATAGCCCCTACATAGCCTCTCCATCGCCCCTTAATAGCTCCTTACCTTAATTTATATAACATAGCCCCTACATAGCCTCTCCATCGCCCCTTAATAGCCCCTTACCTTAATTTATATAACATAGCCTCTACATAGCCTCTCCATCGCCCCTTAATAGCCCCTTACCTTAATTTATATAACATAGCCCTACATAGCCTCTCCATCGCCCCTTAATAGCCCCTTACCTTAATTTATATAGCATAGCCCCTACATAGCCTCTCCATCGCCCCTTAATAGCCTCTTACCTTAATTTATATAATCCTTACCTTAATATATATAACATAGCCCCTACATAGCCTCTCCATCGCCCCTAAATAGCCCCTTACCCTAATTTATATAACATAGCCCCTACATAGCCTCTCCATCGCCCCTTAATAGCCTCTTACCTTAATTTATATAACATAGGCCCTACAAAGCATCTCCATCGCCCCTTAATAGCCCCTTACCTTAATTATATAACATAGCCCCTACATAGCCTCTCCATCGCCCCTTAATAGCCTCTTACCTTAATTTATATAACATAGCCCCTTCATAGCCTCTTCATCGCCCCTTACCTTAATTTATATAACATAGGCCCTTTATGGCTCCTGTACAGCCTCTGTAATTGTATTGCCCCTTCATTATAGAAGGTAGGGCATTAAGGTAAGGAAGGAATGTGACCCTCTACAGTTTTAAATTTAAGTTTTAAAAGGATGACAAGGATGACAACATTTATAAAAGCAAAGCTCTGAAACGGTAGAAAAAAGTTTAAAGGAAGCCTGCAAGAAATACCACGCTTTAACTGCTGAAAGACTGCCACAAGTAGACCAAATACCCCAAATTTGAAGCCTTCAGCTTCTATAACAAAAAAGTTCTAGGCATTTTAAAATGACATTTTATGTACAATGGAAATTTTGAAAGAATTGCAATGCTCATGTTGAAAACTTTAAAATTAAACTACGTGGCCTAGAAACAAAATTATAAGCTTATTTTTTTGTCATAAATTTAGGTTTCCAGTAACTAATTATATTTTTACAATAAAAGTACCCATTTTTATAGTCAAAATCATTAAAAAAAAAATAAGTTTTACTTGCGTTGTACCGAATGTACTGTAGCCAATCAGAAGGCTGAATCAGCTTAACAACCAATCACAGCTAAGCTTGTATTAGTTTACCCCTTTGTTTCCGCTATGATTTTTGTTTAAAAATGCAATTTAAATCGATTTTTTTTCATAGATTTTGACTATGAAATGTGGTGTTTTTATTGTAAAAATGTAATCAGTTACAGGCAATCTAAGTTTCTGACAAAGATAAGGTTATAATTTTATGTCTAGGCAAGTAATTTAATATTGTTTTTTCTTTTATGAGCATTGGAAATCTTTCAAAAATTCCATTGTACATAAAATGCTATTTTGAAATGCCTAGAACTTTTTTGTTATTGAAGCTGAAGGCTTATAATTTGGGGTATTGGGTCTTCTTGTGGCAGTCTTTTAGCAGTTAAAGCGTGTTATTTCTTGCAGGCGTCCTTTAATGAACATTAATAATGTAGAGTGTCAGAACTGAATAGTCAGAACATAAATTTAAAATTCGAAACAAAATTGTAAGTAAATTTATTGAGAAATTGCTTACATGCAGGAAAATGCTTAAGGACGTACTCACATTTTTTGGACTTGATTATAGATATGATTCGCTTATAACATTCTATTTTGTTGTCCTAGGAATCAGTATCCCAGAAATCAGATTAATCGGATAATTTTGATACATAAAAATTTGTTGTAAGTTAATAATTAGTATGCTTAAAATGGACGTATGGATATTCTGATAATGATTATAGACTTTCTAAATCGTACCTTTCTACTACAGGAATCACATGCCTAAATTAACGAAAATAGCTAACCGTTACGGACGTACGGACTGATCCTTAATATAGAAAAGCTTTGCTTTTAAAAAGTTAAAAAGATTTTTTGTGGGGATGGGGTAATATTTTTCTTGGGGTGAATTTTCTGGGAGGGTGGAGATACCCTCCCTCGAAATAATTATAAACCCTCTATGAACTTAAAAGAAGCTTCACTGTAAAGGAGAACCATATAGGTTCAGCGGTTAGCTTTTCTACAGACAAAAAAAAGATTACTACTTTATATAATAGGTTATGAAAAAGGAAAAAAAAGCAAGATAACAAGGATAACAACATTCACAAAAGCAAAGCTCTAAAATCAGGAGGTCAAACATAAATTTTGTTAAAATTAGCGTAAATCTATAATACAAAGTAGAATGATGTCTGTCCATCCGTCTGTCTGTCTGTCCGTCTGTCTGTCCGTCTGTCTGTCCGTCTGTCAGTCCCTTAAGATCTCGGTAACCACTGGACCGATTATATTCTACTATTCAGGGAATATACCTACTGGTCCTGTGGTGGTTTTAGGCTATTGTCTTGGGGGGTGGGATACCCCCAACCCCCCCAAAAACAAAAAAATCCCCCCCCATTTGATATGATATGATGTATGTCTGTCTGTCTATACCGTAGGATCTTGCTAACCGCTGAGTACTGAGATGATTTAAGATAGTTTATTTTTTTTCCTTATAATAAAATAACAGGATATTTGTCCATAAAAAGCGAAGCAATATCTTAATTTTTGTTGTTGGAACTGTTATTCAGTTGATTATACCAAGGATCTAAAGGAATAAGACAATGGCCGATAAATTTTTATCCATCCCTAATAACGATACACAAAATTGCAACACTACAACCAAAATATGACAAAAGTCCCCAAAGTTTTGAGCCAACGAATAAGAAAACTTCATTATAAAACTTTGGAGACTATTGTAAAAATTGCCTAATGTTTCCTTTATCCCTGAGATTATACAGACTATCCTTAAACTAATATTTACATTAAAGTAACAGGATGTTTATCAGTATCAACTGAACCGATATGCTTCTCCTTTACATTGAAGCTTATTTTACTCGCAGGAAAAGTTTTCATTTTGGGGAGGGGACTAACACTTTCAGCCCCCGGAAGGTATCACTTCCCTTAAATTCTTAACCTTCCCCCTCCCCCCCCCTCTCCACCACATCTATTCATTAAAGTACTCCTAGGGTCATCTATGGGATTAGCCGTTAGTGACTTAAAAATAATTCAAGTGCAATGATATATTTACCAAATTAATACGATAATTTTGTATACATTTTTTATGAAAAAAAATTATTTTGCCAAAGGCAGCCAAAAAATAAGCAGCAAATATTTCAAAAATGCTCTGATAATCAGAGATCTACAGGGATAAGACGATTGTCGATAAAATGATATATATACATATATACAGTGTGTTTTTTTATGAGAACTTTTTTGAAAGCAATTTTACCTTACTTATAGTTATTAGAATTTAATGATTAATGGCTTATTCTCTTCTTTTTTATAACCTTTAATAGAAAAGCAAAAAATATTTCAGTTTTTATTCAAAAAGTACAGTAAATTAAAAAATTTAAAACTTAGGTGTCAACATCTAAAAATGGTTTTAGTGCATTTTTCTTATAATCTACCTTTGCAAGAATGGCTGCAAAACGCTTCAAAGTTGAGATATTGAGCTAAAAATTTATATAGATACTACTTGTGACATGTACTAGAACATTTTGAAATTTGAAGGCCATATCTCAACCAGGGAGGGAATACTGGCCCCCCAATGTACTCCCTCCATTCTTGGAAAGGGTAGAAGATTTGAGCATAAGAAAAATGCGCTAAAACCATTTCTCGTATTCATTTGAATCCGGTGGATAGGAACCGGTTCTCGTCCATACGAAAAAACTATGTCTAGCATCGTATTATATCCAGCTTTCTACGAATATAGATATGTACAATCATAAGATTAAACCCAGTTTTTTTAGCCGGTGCCTTCTGCACCTCGGGGCTAAAAAAACTAGTTTTAATCTCATAATTGTACTTTCTATATCCGCGGAAAGCCGTTTATAATACGATGCGAGAAATAACTATTTTAGATGTTGACACCCATGTTTTGAAATTTTGAATTTACTGTACTTTTTAAATAAAAACTGAAATATTTTTTTGCTTTTCTGTTAATGGTTATAAAAAACGAAGAGAATAAGCCATTAATCATTAAATTCTGATAAAATTGCTTTCAAAAATGCTCTCATAAAAAAAAACACTGTATATATATGTATGTTTATATATTAATTATTCCCATTGATGATTCACAAAATTACCCCTTCTTTAGTTTAGAATTAGTGGTTGAAACATTTAGACACTCAACTTAATGAACTAAACAATCACAAAACAATAAAAAGTCCCCAAGGTTGTTAATCTAACGAATAAGAAAACGGTATTATAAAACTTTGGAGACTAGACAGCACTCTTGGATAAGCCAACTTATAACACTTTGGGAACTATCCTAATCCTCCCTGGCGAAATGACAATGAGATTTTTTGGTAAATTTGTGGCAAACTTTATTCTTAATAAATTAGCACTTGGCAAAATTATACTGGAGAGATATTTCATTGAAGAATAAATTTTTTTTTTGCCCAAACTTTTCGTCAGCCAATAATAACAGATAAGTTAAACATTGTAAAAATAATATAGTAACTTAACTCGAGTTGTCAACGGCAGAAATTAGGTCCTGAGATGGTTTTAGGCCTGGAAAGGTTTATAACAATTTTATCTGTATTTCTTAAAATAAATTAACAGAATCTTTGTCTGTATGTATGAATGTCTGTCTGTACCGAAGGATCTTGCTAACCGCTGAACCAATATGGTTCTCCTTTACAGTGAAGATTCCTATAGGTCCTGAGATCGTTCTCCTTAATAGGGTAGCTTCTCATAGGTCCTGGGGAGGTTAATAACTATTTTATTTTAATCCTTATAATAAAGTAACAGGATCTTTGTCTGTATGTATGTCTGTCTGTACCTTGCTAACCACTAAACCGACATGGTTCTCCTTTACAGTGAAGCTTCCTATGGGTAATGAGATGGCTTTAGGCCATTTTATTTTTAATCCTTATAAAAAGTAACAGGATCATTGTCTGTATGTATCAAAGAAGATCGCTAACTGCAGAACCAATATGGTTCTCCTTTATAGGGTAGCTTCCAATAGATCCTGGGAAGGTGTATAACTGTTTTGAAGGAGGATATAAGGGGCTATTAAGGGGCGATGGAGAGGCTATGTAGAGGCTATGTTATATAAATTAAGGTAAGGGGCTTTTAAGTGGCGATGGAGGGCTATTAAGGGGCGATGGAGAGGCTATGTTATATAAATTAAGGTAAGGAGCTATTAAGGGGCGATGGAGAGGCTATGTAGCGGCTATGTTATATAAATTAAGGTAAGAGGCTATTAAGGGGCGATTGAGAGGCTATGTAGGGGCTATGTTACATAATTAAGGTAAGGGGCTATTAAGGGGCGATGGAGAGGCTATATAGGAGCTTTGTTATATAAATTTAGGTAAGGGGCTATTAAGGGGCGATGGAGAGGCTATGTAGGGGCAATGTTATATAATTAAATTAAGTGGCTATTAAGGGGCGATAGAGAGGCCATATAGGAGCTTTGTTATATAAATTAGGGTAAGGGGCTATTTAGGGGCGATGGAGAGGCTATGTAGGGGCTATGTTATATATATTAAGGTAAGGATTATATAAATTAAGGTAAGAGGCTATTAAGGGGCGATGGAGAGGCTATGTAGGGGCTATGCTATATAAATTAAGGTAAGGGGCTATTAAGGGGCGATGGAGAGGCTATGTAGGGGCTATGTTATATAAATTAGGGTAAGGGGCTATTTAGGGGCGATGGAGAGGCTATGTAGGGGCTATGTTATATATATTAAGGTAAGGATTATATAAATTAAGGTAAGAGGCTATTAAGGGGCGATGGAGAGGCTATGTAGGGGCTATGCTATATAAATTAAGGTAAGGGGCTATTAAGGGGCGATGGAGAGGCTATGTAGGGCTATGTTATATAAATTAAGGTAAGGGGCTATTAAGGGGCGATGGAGAGGCTATGTAGGGGCTATGTTATATAAATTAAGGTAAGAGGCTATTAAGGGGCGATTGAGAGGCTATGTAGGGGCTATGTTACATAATTAAGGTAAGGGGCTATTAAGGGGCGATGGAGAGGCTATATAGGAGCTTTGTTATATAAATTTAGGTAAGGGGCTATTAAGGGGCGATGGAGAGGCTATGTAGGGGCAATGTTATATAATTAAATTAAGTGGCTATTAAGGGGCGATAGAGAGGCCATATAGGAGCTTTGTTATATAAATTAGGGTAAGGGGCTATTTAGGGGCGATGGAGAGGCTATGTAGGGGCTATGTTATATATATTAAGGTAAGGATTATATAAATTAAGGTAAGAGGCTATTAAGGGGCGATGGAGAGGCTATGTAGGGGCTATGCTATATAAATTAAGGTAAGGGGCTATTAAGGGGCGATGGAGAGGCTATGTAGGGCTATGTTATATAAATTAAGGTAAGGGGCTATTAAGGGGCGATGGAGAGGCTATGTAGGGGCTATGTTATATAAATTAAGGTAAGGAGCTATTAAGGGGCGATGGAGAGGCTATGTAGGGGCTATGTTATATAAATTAGGGTAAGGGGCTATTTAGGGGCGATGGAGAGGCTATGTAGGGGCTATGTTATATATATTAAGGTAAGGATTATATAAATTAAGGTAAGAGGCTATTAAGGGGCGATGGAGAGGCTATGTAGGGGCTATGCTATATAAATTAAGGTAAGGGGCTATTAAGGGGCGATGGAGAGGCTATGTAGGGCTATGTTATATAAATTAAGGTAAGGGGCTATTAAGGGGCGATGGAGAGGCTATGTAGAGGCTATGTTATATAAATTAAGGTAAGGGGCTATTAAGGGGCGATGGAGAGGCTATGTAGGGGCTATGTTATATAAATTAAGGTAAGAGGCTATTAAGGGGCGATTGAGAGGCTATGTAGGGGCTATGTTACATAATTAAGGTAAGGGGCTATTAAGGGGCGATGGAGAGGCTATATAGGAGCTTTGTTATATAAATTTAGGTAAGGGGCTATTAAGGGGCGATGGAGAGGCTATGTAGGGGCAATGTTATATAAATTAAGGTAAGGAGCTATTAAGGGGCGATGGAGAGGCTATGTAGGGGCTATGTTATATATATTAAGGTAAGGATTATATAAATTAAGGTAAGAGGCTATTAAGGGGCGATGGAGAGGCTATGTAGGGGCTATGCTATATAAATTAAGGTAAGGGGCTATTAAGGGGCGATGGAGAGGCTATGTAGGGCTATGTTATATAAATTAAGGTAAGGGGCTATTAAGGGGCGATGGAGAGGCTATGTAGAGGCTATGTTATATAAATTAAGGTAAGGGGCTATTAAGGGGCGATGGAGAGGCTATGTAGAGGCTATGTTATATAAATTAAGGTAAGGGGCTATTAAGGGGCGATGGAGAGGCTATGTAGGGGCTATGTTATATAAATTAGGGTAAGGGGCTATTTAGGGGCGATGGAGAGGCTATGTAGGGGCTATGTTATATATATTAAGGTAAGGATTATATAAATTAAGGTAAGAGGCTATTAAGGGGCGATGGAGAGGCTATGTAGGGGCTATGCTATATAAATTAAGGTAAGGGGCTATTAAGGGGCGATGGAGAGGCTATGTAGGGCTATGTTATATAAATTAAGGTAAGGGGCTATTAAGGGGCGATGGAGAGGCTATGTAGAGGCTATGTTATATAAATTAAGGTAAGGGGCTATTAAGGGGCGATGGAGAGGCTATGTAGGGGCTATGTTATATAAATTAGGGTAAGGGGCTATTTAGGGGCGATGGAGAGGCTATGTAGGGGCTATGTTATATATATTAAGGTAAGGATTATATAAATTAAGGTAAGAGGCTATTAAGGGGCGATGGAGAGGCTATGTAGGGGCTATGCTATATAAATTAAGGTAAGGGGCTATTAAGGGGCGATGGAGAGGCTATGTAGGGCTATGTTATATAAATTAAGGTAAGGGGCTATTAAGGGGCGATGGAGAGGCTATGTAGGGGCTATGTTATATAAATTAAGGTAAGAGGCTATTAAGGGGCGATTGAGAGGCTATGTAGGGGCTATGTTACATAATTAAGGTAAGGGGCTATTAAGGGGCGATGGAGAGGCTATATAGGAGCTTTGTTATATAAATTTAGGTAAGGGGCTATTAAGGGGCGATGGAGAGGCTATGTAGGGGCAATGTTATATAAATTAAGGTAAGGAGCTATTAAGGGGCGATGGAGAGGCTATGTAGGGGCTATGTTATATATATTAAGGTAAGGATTATATAAATTAAGGTAAGAGGCTATTAAGGGGCGATGGAGAGGCTATGTAGGGGCTATGCTATATAAATTAAGGTAAGGGGCTATTAAGGGGCGATGGAGAGGCTATGTAGGGCTATGTTATATAAATTAAGGTAAGGGGCTATTAAGGGGCGATGGAGAGGCTATGTAGAGGCTATGTTATATAAATTAAGGTAAGGGGCTATTAAGGGGCGATGGAGAGGCTATGTAGGGGCTATGTTATATAAATTAGGGTAAGGGGCTATTTAGGGGCGATGGAGAGGCTATGTAGGGGCTATGTTATATATATTAAGGTAAGGATTATATAAATTAAGGTAAGAGGCTATTAAGGGGCGATGGAGAGGCTATGTAGGGGCTATGCTATATAAATTAAGGTAAGGGGCTATTAAGGGGCGATGGAGAGGCTATGTAGGGCTATGTTATATAAATTAAGGTAAGGGGCTATTAAGGGGCGATGGAGAGGCTATGTAGGGGCTATGTTATATAAATTAAGGTAAGAGGCTATTAAGGGGCGATTGAGAGGCTATGTAGGGGCTATGTTACATAATTAAGGTAAGGGGCTATTAAGGGGCGATGGAGAGGCTATATAGGAGCTTTGTTATATAAATTTAGGTAAGGGGCTATTAAGGGGCGATGGAGAGGCTATGTAGGGGCAATGTTATATAATTAAATTAAGTGGCTATTAAGGGGCGATAGAGAGGCCATATAGGAGCTTTGTTATATAAATTAAGGTAAGGGGCTATTAAGGGGCGATGGAGGAGCGATGTAGGGGCCATCAAGTTGCAATGTAATATAAATTTGGAGAAGGAGCGATGAAGGGGCGATGTAGGAGCGATGAAGGAGCGATGGAGGAGCGATGGAGGAGCTATGTAGGAGCGATGTAGGGGCCATCAAGTTGCAATGTAATATAAATTTGGAGAAGGAGCGATGAAGGGGCGATGTAGGAGCAATGAAGGAGCGATGTAGGAGCGATGTAGGGGCCATCACAGTACAATTTAATATAAATTTGGAGAAGGAGCGATGAAGGAGCGATGTAGGAGCGATGGAGGGGCGATGTAGGGGCCATCAAAGTACAATGTAATATAAATTTGGAGAAGGAGCGATGAAGGGGCGATGTAGGAGCGATGAAGGAGCGATGTAGGAGCGATGTAGGAGTGATGTAGGAGCGATGTAGGGGCCATCACAGTACAATTTAATATAAATTTGGAGAAGGAGCGATGTAGGAGCGATGGAGGGGCGATGTAGGAGCGATGGAGGGGCGATGTAGGAGCCATCAAAGTACAATGTAATATAAATTTGGAGAAGGAGCTATGAAGGAGCAATGGAGGGGCGATGTAGGAGCGATGGAGGGGCAATGGAGGGGCGATGTAGGGGCCATCAAAGTACAATGTAATATAAATTTGGAGAAGGAGCGATGAAGGGGCGATGTAGGAGCGATGAAGGAGCGATGTAGGAGCGATGTAGGGGCCATCACAGTACAATTTAATATAAATTTGGAGAAGGAGCGATGGAGGAGCGATGGAGGGGCGATGTAGGAGCGATGAAGGAGCGATGTAGCAGCGATGTAGGGGCCATCAAGTTGCAATGTAATATAAATTTGGAGAAGGAGCGATGAAGGGGCGATGTAGGAGCGATGAAGGAGCGATGTAGGAGCGATGTAGGGGCCATCACAGTACAATTTAATATAAATTTGGAGAAGGAGCGATGTAGGAGCGATGTAGGGGCCATCACAGTACAATTTAATATAAATTTGGAGAAGGAGCGATGAAGGAGCGATGTAGGAGCGATGAAGGGGCGATGTAGGAGCGATGTAGGGGCCATCAAAGTACAATGTAATATAAATTTGGAGAAGGGGCGATGGAGGAGCGATGTAGGGGCCATCAAGTGGGTTGTTATATAAATTAAGGTAAGGGACTACGGAGGGGCGATGGAGAGGCTATAAAGGAGCCATCATGGGGCTATAGCATAGCCTCTTATCATAAGAGGCGATATGAACGCCCCTTTAAAGGAGCTATTAAGAGGCCATGAAGGAGCTATAGCATAGCCTCTTATCATAAGGGGCGATATGAACGCTCCTTAAAAGGGGCTATCACATCGCTCCATATGATAAGAGGCTATGCTATAGCTCCTTGAAGGAGCTATAGAAAATCATCGCCCCATATGGAGCGATGTCATGGAAAGGACTATACCCAAAAATTTTGGTTTTTTAGTGATTTCTAAGGCTAGGAACGAGATATTTTGAAACGGACAAAAGTTCCTGATTCAGCTCCTCAAGGCCTTTCCAGGGAGCACCATGAAGCCATAGTTCTGATTCAAAAAAATTTTTGAATGTCGTCTTTGCATACTAATAAGTAATGAATTATATTTTTAAGTGGTCGTGTTCTAAAACTCAATTTTTGAAAATTCTTTTTCGGTCAGAAATGTTTTTAAGGTTAATTTTATCTGTTGCATATCCCCGCTTTGTCTAATTCCAATATGAACCCACCCTAATGGATGTAGTTGATATCATGTATAAATCAGCTGTTAAAAAACATACATAAGAGCACAACTTAGTTTTATAATATAAATACTGAGACCAATATTTTTTGTAAATTTTTTACATAATTAATTTTTTTAAGGCTTAAAATGCACATCAAATTCATTTTTAATCCATT
Organism: Acartia tonsa; assembly: GCF_053477335.1. Taxonomy (NCBI): domain Eukaryota; kingdom Metazoa; phylum Arthropoda; class Copepoda; order Calanoida; family Acartiidae; genus Acartia; species Acartia tonsa. The sequence goes on from NC_137261.1 coordinate 50,748,801, forward strand.
GTGAATAGGGAAGAGAAAGCTGGAAGCTTGGCTACATGGCTTTTTGTAAATTATTGCAAAAGGAATTTAATTTGAATATTTTTTCATAATATTTACTGAAATCATATTATTTACTAACAGCCTTATAGCCGTTTTGGTCTTTCAAATGTTCCAATTTTACTTCAGGCTAGCCAGGCAGAATCTTCTACCTGGATTCTATTCTATACTTTATCTTCTTTGATGCCGGTAGGACTATAAGACAAAGGTCGTGCATTAAAAAACTTACGCGTTACTAGAAACCTTGTCAGGTCCTCCTTTGGCATACCATCTGTCTCTGTAGTGCATGGTCGGTAATTCTCTCTGGTCCTCCGGCAAATCAGGGTCATCACTGAATCAAAAAAAATTCTTTAAAGATGCTCAACGTCGAGATTATACAGTACACTAGTCTCAAAAGTTTTCTTAATTCAATAACTTATTCGTTGTTTTAACAACTTTGGGGACTTTTATTGAAGTATAATTGGTTGGTTCATTTAGTTGAGCGTCCGAACGTTTCATTCACTAATTGTTATCATGAGAGGGGTAATTTGATGTATCTTAATTGGGGATGTACATCAATTTATCAGCTATTGTCTTATTAGTAATATCATATACTTTTTAAATATAAAGATAAATCATTATGTGAATAAAAAACTTACTCTACAGTCTTTGTAAAGCAGACTTGAAGTTTTTGTAAATACAATGCATAAATTTCAAGGACGTTTTCTCTTATACCAGTTACTCCAAGTTTTTCCAACTGAATTATAATTGCCTTTAATAAAAATTTAGTAGCATCCACATTAATTAGTAAATTGTAACAATGGATACTTACAGCTATTTTTACGTGGATATTATGACAGGGAAAAAATTGTCGTCAATTTAGGCTGCTAACATGGTACTGATCAGTTCGTTTATCCAGTAGTAAGGGTTACTTGTTACTTGAAGAAATTATTTCCTTATGGGGATGGAGTAAAGGTGTTAGATGGGGGAGAAGTATCGTTATTTTAGCCCGCTACGAGTTTCATTTAGAACATGAAAATCTTGTGTATCATCCAAGTAATAATATAACCATTGTTGTAACCTAACAATTCAACTTGGGATTGCTCGAGCATTATCTAGAAGGCCTTAAAGTAAAAAAGGCATGGAGATTCTTTTTACTTTTGACAGTTAAACGGGGAATTAGTTAATGTGCTGGAGTCGACAGATCGAGTTTTCAAACAGCTGCATTTCAAATGTGTGATAATTTGAATCTTAATTAAACTGTAATTTTCAATACTTTTGAAGGACCACCATGGATGTTTTATGCTGCAATGCGATCCATATTGATTGGAATGTTGACATGAAAAATCAGAGATTTTCAGCTTTCATACCAGTTGAGTAATTCCCGTTTCCTGCATTGCGTCACGGACAGGCGGACAATCAACGTCAATTATAGAGTATATTCGGGTTGAGTGTAAGGGAATTTATTAGAAGGTTGTCGCAGCTAATATAAAAAAGGCAATAATATTTTCCTGTTTGCACCAGTCATTGAGAATAAGAGCGTACCCATCTGCCATATGCCACCGCACTGGAGGAGTAAGCTTGAACTTTTCCTCGTCTGTAAGCGTGGCTTGTTTTTTTTCTTCTTCTGTAATATTAACGTTATATTAGTAAGATGTAGCAACTACCTATGTTAATAAGAAGCAAAGCTTACAATTAAAATGGAAAATTTTGTAAGTTTATTTGATTTAATAATTGGAATAACAATTAGATACCTTCGCTGTTATACTTGACTAAATTAAAGACGTAGACACTTATTTTTTATTGTCCTCTAAGATTTGTTGGCTTCACTTTCAGTGATTACTGGGTACCCATTCCACTTTTAAGCAATACTTATTACCTTTACATAATAAATAAGGGCAAACTACCTGCTTTTATGGTCGAACAAACATTTGATTCAAAGATTTCTTCAGCCACCTCTTTGACTTGTCCCATTTCCTAGTCAATAATGATAATTATTTATTAGATAACTAGTTTTGTTGTAAATTATTTTAGCACAAGATATCATATTCATCCTCCTCCAGCCCCGACCCCATCCACATGTGCCACATCCAAAATGGTCACCATGAACAACTAAACAACAGGTGTCCCATACTTCCCAATAAAAGTTGTAAACAGGCCAATTTTAAGTTTACAATATGATCCCCGCCTTCCCCATATTTCAAATATTTTATTTCGATTCTGGAAGGTTATGATACAAAATCCCCAAATGAAAAAAGTTTTCCCAGAACCGCCGATGGTGTGCTGGTCTAGGCCAAAAAATTTAAGAGAATTTTTGATTCGAGCACAATTGCCTAAAGACAATAGACCTTCCAGAAATAAACTAGGGTTTAAACAATGTGGTTTTAATTGTATGTTATGTAAATTTTCGCCTAAATTTGTTAATAATATTGTATCATCTGTTAACACATGAAACTATTCCAATTTTATCTTATTTGACTTGTGACTCAGAGAATGTAATTTACTGTATAACATGTACCAAAGACAATGGAAACTGTAAAACACACCCACAATATATTGGACAGACTGGCCGCAAAGCAGTCAAAAGATTTTCTGAGCATAAAAATTCAATTTCACCTAATGCAATCACAGCAGTTGGCCAACATTTTTCAGAAAGTGGCCATAATTTCAGTCATTTACAATTTATTCCTTTTGAACAAATTAAAAGCAATAATCCTTGGGTAAGATTAGCCAGAGAAAAATTTTATATTAGAAAACTTGAACCTTTGTTAAATCGCAGAATGTAAATTTGTTATTAAAAATGCAGTTGCAATTTTTTTTTAAAAAATCACCAGTTATAGAGCAGCTGTGCTACTATAGACACCCCACAAAACTCAACCTTCCCCCTTCCCCTCTCAATTCACATTATTTTGACCGCTTCCCCTTCATTTTTTGTACAACCATCTTATAGTAAAGTCATACATATTTTTTCTTAGTGAATTGTTAGTACCTAAATAATGATTTTTATCATATTTTTTTGTTATTAAAGTTAAGTTTAAATGTTTTACCCTTAAAGAATGTTTTATCATATACTTATTTTGTTGTTTTTTTTTCCAGATGCGATTGATAATGAGTATTTTTTACTTGAAATATATTTCGGAATGATGAAGTAGACTTTTTTCCTTTTAAATTGGGTTGAGAAAGATTTATAACTGAATAGTTTTTTGTCTCACTACAACCTAACGGAATCTCAGAAAATGTATAAGATTCATTTCACAAAGGTAGTAGGAATCGGCATTGCTACAAAAGATCTAACTATACAAAATACCTAATCCTACAAAAGACCTAATCCCAGGGTTCCGAGCGCTTCGGCTTCGCAGATATAAAAGGATAATTTATGCCTAGCCGCAGCGCTCGGCCCCCTAGCCATATAACCTAACCCAACTGTATATGTTCGTATAATGTATATTATTTTTTAAGTTAGGTCTTTAGTAATTTCGACCTTTCGCAGTATTAGATCTTTTGTAACATTAGACCTTATGTAACATTAGACCTTATGTAGCAATAGGCCTTTAGTAAATTAGATCTTTTGTAAAAGGGGGGAGGGGTAGGTAGTACTCGACAGGCGCTTTGTTTGAAACTACCATTTACATCTTATTCCATGAGATCCTTTAACAAACCCAGAGAGAGAGGGGACAATGGACTGTTTTCTTATTCGTTGGCTATAAAACTTTGGAGACTTTTTATTGTTTGTTTTATAAAGTTGAGTGTCCAAACGTTTCAACCACTACAAAAAACTAATTTTGTGTTTCAATATTGAGAATGTACATTAATTAATCAGCCATTGACTTATCCCTTTAGATCCTTCAACAAACCTGAGATTGTGTCTCGCACCAGATGCAATAGAAAAATCCATCTCTTTGCACAAAATCTGTGCCCTCACACAGCTCACATGGCGGGTTGGTACCCCCAGTATCCATTTTGATTGGGGGTCAATACTAATCTGTAACCATAAGCAAATTAATCTTTATATAATCTTAGTAGCTTTGTTTTTAACACCCTTTTCCAGATTAAAAATTGCTACAAGTCAGGGTGGGATATTTATCTGAAGAAAATATATTTGATACATTCTTATATTTGGAATCATTGAAAATAAAAAATATTTTCAAAATAAAAATCATTTTGGCCTAATGATAATAAAGGAGTGTATAATGTATATTCTGCAAAGATTTATTTTTTCCCCTTCCTAGTTTTTTCCAGCAAGGAAGGGGATAAAATAGAAAATTATTTTCAAAACTCTTTATTTTATCCATATTATCCTCCCTCCCACCCCCCCCCCCCTTAGCAGGGTCAAATTTGCAGAATATACACCCCGGTTCCATTAATATAAAGGCAAAAGTTTTCCTTCAGATTATATCTTAAATCCTGGCTTTGAACTGTATTATACAACAAAAATAAATAGCAGTAACCTTTTTCAAGCTTTTATAGCAGAAAAATCAATTTAGAAAATTCCTATGGGAGTTTTAATAATTAGACACCATTTTCACCAATATTATAAGATTAAAAACATGATATTAAAATAGTAAATAGGTAGATAGGTAGGTATTCATAGTTTTATTTCAATTTTCATCATGTGAAAAACTGGAAAACATAAAAATTACTGATTTGACTTAGTAAATCACATCTTTTATATCATATAACATCTACACTGTAAAAAAAATCTAAAGGTTTTAAATATGAATTTTTTATAGTGTAAAGTTTATAAAACCAGGTGTAATGTAGTTGGTTTAGGCATTTTAAAATATTACAAAAAATAGCATTTTAGTTAAAATCCAAGAAAATTACAATTTAACTTTTTTCTTATTAATTATTGATAAATCCTAAGTATATTTTAAAAGAACAGTGATAATAATTCAAATAATCTCAAAACAACAAAAAAAGAATATTAATATATCTTTTTACAAGACAACTAAAACTGATAATTAACCATTACATAAATATGAATTCTATTGTTATTTATACAGGTAGATAAACAAATGAATCTCTATGATTTGGAAGAGAAAATGTAACATTAACTTTTATAGATCTCAGTTTCGTAAAACAAGATTCTTTTTTCATCAATAAGTACCAAGGAGATCAAATCTTATTTGTAAAAAAGAAGAGTTGTAAATATTCTTATTTCAATAAGGCATAAAAAGTTGTATTCTATACAAAACTTTGATCTAAAACAATCAAGTTTCATTAATTCTTACAAAATAGAGAAATCAATTCGAGTATCTAACTGCGTTAAATCTTGTTTCTGAACTGGTAGGTAATAGTTTGATCACATCATTTTGTTGATAACCAGCCTCTGTAAATTATTCAGTTGGTTGCTCCATTTGTCAAGGGCTGTAAATCGGTCGGTCCCCTTCGAGGTCTGGCTTAATTCTAAAACTCCTCCGACCTGAAAGAACATATTTTTACTATCATAATTAAAGCTAAGACAGGAGACTAGGTTGATTTAGGCTAATTTCAGACAGGAAGAAATAACAATGAATACAGAATATAAGTGGATATTACGACAGGGGAAAAATTGTCGTATAGTTAGGTTACTAACATGGACATCAGCTACTGTTCGGTTCGTTCATCCAGTTGGAGGGGAGGGGTTTTGGTAAAGGAGTTGGATGAGGAAATCTTATTTTAGCCAGCTACAAGTTTTAATTTAGTCATGATAATGTGGTGTAAGATCAAAGTAATAAGAAATCTATTGAAATAACCAATTTTGTTCTTATAATAAAAGATTGATGATTATTTGTAAAAGAAAATATTCTGTTGCTTTTGGCTGGAGCAGGAATTCTACCACCGTTTCTTCACAGATCCACATAGTATATCGATAAACCAACTGAAAAGCCTAATTTTAGCGTCCTAATCCTTATTTTAGAACACATAACTTTACGGATACTTAGGAATTACCCCCCTTCCCCCACCTTTTATCACGAAACACATAAGAACTTTATAAATGAACCTGATCTATCCGTCCACAGATGGTATCATCCAGGATGCATGAGACCAGCAAGCTCTCCACGTCGGCCAACTCGATGTTCAACTCGCCGGAGATGAAGGACAGCTGAATACGAGTGTAGGGCCGGATTAGTTTAATCAATACCTAGATATTTAGAATTGTTGTTAAGTGACAATTTTATGTCCATCCTTCGAGCAATAATGAGATTAAGAAGCTTCAATTCAATACCTATTAATATCTCTTTTTTACAGTTTCATTTACCTTTGTTAGAGAAAGGTTCAGGGGTGTATATTCTGCACAAGATTTATTTTTTTTCCCCTGCTACAAATTTTTTTTATTTTTCTTCCCCCCCCCCCCCTAGTTTTTTCTCACCAAGTAGGGGGAAAATGGAAAAATATTTAAAGAACATTTTATTTATTTTATCCCTCCTACCACACATTTTTAAAATTTTTTTTCACCAAGGAGGGGGGGGGGAAATGGAAAAAATGTTTTCAGTTTTCTTAATTTTTACATTTTTTTTCCCTCCAACCACTCATTTTTTATTTTTTCCCCCCCTCCTGAGCAGGGGATCCCATGTAGAATATACAACCCTGAAAAGGTTTAGTTAATAAACACGAAAGACAATGAGTTATTTAAGCAAACAAAATTTAGCATAAATGTATATTTAAATCCCAAGGTATTAAATGATCGAGCGTTAGCTCATCATTTAATACCGAGGGAATTAAATATACATTTATGCTAAATTTTGTTTGCTTAAATAACATTCTATTGCAAGAAAAAGGTGATGTTAGCAAATAATTTCTTGAATAAAATCATAAAACGTTTTTTCATTTAATTTTCATTTTTTTCACTGTTGTGTTTTCATTTGACATTAAAAATAAAAATCATAAAAAATCTTCCAAATCAAAGAGAAAAAATCTTTGAATTATTGGTCAATTTAAGTTCAAAGATTTTTTTTTATTGTAAAAAGTTAATTTTTGTAAAATATTTTAGAAAAAAAATCTTCTAACAAAAAAAAATTATCATAATCCAAGATGGCGTCAATACATGAAAATAATATTTTCAAAACAAAAAATTAAAACTTGAATATCTTTTTTCACAGATTGAATTTCAAAAATCGGTCTGACAGTTTTTCCAAAGTCAGTATGATCTATCGAATGAAAAAGGTTTGAAACTGATAGAACATTTCTTTATACTAAAACATATTTTTTCTCCCGTTTTTTCCCACACTTGCAAAAAATGAAATTCAATGAAAATTAAATGGTTCTCACGTTAAAAAAATTTTCTCACGGGTCCTAAAAATGAAATTAAATGAAAAACATATGTACCATTTAAATGAAAATTAAATGGTTCCCACATTCTAAAAATTTTCCCACGCTTGACATTCTTGAAAAAACCTAATTAATTGAATATTTAAACAAACTGAATATCGCGTTTTTTGCAATGGAATGTCTATTTAGTGAACTAGGACTTTTTTGGGGGTAAAAGGAATTTATAGTTTATACCTACAAAGTGCAAAATTAAAGCTGGATGTTTTTTTATCAAAATGTAAAAAAAATCCGTGCCAAAAATTAAAAAACAGACATACTTGATTAGGGTTGTAATATTGGGCCCTTTTTTTTATATTGGGCGGCCCAATTGCCCAAAAGGGTTTTGAGCCCAAAATTTGTTTTGGGCACCCTATTTGGGCAAATGTCGTAAAAAGCATATAAAAAGGATATAAAATAGCCTAAAACCATACTTGGACTTATTATTAGAAATAAAATAGCCTAAAACCATCGGTTCAACGGTTAGCGAAATCCTTCTCTAGATACAAAAAAAAGCTTACTAATTTATATAATAGTTAATATCACCCAAAAAATAGGCCCCCCCCCCTCATGTTTCACCCCCCCCCCCCTAACTGCCCAAAAGGACTTTATATTGGGCGGCCCAAAACCGCCCGCACAAAACTGCCCGCCCAAAAGCGCCCGCCCAAAATGACAACCCTGTTGATTCTTAAATTGACTGACATAAATACACCTAACATTAAAATTTATATATCCAAATGTTTGTCAGCTACGTTACTTTAAATCTTCACCTGTGTTCTAATATTCTTTAAAAGATCCTCAATGTGTTCCCGAATAAATGTGTCCTCCATGATAGTTTGTCTGTGCTGCTTCAAAATCTTCTCAAAATCATTGATGTCATTATTCTGGTATGCGTTCACAAGGTTGGTCATGGCCAATATCTCAGGGTCGTTCTTGTACGGCTTCGCCTCCTACGGTCCAAGAAAATATGATTATAATAGAGTTGCTGTGCTAGTATGATCAGCTTTTTTATCTTATAAATCGTGGTTATGAAAATAAAGTTAAAAATTGTATAATATTTAATTAGCAACAGTTACATTAACACCTCAATTATACCTAATTATACCATATTTAAATTAATACCTAAGATTTTATTAGGTTTTGTTTTTTAAGTTTATTGATATAAATAATAATGTTGATTACTAGTATAATTTTTTCAATGGTGAATATATGCAGTGAATGATTATTGATTATATACCTAGGTATGCAAAATAAAGAAATAATAATATCTAATATAACTCAGAATTTAAGTAAGATTTGTTCAAGAAAAATATGAAGAAAAATAGTCTAATAGGTAATCTTTTAGTTTTAATTCATCCGCGTTTATTTTCCGTTCCTGTGAATCAAAAGGATTAATGCCCGACTTCATGAGCATGTTAGCCAACACCAGGTATTTGAGACAGGTAGTGCGACGCGGGGACCCGCTCTCATCGTAATTCTTAAAGGCCTCGAAGAAGTCTGTGTGCGCCTTCTCGAACTCTCCCTCGCGCAGGTGCATCTTGCCCCCGCACTCGCGGATGACCCCGAGAATAAGGGGATGAGGTATGGCAGACTTGATGTGCAGTGACTGGTCGTACAACGCCTGAGAAGACATGTTCATTTTAATGGCGACTACCCAGGGATCTAAAGTGATAAGATAAAGGCGTATGCATTAATGTCCCCAATGGTGATACACAATATTACCCTTCTGTATGTTACTAGTATAGTGGTTAAAACGTTAAGATACTTAACTTAAAACACCATCCAATCCAATTTAAACAAAAGTCCCCAAAGTTATTGAGATAATAAGAAAACGTTGTTATAAACCTTTGGGGACTGGTGTAATAACAGCCCAATGTCCCCTTCCTCCCTGCGGCTACATCTGAAATTAAATGATGAACAATGTCCCTTGAGTTTCTTATTGTTTTTCTGTGCTGTATACATTTGAATCTCCAAAGCATAAACCTCGAGCAACTGAGTACCTTTCTTTAAATCGTCCTCCCCTATTCAATTTAAAAGTCTTTTATTAAAGAATATTTATGAAATAAAAAAGTAGTGTCCTAAAAAAAATCTACTTATAAAAAGTATCGTCAATTATCGCATTACGTTTTAGCTTAGAAGTTCGAATATTTCATTTAAAACGAGTTTTATTTTCAATTATTTTATATGCTCAAAAATACAAGACTCTTTCCTTCATCGGTTTGACAACTCTGTCTAAGTTGTTTTAGCACCCGAGACAGTCTGTTAAATTCCTCTCTGAAAAACAAAACATGCATTAAGCTATTGGATAAAGAATACACGTGGATATCACGACAAGGGAAAAATTGTCGTCAATTTAGCTTGCTAATATGGACATCATTTAGATGGGGATGGGGTAAAGGGTTTGTGGAAGGGAGGTCGTTATTTTAGCCAGATCAAGTTTCACTTTATTAGAGTGCACGATATTCTGGTGCCATTTAGCTACCTGTCACTTAGCATGTCACAAGTGAGACCTGTGTTCAAAATGTAACGAAAAACGAAAAAAGCCTAAACATCCCAAAGAATTTCCCTAAAACGAATAATCAATTCAAATCAGAAGTTTCCATTATCGTCCGCTCCAGAAAAAAATTATATGACAGGATTAAAAAAATTAAATAGTCGGATAAGTCTAATGCATGTAAAGTTCCTGTCATAGTAAAGTTTGCCCAACTTTGTCATTGTCTTGAACCACAGCCGCTCGTTCTTGGCGTCCCGCAGGGCCTCCAGGGTTGTCTCGTAAAAGTTCTGCAAAAGCTCCATCTGTTTGCTGGTTGAAATATAATCTAGGATTGAGTTGATGGATTTCTCCGCGTGATTTTTTGTCACGGCAGACTTTATGTAGGTTAAAAGTTGCTTGTATCTGAAAAATAAACGAAAATTTGACTAGGTATCCTTAACAGCAGCTGAGAAATTTTTGAAAATCAGTACCCTTATTAAATAAGTAGATATAATCTAGCTAAGGAAAAGTTCACTGTCGAAAGTTGTTTTAAGCCCTAACATGCCCCATTGTTAGGTGGAATATATACGCACTAAAAAGTATGTATATACCTAACTAATAACATTTGACTTAAGCAAGTGAAAAATACTGATATTACATAATACATAGTGGCTGTGCTACAAAATGATCTACCCATTAAGTAAACAGGTCTAAAATAGGATACGACAAAAAAGAGAAAGCAAGTAAAAAAGAAAAAAAATTAACTAAAATTAATGAAAATGTGGATTAAAATAATAAAATCTGTATTCTGCCTACCTTATCATCATTTCTTCATAATTTTCCAATTTGAAATTTATCTTAATCATTTGTTTAAGAGCTTTGAAGCCCCACTCCCCCTTCTCTCCATTCTCCAGGTCTAGAACTTTCTGGAAACTGTCCAAAGCCAGCTGAGCACCTTGTTCCTGAAAGGATTAGTTTTCCTGTAGAAAGTTTAATCAAAATTACATGTCCACAATAGTTTAAAATTGAAATTGACCATTTAATTCAGCATTAAAGTATTTTGAGTATATTGGGATACTATTGTTTTGTTACAACTGAGGTTTAATGAAGAGCATGACAACGAACAGTTTGATTGCACAACCTTTGTCATGAGGTTCTATTTGCTTTTTAAAGAAGGATGACAATATCCTAATCCATAATAAACAAGGCACAAAATGGACAAACAGACAAAGTAAGCAATAAAGCATCTGTTCAGTGGGTATAATAATAACAAAAGACAGAGATAAAAAAAACTTTTAGATAGAAATAGTTTTGCACTATGTAGCATGTTGTTTAATGGATTTTTAACGTATCTTCACAAAAAAAAACCAGCGGTTTATTTTAAATAGAAGCCAAGAAAATAGCACTAACGCTGAAGAGTTAGACTGACAGACCTGCGGACAAACCAAGTGAAAAGAGATTGTATTTAAATGCAAGTGTCTTTATGTATGACGTGGATTGCTCCTGTAACTGAGCTGAAAATAACCAACTCTACTATACGCGAATAAGTTAACACAATTTTCATAAAAGTCTTCGTAGAGTATTTACCTTTAAAGCTTTGCTGTTGTAATATTGATTTTCCAGATCAACATCAGGTTCAGAGTTGGATTCCTCTGAATATCAAAAGGGATATAGCACCCGAAATAAACATTTTCCTCCAACTTACTTTTCTGACGGACTAAAATTCTTACAAAATGCAATAAGTAAAATGAGTAAGGCGTTCGTTCCCCTTTATTTAAATTTTTGTTTATGTATTCAGTAACCTTAAGGCCTAAACTAAGCTTCTATAAAAATACTTGACCAATCGGTTCATAACTTTACCAGATCATAATAAAACACATTTAGATGCCTTACAGAATTTTATATCCTATACCTTATCAGATGCTTTACATAATTTTATGTCCTATACTTTAATAGCGACAATAATAGCATTGACAAGGAGAGAAACAATAGGTATAAGTCAGAATTGTTGCAAAAATGATTGAGGCATTTTTTTTTTTTGGGGGGGGGGGGTTAATAAAGGGTGTTATATCCATCCCTGAATATTCAAGATCATAATCTTCATCATCTCCTCCCATAAAATCATCATCGTAATCTGACATTTTGTCTGAAAATATAATTTTTAATTTTCATCCCAATCTTATACCTACCAAATACAGAACTTTTGGTAGGAATTTTTACCTCAGTAAAAAAATATGTTAGGTAACAATTCTAATAATGTAAATAAAAAAATTGTATAAAAATGGAAGTACATTTCTTTGTAGGTAGGTTATCATGAAATTAAATGCTTTGTACACTGAAAATTTGAGATAGGTGTTTTGAATATATTACCTAGAGATTCTTAGTATAACAAAATTAAAATTTTAAAAAAATATTTTAGCAAAACTTTAACATCCAAGCTCATATAGGTATACCAGGTTATAAATCAATATCTTTTAACTAGTGTAAATTTCAAATTTAAATGTTCAAAATAAAGTTTTATTTTAAATGATTATTTGATTTAATAAAAAATGACACAAAATACTGTTCAATACAGTCAGATCTTTCAAGAAAAAAATGTAAGGATTCAAAAATACTTTGTTTAAATGATAACATTGCTTTGTACTTCTAAAAAATTACCAAAAGAGGTACCTAGCTATGTATAAATGCATTCTAAAAATTTTCAGAATCACTTGAGTTACATTACAGTATTTTTTAAAAAATTAAGCATTCTTTTGATTAAATCTGTTGCATAAACGGCTCCTAGAATGAAAGTAAGAACAAAACCAACATTTGTATAATCAAATATTTCCGCTATTCTATTGTATAAAGTATAACTAATGAAATGAATTAACACAATGATACCATTTATAGCTAGAAGAATTTTAATTTTATCTAAATATGAACAGCAGTAATTGAAAATTTTATAAGATTCAACTTTATCCCAAGCTTCTATAAATCCAAAGAAAGCTAAGGTATGCACAAAAAACATAATAAATGAGTAATCACTAAAAAGAAAATACATGAAAGGTCCTACACCACCAACCAAAGATAGAATAGTTTTATATTTCTGTAAACTTGGAGATGAACGTTTAGAATATGTTTGAACCTTAGAAGTATATTCATTATTTTTTATGGAGTCTTTTTTGGTTGATTTTGATGATTCTGTTTTACTGACAGACTTTTCTTCATTGCATTTTTGTTTAGTTCCTTTGACATTTTTATATCTTTCTACATTTTTAACATCAATTTGTTTAAACTTAGTATCCAGAGTAACAGCTGGCAAAACACAGGATTTTTCTATTTCGCCTAGGCTTTTAAACCATTTTATGTTTGTTAAAAAGGTAAGAACATCTTCTTTAAAGACCTGCGCCAGTTCTAAGACTAAAATCCTCAAAATGCGAGCATCACAAAAGGCATCATGCTTAACTTCTTCATTTATATTGAAATGTTCCATCATACTATCTAAATCACACGGAGGGTTGTAGTAATGTCTGCAGGCTGATAAGCTGTCAGAAAATCCATGTATAACATGTTGGTAAGGAATTTCTTGCTCATGAAAGCTTTGTATCAAAATCTAAAAATGTAAAAAAAAGTATTAAATATTTTCCAATTGCAGAAATAAACATTTAAGTATATGTTCAGAATTATACTCACAATATTAAGACACTTAATATGATAAAATTTAGCTCCCAAAATGCTCACTCATTATGAAACTCCCTTAAGTATTTTCTATAATGGGCGCCAGATAGTAAATCATAATCCACCAGTAGGTACGACAAAGAAATCATATTTTAACTAGCGGCTGCGCCCCTAGCGGAACTGTGTAAGATTGGCGCAGAAAAATAGCCTAAAACCACCCCATGGCTTAAAGCTAACAATAAAATAGCTTAAATCCACCCATGAACATGGGAAGCTTCCATAAAAAGGTGAACTCAATCAATTCTGTAGTTCATAAAATCTTAAGCTTCTGACAAAATTAGATTACAAATTTATATTAGGTATTGGATTAATAGGTAGGTACTAGAAGCCTATATGTAGCACGACATAAAAAAAAATATTATACAACTGCAATCAGATTCGGTTGGATATAGCGAATTAAGAGATAAATATTACCTTTGCATCAAACTGAAAACAGTTGTGGGCAACTAGAATTACTGGTTCACCAAATTTTTCAAGCCATTTCACAAATCTGCACAGACCATTGAAAATAGAATTGGTCTCTACCCATTCTCCATTTTGATATAAATTTCCATTTATCATTTGAAATCCATTAATTTGGGCAGCATTTCCAATATTTCTAGAGGGTAAACAATATGCTTCAAAGTTAATATCTTCATTAACATACGCTCCTAACTGAATAATATCTGCAACTCCTCCTTTCTCAAGTTGAGAGGTTTCAATGTCAAAATACACTATTGGATGCATTTCTTCTTAAAAACACATTAATTCTGAAATTAAATACAAGATAATATTAACAAATAAATTAAAGGCACTATCATAAAGACAATTCATTGTATAATAATAAAATAGAGAGAACTGTCACGGCAAGATTAAATAACGATAATATTTACTTATTTTCAAAGGCACTGGATTTGCTCAATTTAATGGTAAAAAAGTATAAAATGGACAATATTTTAATATTTAAAATTAGCAAGATGCATAATGGATTACTGTGTACTATTATTAGAGATATTTAATTTTTTATCTGATGTTTTTAGAAATAAAAATTACTTATCTACGACATTTACATTCTTGATTTTTATGTGTTAAAAATAGACAAAATTACATTGACTAAACAATCAAATACATAGTAATCCTTTCATGTATCTAACCAAACATGGTTAATAAGGCAGTTTGTACAGTGTTTAAGCGTAACAACTGTCATGTCATTTGCTTTGTAATGATAAAAAATTAGTATAAAAAATGCTTTATATAAATTTATAAAAGTAAATAAATACAAAAGTTACAGTAAATTAGAGATAAAAAAAACTACATGGGATCCCCTGCTCAGGGGGGGGGGGGGATGGGGAATAAAAAATAAGTGGTTATACTTATAGGGAAAAAAATGTAAAAGTTATGAAAACTGAAAACATTTTTTCCATTCCCCCCCCCCCCCCCCTCCTCCTTAGTGAAAAAAACAAAAAAAATGTGTGGTAGGAGGGATAAAATAAATAAAATATAGAGTTCTTTAAATATTTTTCTATTTTCCCCCCTACTTGGTAAGAAAAAACTAAGGGGAAAAAATAAAAAGTTTTGTAGCCGGGGAAAAAAATAAATCTTGTGCAGAATATACAGTGATACACCCCTGATAAAAAGAATTCGCCCCAAAATATATTATACAATGCTTTTTTTCTTGTATTATTAGCTATCAAAATATGATAAATAAAAATAAGGACTAACACCATAATATTTTACTGGTATAAATATAGAATATTAAGACTAAACATTACTGTGATGGTTATAAATATATAGGTAGTTACTTTCATTCACCAGAAGGCACGTTGGTACTCAAATTCATTCAATTTCTCATATAAAAGTTATAAAACGTGGTGTAAAAATAAAACTGCTTAGGTCAAATTCCAATAAATAAATAACAATCTTATAAAATTAGTTGTTTTGCAATAGGTACCTAGTAAGTTTAGAAAAATGGTTTGAATGTTATTCCTTTTTATATTGACAACATAAATTGATAGAACTACTTGTTTATAAAATAAAACATACAAACATGCAAAAATAACTTTGGTTTACTATCAAATAAATACTACATTAATGATACCTCACTGGATGTTTGCCTTTCATTACAACAGGTTCGTCACTGGTTTTTAAAAAAATAAATGTAAATAATTGGCAAGTTTCACACTGGCCAGTAATTTTACAATGGTTGTGGATAATACAAATATGAAATAATAATAAATAACAAGATGAAACATATGAAACAGGTTGTGCAAATAAATAATAGCAAATACAATAAACAGAGACAGGGGTGTATATATTCTGCAAAATTGACCCTGCTAAAGGGGGGGGGGGGGGGGGGTAAAAAAATATGTGGTTAGGGGGAAAATATGTAAAAATTAAGAGAACTGAAAACATATTTTTCTCCCCTCCTTGGTGAAAAAAAACTAAAAGAATATGGAAGTGGGGGGGAAATATGAATAAATTTAAGAGTTCTGTAAATATTTTTCCATTTTTCCCCTTCCTTGCTGGAAAAAACCAGGAGGGAATAAAAAAACATTTGCAGAAGGGCGAAAATAAATCTTGTCCAGAATATACACCCCTGCAGAGGGAAAAACTGTGTTACTGTTCATATGTACCAATAATATTTTGTTTCATTGTGTTCCTGGTTAAAGTAAATCCCATAAATAGCGAATTTTGTCGAACTGAGTAATAAAGTAGAAATACTTAAGGTGCTTTTATCATAAATGGATATAACTCTTCATACAGACAACGAAAAATAATTCATTGATTGCACGAACGTTGTCTGAATATCCGTCTAAGTTTAAAGACCAATTTAATTCCCAACTCTTACTTCTTCATTTCACGCGCCTGACATTACAGCTGTAGGCACTATTTAAAAGACTGTAAAAGTAAGCAGCAGTTAAACCCAACATTTTAAATATTTTTGGTAGGTACATATGATAAGTTGTTTTCCCAATTGGGTTTGTTTGTGTTTACTGCCTCTGTTGTCGGGAGGTATGATAAGTGATCATATCCTCTAGCTCCTTGCACCATCTGGGATTACTCACAAATCTTCTGAACGGCCTGTTACCAAAGAAATTATAAATATTTTTACGGACTCTTTTGAAAAAAATAAGTATAATTCTCTATTACAGTGAAGCTTCTTTTAAATAGGCCCAGGTAAGGTCTATTTTAGGAGAGGCTACTCCACCTCCAAAGAGAAATCTCCTCCAAAAGAAATTATCTCCCTCCAGCCCCCCTCCCCTCCGAATTACTTTTTCCTTTTCTTTTTTAAACTAAGAAGCCCAATGAGGCGTGGCCGCTCTGGTAATACAAATTGCAATACACATAAGTCGATTTAAAACGCTTTACATAGTAAATAATGTCGATAAAAATAATATATTATCCAGTTCATAATTTTAAAAATGATTCTAATTTCTTTGCCTGTTGTTCATTGCGGCGACTCTCTTGACCATACGACGTAAATCCTCTGCGTCCTCTTGGGCGTCATGAGCCTGCTGCTTGTGGATGCCAACCTAGAATGGTAACAACGTTGAATGCCTTTTCTTTATTAGGACACTAGCTAAATAATAGTTTGAATTTAGATAAATAAATCTAACAATAAAATAGCTAGGGTAGTGCGGGGTAATTCCGGTCATTTTTTTGCTTCAACTTAAAAAAAAAACATACTTCCCAAAAACTTTATCCGGTTTTTAAGAGTGCAAATGAACGATATGGCAATAACGAAGAAGCCTGTCTTGGTCCCATTAAGATCTCGCAACTAGAAGTCGGTCAAAAATCGGTTTAGAGGGCGGCGGTTGGCCTATACCGGAATAACCCCACCGGTGGGGCTATTTCGGTCAGTTGACTTTGGGGGGGTGGAACACCCCCTTAAAATATTTTTTTTTAACATTTTAAACCATGAGTAGAAAGCTGAGGTCATTAGCTTTCTAACGGTACTAGTCGCATGCAGATCAGAAAATTTTTTGACCACATTTTGCCCATTTTAAAAAAGTCGGTAAAATCGCAAAAAAAACATCGATTTTTTTCATGCAAACTTTTTTTAAAAAATCATACTTTTTATTATATGATTAGGTTTTTTTAAGCTTTATACATAAATTAGAGTCAATTTCTGATTCGCAGGTCTTGGAATTTCTTGAAAAAAGTGATTTTTTCCCCAAAAATTTTTAATTTTAAAAATCCTGCCAGTTTTGACAGCAGTTTTTTATACAATTTTTCTTGTCTCAAATTGGCTAGGATTGACCTACAAGGGTGGTTAAGGTGTCTAAAGATGCAAAATTACATGCCTGACAATTAACTCGAAATGATATGGGGTCTAACTCTAATATTTCAACACATTTTATGCAACAGGAATTTTGAAAATGCAAAATTTTGAATATGTACTCTAAATCTTGGAGATAGAACCCATATCCTGGGGAGTTTTTGTTAGGACATGCAAAGAGCTTTCTATAGACACCTTAAACACCTTTCTAGCTTAATCCTAGCCGATTTGACATAAAAAATCCAAACCGCGCAAAAATCGCGAACACCCTCTTATACGAAAAAGATGCAAGGGTTTCATATGGAATTTTAAATCTTCTAGCGGTCTTTCTAATAGACATACCCCTTCTTACATGAGCCAATGCAGCTGATACATCTTCAGGCAAATATTTAAGGCGTTCCTTTGGGTGATATACTCTTCCCATTACTATAAAAATGTGTCTGAAAATTTTAAATGTCTTTACAAATTGAAAAGCTTAGGCAACAAAACATGACGTAATACAAGCAGTAAAATGACTAATAATGTACATCTAACAACAGGCAAGGCAATGATTAAAGCTTAGGTCATGCATTGAGGTTGTTTATGCTTCCAGATCACCTGAAAAAAAAATTAGGGTATTATAAATTTATAAATACAGTAATAAAAAAAAAGTAAAAAAAGTGACCGGAATAGACCCTTTTTTTGAGACGAAAAAAAAATTATGAAAAAATCAAGTTAGAACAATGCCTCCAATTGCAAACGATAAATAAATGCCATATCTTTCATTTTACAAAAACCCGGGGGTCAATAGGACTTACCATTTTTTCACAATTTTAGATTGAACATGGCCTATTTTGAAATTTTTTTTTTGCAAATTTTTTGCAACTTTTTGAGGGCAAAAAAATCATAGAAGGAGTGATCTGACAAAAATTTGCTGAAGTAAGAAATGAAAGTATAGGCAAAAAACTACAACTTTGCTTTTCTGAAGATCTCTCGCAAACGTTTAGAACACCGTTAAAAACGGTTTTAAAAAAGTTGGTCGAGTGACCGGAATTAGACCCCCCTACCGCATTAACCCCGCACTACCCTATTTTTTCCTAGGTGCCTTAAATTCTTTTTTTCATTTAGGTAGATTACTAATGACAAAACATATCACTTAAAATCTGTATAAAAAAATGTCAATTTCATTGTAGGGTTTATCTGGTCCCGTCTTCTTAAAAAAGGGTTTAACCATACGCAAACAGGAAAAATTGTGTGATATCTTACCATCTTAAGCATGTATGCAAGGTGACTAGGAGGTCCATACATAGCACGACAAGCTAGAAGGCTGTCACTGAATCCAAATATTGTCTTCTTAAAATCAACGTCACATTGATTCAAGTTGTGCAACAATATCTAAATATAAAGGTGTTTTTTTTTTTATATATCCTATTATATGAAGTAGTAAGGTCTTTTTTCTCTAACTTATTCTTAATATTCTTAATTCCAGGAACAATTTCTCAATTAAATGTTACATTTATATTATTTCAATAAAGTTAGTTGTATAAAATATAAATATTATACCTACAGGATAATAGGCTAAAAATCTATTTTTGAATAAAATCCACCAATATCTACCAAAGATGTCGTTCATGATATAAAGTAGAAGCACAATAAAAAATAAAGGAAAATATTTTCAACTAAATAATATTTACAAACCTTAGCATCGAAGTTGAAACAATTATGAGCAACCAGTAAAACAGACTCTCCAAAAGTTTCATCAAGCCAATCAATGAAGGTCTGAAAAGCGGTCTTTCGGTCAAGAGGCATGATTTCTCTTTTTGGATCCTTATGATATAACTCCCTGAATGCGGAATCAGTGGAGTAGCCTGTCACTTCTGTAGCCTTCAATTTCATGGATATAGGAATAATCAGGGTTTCGGATCCGCATTGATTTTATGCGGATCCGGATCCGGATCCTCAAAATTTGGTCAGTGCGGATCCGGATCCGGATCTTTGACAATAAAAATAAAATCACCAAATTTTTCAAAAAAATTTATTCTTTAATTCGAAGTCAAAAATACTTTTAATTTTCAAATCTAAACCTAAACCTTAAAGATTGGCTCTCATCAAGAGAATGTCTGAGATTTTATATAAATTTAGGTAGATTTTTCCATTTTTTCCGCATTTTTTGGAGTCTAAGGATCCGGATCCGGATCCTTGGACTCAAAAATATGCGGATCCTTGCGGATCCGGATCCAGATCCGGATCCGAAACCCTGGGAATAATAATAAAATCGAACTTAAAAATTAAATGTTTACAAATATTTAATCTTCCCTATACTCCCTGTATACAACTAAAGATCACTAAAACAGATAAAGTCCTCCTTAAAACACATGCAATTTCATAAAGTCACAAACATAGTGTCTGTCCGAGTACGATTTAAAAGGGCCTAAAACTTCTCATTTTTTCTGCTTAAAAAATGGGGAGGAAGGTTGTGCTGAAATTTCGTAAAGGTGTGAGTTTTAAGTCTTAAAAACATTAGCAGAACGATAAAATTTATGTTAACTTAAAAAAACATTTCTCCATAGTTCTTTTCAATAAGGAATCGCATATTTATTGAATATTATAGTTCTACTACTGTTTTTAAGCCTTAAAACTCATACCTTACGGAATTTTAGCACAACCTACCCCCCTCCCCCTTTTTGAACATCCAACATAATAACAAAACATTGTCGGTTTCACACTTTACTATTATTTGAGCAACCAATTTATGTCTCTCTATATCCATGCCTTTTCTTCGATAGCCCTACCGGGCACAATGTGAATCATAAATGCTTCCTTTTCACCATAACTGTCCACAGCTCCTATTTGAATAATATTGGGTATATCCTCACCATTATCTCTGATAAGGCCGGTGGTTTCCAGGTCGAAGAAAACTATTGGGTGGGCCATTTTAGAAAGTCTAGTCTGAAAAGTCAACAATTATGATGCAAAACCACAAGTATAGATTATTAAATGGTATGTGACCAGATAGAAGTAAAAAAATATTTACTAATCAGACAATATAAAATTATCGAATCTTTACCCCGCAATATTAAACATACATACCTACAAATAATTAATAAAAGCTAATAAAAAGCACAAAGTTATCCACCAGCGCTCATATATTAGCGAAGTGTCCTAATTGCATGCATGTTTTCATTAGCAGGCAAGGCGTTCCGTAAAATCGTCAGAAGGAAATTTGCCTATTTAATACTAATATTTAAAACTAGGCATCATAGAAGCCGGTTATAACGATGTACAGCATAAAATATAAAGACTAAACAATCGACGATTAAAAAAAGATAAGTAGACATTTCGAAACAATTAAAAACAATTACGGAACAAAATTACTGTGAATTTTTAAAATCATGAATTGTTTAAGTAAAAATCATACTTGGCACCCCTAAAATGCGCATCCTGAACTTTTAAAGTACAAGATATTTTCATATTAAGATAGTTAAAATTTATACTTTTACATTAGTAACTTAGATTAAGTTATTTTTCAAGTTTTTGCACAATGTTTTCCAAATTTTGTCCGGATGCGCATCCCTTTACTTGAATGCCGCGTATAACATTAACTGTCTGCAACAGGGTTAGCAACTTTTATCGAGATGTCGGCATTTTTGGAATAAGGATTTTAGGAAATAATGGAACATTTATATTTTCCATGTTATTTAATCAACTTTATCAATTCAACTAAATAAAGGGGAAAGGAAATATTTATTTTTGACCTCATTTATTAGATATGTTTCTTCATGTATGACAAAACTTCTATTTTTATATGAATAAAAGCATAGACGGCCATAACGCGCAAAGAAGACATTAATGAAATCCACTCAAATGTGAAATAATTGATTATTTATAAAGGATCTCATGATTATAAAATAATTTTTTTTTCATAGTAGCTGTACTCATAATATCCACAAATAATACTGGTACCTTTCGTCAAAATGTAAGGTTAATTTGCTTTCGACAATTATATGAGAGAATAACGAAGCATTAAATTTGTAAAAAAGGATGACAACACCCATAAAAACACAAAAAAATCATGAATGTAAATATGGTCAAAGAGCAAATGTTCATTAACCAAGAAAAGAAGAAAAATATTGTAAAAATCACGAAACCTTTTACTCTTTTACATGTTTTAATATTTTTATTTTTGTAGCATCACATACACACCGACAGACCTAGTAAATTACAAACTGGATTACTCACTACCAAAAATGGCCGAGGGTTGAAAATAAAAAAAAGTTAAATTTTAAGTTGTTGTAATTAAGAAGCCTTTGCAAGTACCATTTAACAACTTTATTTAAGATTTTCTAAATAAATGTATATTTGACAGATAAATCAGGGAAATAAAGCTATTATGAACTCGTTGTGCGTGTTAACAATAAGAATCTTTCTGTACTAATTTATCATATATCAAAAGAAAACTCGAGATTTCAATTAAAGAACATTATTTTTTAATATTTATTGCTAAATAACATTTCAATTTAACTAAACAGAAAAATACATATTAGGTATCATTTTTCATTAAATATATAGATTTTTCATACATTTTTGGTTAAATTTTCATTTTATGATTTTGATGAGTATATCTTCGTCCTAAATATTTTTTATATTTACACCTTTGAACAAGATTTATTTAAAAACAAATCTTTTCTATATTTAAGAGTCCATCCTTCCTACCATTTATATTCATTCACCCATAACAAAGAGCAATAATCGTTATTTAAGCATGTTAAAATTGTTTTATTGGTTTTTAAACCTGACAATATAATGTTATGACTTCTGTCACAGATAGGTAAAATTTAGTAAAAACTCTATAATCATTACCAGAAAACTTATATGTCTATCTATATTAAACATGTTAAATTTATATTTTTGACATCAACTTTTAATTTTATATGATTAGCCAATTTAGTTGATTTTGGAATAATTACTTTTAGGACGATATGTAGTTTTAATCTACCAAGCAGTAAAGAATCCTCATAAATAAGCCTTTAAATTCCCATAATAAAAACCTATAATTAATATTAAATTTACCCAAGATTTACATCAACAAAAAATGGCTTCTTCAAAAAAGTGCTTCCACTTTATTAGTGTTGATATTCGTTTGTTTGATTATCTAGATGTTTAGCTTAGCTTTTATGGATGCTGTCATCCTTTTTACCAATTCAAGATATAGATTGTTTATTTCATTAAAGCTGCAGCCTTCTCATTGGCTAACTTCACCCTCTGAATATCAGAATCAGCCTAAAAAAGAAACAATGTCAATTTAGTCTGTAAAATCCCAGACTCAAAGAATAAAATAATTAAAAGAAAAAAATCATACTTTTTTATAAGTATTTGTTTTTTAGAGCATTTCTTAACTGCTGTAGTACAATATGAGATGTGCATAAAAACCCAACATTTTGTTTTAATAAAATTTACGAAGCAAATTGGTTTTGCAACTATAAAAGATAAAATGTATTTTCAATTGGTACTTTCTGTCAAAGTACCAATCGAACACTGAAATCAACCTATCTCTTCTTATGTTTTTAATATAAATTAAGAAAAATGGATAGGGATATTTTTTTTCTATGCTTAACCCCTGCGGTGGGTCCTAACCTGCCTTTATTTTCAACTTTTTTATATAAAAGAGGAGTTTAAAGAAAATTGCCTGATTATTAAAACTCAATTCTTTACCTTTTTATGAATTCTATCCAGAGACTCATTTTGAGCCTTGACCGTATTGTTGATATCATTTGCTACATTTCTGAGGTTTCCAATTATAGCACTCACCTTAATGAATATATAAATATAAATGTATTTTAGAGACAAAGGCGTGTTAAATAAAATAGAACAAGGAAAATCTGTCTATAAGAAGCGGAGTGATATCAAGCTGACAATGTACTGTTTAAGATAAAATAAGACCGAAAACGGTCATAGATGCGTAGATGTATGTACAATTTATTTGATTTAACATAGAATGAATAATGATCTATCAATTTTATATGTTCTTTAATTTTCTTTTTTTCTGGCATCCTATTTTCTCTTGATTCCAAGAAAAAGAGGATAATAGAGCCAATGGACGGAAAGACGGACGTACAACTTACAGAGTTGCAGTGTTACTCATAAAATTTACCTCTATTTTATTTTCTTAAATTTCCCTTTCTCTAACATTCTGTAGGTATTCATCGGAGACTTTTGACAGACAGACGAACATGTCATTGTTTATAATAGTTACAAATCTATTACATTTTTTTCTTCATATTTTTTCTCACCTAACATATTTTCCTTTCTGGATTTCAAAAGCAGCAATTAAGACAGAGATCTTTAAACAGACATATGAACATAATCTAGTCAAAGAGTAGCTACGCTTATTATAGAGTTTAACGGGGCACTTGGACATTAAACCGCTAAGGGCACTTTGCTTTCCCGGTGGGTGAAATTTACCAAAACTTCCCCTCAATAGAGAAAGTGCCTTGCACGCCTGTGGCTATATAGAAAGTTTACCTCTTCCATATTCTCCTCCATTTCCTTTTCCCTGACATCCTGCTCTCCTTGGATTCCAAGGGCAGCTACGAAACAATGGTCCGGGTTCAAAGCCTAGGATTATACTTTTTTTTCAGTGTCATAAAAAAGCAGAAAATATAAAAGTTAACCTTTTAAAACTTTAAAAATGGTGTATAATTTTTCAATTTAAATTTTCGCAAAGACCCTGATGATATATTTGAAATTTAAGCATCAAAATATGTCAGGATTATGTCCGTATTTTTAGGACTCGTCAGCTGCACAACTATCAGCAATGCGGCTACATAAGAAACCCAATAAAAATGACTCTTAGCCGAGCGGCTTCAAAAGCCACCCAACCACCAAATTACAAATCAGCGTCAGATCTGGTCCCTGAATTTTTTCTCACCTTTGCCTCTGGCAGACAATCAGCTTTGGGTATTTCTGGTTCAGCCCAGACAGCGTCATCCAACTTAAATCCTTTGTCTCGTTTCCAAAATCTAAATACATAATTTAATATTTTGTTGCTTACTAGAGGTTTTGCCCCTAGAATCTAGGGGCTCTGTATTTTAGGATTCAAGCTTCTCTGGATTGGTGAACTCAATTGGGTAAGTAGTCATCGAAATCTTAAACTTTAGACAAAAAACCTTACTACTTTATATTATAGGATAGGTTAAGTTCTCAAAACTTGGATTTTCTGTTAACCTGGGAATCATACCAAAGCAGGCTGCGTCCATAGCTTTCAGTGCTTTTTCTGCTAAAGCCATATCCTTAATTATAAATGGATCTATAAAAAGTTCGGTTACTTTTTAATATCTATTAAAAGTATAAATGTTAATACCAAGTCAAAGGTAAAGAAAGTCATATACATAATACATATATGATTAAATTGCTGGTGTCAAATTAGTTATTTATTGCATAGTGTTATAGACAGCTTTTCGTGGATATTAAAATAAAAAATTTTTAAGCTTAAATCCTGTTTTGTTAGCCCTGTGGAAAATTATCTGTAATACGATGCTGTGATTATTTAGGATGGCAGAGAAACAGTTTCGAAGCTATACTGAAAAGCATATTGCATCCAGGCCCAGCGGTTCCATCAAATACATAGTCGATCACGGCCCCCATCCCTTATTCAAAATAATGAAAAATAATTTCGTGTTTGTCTGTTATGCCTTTTAGGACAGATAAGTTTAGTTCTTTTTTGGGTACACTACAGGGTAGCCCAACAGGGGCATTTTCAGGGCAAGTGTGGTATTCGGCAACCGTGAGCCATGCCTATGGCACCCCTGATCTAGGGTTCGGTGGAGGGTCAATGGCCCTCCCCCGAGTCCTGGGGAAGGGGTCTAGCGACCCCCTCCCTATGCTTAAAATTAATGATTGAATCTGTCATGTTTATTATGGTTAACTGTATTCTTAATTCTCCCCCACCCTTTTCAGGGATGGGGGATCATTATTGCCCAAACTGACCATTGTATATGTATTATGATGCTTTTATGTTATGATTATTTATTCCTATCCATGTAATTATTGTTTGTTGTATATAGCTTCAGTATCTTTTAAACCTTCAATAAAGTGACAACTGAAATAGATGTTGATCATTATCTAGTGAATGCTAGAGAAGCGTAGCTTCTCTATAGTAAGGTGTCCACGTCTGTTACACTGCCGTAATCTAATTGAACTCCGGTGTCTGCCATTTATCCTCGGCGGATACCACAACTTTGGTGACAGCTGTGTGAGATTACGGCGAACCACAAGTGTAGAGCAGACGCGCATCTGAGGCTAAAGTACTCCCAGCAGTGAATCTGGCAAAACTGACGCAAGCAACCTGAATTACCCACCCTGGACAGCAAAGTTTAACTCTGCATCCGGCAGTTGTGGAAGCGAGACAGCGAAATTTGACGAATAACCGCGAGCAGCGCTGATATCTAACGGAGAATTGAGCGCTCAAAGGGCTGAAACAGGCCTGCGGACCGGCTGAAACAAGCCAAATAAGTGTAGACGGCTGGAAATAGGCCAACTTTACTGCAAGAAATAGCAGGATCCGAACCAGTGGCGCTAGCAGGACGGGACATTCCCTGCCGCCATCAGCCGGATTTGGATCAGCGGCGCTAGCAGGACGGGACATTCCCTGCCGCCGATAGGCTGAAACATGCCACATAGCTGCAAGCTGCGAGCTAACATACGAGTGTAGTGCACCAGAACAGAGAAAAACTACGTCAACTCCAAGTATCCTGAGAGGCTACAACGCAGCCACCCATCTAGAAAAACAGATATTATGTTACATTGCAGGGATTACCACCCTGGTGTGATGGCTAAACAATAGATTTATGAGCAAAGCTTGGCAAACAAATTGTTGTGTTGTGATAAATCTAAGAATAGAACAGGCTTGGATTTATTGTGTATTGTGATAACAGCTAAAAATAGAACAGAGTTGGTAAACAAATCTGTTAGGCAATTGTGATAAGGACAAAAATAGAAGCTAGATGTAATATAATAAAGACCCTGATATACAATCAAAACATCTCAAGCCCACAGCACAACAACAATACACCCCTTATTCCAAGGGAAAGGGAGGAGCCCCTCTCCATTGAAGGCAAATACAATCAGGGTGATATAATAGATAAGCCTAGGATTAAGAAGAAAAGGCACTATTACACCAGCACACAGTTACCTCCCTCCCTCACAGGGGAAACGGACGGAGTTACCCCCGTCCCCTCACGCGCTTCCCCCTTCCTACCCACACTAGACTAAGTCCGTCTGTAGTGTGGGGCTAGCGATCGGACACACAGAGCGCCATTCACGGGTAGCGCAACAGAGTGCGGAAAATATCATAAATTCAACGGACGAAGCGGACCAATGAGAGAGCGAGTTGAGGGGTGAGAGCGCGTTTTCCCCGTGTGCGCGGATTTGACGGTGCGGACGCGCGTTGCAAGGACAGGAGATTTCACGCACACACACGCACACACACACACACACACCGGAGCGGAGCTACTCCATAGCATTTAACAGGGGTATTTTTAGCAAATAAAGAATTACAAGCTTCTCTCCTTCTAGCTCTAGTGTGATAAAGGAAAACCCAATCAGTTCCTGACAGCAGTTCAGACCCTCAACATCTATCTACCCCTACCAGCCTACCCTACAACCTCAGCACCTAACTAGTGATAAGTACAGCTAAGTTATATCTTTGCAACTAAACTACCAACCTAGTGATACAAACAGTGTTGGCTGTTAGGCTAGAAAGCCTCAAGTGACAAACCATTCATTTTAGTACTGTATAACTTTGTGCCCGCCGTTGAACCGTTGACCCAATGGACCAGCAGCAAGCCCCAGGAGGTGACCAAGCCCCAGGATGGCTCCAGGATGACCCTCAGCCGGCCCCAGCCGAGTACCGCAAGCTGATGCTGAGCAATCTGCCGGAGTATAGAGGGCCGCCCAAGCAATCCTGGTCGGCACATATCCGCAGACTCGAGATGTCATGGGCGGCTTACCGCGTGCCACCTCATGATTCCCTCAACCGCCGCAACGCCCTCCTACTGTCACTGGTAGGGCAAGCGGCGGAAATGGCGTCCCATCTGTTTGGCGAGGCAGGCCAAGCCTTGACCTACGAACAGGTCAAGGCCGAGTGTGAATTGCTATTTCGCCCTGC
Source organism: Acartia tonsa (assembly GCF_053477335.1). Classification (NCBI taxonomy): domain Eukaryota; kingdom Metazoa; phylum Arthropoda; class Copepoda; order Calanoida; family Acartiidae; genus Acartia; species Acartia tonsa. The sequence goes on from NC_137261.1 coordinate 50,776,698, forward strand.
TTTTGAATCCCAAACGCTTAAACAAGCGTTTAGGGATTACAAGCAACACTCGACAGAACCTATACAAGCGTACATATCAACTAAGTGCGCCTTGTATAGGGACGCCTACAACCATGAGGATCTTGAGTTGTTGGTGGACGAATTAAATCGTGGAATTCGTAACGCCAATGTAAAACGCCTCATGATGAACCATGAAATTACGAGTGTACCTGAGTACACTCGTAAGGCCATGTTTACCGTCACCATGGTTACTAAGCAACTGAAGGAAGGTGTGTGCTTAGTGGACTCGACCGAAGGGCTGACTGGATCTGCTTGCATCCAGTTGCCCCAATATGACGAGTCGGAGCCAATGGAGATTGGCTCCTTGGCTCCGGGTCTCCACCAGATGGGGAAGGTTGCTCCAGATGACAAGGTCCCAGGTCGCTGCTTCCGCTGCCAGGGGAGAGGCCACCGAGCTCGAGACTGCCCAACGCCTGTGGAAGTTAGCCTAGAGGAGAGACGCACCCAGCCACGCCGTGACCGTTCTGCCAAGTGTGAGCGTTGCCACTATGACGGTCACACGGCGGCCGATTGTAGAGCTGACTGGGCCCAGGTAGCCAGCCGCAGGCGCACCGCCGATAAGGGTGCCCCTCCAGGGAAGCCCAGCAGAGTGGCCCACATGGAAGGGAGCGCGCCCCCAGCACCACAACAGCAAGCAGCCGCCCCCAGAGCTGCGGACCGAGCCGATGGGATGCCGCAGTTTGGGACTGTCCCAGCTAGGATCAACGTACTGGGCGGCGCGGCTGAACCCAACCGGGTTGGCCTAGGCTTCAGTCTTAACCGTCTGGGGCCAGAGCTGATACAATCCAACAACATAGCCGAGCCAGAGGTGCTGAGGCCCCAGCCTTTTAGTCTCAACATGATGGAACCTGCCCGACTGAGCCTACCCAGCAAGAGTGGAGGGGCGCTGCCCAGCGTCCCTGAGACGGTGTATGGGGAGGCCCTGGCAGCCGCCGAACGAGAGAGGCAGGAGGTGCTAGCCAGCGCCTCTGCATCGATGTATGGGACGCCACCCGGCGTGGCCACCTGGGATGATGGGGGGGTGCTATCCAGCGCCTCCCACCTGGTGCCTGGGGCGACAACCGTCGCCGCCACCGAGATACCTGGATCCTGGAACGAGCCAGCCTCCAACCTGATGTCTGGGGCGACAACCGTCGCGGCCACCGAGAGACCTGAGTCCTGGAACGAGCCAGCGGTCCCAGAGGAAGGGGTGACACCCGTCACCCCCAGTCAGCCAGCGCCACCAGCCTGCAGGGAGAGCCCAGCTACATGCCATCCAGAGCCCCCTGCCAGCCAGGGGAACCCAGCTGCTCAACATCAGGATAAGTTGAATTTGTTAAATGTGTTGTATCCAAGATATTGTAAAAACCCAGCCTTGCCTGTGCCCCCTGCACCAGAGGCTGGGGAGATTGAAATTCGGGAAAATAAGGACTTGCCTGTGCCACATGCACCTGAGTTCCTAGGGCAGGGGAGGGAAGTGAGTAAGGGCGAGCCTGTGCCACATGCACTTCAGCCCCATGCCACTGGGCATGCTTTGGACAAGGGAAGGGAGCACTTGGGGCTAGGGGAGCCGACACCCAGGCAAGTGCCAGTCGCTTGCCAGTCTGTCATTGGGGAGGGTATCGGGGTGTCTCGGCCGCAGACAGATAACGCTCAATGGAAACTTGTATCTAGCCAGGAGCAGCCCAGCCGTGTCCAGTCCCAAGAAGCAGCCGTGACCAGAGCTGAAGATCCCCAGCCGCGTGTACGAGGAAGATGGTTGCCTGGAAGCCTCTCCCATTGGTGGATGGTCCTGTGGGGCCTCCTGCTGGCAGCCGTGTGGCCTACAACCAGCTACGTCCTGGTGGGATGGGACTGTGCCAACCCCACCCATGTCACATCCTACAATAAAGAAAAGATGTGTAACACGGAGCCCCTACACCAGGAGGTGCCCCTGGGCCATGAAGTACACGTCCTGCAGCAAGTCAAGGTGAGGGAAACCACCGGGTACAGTTGTCAGCTCACCGTGTCCCAGTGGACATTCAGGTGTGGAGTATGGGGTCACCTCAAGGTGACCTCGGTCCCCACCCTCATGAGGCCAACCAAGATAGACCCAGAAGCGTGCCGAGACCTGGCCAGGAACCGAGTCTACACGTTGCCAGGCAAGACCCAGCCACTGACGTTCCAGCTGAACCATCCCCTGTTCTTCACCATCGATATGGTGGGCGCCCTCGTCAACAGCCCCGAGGGGGTGGGTTGTGAAGGGGAGGACGTCCACTTCGAGGGCCAGCTATACCGCAACGAATTAGTGCTCCAGGAGCGACGGCTGCTGGTCAAGGAGGAGACCTATGTGGTGGAGGATGGACGGGTGGAGTCCCAGTCTGACCACCTGACCCTAGAGTGTCCCCATTCTGAGCTGTCCTGCATCACTGGGGAAGCAACCTACGTGTGGGACCACCTGGGAAGAGATTGCCCCTTGAGGCTGATCCGCAGCCTCCAGCCCAGCCTGGTGATGGATGCATATCTGGTTGACCATCAGGCCCAGTTTTTCATCAACATGACCAACCCCACCTTGATTGTGAACTGCGACTTCGAGGCCCATGCCACAAACCATCCAGCGTTGTTCGTGGCAGCTGACCCAGCCGTGGCTGCGCTGCCCAGAGTGTCGGCCAGGGATGTTGACGTTCCCCTTCAAGCACAAATACATGCAGGTTATATTGGGTTTACCCTGGAAACGCGCATGAAAAGCACCGCAGCAGAAGAAGTAGCGGCCAACTGCTGGAAGCTCCAGCAACTAGACCCGGCCCACCCGGTGCGTGTCCAGGGGAGCACGTTCTCGGTACTGAGGGGAGACATCCTGCTGCAGCTGACCTGCCAACGTCATAAATACGTTGTCCGCGAACACAAGGAGTGTTGGGACAAAGTGCCAGTAGAGCCCACAGGTTTTGTAGACGCTGTGACACGGGTATATAGTGAACACGCCACCAAGATTCCCTGCTCCTCCACCTACCCCCTGACTGTGCACGCGGAGGAAGGCTGGATAGAGTTGACCCCCGCTCCCAAGAAAAGGCCACCCCCGCTGGATACGCCTAAGCAATTGTTGACAGAACCCTTAGATGACTTCAGTTCAGGTGGCTTGTATTCGCAGGCTGAGTTGAACGACTGGCAACAACTGCTGGCGTTCCCAGCATACAAGAGTGCCATGCTGACCGGCCTATCCTATGGCTCCTGCGTTCAGCAAGGCAGCTGTTCGGCCACAGGAGACCATGGGATAGTGTCCTACAACATTGACCGACTGGCGGAGGAAGGAGAGGCAGCCCTGGATGTCTGGGCTGGATTTAGACAAGCCATCCACGAGTGGGGAGATGGCGCAGCCATACTGTGTTTGCTGTTGTTGATCCTCAAACTGCTGGGGGACCTAACCATCATTTCCCTGGCAGCAGCACAAGGAGGAGTCCGGGCAGCCCTGAATGCGATATCACAAGTGTTCCTGTACCATCCAGCTTTGTATAGGAAAGCGCTGGCTAGAGCCAGGCTCAACCATGCCAAGTCCCGGGACTTTTCAGTGGACTGGGATGCCATTCCCATCGGCAGGGAAGCAGCCGAGGAAATGGTGTCTATGAAATCAACTGACAGCGGGCATGACCGCCCAGGTAGGCCAGGACCGCCCTCTGGCCGACCCCGCGGCCCCTCCGGAGGACAGGCCGCTGCTCAGACGATTAACCTGACAGCCAGCGCCCCAGCCGCTGCCAACAACAACCAGCAGGTCCCACTGCTGACCGTTCCAGCAACAACTGTGCCACCAGCAAACCTGATACCTGCCGGCGCTGACCAACGTGTCCAACCCAAGCCAGCCTCTGCCTTCTACCCCACATTGGGAGCCCATCAACCCTAAGAAGACACTCACCACTAGGATTCCATTGGATCATTATCGTTGTATATATATCTTAGCCCTAAGGAGCGGACCGAAGGCCTCAACCACTGTCGGAAGTCTGGTAGGGAAATCATCTCCCAGCCTTCCGAGGGGAGAGTTGTGGTATTCGGCAACCGTGAGCCATGCCTATGGCACCCCTGATCTAGGGTTCGGTGGAGGGTCAATGGCCCTCCCCCGAGTCCTGGGGAAGGGGTCTAGCGACCCCCTCCCTATGCTTAAAATTAATGATTGAATCTGTCATGTTTATTATGGTTAACTGTATTCTTAATTCTCCCCCACCCTTTTCAGGGATGGGGGATCATTATTGCCCAAACTGACCATTGTATATGTATTATGATGCTTTTATGTTATGATTATTTATTCCTATCCATGTAATTATTGTTTGTTGTATATAGCTTCAGTATCTTTTAAACCTTCAATAAAGTGACAACTGAAATAGATGTTGATCATTATCTAGTGAATGCTAGAGAAGCGTAGCTTCTCTATAGTAAGGTGTCCACGTCTGTTACACTGCCGTAATCTAATTGAACTCCGGTGTCTGCCATTTATCCTCGGCGGATACCACACAAGCACAAAAAAGGAACTTGTTTAATTATTTTTAAAGTACAGCTTCACTTTAATAAGAAGCTTTTTTAGAACTTATAAATGGTAGTCCTACCATTGGTCAATTAAAATGTATACTGGCCTGCCATTGGAAATTTAGTCTGTGTATTGACCTATCATTGGCCATTGTATTGTATTACGTCATTTTATTATAGTTGCTATAAAGAGCTTTCTTTAAAAATTCTACCTCATTGATGCCATCAACAACCTCTTCCCACCTCTCTATACTTTCTCCTTAATTCAAATATTCAAAATCATTCGCTTGAAAATGGAGATTATTCATAACAGCAATTAAAAAATGTCTTTTATGCAATAAAATATTGATAAATTAGCATCAATTAGATTTTATATATCATTTAGATGTTTTGACATATATACTTTTTATAAAGTTTTTCAAGCCTTATCTTAAAGTTTAGAACCTTCTGAACAACATTTTCATGTTATCTGATAAAGTGGTGCTCGCAGCTGTCTAACAAAACAATACCCCCCTTTACCACTCCCCTCCCCCTCCACTCCCACTGGATGAACGAACTGACCAATAAATGATTAGAAAGCTAAATTGACAACAAATTTTCCCCTATCAATATATCCATTAACCACATAAAACTTTCAAAATTCCTCTTATAACCTAACCTTGATTCTGTAAAGCAGACATGGTTGCCATCCCCGTGTCTTTAGATTCCTCACACATCTTTCTCATTCTCCTGTGCAATATAAGGTTGACTGTATGGTGATTCTAGCCTGGGATATGAATTTTGTTGCCTGCTAGAAGGGTATTGATTATTTTCTTTGGGTTTAGTCTGCTAGGAACATAACAAATTCAGCGGCATTGTGTGCACATTGCACATGTCCCCAAAGTCTTTAAAATTAATCAAGATAAGAAAAGTTGCAGTGGTTACAGTACCCAAAGTCCAAGACAGCCAAGTATTTTGAAACTATGTGCCATCTCTATATCCCTGAATACTAGTGTCCACGCCCCTACAGGGATTAAGGAGCACTTGAGAGAAGTGCTAGGGGCGGAAATTTTGATTCTAAAAGAAAAAGTAAAAAATTTGGGTGGGTGTGTCTTTCTTTTTGATACGATATCTGATATTAAACAAGGATGGCAACATCCATAAAAGCGAAGCACTGAAACGGTAGGACAAACGAACATTAACACTTGTATAGTGTCTAAACTGAATCATCAGAATATAAAAGTATAAGAGTCGAAGCAAAATTGTAAGTAAATTTGTTGAAAAACTGCTTGATACAGGATAATGTTTATGGACATACTTACGTTTTAAGGGCTTGATTATAGAAATGCTTCGCTTATAATATTGATCTTTGTTGTCCCAGGAATCAATATACCAAAAATCAGATCAAACGAATAATTAGATCACATAAAAATTTTTTGTTAAAAAAGTAGAAAAATCAACATGTTTAAAATGGACATACGGACATTCTGGTTATGATTATAGAGTTGCTACGCTTTCTAAATCGTACCTAACTACAACAGGAATCATCATGCAAAGTTTGAAATCGATAGGACAATTCTAACATGCCTAAATTAACGAATAAAAGCTATCTATCTCGGACGGACGGACGGACGTACGGACGGACGGACCGACCCTAATTATAGAAAAGCTTCGCTTTTAAAAAGAAGTTATATTTCTTTACTGAACTTATAAGAAGGAGAACCACATCAGAGGTTAGCGTGATCTTTCAATACATCCTATTACCTTTATAAATGAATTAAACAAGAACACACTTTCATGATAGACTAAAATAGTATTCAAACTATTTTCATTTTAAGAACAATTTTAATACGTAAAAATTTATATACTGAACGAGAAGAACCACCTCATAAGTTCATGAACAATTAACCTATAGGTTATGTAGAGTAGCCTCACTGTTCAGCTTTACCTGGTTGATTCCAAAGTTTCATTTGAGACCTCATTGATATTATAGGCCAAGACATCTCGCTCTGAGCAATTAGGCTCGACTGGGGCTCTAAAATATTTTTTCAGTGTGGCTTCGAAACCGATGATATGATGCTCTACATGACCATGGCTGTCCTTCTGTCTGTTTATGCAGAAATTGAGTAATACAAAGCAAACTGAGTTTATCAGGGATCGAAAGGGATAAGACATTGGCATTTAAATCAATATATATCCCTAGTGATGATACACAAAAATCCCTCTTCCTTCTGTTGATTACAATTAGTGATTGAAACGTTTAAACACTCAACTTAATGACCCAACTAATAAAGATTCGATAAAAGTCACCAAAGTTGTTAAGCCAACAAATAAGAAAACGTTACTATATAACTTTGGGGACAAGTCGAATGTTCCCTTCCTCCCTGCGAGTTTATGCATTCCATCCATAAAAAGTCACCTTTACTAGCTGGATGTACGGACAAACTACACCCATATAATAGAATAGCTTCGCTTCTAACAACAAAAGTCATATTTACTTTTTCTTTTCTGGTGCTTTTCCCCAATTCATTTTAAAATTCTTCTATTCTTATATCTTAAATAAAGTATGTTTGTTTGATTTGATTTATTTAAGAACATATATTTTATTTATGCAAAAACTTATATTTGGTCTTTTGGAAGCTTTTTATAGGTTCCATGACAAATGCAGGAGTCCCAAACGTTCGAGTGGACAAACGCAGGATTGTTAAAACATTAATTTAAGTAAGTATTTCTAGGTTAGGTTAAGATATGAATTTACAAAAAAAGCCCCCCGCAGAAGTAAGGCATTAAAAAATAAACAAAATATGGTTTAAAATAGGTTAGGTTAGGTTAAGTGTCTAATCCTGCAGTTTGTCCACTCCGGAGTTTGGGACTCCTGCGTTTGTCCTAGGACCTTTTTATAGTGCATATACTAATTCCCAGGAAAACATAGTACAATGTCATAAGCATGGCTTCTTTATCATCAAGTCCTAAAAAGGCAATTCTGTAATTTAACAGTAATATTTAAGCAGTTTTGCAACAAATTTACTTATAATTTTGTTCAGACTTGTACATTTATATTTTGCTTATTCACTTCTGATACTCTACATGTGTTAATGTTCGTTTTTTATACCATTTCAGAGCTTCGATTTTATGGATGTTGCCATCCTTGTAGAATAAATATTAACAAATTAACATTTTTGGACACAGTCGTTCTTGGTACTGTTTTAAATATAACTGTATCTAGCTAGATGTTACTGTGTTAATATCTGTAGTGCGACTATGACAAACCATCTGCAATAATTTAATTCTTAAGCTTGTATTGTCACTTACATGTATATAAATATGTATACATCATAGATTCATTTAGATGGAGAAACAGGTAGCTAATAGTTTTAACAAGAACATTTAAGTTCAATGGTAGATAAGCAACACTTTTTCCCTCAACCATTAACTTTAATATTTTTTACTTTTTAGTTTTAGAAAAACTATAGAAAGGTTACTGAACTGTAAATATGCCTAAAGATCAAAATATATTAAGTGTAAGGAAGTTTCATAGAAGACTTTCCTGTTTTTTTAAAGTAATCTTTAGCGGAGGATTTCGCTAACCGCTAAACCGCAGTAAAGCTTTTCAAAGGGCCAGGGAAGGATTTAAACTATCTTTGGGGAGGGTGTTCCCGACATTCCAATAAAAATTACACCCCCAAGTACCCCTAGAAGCTTCTAGTTAATATTGAAATACCAAACCGCTACTGTTGATTTAAGTTGCGGCTGTCAAATAATAGCATATCTCGGCTGTAGCTGTTATCTCACGGGCAGATGCAGCTTACGATGCAAACTATCAAAAACTGAGCTTATGGCTGCAGCAGCAATGCCCTGCATGTTCAGCTGTCCTTTGCATTCTACAATATTCTATGATATGAGCATACAAAAAGGGTGGCCTCTGATTTTTATTTAGAAAATAAAAAAAACAATAATATTTAATATAATATGAGAAATTTAATATATACTTTTAGTTTGCAAATTTCTCTTTAAAATGCCAAGAGTTTTTTTTTCTCAAATTTACACAGAATCTTAAAGAATTAACTTAAGAGAAACCATTCTAACATCTAAAATATGTTTAATATTTAGGAAATTAATTTAAAATTTGTCCAATAACTTAAAATGTATTTTTAAGCTAACATTCTTATGCCTTTATTCTAATATACACCCCTAAGTTACTGCACTGTGTATAATGGGTAAATTTGTATGTACGAATGTGGCTAATTCAAGTGTATAAAGGAAGTTAAAAGTTGTTATATTCGCAGTTATCTCTACTTAAATTTGAATTCTTAAAGGGAGAAGGAGAGGGGGGGTTGAACGCCCAAGGGGTTAGATAAATTTCTAAATTGAATAGGGAAAATATCGTCAAATCACCGAGAAACTAAGAAAACAATAATAAAATTGTTTCAATTGTAGTTAGGACTTTAGCAAAGCAGTAGATACAAAGCAATTGTTAAGAAAATGATATAAAGTTTCAGCAATTATAATAACCATCAGCATTGGTGTATATGATAGCGCGCCTGCTTGCTGTCGGGTTCGAATCTGCTGCTACAAAAATTATTCCCCTTCCAAAAAAATCTTGAAAAAATTTAAAATGGTCAAAGGTCGACTTCCCCCACCCCACCTCCCAAACTTTAAGTGCCACTAGGAGGCATCTAGGGGCGTAGCTTATAGCTTATTACAATTTATTACAAATCCATACTCCCTATAATTTCTTGGATTGCAATGCAAAAAAAAAGGATTATATTAACATATTTATACTGCAACTTAATTGTATCTAAATTGACTTCTCTACTGCAAAAATATCTTAAAAATAGAATCATAATTGGCAAAAAATAAACCTCTTTATAAGAAGTGTATGTCCGTTCGTCAAAAGTAGTCTTAATCTCCACCACCTTTACATCAGGCACTAAAAACCACCCTCCCTCATTTTTTAGACTGATTGAAAATAAGATGGTGGGGGGGGGGGGTCATGTGCCTATTCCTATAGGGTCTATATCTGCTGTACCCTACGGTGCTACCTAGTACCCAATTTAACCTAACCAAACCTGCCCTAGATTAATAAACAAACTTACAAGAAATTACCCCTCTTATTTTCAATTAATTTGCATAAGTGGGCGGGGGGAGTCCTGTGCTCGACTCGGCAATTTGTGTTTTCATAAGGTACATTTATTTTTTCTATTGTCATATTATTATGACAGTGTAGAATAAACAATTATAAATGATGCTTTTTTTCTATCCTCCCTTGAGAAAAAAATCACTGCAGTCAAATAATATTTCAAGAGTTGTTTGATTGTATGGAATAACAAAAAAGTTCCAGCTAAAAATATTCAGCTTCTCTGCTGTAATATTTACCACAACATCATAATACGAGGATTTGTGACGTGACGCTCACGGAAAATGAAGTGTTATTGCTCAACATTTAATGTGTAAAGAAAATGCTTGACCCTAAATAAGTGAATATTTTGATTATGCTCAATATTAAAGTAAAAGATAGAGGTGACAAAAGCTCTACTCACAAGCTTTACAAACTCTACTCACGGGGTGGGGACATTGTGCAGACTTTCAATTGGGTCTTTAATATAAGGCAATAGCGAAGAAAATATAAACACATCCAAGAGCAGAAAACAATTTGCTAGCCTTCCACCACATAGGCCAGGAAGTTTTCTGGGTTATAAATCTTACATTTATTTGCTTTTGCAATCAACCTATGGTTTGACATCTTTGCATTTATTTACGTTTGGACCACCGAGTAGTGCAAATGAAAAAAAAGCGGCTAAGAATGCCGAGCTCTAATTAAAACACTAGTAAATATAATTCTAAATTGTATGAAGGTCAATATACAATAAACTTCTTTAACATAAATCTTCCAACCAAAACATTACTTGCATTATATAATTTTATATAACTTACATGTTTTCAATAATAAGGATAACAGCAAGTAGCGTAGCATAGAAAATTTTTTGATTAATAAACGGATAGTATTATATAGAACCGATGTTCTTAAAAAAAGGGAGAAAAAGAGAGAAATATGTATAAAAACATGATAAATTAACATACAAATATCTCTTTTAGGCATGACTGACAGGCATACGGACCACATAAACTAGACGTTCAAGGTCTGGGATAAATGGGGTTATTACCCCACTGAAACTTTGAAACCCTCATTTTACCCCACACAAAATTTAAAAAAATACATTAGATTAACCGCCTCAAACATTTTAAGCCCATCATGCTATCCCCCTCAAAATAAAAAGATTGGACATTTTTGTACTAGATGCTCATTGAAGCATGGAATTATTACCTTAAAATGGACATAACAAGTTATGAAGTGAATTCGCGACTAATAATGCAATAAAAGCAAGGACAACAATATCTATACGAGCTCAACAAGAGAAATCTAGAGGAACATACATATGTCTATGCATCAATGATCGTCATATTCCTTATCTTAATCCAATGATGTAAGGGTATTTCTATGTCTTCCTGCCCTTCCTTAAGATAAAACGTACAAATTTAGCACAACTCAATATACAATCTATTCAGGGGGGGGGGTTAAGGGGTGTTATCCCCCCCCCCAAAAAAAAAGCTTGGGCGTCCTTGAGTATAATCAAAACTTTATATTAAATGTTTATTATTCAAGTCTAATATTTTAATTAACCTACAATCTACATGTATGATTTTATTTATTGCAATTAATTCTAAATTCATGACAGTTTTAGCAATTGTTCAATTTTGTATATATTCGAAAGGATTAACCTAATTTAATGAATTAGACAGTTTTAATAGATTTAAAAAATTTTAATAATAAACATACACACATTTGTGGCAAGCACGTCCAAGTTTTTAATTTTTATGGGGATTTTGATTATGGGGGAGGGGGGGGAGTTAATTAACTTTTTTTTAGAGGTAGGGGTAAAATTGTTTATCCACATTTCTTAATTTATGCTGAATATCCTTGTTTATTCTTGAATTTTAAAATTTGTTTCAAGTATATTTCTAAATTCTACTCATATAAAAAAAGTTTTCTTATTTAAAGTTTTGTAATTATTAAAAAAAACAATGTTGTCTTTTTCAACGTAGTAATGGATACTGTAAGAGATTTTTGCATACCATGATCAAATGTTTCTCCCAGCTGGTTAATTTAACGATACCCCCCCCCCCCTATAAATTAACGTTCATGTCACAATATCCACGTATTTTATATCCATTGGCTTGGCATTTAAAATGTACCCAGGATAAATTTAGGAAATAATTATGGTTTGTTGCTACTGCAGTGTGAGATTTATGTGTGTCTGTGTGAGCTTGTGTGTGTGTGTGTGTAATTGTGTGTGAGTGTCTGTGTGTGTGTGTGTGTGCATAGAAAAGCTGTATATCATGCTTCTTTCCAACCAAAGCTAAGGATATTCCAAAACAATTCTGTAACACAACAAAAACATATTTTTTATAGCTGTAATGTTATTGTAATTATGTATTAAATAAAAAAATGATTAAAACCATATAAAGTGAGAAGTAAATTGAATAAATTATATACAAAATACATACATACATACATGTAAAGAATTAAAGGATATGGAATAGATTAAGCCTTTTGGATAATCATTAAATTCACCAAATGAAATAATCTCTTGATGTCTCAAATAAGATATAAAAATCCTCACCTAAAAATCCGAATTATTCCCTCAAAGAGCATGTTGAGCACTGAAAGGCTACGCCCCAAATATCTGTGTTTTTTTGAGGGGGGGAGGGGTCATTCTTAATGGTTGTACCCTCCCCAAAAATATTTGTAATCCTTTCTAGGAACTATAAGAAGGTTTATGTAAAAGAGAACAATATCGGTTCAGAAGTTAGCAAGATACTTGGGTACACACATATAGACACACACACAGTTAGTCATCATGTTGCTTTTGCTCTTTTACTATTTTAGGGCAGGTTTGTTTAGGTTAATTAAGTACTTGGTAGCCCAGAAGGGCAGGTTTATGGCACCGCAGGGGTTAGGCAAAGAAAAAAATACATTTTCCATGTATATTTATATGACTCTATAGATAGATAGATATACTAGGAAGTAAATACTTAGTTACTATGCAACACCTCTATATATTTATATATCTCTATATCCCTGGTAGATATACTATGAAGTAAATACTTGGTTATACAACTCTATATATTTATATATCTCTATATCCCTGGTATAGATAGATAGATATACTATGAAGTAAATACTTGGTTACTATACTACAACTCTATATATTTATATATCTCTATATCCTTGGTATAGATAGATAGATATACTAGGAAGTAAATACTTGGTTACTATGCTACATCTCTATATTTATATATCTCTATATCCCTGGTATAGACAGATATATATAATAGGAAGTAAATACTTGGTTACTATGCTACAACTCTATATATTTATATATCTCTATATTCCTGGTATAGATAGATAGATATACTAGGAAATAAATACTTGGTTACTATGCTACAACTCTATATATCTATATATCTCTATATCCCTGGTATAGATAGATAGATATACTAGGAAGTAAATACTTGGTTACTATGCTACAACTCTATATATTTATATATCTTTATATCCCTGGTATAGATAGATAGATATACTAGGAAGTAAATACTTGGTTACTATGCTACAACTCTATATATTTATATATCTCTATATTCCTGATAGATAGATAAATATACTATGAAGTAAATACTTGGTTACTATGCTACAACTCTATATATTTATATATCTCTATATCCCTGGTATAGATAGATAGATATACTAGGAAGTAAATACTTGGTTACTATGCTACAACTCTATATATTTATATATCTCTATATCCCTGGTATAGATAGATAGATATACCAGGAAGTAAATACTTGGTTACTATGCTACAACTCTATATATTTATATATCTCTATATCCCTGGTATAGATAGATAGATAGATAGTTGGACCAGGAAGTAATGTTGCTACCACTGGTATATGTATATATGTATGTATGTTCATGCTTTAACTATTCTTCCCCTGAAAGGACCGTAGATTTCATTTTTTTTATCAACATGCCTATATGCCAGTTTTATATTTTGTTTTTATACTAGAACTCATCTGCAATTGGTTAATTTTTACAGTTAGGACTTTAAGACAAAGTTTATGCTTCCAAAGATTAGTAGTCTGCAATAGTTAGGGTTAATGCCAATGACCTACAAAGACTCTACACTGCTATCAACAATCTTTTAGGTAATAATCGGTTAGGAAGTTCAACATAAAAAAAATGTAGGATTTCAAAAATTCTTTTAAAATTTGGTAAGAGCAGTCCTTTTTGATTATACTGTTGCATCCCCTATTCAACCCCAACCCCAACCCTCTCACTCACGTTATATCCCCACCCCCTTTTTGTATTCTTTCCCAACCACCTTTCACTCTTTCTCACCCTTGAAGTAGTTGTTGTGCCACAGCAGCAATCCTTTCCGTGTTGTTGATGCGGTTGTTGTTGTTAAACCTCCCTTTTCCCACCCTTCCACAACCCCCCTTTACATATAGATCCCTTAAAATTTGCTCGCCTCACTTCTTTATGAAAGATCAGGCAATCTGTAAAGTTAAAATTCAACATTCTCAGCTCGACTCTTTACTTCCCCTAGATGCAAAGTTGATAGTTATTTCTGGTTTCAAATGCAATTACTACTATGTTTACATTACTTAAAACTTCTATACTACTATACTCCTACCTTAAATGCCCCTAGAGGCTTCTAGGGGGTGTAACCGCTAGTACTATATAAAGTAGTAAGATAGTTTTTGTTTGAAGCTTAAAATTTCAATAACTGTTAAAATGAATAAGTACTCCTTTTTAGGGAAGCTTTACATAGGTTCTTGGATGATGGTAGGCTGTTTTTTGTTTAGATTCAAGATTTGGAGTGGTTTAAGTCTATTTTTTGCATCCATTTGAATACAGAGCTCTCAGATGCTAAGGGTGCAGTTGCTAGTTAGTACTATATAATACTTAAAACATCTAATAAGAATATACAAATACTTATAAAAAATGTATTGGTATATCTTTATGTATGTAAAAAATCAGTAGTTTGGTATAAGTCATTTCTAACACCTAAAGTGTGCACTATAAGCTTAGGATCCCTAACACTGTCTTTCTGTCTGTGTGTCTGTAATCCTTTAGTATTTAAACTTCATTTTTATAGCTTTTCTAACGTTTATGCCTTGTGGCTTCTATTCAAAATTTAAATTTCATTTTCCTTCTTTCAATTTATGAAATCTCGTTTAAAGAATATTGTTTTCAAGAAGCAAAGCTTCTTTATAAGGGTTTTGTTTTCAGACTTTTATACTTGTAATTATGTATCATGTATTTAAAAAAAAACTCAAAAAATCAAACACATTAGGGGGATGGAGAGACTTATAATCCTAATTTGGGACCCCATCCTCCATTTTTAGCACGCTTTCATGGATTATGTGATACTTGTTTTAGTTCCTATTGCATAGATGACCTTTTAGTTAATTCCGCCTGTGTAGTTTAAGCTTCCAGAAAAATTATCTTGACTTGGAAAATTTTAAGATACTGCCCACTCTCTTTAGAAAATTAAGTTGTAGATAACAATGGATGTAGAATATAAGTGGATATTATAACAGGGGGAAAATTATTGTTTTTATAGGTTGCTAACATGAACTCCCTTATTGGGAAATTCGTGCATCCAGTGTGAAGGAATGGGATGAGGTAAAGGGGATGGATGGGGGCATTTTTAGTTTAGCCCGCTGCGTATTTCACTTTATTAGTAAACATGAAAATCTGGTGTAAGATCCAAGTAATGATTTATCCATTGAGATAATACACATGATATTAGATAAAAGACAAGGTTACAGAATTTTTAATTCAAATAAAGCTTATGACTAAGAATATTATAATTTGAACTTTTAACACTTGTATTTAAAAATGCATAGAATTCCAAGATGTGGGGTAAGGGGGTGTTTAGTTACCTCCCTCAAACATTGTAACCTCTGTTTTCTTATTTATTAAAAAAAAATACTTTATATTACCCCCCTCTGACCTTTGAAACCTCAAATTTTACCCCCTTCAAAATACAAAGCTTGGATAACCCTGGTCAGATGCTTTTTTGAGAACTATCGGCTGCACCCCTAGCATTTTTGGACCCTGCATACAAATTAGGAGAGAAGGAGCAGAAAATTGGCCTGAAACCAATCCATGCCTGTAAAAAAGTTCAAATATTCTGAAACCCACCAAGTACCTATGCGAAGCTTCCCTAAATGGAGAACTTAATTTCCTAAGTGGTTAGCGAGATCTTAACACACAAACAAAAAACAAAAACCTAACTACTTCATAAAATAGTATATTTGTCCTATTTCCTTCGGTGGCCTTACTTAATCATGTCTCAGTTGACCACTTTCATTTATTCAAGTCCAGGAATAAGGTATAATCAACAAGCGAAATAAATCTTAAATAATATTTTGGGGGCAAATGGAGAGGTCGTCAATTTTACGTTGTGTTGCCCCCCAACAACAGCTGAAGAAATGTATAGGTTTTGTGATTTTTTTCGGACTTAATTTTGTTATTGGTATAAGCTGATTCAAGTCTCCTTCAAATATAAAGTATTGCATTCAAGTATTTCAGGGATTGGTTTTAAGACTTTATTTGAAAATAGTGTCTAGACTCCTAGCAACTAAGAACTCTAAGAAAATAGCCATAAACCATCCTGGGTCGTATGTGAAGTTTCTACAAAATTGAAAATTCAAGAGGTTCGCGATAACTTAATTGACAAACCAGTAAATCCTAATTTGTATTTATCTTTCTCCCCATTTCTTCTATTTATAATATTATTGAACTTCATTAAAATAAGAATTCTGTGTATAAAATATTTTTCAGAATAATTGTCCTGTAAATGCCAAGGCCTACTTAGATAAGAGAGAGAATAAAATTACAACTTGGTTACAAATTAAATAGGGTTTACCCGTAAATATTTATTTAGCCAATAAGAAACATTGATTTAAACTTCTGTCAAACAGCACAACATTTTTAAGAGGATCTTACTTTCAATTTAATTAGGGACTCGTAATTTTAATAGAGACGGAGAGAGAAGAATTTAAAATAGACAAAGACCAGCCCAAAATCTCTATTTAAAAATTAAATTATCTAAAACACTGCAAGAAAATGTGTAAAGCTTCCCATTAATATTGAACTCAATTGGTTCAGTGGTAAATCAATTGGTGTAATCAAAACGGCCAATTAAAAAAAAACTTATAAGTTTTTGAAGTATTGCTTCCTTACAAATAATTTCCACATATTTTAGTACCATAACCTTGTTATATAAAGTCCTATTCTTTACAAGGCCTAGGACATTTTCGTGCAACTCTTTTTTTAGGAGTACCGCTACTCTACAATTTACTCATACTCAAAAATACGCTGCATAATGAAATATGTTGCTTGTAATTATAAAGATTATCATTCTAATCGCTATAATTACATCACTCCCATCAATAGATTAGAACTTAAGTTGTGATACTTTTTTCAGTTTTTTTCTTCAGGTTGGGTGAATTGATGTAGAATTTACGTGGTTATAATAACAGGGGAAATATTGTCGTCAATTTAGGTATCCCATTTCCCTTGTCGTTTATTGGTCAATTCGTTTATTCAGTAGTAGGGGAGATGATGGGGTGAAGAATATAATGAATATGAATAAGCACATCTCTTTAAAATACTCATAAAAATTTATTTATTACTCTTGGACCTTACACCAGATTATCATGTATGAAAGTGAAACTTGTATCTTGCTAAAATATCTATCCACCTCCTTTACCACATCCCCTCCCCTCCTACTGGATGAACAAGCTCACCAATACGTGATGTCCATGTTAGCAATCTATATTTACGACAATTTTTCCCTGTCATATTATCCACGTATATGCTACATCCTTTTTATAAACAGTGTTCGTTGCTACGCTTCTTTGGACATTATTGTCATTGTTTTAAAAATTTCACATTCCGTTACAAAAGTGACATTTATTGCAGTAAATATATTTATTATTCTTTTATTTCATGTTATATTTATTCACAATTTTATTTTGGAACATTTACTGTTATTTAATTACATTTTTATCATGAAATTTAGAATTTAGATTTTTTGGATTCTGAAAATCTTAAAATATTTATCCCTTTAAAGGTCGTGGTGCACGAAGTTTACAAAAGAGTGTAAAAAAGGTTTTTAATAGTTATTTATCGCATTGTATCATAAACAGCTTTCCGTGGATATAAATATGTTCAATTTTAGTATCAAAACCAGTTTTTTTTTTAGCCCCGAGATTCTGATGATACGGGGTAATAAAACTGGTTTTAATAGTATAATTGTACATTTTTATATTTGTAGAAAACTGGATACAATACGATCCATGATTTTTCAGTATAGCTTAGAAATGGTTCTAAACCAGCGGAGTTTAATCGGTTTTGAAGCCGTACTGAAAAGTAGAATTTTAGGATGAACAAAGTTACACAAAAAAAACCTATCTTCCAGAAGTTTTTAAAGTCTGAATAAAACAAAATAAATATGGTGCATTATTTGCCAAATGTACCACTTTTCTGCACTACCTCTCCGATTTTGTTAATACTCTATATTTTGGTCCGTTGGGTCATTCAAGGATGCTGGATGGCCAAAAAAAAGTTTCAGAGTCCCTGGATGTCTAGATATCTAGCTATCTATGAAGGTAGGTAACAAAAATTTATAAAACACCCATTTTTTCACAATTTTAAAAATTAATTTTTTCATCAATCTTACATCCAACCTATACATTTTATACACCAAAATGATCGTTTATTCATGTAAAAAGCGCACATAATGCTATTTTGGCTAAAACTCTAATTTTACAGGGTGTCCAACAAAAAGTGTATTTTGGATATCTAGTGTAATGCCCAAAATACCTGTCCGAAAAAAATCTTTTTTTTTTGCTTAAATCCTGTGTTTTATCTGTGTGCATATGTGGTATATAACGGTTCGGACCACCCTGGACTATAAGGTTGTCAAATTTCACTTTGGGACACCCTGTAAATGTGATTTTTGCGTCTGTAGAGCTAAAACTTGGTCCAAATTGGCTATTTTTTTCAAATTACTCTAATATGTGTCTTAGTATGTTTGGCCATAGTGTTTTCTGACCAGATCAATATTTTCATATTTTTTGGACACCCTGTATTTTCAAAAAAAGAGAAAAAAAAATTTGTTTTTTTTTAATTTTTTTTTTCTATTTTTAAGTTACTTAAAACTGTCATATAGATACAGGTTTTGACTAATAACAATAATATTTGCCTATTTTACAAATTTTTACCCTAGGCCATAGCCGCTGCCGAGCGACTGAAGGTTGCTAAACACAGGTTTTTAAATATTTTGATTTATATTATGATTTTATTAGTACTACTAATTTGTTTATTTTTTGGAAACAAAAAGTTAAAGTTTTGCTGCTGCTTTAAAGCAAATACAGGAATTCTAAGTGGAAAATGTTGCTACTGTAAATGTACTGGACAGTTGGCTCTTTTCATTGATTTAAACGGGTAAGAATTGTCCTATCGATTTAAAACTTTGCATAGTAATTCATATAACAATTAGGTTTGATTTAGGAAGCGTAAAAACTCTTATCAGAAAGTCCAGAAAGTCTATTCGTCTATTTAAAACATACTGATTTTTTACTTTTCTGGCAACAAATTTTTGTATGTTATAATTATCCTATTTATCTTAATTTTAGAATACTTATTCTTATTACAACAAGGTATAATTTTATAAACAAAGCATGTCTATAATGAAGTCCTAAAAATGTTATCTCCTTAAACAGTATTCTGTATTTAAGCATTTTTGCAATATAG
Source organism: Acartia tonsa (assembly GCF_053477335.1). NCBI lineage: Eukaryota > Metazoa > Arthropoda > Copepoda > Calanoida > Acartiidae > Acartia > Acartia tonsa. Next base: position 50,796,097 of record NC_137261.1, read on the forward strand.
ATTTTAGACTTATAGATTTTTATTCTGTTTATTTAGTTCTGACACTCTACAAGTGTTAATGTTCGTTTGTCCTACTGTTTCTGAGCTTCACTTTTATGGACGTTGTCATCCCTGTTTTAAGAAACATTTTATACATGACCTAATTATTTTAGTATACTTTATTTTTAATTAATGTTTTAAATAATCCTTTCATTTTTTACATTGTTTGGGAATAGTCTCTTTCGTGGCAACGCCCCTTTAGGGGCGATTCATCGTATTTTTAAAATGGCTTTTTATAGGTTATTTTAGGTTAGGTTAGGTTATATTGAGTTAGGTGATTGCCCCAAAGGGTTAGGCAATTGGCCCCACAGGGTTAGAGCCCCCACCAGGGGCTAGAAATAGGAGAAAAGCTACTGTGAAAAATACGAAGAAAATAAGGTGCGTTGCAACGGAAGGAACTATACCCCATTGTTTTTATAGAAAATACAAAATAGCTTATGACATACATATGTAATAATTTATCATATGATTTATTTGGAAGCGTAGTGTGGTATCCGCCTAGGGTAAATGGCAGACACCAGAGTTCGAATAAAGACTACGGCAGTGTGAACAGACGTGGACACCTATACTATAGAGAAGCTACGCTTCTCTAGCAATCACTAAATAATAAACATAGTCTATTCAGTTGTTTCTTTATTGCTGGTCTAAGGATAACTAAACTTGTACAACATAATATAAATACATATGGATTAGGAATAAAGATAGTTAAAGATAAATCATACAGTAAAACATAGATAGTTGCAATGGTTAGGTAGATGGCTATCCCTGTCTGGGGCAGGCAGGATAGCCCATGAAGCAGCACAATAGGTAGATAAGCATCGAGGGGTTGAGTGGTAGGTCTGGGTACTAAAGAGGGAAGGTTTGATGATTACTTGTGACAACAACAGTCTGTGTGGGGGTGATTCTATCAGGTGAGGGCAGGTTTAGATCCTTTATCCTCAGGGTTGAGGTGGTGCTGATAACTTGGTGGTTGAAGGGGAAGGTTCCGGTGCTTAAGATGGGAGAGGGAGGGGTAACACCCCTCCCTCCATTTGCAGGACAACTGAGAGATGAAATCAGTACCGTTATCTGACATATTTCCAGGTGGCTTTACAATTGTAGAATAACAGGATTTAGCTAGGTGCGTAGCATCACTATAATGTCTTGGTTTCTGCATGGTCCAGAGCTGCCGCATACCACAACTCTCCCCTCGGAAGGCTGGAGGGGTTGTCTGCACCGCCAGACTTCCGACAGTGGTTGCGGCCTTCAGTTTGTTGTCCTTGTGGAATGGGTCCGCCAGGATACCAGCTGCTGACTGGTGGTGGACTCCAGCCCTCCCCAGGTCGAACGGAATCTGCTATATCTGCTGGAGTAGCTGGTCCTGTTGGATGTTCTGGCCGTTGGATGTGTACCTCTGAGGCCACCCTGGCAACCTCCAGGGGTGGCACAGCACATGAGGGGGCTTGGACCAACAGCCGCCTGGTATACACCTCTTCAGGTCTCTCCACTGGGCTGGTGGTCTCCATCGTGTTGGTCACCTTGCTGCTGGCCGGCTGGCTACTGGATGCAGGCGCAGCTTCTTCGCCCTCGGGGCTGGTCAGGTTCATTCGGCTTCCAGGGTCTCTGTCAACGCGGGCAGGTGGTGGTTGCCATACTGTAGGAGCGTTGCCTTCCTCAGGCTCATCCTGGACATTGGCAGGGTGGTGCATGGCAGTCAGACCTGCGGGGTAGGGGAAGGTAACAGTCCATCCCTTATGCCGGAGGCTGTCTTGGATCTGCAAGGGTGGCTCCGCTCTAGTTGGCTGGGAGACAGGCCCATCCACGGCCACTGCTGCTGGTGGACTGGAGGCACAAGGCTCCGGATTTCCTCCCCTAGCCTGAAGGGGTCCAGGCACATCGTCTCCATCTTGGGTAGACATAATTGTTGGGGATCCTCTACTTCTATGGTTAGGCTCGGCACTTGGCGCATCCGGTTGAGTTACTCCCCAGGCAGCGGTCAAAGCTTCTTCAGTTTGGCTGGTAATGGCTGATATCCTGGTTCCTGGGGCAGATGCAGGGGGCGCAGGCAAGTTTGGCCCAGCCCAAACTTCCTGGTACACCAGTGCAATACAATTACCCTGGCTTGGTTGAGGGAGGTAGACAGCTGGATGCAGTTGAGGGTGAGGGACCGCTGGACTCTCCCTGCTGGCTGGGGGCTCTGGCTGGCTGGGGGTGACGGGTGTCACCCCTTCCTCTGGGGCTGCGGGCTCATTCCGGGGTCCAGGTATCTCGGTGGCGGCGACGGTTGTCGCCCCAGGCACCAGTGTGGGGGCGCTGGATAGCACCCCCCAGTCTTCACAGGGGTCCAGGTCTCTCGGTGGCGGCGACGGTTGTCGCCCCAGGCACCAGCGTGGGGCGCTGGATAGCACCCCCCAGTCTTCACAGGTGGCGGCGACGGTTGTCGCCCCAGACATCAGCTTGGTGGTGCAGGGAAGCACCTCTCGTTCCTTCCAGGTGGCGACGCCGGTTGGCGTCCCATACATCGACTCAGACTCGCTGGCTAGCGCCTCTTGCCTCTCCCACTCGGCGGCCGCCAGGGCCTCCCCGTACGCCGTCACGGTGGCGCTGGGTAGCGCCCCTCGGCTCTTGCTGGGGGTGACAGGGGTTACGGACACCGGTCCCCTGTGGTTGAGGCTGAGGTCCAGGCCAACCCGGTTGGGTTCAGCCGCTCCTCCCAGCACGTTGATCCTGGCCACTATGGTCCCAATCTGAGACACAGACTCCTGGGTAGCCGCGGCCCCAGCGGCGGCAGCTAGTTGGGGTGACGGCTGGGCATCTCCCTCCAGGTGGACCTGGGTGGCAGACTGGTTGCATGCAGGTTGTTGGGCGGCCTGGTGTTTCTTCATTTCCTGGTCCCAACCGGTTCTACACTTGGCGGCTGTGTGGCCGTTGAAGCGGCAGCGCCCCTTCGTCCAGCTGGGTCCCATCAGGCCGGCTTCCCCAGGGTGTATCAACCTGCCAGGTCTCTCCTCCTCCAGTTGGGGCACCAGCTGACAAACAGGGTCTCCCCTACTAGGGGTCAGGCGGTGCTGGGCTGCTTGTGGTGGCTCCTTGGTTACATTCAGCCTCCTCCCCATACACACAGGTTCCTTCCATCCAACAGCGGCTCTCCTCCCCTGGGTGGCGAGGCCAGCCTCGGCCTTAGCTTCTGCAGGTGCTTCTCCACATGAGGGATCCTGCCTCTGGGTATGCCAGGTAGTTGGTAGCAAAGGCCGTTGATGGTGCCAGTCGGAAAGGGGGCTATGATCTCTGGGGGGTACCTGTGGCCAGTGTGTGGACAGGTACCCACAGGTGGACCAGCAAGGCCCAGAAGATGCCATACTGATGGTAGCCTGAACTGTATTCTGGACTGTCAGCAGACTGTTGGTAGCCACCTGAGTTGGGCCAGAGTTGCCAGCTGGTATTGCGTCCCTGCCAGGCTCCGTCAGCTGCTGGTGGGGATCCCCTGCGGTGGTTCTGGTTTTGGCAGGGGGTGGCCTTCTTATTGACTTCCCTAGTTGGAGCTCTGCATCCTGGTGGGCCTCCATCTTCAGCAGCATGGGGGAACTTGGCTGGGACATGTGCAGTGGTTCAACAGAGTAGAGGCATCTGGTCTTGGAGTGTGGGGGAACAGCCTCACTGCTGCTGGTCAACCCTGCTCCCTCCGTGCTGGGTAAAGTCTTCCACTGCAGCAGGTCACCAGTCCCCATCCTTAGGCCGGTCCCCAGTCGTTCCATGCCTGGGGGCTCCCAGGGAGGCTTGGGTGGCGGCTCCCCCACCCCCAGGTACGCGTCGGGCATCTGGGGGAAGAGCCTATTCCCCTGGGACAGCTCCCCATCCTCCAGATTGGTGAGGCCAGCGCCAGGGAGGACCTTTCCACCCCAGAAACAGGTGGTACTGGCCCTAGGGCTGGGCCCCTTTGGAGTCTCAGTTCTGGTAGTAGTGTCCATCTTGGGGCTGGCCACTAAGTCTCTGAAGCTTGTCACCTCCTCATTAGGCTCAGTTGCATCGTTCAACACCCCCAGAAGGACACCTACAGGTTCAGCAATCCCCAGTCCAGTATTGCTATTTCTCGTGCGTTGAGCACCAACTGAACAGGAGCTGTGCAGCGGACATTCAGTCACCCTTCCAGACAAGGGCATCTCAGGGACCAGGGGTCTGTGACCTGGCATGTGTTTGATGTTCACTGTACTCAACACAGTAGGCCAAAGTAATAACAGAAGCAGTATCGTGTATGAAGAAGCAGAGAGTGGTGGGGTACAGATGTTGGTGGTTCTGGTCCAAATGAAGACTTCTGTCCACCACAGTGCCAGCAGCAGGCCTAGGCACACAGTTAATGCCCAATCATGAATGTCTTCTATTTCTGCACGTCGGGCTAGGGGCTGCCAAGTTCTTATCTTGTAGATGTAGGAGCAGAGTAGAGTAGCCGCGCCGCAAGGAGGTTCGAGCCGGCTCACCCCTAGTATAAATACTATAGCTGTGTAATTAGGGTGATAGTCCACGTAGCCGTAGGCTCGGTCCTCCTGGCTCAAGAGTTTCTGTGGCTGGCGCGTCCCCATGATAAGTAGCAGGGGGTTGGTCTGTTGGTGCCAGCGTCTTGTTTAACTGTTGAGCCTGAGTTGTTCTCCTTTCCAGTATAGCTCTTGATTTCTGTGATAACCAGCGGATCTTAGCTTAAAGGTAAAAGGAATATGTTATGTATCCACAGATGTCTCTAGGAGCGTATCCGCTAGTAGATATATGGACAGGCAGGCTAACTATATATATATATGGCTACACTCCCATATATATATATACGTGTATAAGAATATCCCCAGAGCTAGCTAGCTTTCCTCCTTGCTCCAAAAAAATCACGCTTCCTCTGTATATAGTTCACAACTATGAGGTCGATGGTCCAGGTACACACCACCACTGCCCAGTGTGGGGCATCAAGTCAGGCTTTGTCCACAGGGTGGGCGTACTTTCGTTCAGTTACCATATCAGTTTCCAGTGTTGTATGGTGAGGTTAGTATTCACTTACTTGCACCCATGATACAAAAAAACAACACTATTTGTCACTTGGGTATTTATATATATATACATATATTTGTTTCACTAACCACTCAGCTTTGAAGTAGGGTTGGCCAGGGCTAGGAAGATGTTGAGGGTCTGAGCGGGTTTAAGGAACTGGTTTAATTTTCCTTATCACACTGTAGATAGGGAGGGAGGAGCTTGCAAGTTTTCTCCTAAAAAAATATCTCTGTTGTATGCTATAGAGTGGCCCCTCTCCTGTGTGTGTGTGTGTGTGTGTGTGTGTGTGCGCGTGAAATCTCCTTTCCGTGCAGCGCGCTTACGCACCGTCAATCCGCGCACACAGGTAAAACGCGCACTTATCCCTCAACTCGCTCTCTCGTTGGTCCGCTTTGTCCGTTGAATTTTATGATATTCCGCACTCCGTTGCGCTACCCGTAAATGGCGCTCTGTGATCCCGGTCACTAGCTCCACACCATGGGCGGACTTAGTCAAGTGTGGGTAGGAGGGGGGAAGCGCGTGAGGGGACGGGGTAAATCCGTCCGTTCCCCCTGTGAGGAAGGGGGGGAATGCCGTGGGTTGAGGTAACTGTGTAATGAGGTAATGCTGCCCTCTCTCCTTAATCCTAGGTTTATTTTTATATCACCTTGATTGTATTCTCTTCAATGGAGAGTGAGCCCCTCCCTTTCCTCTGAAATAAGGGGTGTATTGTTGTTGTGCTGTAGGCTTGAGGTAATTAGATTGTGTATCAGGGCATTTGTTATATTACATCTAGCTTCTATTTTTGTCCTTATCACAATTACATAACAGATTTGTTTACCAACCCTGTTCTATTTTTAGTTGTTATCACAATACACAGTAAATCCAAGCCTGTTCTATTTTTAGTTTTATCACAACACAACAAATTGTTTGCCAATCTTTGCTCATAAATCTATTGTTTAACCATCACACCAGGGTGGTAATCCCTGCAATGTGATATAATATCTGTTTTTCTAGATGGGTGGCTGCGTTGTAGCCTCTCAGGATACTTGGAGTTGACGTAGTTTTCTCTGCTTTGGTGCACTACACTCGTATGTTGGCTCGCAGCTCGCAGCTATGTGGCGTGTTTCAGCCTATCGGCGGCAGGGAATGTCCCGTCCTGCTAGCGCCGCTTGCAGCTATGTGGCGTGTTTCAGCCTATCGGCGGCAGGGAATGTCCCGTCCTGCTAGCGCCGCTTATCCAAATCCGGCTGATGGCGGCAGGGAATGTCCCGTCCTGCTAGCGCCGCTGGTTCGGATCCTGCTATCTCTTGCAGTAAATGTTGGCCTATTTTCAGCCGTTTGCACTTATTTGGCTTGTTTCAGCCAGTCCGCAGGCCTGTTTCAGCCCTTTGAGCGCTCAATTCTCCGTTAGACGTCGGCGCTTCTCGCGGTTCTCCGTCAAGTTTCGCTGTTTCACTTCCACAACTGCCGGATGCAGAGTTAGACCTTGCTATCCAGGGTGGGTAATTCAGGTTGCTTGTGTCAGTTTTGCCAGTTTCGCTTCCACAACTGCCGGATACAGAGTTAGACCTTGCTATCCAGGGTGGGTAATTCAGGTTGCTTGTGTCAGTTTTGCCAGTTTCACTGCTGGGAGTACCTTAGCCTCAGCTGCGCGTCTGCTCTACACTTGTGGTTCGCCGTAATCTCACACAGCTGTCACCAAAAGTTGTGGTATCCGTCTAGGGTAAATGGCAGACACCAGAGTTCGAATAAAGACTACGGCAGTGTGAACAGACGTGGACACCTATACTATAGAGAAGCTACGCTTCTCTAGCAATCACTAAATAATAAACATAGTCTATTCAGTTGTTTCTTTATTGCTGGTCTAAGGATAACTAAACTTGTACAACATAATATAAATACATATGGATTAGGAATAAAGATAGTTAAAGATAAATCATACAGTAAAACATAGATAGTTGCAATGGTTAGGTAGATGGCTATCCCTGTCTGGGGCAGGCAGGATAGCCCATGAAGCAGCACAATAGGTAGATAAGCATCGAGGGGTTGAGTGGTAGGTCTGGGTACTAAAGAGGGAAGGTTTGATGATTACTTGTGACAACAACAGTCTGTGTGGGGGTGATTCTATCAGGTGAGGGCAGGTTTAGATCCTTTATCCTCAGGGTTGAGGTGGTGCTGATAACTTGGTGGTTGAAGGGGAAGGTTCCGGTGCTTAAGATGGGAGAGGGAGGGGTAACACCCCTCCCTCCATTTGCAGGACAACTGAGAGATGAAATCAGTACCGTTATCTGACATATTTCCAGGTGGCTTTACAATTGTAGAATAACAGGATTTAGCTAGGTGCGTAGCATCACTATAATGTCTTGGTTTCTGCATGGTCCAGAGCTGCCGCATACCACAGTAGCACTTTAAATTTATCATGTCCGTATGCTCTTATTGTAATTTAAGAATTAGATTTGTGTTCAAAGCGAATTGAAAGCCAACAGTATAGGCAGTAGGCTAAAATAATGATACCCAATCAACCCCATCTCCTCCCCTACTGGATGAACGAACTGAGCAATAAATGAGTTCCATGTTAGCAACCTAAATTGGCGACAATTTTCCCCCTGACATAATATCCACGTATATTCTACGTTTGTCCTTTAATTTTTCATTAATGTTTAATTGATTTTCCATTCAGACTTCTATTTGTAATATTCTGTTTCTTAAAATTGTTGTCTATCTAAATTCATTTATGTTTGTTCAATGTTTATTTTCGCATATAGGATGAATTGTCATCCCTTTTGATATTTAATTCTTATTTTCTCTCTCTGTATCCTTTAATTTGATGTTTTTTTATTACTTTCTAATTTCCATTTCTCTTCCTTTCACAATTGCTATATTTAAAAAGTAAAGCTTTTCCATAATTAGGGTCTGTCCATCCCTCCCTCCGTAACTCTATAATCGTTACCAGAAAGGCAGTACGTCCATTTAAAACATGCTGATTTTTAACTTAATAATTGAATTATCCTATTCATCTGATTTTTGGGTTTACATTTCCTAGGACAATATAGTACAATTTAAAAAGCCAGGCATCTCTATAATCAAATCCAAAAATGAAAGTAGCTCTGCAACAAATTTATGTACAATTTTGTTTATAATAAAAATTAATGTTTTCTTATTAAGTTCTGACACTATACAAGTGTTAATCGTCGTTTGTCCGACCGTTTTAGATCTTCGCTCTTATGGATATTGTCATCCTTGTTTCCGTTTTAGATCTTCTCTTTTATGGATATTGTCATCCTTGTTTCCGGTGTATTTTAACGCTCTTATGATTAGCAAAGATATACTTTACCTTACTTTGTCTGTCCATCCATCCATCAGTAACGCTTAGGAGAAATGGAAATAATGATAATTTTATAATCGCAGTGTAGCTACACATTAGGTCGTGGTGGGAGAAGTCGACTCCCACCCCCCATAAACAATAGTTATAAACATTCGCAGGACCTATGAGAAGCTACATTGTAAATGATAACCATTTAGGTTAAGCGGTAAGTGAGATCCTCCAATCGACCCCATTTACTTTCTCCTACTGGATGAACGGACTGAGCAATAAATGTTGTCCTTGTTAGCAACCTAAGTTGACTACAATATTTCCATTGTCATAATATCCACGTATATTATACATCCATTGGAGCAGCACTTCTTGTAATATTCTAAAATACAAAAATATACTTTAGCATAATTTAACAAAGTGCCATCTCTCAACATAAAAAATGGCATGTGCAAAAAAAATCTGCTCACAGTGTCATGTTTTTTTTTAAAATAACTCATCTATTTTAACTTTGTTATAGGACAAAACACACTCGTTGTTAGGACTAGAAAGATTAGGTACAATAGTAAGAAGCTTTTTAAAGAAAGAAGTCATTCATATAATGGCTATTTATCGGATCGTATTACAGACAGGTTTTCGCGGATAATTAAATGAAAAATTATGATTAAAACCAGTTTTGTTATCCCCGAGGGGCCGGTGGCACTGACTAATAAATAATTTTATGATTTATATCTTAATATTTCTGGAAAGTTGTCAAAAAGATGCTATACATGATTTTTCAGAATGGTTGAGAACCGTTTCTAATCCAGTGGATACTAATCGGTTTCGAAGCCATACTAGAAAAAGTTTATAAGTGGCGCAGCAATGCAGTAATCCTTCAACTCCTATCATAAAACATTAAAACATTAGGTGAACAAATTCCAGCTAAATTAGAGGGTGTTATCCTGTACATTTATGTTAAAAAATTTAAGTTTGAAGTTAGACAGACTGACGTACTGGTAACTTGAAAGGTAAGTTTTGCTACATACAATTTTTGTCGTGCTCCTCAGTCCAACTTTAAATATGAATAAAAAGTGACTTTGTCATCTTTTATGACAGTTTCAGCCAAAAGATGACTTCTTTGTACCAAAAATGTTTTTTTCATTAAACATAAAATTATAGGTAACCATGATATTTTTTATATTTAGCTAAGAAATTAATTTTACAATGCATGATAATGAGTTAATAAATGTGTATTTATATTTATTGAAGCCTCATTAAACAGATTTTAATTTTGGCTCGGAAAGCATGCATTACCCACCTATGATCTAATAATAGTTACTTTACATTAGGGCTCGACAGCTGTGCGGCAGCCGTGCTTCAGCCACGACTAAGCCTCAAATTAAAACTCGCTTAGATGCTTTGATTTTAAAAAAAAAGAGGGATTACCATGTTTGGGTCAGGTTTAGACTTTTAGCGGATTTTTAAAAATACAAAAAGGATGATTTTCCAGAGGCTTACAGGCAGCTGATGCGCGACTGCCGAGCGTTACATATTGAAACAACTGATTTTCCTGATTTTGATACTTCTTCAATATTTCTTCCTCGATTGAAATGTTATAATTTATTTATTAATTAAATACAACATAAAACTAGAGACTGGAGGCTATAAACGTTTACTTAAAGTCTTAATTAATTTCATCAAATTATACAGCGCAGCTAATATGTAAAACAAGTTGGGCTTGTCCAGACGTTTGTCATATTTTACTAAATAATAGTTTTGGAAGGTTGTCCTTACAGCGCTTCTTTTGAATTTCTTAAAATGATAATTTGGTCAAAACTAAATTGTTTAAATTAGTTTTATCTGAATACAAAGGTTTACTTGTTTAATTTAAAATTTAAATTACCTAAAATTAAATCATTTGATTAAATATATTTCCCACCCCGTAAATTAAAGCTTTAATATCCTTACTAATTAGCTTCCTTATAAAAACAATTTAGCATGTGTGTGTGTGTGTGTGTTTGTGTGTGTGTGTGTGTGTGTGTGTGTGTGTGTGTGTGTGTGTGTGGTGAGTATATTTTATAGTAATTGTTGTTTGGCAATGTCTTATGTGTAAACCATATATTGTGTGTGCCCAAGGATTGTATACTAAAGGTTCAAAATAAGGTCTTTGTGTACCATAATAGCGGGAAGAGAGGGGACATTGGGCTGTTTATTACAATAGTCTCCAAAGTTTTATGATGATTTTTTATTCGTTGGCTGAACAACTTTGGGAACTTTTATAAATTTAATTGGTTGGTTCATTCAGTTGAGTGGCAAAACGTTTCAACCAATATTGTAAACCAAAGAAAGGTTATTTTGTGTATCACCATTGCATTGGAAATGTTCATCAATTTTGCTGTCTATTTCTTATCCCTTTAGATCCCTGCATTAAAAAAGGATGTTTGATTGAAATGGATATATGATTACATCTAATAGTTGTTGGGCTTATGACATTATGACAAACAAATTATTAAAGATTTCTAAAAAACATGTTGTAAATTGGCAGTTGTTATAGTTCTATAGACGTTCATTCAAGTTCTTTGTAGATTTGAATAAAATAGGACAAGTATATCAAGCATAAACATCCCTCTATAATTGCTGACAATAGCTGAAATAACAAAAATTCGTTTTCTAAAGTAATTAACCCCTCGCTTTTTGACGATTTGACCAAATAGAACTTAAAATTTTCATCCTTTATGTAATAGAACCAAAGACGTGCGCTTAGGGTGCGCCTAGCCAAACTAAACCAGCTAGGAATATGTCATGCCAATCACACACACTCACACAAACACACACACACACACACACACATACACACTAGTGCCATGCCTAGGAAAGAGAAAATATTCTAAAAAACAATCTAAAAGCATTATTAAGAAGTAATATTTGAGATGCTGTTATAGGAGTTATTTTCTTAAACTAGCATCGTCATCATCGCCATGAATATTACTACTAAACACCTAAATCTACATTGTAACTCTATACTTTTGTAACTGTTCTTTTTTTTTTAGAAGACTACTCCATATCCTAAGCCAATGCAAGCAATAGAAAGGCACCCTCGGCGATTTTGTGTGCGTGTGTTTATGTGTGTGTTTGTGTGTGCGTGTGTGTGTGTATGTGTGTAAGCAACCTTTAGCTGCTATGGTACATCTATGTGTAATGTGTATGGACTTTGACATTTAAAACTGAACCTAAACCACATTGCCTTTACCAATATATATGTGGGATTTTTATGTGTAATATGTATGTGTGTGTGTGTGTGTGTGTGTGTGTGTGTAATTGGTGTTTAATAATGGGAGATTTATATAAGGTAAAACAATTAGGATGTTGTATTTAATATGTTTATAATTGCCATGAAATAAAAAAATAAATAGTAATTTTGTATCAATACACAAATTGAGTGGATATAAAAAATATCAATTAGATTGATCTAAGAACGTTATTTTCATGTAGACTATTATTTAATTTAGTCGCATATAGTCGGATTTTTTTTATATAAATATCAGATAATTTAATTGTCCTAATTTTTTTTATAAATTCCTGATTGAATCATGTATTAACTTTCTAGGTATTTTGGACAAGAAATATTTGGAATTTGGAATGAAAATATTAGACAAGGAAAAATATCATCTAAAGCAATCTATATGCTTCTTATCTCCAATATATCTACTATTCTTTGTAAACAAGGATGAAAATAACCGAGATGATATTGCAAAAATGCATATAATTCCTGTTTTCATGTAGATCGACTATATAGTTATAGTTATAGGAACCTTCTCTAATATTAATGAAAAAAAAGTCAAAAATAATAAAATAGATATATTTTATAAAACAGTGACAACAATAAAAATAAGAATATACGAGATACAATTTCCACAGTTTGAACAGGAATATGAAAGATAGATAGATTATAATAAATACTTTAATACTTTAACAAAAATTTTGGCAGTTTAGGATATTGTTTTGTAAATTAATTTATGATAAATAAAAATAAAAATGAACTCGTACACTCAAAAATGTCAATTTCCAACCAAGGAGAAAAAAATGATAAAATTTAGGACACCAGGGGGATGTTTTTTATATATAAACATGATATAACACAATTTTAATACAGTTATTAAAGGATAAATGATTTTCATAAAAAAAACACTGAAATTACATGGTTAAAAAAAACTAAGGATTGACTAGCCAATATAATAATGTATAATACTTCGTAACTATTTACAACAAAAAGTTTTTAAACTGTTAATTGTTCAGAGCTAATTGCCTTTAATTTTTACAAATAGCATAAAATAAAAAGAAAATTAGTTAGAGAAAATATAGGCCAGAAAAAAGATTGAAGCAAAAATAGAATCTAAAGAAAATTTGTCTATCCAAAGCAAAAATAGATAAATAAATAGATAAAAAATAAATATGACTAGAATTTGACACTCTGTTTATTTCTTAATAAGAATATAGTTATAATAATAATATATAAATATCATTATTATAATAATAACATAGAAATAAATATACAGTAAATGCGCTGAACAAAAATTATCTCTAGCTTATGAATAAGCTTGGCAGGAATGAGCTGGTATAATGTGCGTTTTTAGGCCGCTGCAGGATGTGTCACCAGCTGGAGGTTGACCGATTACTATCAGCTGACCTACAGACCAGTCCACACACCCGTAAGCTTTTATTTATACATATTTATACACTAAAACTGGTGAAAGTAATGGATAATAATAAATTGGGCTAGATAAATATATAAATAAGAATAACTTTAAGGTTTTTTTCGATCTTTTTTTTTCTACATATAAACATATGACTCAGATAGCATGAATGAATATTATGTACAGGTATACTCTAGTAGTTTTAACTCCTTCCGTTTTTAATACTGAATGATCATACAAGAAAAACAAAATTTACGGGATTCGAACCCGTTCATCTTTTTTTCTTAGCGAGCCCTAGCAGCAGCCATGGCTGAAAAATCATGTGCGTCGGGCTCTGAACAGCTGTCCTCGTGGCCGGAGTCGCCGGACTCGCTCTTGTCAGGGACAACAGCTTCGTCCTCGCTGCCCTCGGAGGCGGTAGAGGCGGCCTCAATGTTGATGGTTGGGACCTACAAAATATGCTGTTATGAAATTAAGAAATCAATATTTAACAGTAGTAGTAATAACATATATTAAAACAGGAAAACATTCCTTTTTGATTTTATAAACCATTTTTTGGGGGTGTAATTTTTAAATTTACATTAAAAGCTGGTTAAAATTTCTTTTAAAACATACCTTCAAAGTATCCTGAGAAGTGCTTGGGGCGGGGGCAACCTCCTCTTCGGCTACGGGGGCAGGCACAGGGACCTTCTCCTCGGGGGACTCAGACAGGGTGATGACTGGAGACTTGGGAGGCGCCACAATGGGAATAGCCCTGTTGGGACGCTTCTCCATCCTTGTCTTGCACCAGTTAGTGAATCCCTTGCCCTCGGGGCCCTTGGGCATTCTCACCACATTAGCGGGAACCTTAATTCCAGATGATGCAGTTGATTCAGAGGAGTTATAGGCGGCAAACTGTCCAGAAATACGGCGGGTGGGCATGCTCATGTACTGAGTGCCGTCGTCCATGTAGAGGACAGTGTTGCCGGTCCTGCGTCGCTGCGACATCATGGGAATCATCTGGAATGTGCCGTCAGAGTTCATCTGGAAGGATGGAGCGTTGGGGTTGAGAGTGTACTCCTTGCGGGGCACATTCTCCTTAACATCCTCCACAATGGGTCCGAACTTCATGTTGGGCATGAGCGAGATCCTGCGAGCTCTGTGGCCCATGACCTGGGACATTGTGGGCGCGTTGTATGTGGACTGCAGGCTGTACTTGCGCTGAGGCGTGGCCTTGGCCATGGCGGCTGCCTTCTCGGCCAGCTTCTTCGCCTCAATCTTCTTGTTGCCGTTCTTGAGTGGGGTAGCGGTCAACTCCATGACCTTCATACCCTCCTCGTTATCTTCATACAGCTCCTTCACCGCCTTTTGAGCAAATTCTGTGCGTTCAAATTCAACAAGTGCGCAGACTTTTGTAGTCATCTCTGGGTGCTTGGCCACATACTGCTTGATGTCGGCGGGGATAGGATTGCCGGGGCGCAGGATACGCACCAAGACAATCTCGCCGCACACCTTAAATATCTCAGCAACGCCCTCAATGGTGGGTCTGTCCATGGGCAGGTTGAGGACCACTACAGTCCTTGAAGGAGTGGTCTCATCATACGGGGGGAGCTCCTCAAGGCGGCGCACCTTGGTCTCCAGATCATTCACCTCCAGCTTCTTGGAGCAGGTCTTGATGGCGGTGGCCACCTGTCTCCAGTCCTTGGTCAAGTGCTTGACGCGCTTGAAGCTGGAGATGAGCTTGAGGCTGACAAAGCCCTCCTTGTTCCTCTTGACGTGCTTCAGAAGGAACTTGTCCTTTGTGATGTTAGCATCGGAGAAGTAAAACTCAACCTGATAAAAAAATGGTTAAATAAAGATCATTTTTTAAATAAAGTAACAGGATGTTTATCTATCTGTCTTTTTGTCTGTTTGTACCGAAGGATCACGCTAACCACTGAAACGATATGGTCCTAAGCCCTGGGAAGGTTTATAACTATTCTGGGGGAGAGTACCACCACCCGACCAAAAAGAATCGCCCTCAAAAAGAAATCAACCCCCCCCCAAAAAAAAAAAAAATTCCCCTCTAAAAAAAATACTTTTTACTTTTAGAAAATTTTAAGATCTTAAAGATGTACATATACTGAAACACTATTTATCTTCTAATGCGCATCGATTTATTGACAATACCTGTTGTGTAATCTTCTCGCACAAATCCTCATCTGGCTCGACATAGGCTGGCTCCTCCTTGATTGTCTCCTCGCTGGGCTCCTCTATGATGCTCGAGATGGATATGTTGGAGTTGGTCGAGGTCTTCCTGGACACTCCGGAGATACCGGAGTCAGTCGACTCCTTTCTGCTGAAGGAATGCTTTCCTGTAAAATAAGAAACCATGAAAATTTAGTGATTCCTAATTTCATAAAAATGCATATAAAAAAACAATAATTTTCAACAGTTCCAATGAAAGGGCCACTGCATTTTGGATGAGATAAGAATATTAATTGTATGTATAATGAACAGACTGTCGATCGGACAAACCCCAATAACAGAGTAGATGCAAATATTTTTTTGCTGTATTAAATTCTAAAAAAAGATTATTTTTTATATGTATTTTACATATGCAATAGTAACTGTAATTTGATTATAGCATATTATAAAAACAGTTACAAGAAAGCTAAAGTTCAAAGTACCAAAGCAAAAATTAAATAAAAACTAAATTTGATGCCTTTTTATTCACAATTTTTACGAAAAATCATTTTAATCTGTTTTTATAATGTGATTTCAAAAATCTACCTCTTACAGGCGAAGTATCTCTGAATAAACTTTCATAAATGTCCAGAATAAGAGCATTATCAATTTTCATATGATAATAATCATATGAAAACGTGTCAACTTCCTCCATGGCCAACATTTAATTTGGTTCTCAAACTTTCACTTTATTTCAATCTTATAATTCTATTAAATTTCACGCCTTAAAGCTTATCAGTTTAATATTTAGAAAGTCTTTTAATATCATAAATGTAATAATCTTCATTAATACAATTATGTATGTATATATGTATTAGGATCAACAAGTCCAATATTCAACTGTTTCTTTTTTGCGCTACTTAAGCCTCGCCTAGACTAGCCAAGCCGGGAAAGAAATAAGACGTGTAAAACATATGTGAGTATTTTCTACAAAATTATAAAGTAAGTCATGTGGGGGGGGGGGGGGGCACTTGGGGAAGATTTGTATGTATGGTGCAAGCAGAGATGAGTCCTATAAAGTATTTAGCTCAGGTAGGAAGATCAGAAATGAAAGTAGATGTATGGTTTATCTACCTGTATTGTGTATATGTGCGCGTGTGTGTGTGTTGCGCTTCGCGCCACCACTTTAACATAGCCCCTGTGGTTTTAGGACTTTTAGAATACAGCATCACACAAAAATTCAGACTTAACAAGAATGATATTTTATTGTGATAACAAAAACAAAATAATTATAGGAATCATTCAAATTCATGCAACCATTCAAAACCAATCTACACACAGGACCCCACACACACACACACACACAACTTACAAGCACATAAAAACAGAATAGAACCATGATAAGGGAAATCTGTACTTTCATGTGAAGGGTGAATGAAAAGGGGAGCACTAAATACTCTGACAAATTGTGCAATCTACTTTTACTTTTTATTGCAAAAACATTCAGGCTCTGATTCTTATCTGAAGATTTAGAAACTTTCTTAATATTATTGTCCAGATTTAAAGGCCAGCATATCTTCATTCAAGGCATACATTCCTTAAATTTTAAAACTTCAATGAATATGGATTTTAACAAACAAGCTAAAGCTAAAAAAAATGTTTAGAGGTATTGGTAAACTTAAAGGTGATTTTTTATCTGAGTTATACCATCTTCTAAATCTATTTTTGACCATTTTCGGGCCATTGTACTGTGAATGGTATTTGAAACATGTGGTATAAGGCATGAAATGCTTGAAATATGTGGACTATATTCTTCGCTATCTATGTACTTGTGTATGTGCTTGTGTGTGTGTGTGTGTGTGTGTGTGTGTGTGTGTAAATAGTCAGTGCATATATATTTAGATAAAGATAGGAAAGGTATAACCATAAAAGAAATAAGGTGGTCCTCTATACATTACACTTACTTTTACTTAGACTTTTAAACATATGTAGCACACCCCGGAAGCAGGCTTGTATATGCATTAACTCTACTGTGAAACCTTGATAAATAAATCCCTAAAAACCAGCCAAATGCCATTCAAGGTCGAATATTTCTTTGTCTGACCCAAATTGTTTCTAAGCCAGCCCTGTCATACTATAGAGTCATTGCGGATGTATAAAAGAGAGTAGAAAAGTTGAATTTTATGAATTATGAGAGTTATATATTTACATGCCCTGTTTTACTCAAAGATTAAAAATTCTTGTCCCAATTTATTTGAATCTCTGCAAATTAAGGATCATTCTTCATGACCCCCTATTTGGATTTTACAAGGAAATCATTGCAGCCGAAAGAATGATATTCAAATAGGAATCCGTTTCACACTCTCAACCCTTGCAAGGAGTGTTTACTCTAGTATATACAGGGGGGGGGGGGGGGTAATCTACCAACTTATATTCAAAAAAACTTTGAAAAAAGATTAAGTAAAAAAGAATTTTTTTCTTTGAATGTTTCTTTTTGAATTTTTAACTTTATGTTTCGTAACCTGGTATAAATTAACCTTGTTTTAACCAACCATGTGGATTTCATCATCAGGCAAAATTTTCCCCAACTTTCATTTATAAACTGACATCGCATTCCTTAAAATTTTCACCTTCATACCACCCCCCCCCCCCCTTATGAGCTGAAACATTTCTTTCACCCTTACACACGTCTTGTCTGCAATTGTTCAAGTGTAGAAATTTCTCAAACTTTCATAGAATAACACTTGGGAAAGACAATTAGTAAATGAAACCAGAAATCTAAAGGGATAAGACAATGGCTGATAAATTGATGTACATCCCCAATGATGATACACAAAATTACCACTTCTAAAGATTACAACAAATGTTTGAAACTTTTAAACACTCAATTTAATGAAACGACCAATAAAAATTCAATTAGGTCCCCAAAGTTAAGTAAGCCAACGAATAAGAAAATGAAACCAAAAAGCGTTTAGAAAGAGATAAAATATTAGGTCATCGGTAAAAAATGTAAAAGCAAAAGTCATGGATTTAAAAAAGGATTGGGTTGTTTATAAAATATTGATGAATACATATATAAAAATATTTTGTTTTTTTTAAGCATAATTTTTCCTTTCTTTGTATCCAAGTTAAAAACCTTTAGAATTAGAATGAAAACTTTAAAATCCCTAATTTTACCCCACTCAAATTAAATAGCTTGGAATGGACATACCTGAGTATCAATAAATTTATTCCAATGCTAAAATTTCAAATTAAGTTACTGAAGAAACACATTTTATGATATTTGTGAAAAAAAAGTACTCACAATTTATGGAATCTTTCATTAAAGCTTTCTACACTAATTAGATTTATATAGTCAATTCTAGCAATATTTCCTGATTTATACCAAGTAAAAATATTTCTACCTGTAAATAAAATTTTAATTTTACCTGAGTAAGACTGTTTTGGAGTAGTTTGTTCATAGTAGAATTGTGTTCCATCCAG
Source organism: Acartia tonsa (assembly GCF_053477335.1). Taxonomy (NCBI): domain Eukaryota; kingdom Metazoa; phylum Arthropoda; class Copepoda; order Calanoida; family Acartiidae; genus Acartia; species Acartia tonsa. Next base: position 50,814,742 of record NC_137261.1, read on the forward strand.
GGGGGCGGGGACACCCGTACCTGACGGATACACTGCGTAGATCTCATGGTTGGCAATTGGCATTGGAGCGTACGCGTACAGCTGAAACGGGGCCGGGGGTCCGTAGAACGTCATCTTGCGGCCGTTGACTGTTGGTGGGGTTGTTTGTTGTGGGGGGTTCTTGTACGTTTAGGGGTATAATTAACAATATATATTTATATCACAGTGTCCTCTCGATATTATTTGCTCGAGGCTGCAGCAACAACTTTTTTTTTCTTTATACAACTATAGAATCAACAATAACAAAGATGATAACAAATTATTATCACAGGTACTTGGGTACAATAGGAGTCAACACAGATACACACGCACAGCAGTAATGTATCAGGATGCAGAAGGGGAAAGGAATACTTTCGAAAATTGATTGCAGTTTTTTGGGGGGAGAAGGCTGTATTTTCCTCTTTACACTTGTGTAGAGACTGATTTTTATTCTTTCTCAGGGAATAGTTTAGGGCAGGCGCGGAATTGGTACAGCAAAACTTTTTTGGGGGATTTTTTTTCGTACTCACAGACTGTCTGCAGGACTAGTAAATACAATTACAGCTTCCTACAGGGGTTAGGTTAGGCGAAGCTTAGATTTATGACTGCAGATCTGTCAGGGGAAATTTTGTAGATTTTTTTTGTAGAATGCAAATGGTAGTAGAAATAGTAGTGCAGTTGTATATATATATGCTGGGTTTAGCAAGATATAATAATGCTGGTTTTCTTGTATTAATGCCACGTAGCTATGTAGCCTGTCGCTTGCTTGCACAGGGAATTCTTTGCTCTCCTTTCCTGGGATGGGGGAAATTAACTTTGCTAGACACACAATGGTTGTATGAATATGCTTGTTCTTGTTTCCTCAACACACACAGGCAGAGATGGATGGATGGATACAGGGTTGTTTGATCTAGTCCACGACACTCTGTCCACACACGGAGCGAGCTTATCAACGGTTCCGGGTTCCGGTCACCTCAACCTACACAGAAAAAAATAAATGTTAAGGTCAATTTTAAAAAGTGTTGTCACTATATATATGTTGAAGAGAAATCTAGCAAAATCTCCATTAAACTAGTGGGTCTCCCCCCCCCCTTTCACCTCTACCTTTAATCCACCCAAAAATCCCTTTTTGACATAAAACTTAGATTAGGTTAAGCAAAGTTCAAGAAAGCCCATTAGTGCTTGCATTCCTCAGATGATAGAAAAATCCTTGAAATGGGGGGGGGGGGGAGTTGTATTATATGAAAAGTCCACTGGCGATGTTATTGAAATAAATTTAAAATAAGAAAGGTTGAGTGCAGTTTTTCATTTTTTGTTTATCGCTTTGGGTAAAGATTTTTTTCAATTTATGACAAATAAAAATGGGGGGGATTAGTGCTCCACAGGTACTGTAAGTGAAAGCACTAATGTTTACTTTTTATCATCTGAGAAAAAATATCTTGAAAAAAAACTAATATACATAACATATTGAGTTTTTTAGTATTTAAAAAAATTTATTCAATGATGCTTTTTTTAATTGCATAATTTTAAACCTTTCATTTTGTTTTTTTAAATTTGAATTTGTACTAATTACTTTCTGTTATTATTGTTTGAATGTTTCACTTTATAATTGCTCTTCCTTTCACTTTTAAACTATCATATTAAATATTTAACATGTTTGTGCATTATTAGATAATCTTAATTTCAAGGACAGAAACAATTATGCTTCAAGAATAAATAAACAAACAATAAACAGAGTTGTCAATTAAAAAGCAGAAGACAATTGACAATGAAAAATTCTACTCATTTATTTTTTTGATAATTTGTTTTTAGATCCAAAGTTTATTTACTGTTTTAGGCTATTATTTTTGTTTATAAGACTAAACCTCCCTGGTACTCTGTGTTATAAGATGCTTGAATGAAACAGTTATTTTTCAATGCATTCATATAACAACAACATATAACATACATAAGCTTTAATCTTACCCAAACATATGTATCTATGCTACATATAAACTCTCACATTATGTTTAATTTGTAAATAAACAAATGATAAAATTGAACTATTACCGTTATAATTTAAACTGAAAATTATAAGAATTCCAACACAAAGTCTTCTTTGAAAATTAAATTTGACAAAAGTTAACAAAGAAGACAAAGGGTAACCATCTCTCACCACATTTAAACCAAAAGTAAACAAATAAAAAAAAGAAAAATTTTGAAAATAAGAAACTTAATTTTTAAAAGGAAATAAGAAAATTTGTTGACCTTATGATGCTCTGATGCTGGTGTGCTTCCTTGCAATCTCGTGCTACTTGAGCTCTCTGTAATCTGCTTGTACAACAGGTACACACTGAAGCCCCTTCACTCCACGAGAGACCTCTCACTACTGACTGCTGGCTGTGCTGCTAGTCTGCCCTATCAGCTGCACCCCCCCCCCCCCTCCTATCTCTCTTTCTATTAAGTGAAGGGACTAGGACACCTTGACGTTGAGAATAGCTGCCGCGCGCGAGATAAACCACCACAATCATATAAGTCATGATCACTGCTGCACACCCCTTTCACCTCCCAACAGCCCCATGGTCCAACAGCAGTTGTTCCTGCCCCCACTCCCTTTCCCCCAACAGCAGTTGTGATGTGCACACCACAGCTTCCCTTCACCGCATATAACATGTAGAAAGATACGACGGACGAATCATTACAGCGATGAAGTGTCCGTAAAAAGTTGCAAATCTTTATTCTTTTCCAATTAGTACATGTTTAACATTAAAAAAGTTCTGAAAAATATACATAAAGATGTTATCACACAAAATTAAAACTAGATATTTTGTTTAATAAAACATTGCAAAAGGAACATATTTCTTGTGCTGTATATAAAAATAACCAAGTGAAGGGAGAATGTATGTTTATACATTGTAGCATTCTAATATTCTACATATACAGTTGACCTTTAAAAGTGCATTTTTAAATCTGGAATAACAAACGAACATTGAAATGAAACTTCTATTTGTGACATTTTTCTTCAAAATATGTTTTTTTTTATGCGTTAAAGTAACATGTTGTAAGTAAGTATGTGTGTTTATCACGACCAATTATAAGTGAAGTTTAGTAATGGTACAAATACAAAAGGAATATAAGCAATCATATAGTTCATAATTATTCTATATTTTTTCAAAATAACTTTTTTTTAAAATTGAACAAAATGCAGAGACGTCAATTTTATGTGTTTACCCTTTCCCTTCCCATTTTCTTTGTACCCTCTACACACACACACACACACACACACATAAATACACACATACACACACACACACACACACACACACACACACACACTAACCCACATTCACTGTTTACCCCTGCCGGGCCTTTATCAGCTTTATTTCCCCTCACCCTTGAAAAATAACCTGTATATGCAAGTTCTTCTACATTCCAACAACAACAAAAATTATTGTATAGCAAAGTTTAATTTCCACTTAGTTAATTTCATTTTTGCGAATATTTCAATTTTGCAATTTTGTCCATAAACAACGTAAATAAACGAACTGAAAGTATATAAGAATAAAAAAGTCGACTGCAGTACTTTTATAGAAATTACTAGAGACCGACGTTCTGATTTCAAGAAAATTAAATGTTACTAAAAAGAAGTGTTATTTTTTTAAATTGAAGCTATTAAACATTTTCTGTTTTTAAAAACATAAACATTAGAGATAAATAGACCTAAGTTAATCCCCTTCTCTTCTCTATTCAATCTCTATATAATTCTATCAATCTATTTCCTAACTATCTATCTATGCACGTAACTATCTCATTCTGTGCGCGTATGTGGTATATATGGCAAGCAACAGTGACCTTGTGCACGCTAGGGATTCAGCTGCGCTCTCTCTGCCGTGCTCGCGAGCACACCGAGACAACACCTAAGTGTTGTGTGCACATACACTTAAATGTGCATGTGTGTGTGTTCGTGTGTGTATGTTTTTGATTTGAAAGTATTAAAATACTTTATCTTTTAATAAGTTTAGAATTATAATGTAAACAAGCATTTTATGTGGCTTAATTTTATTCCATAATAAATTCTCTTTGATTTTGGTACACTAAATTATTTAGTGTTTGTATGACATGTGTGTGTGTGTGTTGAAAAGTGAGAGCGCTTTCATGGTATGACATTGAAAAAAAGGTAAATTTAGTTTCAGGGAGTTAGGAACCAAAGGATGAAGGAATTTGAAATCAAATCATAAGGAAAAAGGATTTTTTTCTCTATGAATCAAATAAACATTTAAAAATAATAAACCACTGATCACTGTCCCCTCCCCCCTTATTTTGAAATATATAAGTATGCCCCCTCCCCCTGCAGGCATAGAAAACAAAGTAACTAACCTCTCATATATAAAAAAAATTATGGGGGGATCAGTGCTTAAACAGCACTTTAATTGTGTGAAAGCACTCATTTTTAAACAAATACCATTCTAGACTATTTTCAATAAAAGAAATATTTTGTTTAGGTTCTGGCTAAGTAAGGTTCATTATGATACCCCCACTGGTTTAACTCGTAGGGGCTTAAAAGTAGTTTTTGATAATATTAATGTAATAGGAGTGTTGGGGCATAAATTGATTTTAGGTTTAATGATTGATTTTACAAAAAAATGCCATTTAAAAAAGATATTTTTTGGAGGCTTCTTTTTTATCCTGATTATGCATCTCTTAATTCTGTGATAGGACCATGTATATATGAACCAACCATGTACACATACAAAAACACATCAACCCAACAGACAATATATATTTCAAGCACAGAAAATACTCACCCCCCTCCCCCCCTTTAAACCACCAAGTAAAACTGGCAATGAAAACTAGTTTACATTTAATTACTCTTTGAAATTCTAAATGAAGATATACAAAATCAACTTCCTGATTATTACTATTTACTTTAACAATTAATCTAAGATTAAAATTGAAAGATTTAAGGGATATTAAAGCACATAAATATATTATTTATCATCATATATAAATGAAACAATCTAAAATCCCTAAACAATCAACTTTAGTTTCCGGGTTCAATTCAGGGAGAGGGATAACTGTTAAAAAGATTGAAGAATAAATAAACTTAAGTAAGCTAAATTTAATTAAACGCCCGACAGACAACTAACCATTTGCATGCAATTATTGTTTGGAAGCAATAAGTTTTGCCTATTATTAATGTGATGCCATTAGCATGGCAGAAAAAGAAATCTAGATTTTAAAGTATGGTTTAATATCCTAAATTAGAACCAGTTCTCAGTCATACATAAAATCATGTATAGCATCGTATTTCCGACAATTTTACACGAATTTTGAAATAAAAAACCACAAAATTATTAAATGATTTTAATCTTATTTTTTTTCATTTTAATATCCGCGGAAATCTGTCTATAATACGATGGGATAAATAACTATTAATTCTGGAATTCATCACCTTCGCAACACTTTGTAAAAGATGAAAAGTTTACAAAAACAAGGGTGACAGCATCCTTAAGTAACAAAGCTCATCTATGTATACAAGACAATTTACTAAATTAAACTGTATTGACAGAAATAACAGTCATACTACAAATTTGATTGGTTTAGAAATGTTCTTTTGTCAGATAAGACAATGGCCAATAAATTGATGTACATTTCCTTTAATGATTCACCAAATTATCCCTTGTGTAGATTAAACCTAGAGGTTGATACGTTTGAACACTCAACTAAATTAACCAACCAATCCTTTTTACTTTCATTAATCTGCATTTACAGTGTATCATGATGTTATGACAATTATTTTCAGAATACCTTACCCTCTTCATTTGAAAGGGCAGGAAGAAATGTCTTTGTTCACGTAAATAATACATGATAGCAAATAAGACGTAGTTTAAAGTCAGAAGAAACGTTTAATAGCAATCGATATATTATTATTTGGATGTTGCACTAGATTTTCATGCACTCTGATAAATTGATGCTAAAATAACGTTACCTTCAATCCTCCTCCCTTCCCCATCCCCCCATTGATGAACGAACTGATCCATAAATTAGGTCCAAATTAGCAAGCTAAATTGACGAAAAATTTTCCCCTGTCAAATGTCAATTTATTTATAACTATTGGGTGCATACGATATTTGAATTAGTTGCGCTACTAGATTTGGCCCATTTTTTGTCATATAAAATCCAGCAAAAAATGGTTTATTATTTTATTGTTAAAATCCGTATGTTTCTAAAAAAAACAATGGTTATCATATAATTATTCCAAAAAATTGAGTTTTAAATATAATATTTTAGTACATTGAAATGAGATGGTATTTTGATGTTATTCTTATTGCGACTGTGTCAAGCAAATGACATAAATACTATAGGCAGTGGATATTCCATGGCGCATTAACAGGTGCAACTAATGTTAACTTTTGCTGTACTGGTTCATGTAGGATCAACATAACAACTTCATTTGTGCCAGTCCTTTGAAGGTTATCCAGGTTCGATAAAATAAGCAGGGATATAAAGGGATAAGACAATGGCCGATAAATTAGTGTACATCCCTAATGATGATACACTGGTTGGTGGTTGAAACGTTTGGACAATCTACCAATAAAAATTTAATAAAAGTCTCCAAAGTTGTTAAGCCAATGATTAAGAAAGCATAAATTTTACCATTGGTCAATTACAATGTATACGGCCTCTCATTGGCTATTCTATCGTATGACGTCATAATCTGTGGAGGGACTTTAATCATCTTCCTTAAACAACCTAATGTCCTCTTCCTTCCAACAAAATAAGACCTTTTCGTGTGCCCTAACATCAATAGGTTTTGTGAAATTTTAAAAAAGAATATTCTTTTTCTATAATTATTATCATAATATTTCAAGTGCGAATTAATGTATTACATAAAACATTTGTTGAGTAAAACATTTTCAAACTTAATTTTGAGGTTGTTCATTTTTGATGTGAGAAAATAAAATTAAAACAGTTAAGTATAATCAAAATTTTGTCGTCAACTATGATTGCTTTAATTATGATTTTTTTTTATATTTTACAAAAGAACCAGGTAGGGAGGGGACATTGGGCTGTTTATTACACTGGTCCCCAAAGTTTTATAATAACGATTTTTTTATTGTTTGACCCAACAACTTTGGGGACTTAAATAATTTTTGGCTGATTGGTTCATTGAGTTGGGTGTCCAAAAGTGTCAACTACTTATTGTAATTTATTGAAGGGAATGCAAATCAATTAATCGATCATTGTCTTATCACTTTAGATCCCTGTAAAAGAACAATAATTTATTGTTTACCCGTAGAGAATGTAAAAATTATACGTTAACCGTGTTTAGCCATGGTATGACAGCCGCGACTATTGCAAATCTTTTGCTGAAATGTTGCGGATTTTTTCTTCTGAAAAATTTGCAGTTTTTATTGCCAGCTTAAGTGTATAACATGGTTTGCGGCTAATATTTTTTATCGGCTGTGGTACCATGACGATCTAAATGACTGTTAATTGTTATAATTGTTCTATACGCATTATATTAAGCTTTTATTACAAGGTTTTACATGAGGGTTGATCAAAAATATTTTTAAATAAATATTAAATACACACTCATTTCCTACTGCTGCTATGTCAGCATACTATTTGCACATTATTTCAGGGATCTAAAGGGATAAGACATTGGCAGAAAAATTGATGTACATCCCCAATGATGATAACCAATATTACCACTTCTGTAAATTACAATTAGTCGTTGAAACGTCTGGACTTAATGAACCAACCAATCAAAATTCAATAAAAAAAAACAAAGTTGTTAAGTTAACGAATAAGGAAACTTAAGATTTTGGAGACAAGTGTAATAAACAGCCCAATATCCCCTCCCTCCCTGGTTCTTTTGTAAAGTATAAAAAAAAACAGAATAAAAGCAATCATAGGTGACGACAAAGTTTTTTAGTCTGTTGTTGACAATAGAATGTGCCTACTTGATGACCAATGCATTCCAACATTGTAGCCAACCTTAATTATTATCCTTGTATGTTTGTATTGAACCCATTCAATTTGAATTCTATTGATTCTTAACCTCAGAAACACAAATCATTTGTTCAATTCAACATACAACATGGTCAGTGGCGTGCACAGGATTTTACCAAGGGGGAGCGCAAAGTGTTCGTCACCCCCCTTCAACCCAAAACGATGGGGGTCTAATTGTGTAATTCAGACAACTAGTGGGGTGTAATTTTATTGTCAGGGCGTTTATAGTTATACACCCCCCTAGATGTCCACTCAATATATATTATCAACTTTCTCAAAAGTCAGGGAGGGTGCGGATATTGGGCTGTTTAATACACGTTCCCCAAAGTTTTATAATAACGTTTTTCTTTTTCGTTGGCCTACAACATTGTGGACTTATATTGAATCTTGATTAGTTGGTTCATGAAGTTGGGTGTCGTTTCAACCACTAATTGTAATCACAATTGGAGTACTTTTGTGTATCATCATTGGGGATGGAAATCAATTTATCATGTGGTATGAACAGGGATGTAGGGATAGGCATTTCTGATATGTACACTAAGATTTGACCAGTCTGTTCGGCTTGCAACGTGATCTAACTGGTCTGTATTAGTTATTTATTGCATCGTATTACAGACAGCTTTCCGGGAATATTAAAATGAAAAAGTAAAAGATTAAAACCAGTTATGTTAGACTCTAGGGGCCGAAGTCCTGGACTAACAAACTGGTATTAATTTTATGATTTTTGTTTTAATATTTGTGAAAAATTGTCTGTAATTTGATGCTAAACATGATTTTTCCGTATGGGTGAGGACTGGTTCTAATCCAGCGGATATTAATCGGTTTCGAAGCCATACTAGAAAATAGTTTTTTTGTCCCTGATAGACAATACATATCAGGAATAAATACATGTACTTTCTGGGTTATCAGGAATAAAGGTATAGATAAACGTCAGATTGTATACTGCTGCTGTGATAGACGCATGACATAAATAGGAATAGTGGGGGGAGATGCTGTGAGTATTGGTGCAAAAAATATGACGTAACAAAAAAATTAGCTAATGAGAGTCCACTATAAATTTTACCATTGGTCAATGACGGTCTCTCATTGGCTAATTTTTTTTGTTACGTCATTTTTTTGCACCAATACTCACAGCATCGTGGGGGGAATGCCTTTGCCTATAAGTACGCGCAACACATTACCATGCACAGTTAGAATTTCGTAGACAATGGTCGTGCAATCAAAGGGTTGGTTTTCTGTTGACAAAATGACGCTTTACACCGTGGAGTATGTTCAAAAGTGCGTTGAGAGGTCTAGAACCAGAAGCGCCACCAAGCCAATTAGATGTCGTCATCATACAGTTTCTAGTTAGTATGACAGTTATCAGACACGTTCAATCAGTTGGCGTTCAGGTAATTATACTGTTATTTCTGAGATCTTTAGCTTCAGACAAAAAAAAACCTTACTAAATAGCTGCTAGTATCCATTGTTAGTATGTTAAAAATCAGAATTAATATTTCTGATTAGTAAAATATCATTTAAATTTATAAAATAAAAATAAGAAATGTTTTATGACAGCAAAACATCTGGAAAATTACTGAACCGTATAGGTTTTCCATTTTAATGAAGCATCATATAGATCTTAGGAAGGTTTAAGTTTTCTGTCTTTTTCACTTCCATAAACAAACATGGTTTCCTATATATGGTACGAGCACACATCCCATAGTTTAACACACAAAGTTATACGAATGGGCTGTGCTTTTCAGAGAACTTATATATTGGTTCCAAAGGAAAACAGACAGATACCTTTCTTTTTTTTGGAGGCCTCTTGTGGCACTTAAAATAATGGGTGATTTGACCATTCACTTAAATTTCAGTTGGAAAAGGGTCAAAGAAAAATAGCTTAAAACCATTCCATAAATTTCTTTTTCTCCTGTAAAGTACAGCCCATTATGACTAGAAAACTTCCAAAACCTTAAGCTTCAAACAAAGTAACTCTTACTACTTTGTGTTATGTAAAATGAATGATTAGTCGCCTACACGATTTTTTTACCAAGTATTATTTAACAAGGATGACAACATCCATAAAAGCGAAGCACTGAAACGGTAGGACAAATGGACATTACCACTTGTATTTTGTCAGAACTGAATAATCAGAACATAAATGTATAAGAGTCAAAGCAAAATTGTAAGTACATTTGTTGAAAAACTGCTTGATACAGGATAATGTTTATGGACATACTTACAATATCAGGACTTGATTATAGAGTTGCTTCGCTTATAACATTATACTTTGTTGTCCTTAGAATCAATATACCAAAATTCAGATAAATCGGATGATTAGATCACATAAAAATTTGTTATTAAAAAAAGTAAAAAAAATCAACATGTTTAAAATGAACGTACGGACATTTTGGTACGGCTTCTAAATCGTACCTAACTACTAAAGGAAAGGAATCACCATGCAAAGTTTGAAATCGTTAGAACAATTCTAAGATTCCTAAATTAACGAAAAAAGCTATCCGTTATGGACGTACGGTCGGACAAACGGACCGACCCTAATTATAGAGAAGCTTCGCTTTTAAAAACATTTATATAACACTCAATAAACCCAGACATCCAAGTAGGTAAACAAGGATGACTTCTTACATAAACAACAGACATATTTACAAACGAACATAGAGCAGTATGTTTTTAATTCATGGATTTTAAACAAAATTTTAGCAGTCTATATTTAAAAATAGCTTGGAAAATGATATTCTATATGCTTCAGAGCAGTAGCAATAGATAGACGAGTATTTTAGTATATTTATTGACAGTAAATTTTCATAATTCCTGTTTTTTAAGCAGGTTATTTCCTTCCTCTTTCTCACTAATGTCAACTAATTCACAATTTGTTTCAGACGGACATTTGGAATCATAGAGTAGCTTCGCTACTATAAACCTAATTAAAAGAACTGGAAAACGACCAGTTTTTTCCATTGTAATTTTCATCGCCTCAACAAAATTGAAAACAGTCGATGATTGTATTTTAATCAGTTAACACCTGTTTGTTTTTAGTAGAGATGCTACTCTATAATTCAAATGTCTGCCTGAAACAGGATTTTCGCGGCTCCTATTCAAGATAGACGGCTGAAATTTCATGTCGCTATTCCCTTAAATAAAGAGCTTATTTAAGTATAAAACATCTATGGTGGTTTAGTTGCTTTTGTCTTAACAACTGGTTTATACATATTTTTGATGTATGTGGTCTGATTTTCAAAATTTTGACCAATAGGGTAGGTGGATTGGAAACTACCTGCGCTCTAATTGGTTGAATGATGTACGTCACTTAAGCTTCTCCAATCAGGGCGCAGATAGTTTTCAATCCACCAATCACAGATGTCAAAGTTATTTAACTTAATTTGTATTTGCGCTTATAGATAAAGAATTACACAAAAAACGAATTTTATAAAAATTCCTTAAAATCTTATGCAGATTTCAAATCTATTATATTCATTAAAATTCTTTCCAATTTTTATAGCTTAATATTTATGAACAAGTATTACTTTACTGAAAAGAAGCAAAATTGATGGCAGGATCTTTGTTTTGAAGTCTGGTTATGATAAAAAGGCAAGTTAGCATCCAATGTCATGCATCTGACCAAGCCTTTGGTTGCAAGGGATAAGATAAATTGATATATATCCCGAATGATAATACCAAAAATACTCCTTCTGTATATTGTAATTATGGGTTAAAATGTTTGGAAACTCAACTTAATGATCCAACCAATTAAAATTCAATTAAAGTTCCCAAAGATGTTAGACCAACCAATTAGAAAAAGTCATAAAACTTTGGGGACTAATGTAATAAACAACCCATTGTCACCTTCCTTCCTTCTTTGGTTGGCATGGGTTAGGTAAAACTTAACATAAATTTAATTAAAACTTCAAATCTTTTTTAGTAGACGGTTAGGCACACTATTGCACAATATGAAGAAGGTTGCTCAATTCTGGAGGAGCATTGTGGTGCTGCTTACTCCAATTGTCCTATCTCCATTGTTAACTATTGGTACATCTGAGGCAAGGTAAATATGGAATTTAAATTAATACTCTATAGTCTTATATCTATTGTGGTGCTGCTTACTCCAATTGTGCTAGCACTATTGTTACCTATTGGTACATCTGAGGCAAGGTAAATGTGTTATTTAAATTAATACTCTATAGTCTTATATCTATTGTGTTGCTGCTTACTCCAATTGTCCTATCTCCATTGTTAACTATTGGTACATCTGAGGCAAGGTAAATCTGGAATTTAAATTAATACTCTATAGCTTTATATCTATTATCAACTTAGAAAAATAGGCAGCCACAATACTTCCTTCAACTTCTGCTTAAGTTTGAACACTCTACAAGTGTTCATGTTAGTTTGCGATACCGTTGATTTTTGATCTTCTCTTTTATGAATATTTTATATCATACTTTGAATATTTTTAAGATGTGGGTATGTAATCCTGTTGATGGCAACATACTGGGTGACAGAGGCTATAGCTTTACCCATCACAGCGCTTATTCCAATCATTCTATTCCCAGTTTTAGGTAATTATAATTTTTTGTAACTTAAAATCTTTTTAATATGAATTTAAAAAAAGAAGGCTGAGGTTAGTTTTTAGTTTAATTGTTTATTTCTTAAGGTCTGGTTAGGTTAGGCATAGGTAACCCCTTCCCCCTTATTTTTTTCTGTTTAAAAAACAAAAGGGGGAGGACTTTCAGTGATAATTGTTGTATAATTGCTTAGGTATTATGAGTACGCGTGACGTATGTGTAAAGTATATGAAGGTAAATCTGCTTTTATTTATACTAGCGGCTACGCCCCTAGAGACCTATAGTGGCACTTTAAATGCTTTTTTTATTTGATTTGTATGTGTCTACGTAAAAACAAAAATATTTTTAAAAGTTTAGATTTTTTTGTGATTTATCTTGGGAGGGTGGTGGTACCATCCCCCAAAATAGTAATAAAGTTTACCGGGACCTATGAGAAGCTACCCTGTTAATCGCTTCAGCGATAAGATCCTTCGGTACAGAAAAACAGACAGACAAACAAACAAACATCCTGTTACTTTCTTATAAGGATAATGTATTTAATACTATAGGTTGGCTGATAGTTGCCATAGCTGTGTAACATTGCAGACTCCGTCAGAGGATTATATAAAGTATAATATGTTTACTACTAGGAATCTAACATGATGTTTATTGGTGGGCTGATAGTTGCCATAGCTGTGGAACATTGCAGACTTCATCAGAGGATTATATAAAGTATAATATATTTACTACTAGGAATCTAATATGATGTTTATTGGTGGACTGATAGTTGCCATAGCTGTGGAACATTGCAGACTTCATCAGAGGATTATATAAAGTATAATATATTTACTTCTAGGAATCTAACATGATGTTTATCGGTGGACTGATAGTTGCCATAGCTGTGGAACATTGCAGACTTCATCAGAGGATTGCTCTCAGAGTTCTCCTCTTGATAGGTAAAACTTTTCCTTGGCAATCGATCTATTATCATATGGATGTTACATTAGATTTTCATGCACTCTGCCAAAGTAATACTCGGAGCTGGATAAAATATAACTTATCCACCCCCTCTAACTCATCCCCTTACCTCCTTACCTCCTAAATACAAATAAATGAGGTCCATATTAGCAAGCAAAATTGAGGACAAATTTTCCACTGTCAATCCCAAACCCATTGCCTTGGCTTATTGTAATATATCTACTACCCTTAAAAAAAATAAAATAAAATCAATTTATAAGATAGAATTAAAAATATCAAAACTAAATCATCTAGGTACAAGTCCAAGATTGTTGATGATGGGGTTCATGTTGCCAACCATGTTCTTGTCTATGTGGATCTCTAACACGGCAACCACGGCCATGATGATCCCCATTGTAGAGGCTGTACTAACAGGTAATTAAATTGTGGGTATATTATTACTTGCAACAGATTTTCTTGTACTCTGATAAAGTGATGCTCGCAGCTGGCTTAAATAACCTTAAGATATAGTGGAGAACGAATGAGCGTAGTTTTAATTGTTGGTATATTATTACCTGCAACAGATTTTCTTGTACTCTTGTGATAAAGTGATGCTCGCAGCTGGCTTAAATAACCTTAACTCCATCCAACAACTCCTCTCCTACTGGATGAACAAACAGACAAAAAATGGATCTATATTAAAAAGCTTAATTGGCGACATATTTTTTCCTGTCTTATATATTATGTATATCCTATTTTTATTGTTTTCATAGTACAATGTGAAATATCCAAACTACAATGTTTCTTCTGAAAGTTGTTTAATATTCAGTTCTATGATAGTCTTTGTTTTTTACATTAAATAAAACATTGTTCAAAACATTTGTAAAACTCAAGGAAAGCATGAGGAGTTTAAAAACCATTTGAACTATGTATTTATTACTATCTATAATACTTTTTTATAACCATGTCAATGAAGCTAAATATGTTTTTAACTATATAGAAATCAATGCAGAAACTGGGCTTGATGCTGTACTTGAAGAAGCTAATGATGATCATAAGAGATCTGAGGTAAAATCACTTATTTGTAAAAGACTTCCTTCCTTCTTAGTTTGCCTTTTTAATTCTGACAATTAATTAAGAAATCCAAATGGATAAGATAATGAAGGATAAATTGATGTCCATCCCAAAGAATGAATAAAGTGGTTTTAAATTATTGGATACTGTTACTTTGAACCAACCAATAAAGATTTAATAAATGTGCCAAAAGCTTTTAAGCCAACGAATGAGAAACTTTGGGGTACTTCAGGTGCCAGGTATACCTGTCAACAGCCTTTCTGAGGTCTAAAATCTTTAGTAGATATATTATCAATGTTACTTTGTGTTTGCAACCAAAAAGGCAAAAAGAATGTGATCTGGTTGGTAAAACTATTGTTGGCTTTACCTGGATTTTGGATGGCTCCTATGGTCCTTTATTTAGGTTAAGTAAGGTTAGGTAATGTTATTTTGGGCACTTGGTACTTGAGGGGAGGGGGGGGGAGGGAATCAGTGTTTAACATGCACTTTGATGAAAAAACCGTAAATATTCTTTTATATTGTTTCAATTAGTGTGTAGACTTATTATATGTAAATGTGAATTTGCTTTGATTTATAAGCTTTAATATTGTTTTCAATGATTCTTTAGGCTCTAAACATAATTATGTAATGTAAAATTTGAATGAAATATACGTTCATACTTTTTGATAATGATTTTACAGTTATTAAGCTTTCTACACCCTTACTGAAATCATCATGCTAAGCTTTAAATCGATAGGACAATTCTAATTTGCTTAAATTTAATTTATATATTTGGCTGATTCAATTACAAAATACTTCAAGTTCTTTTTTACTTAAAGGGCCGGGGGTGAGCAAAAAAAATGCGTACCTTTTTAAAATTGAAATTGCGCGACTTGTGTTAATAGTAGAAAAATGTTATGCATATCGTTAGAACCGCTATGAAGTCTATTTTTAGGAAATATAAAAACTGACTTAAAACTTGACTTGCGAGTAAATTTTAGGACATTTTACCATCTGGCTCCTAAACTATGCGTAGCACAGGAACCGTTCTTATAATTCCAAAAAATACAATTCATAACGGTTCTAACGGTATGCGTAACATTTTTCTACTATTAACACAAGCTGCGCAATTTGAAATTTAAAAATGTAGGCATCTCTTTTTGCAAAATATCTTCTCTAATTTTTAGTTATATTTTAAAATTTACTCGCAAGTCAAGTTTTACATCAGTTGGGACATTTTAACACGTAGCTCCCTAACTATACATAGCATAGGAATCGTTCTTATATTTCCAAAAAATAGAGTTCATAGCGGTTCTAACGATATGCATAACATTTTTCTACTATTAACACAAGCCGCGCAATTTCAATTTTAAAAAGGTACGCATTTTTTTTGCTCACCCTTTATTTAGTACATAATATTATCCTCTTATATAATTAATTATTTTTAAGTAATGTGTAGACTTATTGTATGTAAATGTGACAATTGTTTTGATTTATACACTTTAATTCGATTTTATAATAATTTTGACGTAGTATAAAGTATGTAATTATCATTATATACAATATTGTTACTCTTATTGTTAACTTTGACACGTTTAAAATGTACTATCAATGTAAAACTCATAGACGTCCAAGGGGGGGGGGGGGGGGGGTAATGGGGCCGTAGGCACCCCCAAAATTTTTTTCATTTTACCCCCCCCCCCCCCCCATTTAAAATTTACCCCTACCCTGAGGGTGCCGTAGGCACCCCCAACCATTTAGGAGGGGGTATTTACCCCCCCAAACAATTTGGGGGGGTAAATACCCCCCCCAAAATAAAAAATCTCTTGGAAAAATAATTTTTTCGCGCTTCGCGCGCATTTTTAATACTAATTTTTAACCCTTACAGATCGGGGGGGGGGGGGGGGGGGCTCAAAGAGCCCCCCCCTCTAGTTTTTTCAATCTCATTTTTTTTGTAGGTAAGATGGAGAGCTGTAACTTCATGACTTTTTAAGTTTAGTAATTATACGTCGGCAAGAGTTGATTTTATTTGGATATCTGCTCTGTGTCGGTCGTGGTGTCCGGTCACAGTCGGTTGGGTAGCAAAAAAAATTAGAAAAAATTCTAAATAAATCTTAATTTCTGCCTTATGACTTTTGTGTATAAGGTAGAAACCTAAAATTTTTTTGGTGAATACTTAGATATCAATGACCATCTGAGAAAAGTGGTGTTATGACCGTTTGACCGCTCCCTGACCGACTTTATGACCGATTTTTGTCCGGCTTTTACTACAGACATATATCATGAATATCGTGGCTTCTATTACAGCTAGAGGCCTATAATTTTTTTGGTAAATCCTTGAGCAATAATAAACAGATAAATATAATAATTTGCGCCGCCAACCGCCGTTTTACCGCCGTAACCGCCGAAAATGGCGGTTTCCGTTATTTGCCGTTTTTCGGCGATGATCAGAAAAAGTAATTTTTTTGTTATGAAAAATAAAAGTTCGTCCTAAAATTTGGTCATCCTAGCTGCAAAGTTGGCCGCTCTACAGCTGTTTTAAAATTTAGCGGCTGGCCGCTAAAAAGCGGCTAAGGAGCGGTCTGACTGCTATGACTATAAAAAGTAATTTTCTCTAAAAATACACATGAACCACCAGAAAAAAATTTTACGTCTTTATCTGTACCAGGAGCCGAGATAGAGGGGGGGGGGGCTCTTTGAGTAAGTAAATCTAAAAACACCCTTTGCTAATTTTAAAATCCAACTAAATCTAATTTTAGAGAATAATAGATTTGAAAATTTTAAGTTCAATTATCATCCCCTAGGAGTTACCGAACAATCATGACAAGAAAAGCAAAGATTAATAAATTAAAAATTTGAACAAGTTTGCTTTTATAAAGTTCTTCATAAAACCACTCTTGAAGGGAGTTTATCAATAGCTATTTTTATCAGTTGCTTTGCCAAGGTCACGGAAATTCAGTCTCAAATAAATCATATATAGAGTGGTTTTATGAAAGACTTCATAAACGCAAAGCTGTAAAGAATTGAAAAGTATGAATATTTGTTTTCCTTATCATGGATGAGTGTAAGCTCTTAGGGGATGAAATTTTAACTTGAAATTTTTAAACTTAAATTTTTCAAAAATTAGATTTAGTTGGATTTTAAAAAGGTGTTATTGGACCTACTTACTGATACAATTGCAAAGCCATTTTTGCCTAACACAAAAATAAACTTTTTTCATCTGGCCTCCCAACAGTGTCTTATGTATCAATTATAGAGATAGCTTTTGGAACAGGCAGACTTACATCCTGTTGAGGAGCACAATCATACATCCTGTAGCTTCTATTTAAGGATACTATATTGAAAATAAAAAGATGATTTAATTGCAGGGTATGCTGGCCACACTGTTTGGAGGCGAGACACCGGTCAACTTTGCTACCTGGATGGGATTCGCGTGCCCCATCATGCTGGTCAACATGCTGCTAACCTGGATCTGGCTCCAGTACTACTTCATGGGAGCTCCCTGGGGAAAAAATAAGGTAAGCCTAATATTTTTTATGATTATTAATCTGACTGATTTTTCACTTTTGTTTAATTTTAAAAAAATGTTAATCTATTAGAAGAGGAACATTATTGGGTTGGCAAGCAATGGGGGCAAAGGATTTCCCTCATATTTTTGTATGTATGTATGTAATCTGAAAATTCTTTAGACCTTTATTAAACTTCCATAGAACAATTGGTTTAGTCATTTACAAAATCTCCAAGACACCCACACACCACTTACTACTTTATAGAATTAACTAATTTGTATTAGATGGACATTGGAAACAAGGAAACATTGAGAAGAGTTTTAAAAGAAAAGTACGAAGGACTTGGACCTATGACCTTTCACCAGGTATTAAATTAAAGAGAAATTTTGACAAACCCCAAACTGTCCCAGTTTTGAGCAAGACGATTCCTGTGACGTCATATAAAAAGGGAAGGGGGGATGAAAATCTCTTCCCTTTTCTCCCATCTCTTTTGAAGAGATTTTCTTTCCCCTTTCCCTTTTTCTTTCCCGAAACGTATATGACGTAACTGGAATCGTCTTGCTCAAAACAGTTTGGGTTTTGTCTAAATTTGCTTTGTAATATTAAAAAAAAACTTTTTTCTTAAAAATAATATCAAATTAAAACAAATAATCCAATAAAAATTTTAGTTGCCAAAAGTACAATCATGAGAATTTGGATTTTTACAAAATTAAACTTATTTAATTTATTTAATAAAGTAAAGGTGTATTTGATATTATGCGATATTTGCCTATATTTGGTTGTCAATCCAAGGCTGCTGTGTTGGTCAACTTTACTATCCTCGTCTTGCTTTGGTTCTTCAGAGATCCTCAATTTATTCCAGGTAAAATAGAAGGCACTGGATGCCAGCAAACCTGGCATGGTTATCCAGTTGAAAAGATCAAACAAAAAATTATTAAAAAACTAAACATCCTATAGTTTGTTACCTGTAATACTAAGTAAATATTTATGGCAAAGCATTTTTATTGACTTTAAAACTAAGTAAGATTGAAGAATGGTTTATCAACTTTCAGCAGGGCTCGGCAACCGCGCATAAGCCTTAACTTTAAACCGTCTGTGTGCAAAAAAAAAAAATATTCCATTATGATGGATTTTTTGTGTGGGAACCGATTTAGACAAATTTTAGCGTTATATTATGAAGATTTCGCCGAGGCTTACACACACCGGCTGACGCGCGGTTGCCGAGCCTTGACTTTTAGGATGGGGAGAATACTTCTTGGAGTCTGTTCTAGATGTGTGTGGACGCACAAAATATCATCAGGTATTTTAATATGACATTACAAACATTTTTTTAAATTGCAAAATATGAAGAAGACAGAAGGTAGAGTAGAAGAATAAAGGTTCTAAGAAAGAGAGGGAATGTCTGATTGAGCCAATAGGAGAATCGCATCGGTACATACATTTAATTTCATTGGTTGAAATTTTGTACACATCTTGTTACGAATGCATTTTTTTTTCATTTCATACATAGATAAAAGTCAGCTGTAAACAGTATATTTTCTTAGTAGAAAGCTTTGTGGAATCAGAATTAATTGCCAAAAAATTTCGTTTAAATTTGAAAGCTCCGAAACAAGGTGGATTCTTAAAAAAAAAGTTAGGCTGGCTACTCGCTGGTGAGGCAAAACTATTTTTGTGAAAAATCCTCCAAAATCGAATAAAAAATTTACAAAAATTAAAAAAAATCTTAAAAGGGTTATTAACATATGATTTTGTTTAATTTTTGTAGATTTTTAATGTGCTTTTGGATGATTTTTCACAAAAATAATTTTGCCTCACTAGAGTAGCGAGTCTATATTTTTTTAAGAATCCACATCAGCTTGAGTCGAAAGTAAACAATACTTTTGTCTGCTAGAAATGTTCCTTCTTAGATTTGACGAAAAAAGGGTTCAGAATATGCTTCTATTCTTCTATTTCTATTAGTAGAAGCTGTCTGAATGCCATTGTCAAAAATGACCCATCATTAAGGGAATCCATGCTAGAAAAATACCTGTATCCTACAAAACCTCTGAGAAAGTAAAACTTTTTTAACTTGCTTAGACAGATGTGTTTTGTTCATTTTTATAAGGACATACAGACATGAACACCTATTGAGTAGCTTCGGCACTTATATGAAAAATATTTAAAAACATTTTTAGTTGATTGACGATGCCTCAGCCTCTCTGTTGATTGTGTTCTTTCTATTCATCACCCCCAGCACGCTGACATTCTGGCCCTTTGTATCTGTGGCTCACTCCAAGCCAGCTCCAGCACTCATTGACTGGAGGATTATTCATAACAGGTAAATTGAAAGATGATAAACTACTCTATAACTCATTTTGTATGTCCATCCGTAATGCTATGGGCAAAATGTGATTTTTCGTGCTGCTATTTAAGAAAGAGAGTTGATTTTTGTGAATATTCCCTGTACCAATAAGCATCCAGATTATGTCTACTTTGTCCGTTGGCCTGTCGGTAATACTCAAGAATTATAAAAAGGTCATTTAAACATTTCTGTGAATTATTTCATATTTTCTCTCTTTAATTCTCTTTTTATTGCAACTGAATGTGAACATCGGCTCTATAGCTCACTTTGTCCTGTTTGTCCAAGCATGATTTTTTTGCTTCGCTGCTTATGGATGGTGTCATCCTTTCTTAAGTGTTTTAAAAATGAATATTTTTTCAGGTTCCCTTGGGATGTATTGATTTTGTTCGGAGGTGGATTTGCTTTAGCTGATGGTTCTAAGGTTTCATTTTTTAAAATCTTTATGATTATTATTTATTTTCCGTAGCTACTATATCTATAACTAGCGGCTACGACCCTAGAGGCCTCTAGTGGCACTTTAAATGTTTTTTTTTTATATTTAAAATATGTCTA